>NC_064257.1:30972500-31644285 GCF_003254725.2 Canis lupus dingo | reverse complement strand
TTAATTGCATATATTATAACTCAGTTTAGACTGGAGTGTTCCATCTTAATTTAACTTCTGAAATTCAGATGACTGCCATGATAATGAAGACAGGGAAGGAAAATTGTGGGCAGTCCCAAGGTTGCAGGATTTCAAGTTTCTGTTTAGCTGGTTCCCTATGTTTAATGAAATCAGCTTTAAAGACTGCTCATTTTTGGATGCCTCTAATCTACAACGGAATTTAGACATATTTAGAAGACAATTTTATTTTGTGTACCAAAAAAGCAGATTGATATTGCTAAAGAGATGCAGTAATAGGGAGATCATAGATTTTTTTATCTTTTCTGTCATTTTGGTGAGTATTGTTCTAGAACCCAAAGTTTTCTTCATTCTAAAAAGTGATAATTATAATTCATTCCTCTTGCATACACTTAACACTTCAATTTACTAACGATACAGTACATCACATTCCAAGTTAAATTCCATATTTCTCTTGTTTGAGTGCATAAGACTGCAAGTAATTTTTGAGTGTCCCATCCATCACTTTACCTATATTTATACCCCCCTCACCATAAAGAGTCTTTTGAGAATAAACCTTAGATCATGAACAAAGGAAAAATCATAGAGGCTGTCTATGACCAAAAATGAAAAGTGAAGTGGGAAGTTGAGAAGTTATTCCATGAATCCAATCCCCTTAAATATATAGCGGTAATCAATCTGCCCTCTTGCCTCCTGACCCTTCACCACCCTCCTCCCAGGCTTGCACCAAATTATCTTACTGCCACACTCGTTCTTCTTGTGTAATAATAATGCATTGCCATCTACCAAGCACTTATAATAAAAATTTCCATGCAAAAATGCTTGGCATGTTTTGTTTCACTTAATCTTTGGATAACACTGGAGTTAGGTGTTATTTTCCAAATAGGAAAACAGTTCCAGAGATTTGAAGTATGAATTAGGGGCACAGACGTACTAAATGGCAGGCCTAAGTTTCAACTTAAGTGGACATCTGCTTTGTCTTTCATGGGGTTGGCCATCAATCTATAAGGCATCCTGGAAGACTCAGAACTCAAAGGATCAGGAAAGTTAGATAAAGTATCTAACTTAAAACTTCACAGCCTAAGGGAATGCATAGTTTTCTTCTATGCAAAGGACTTTACATGCATCATCAGTATGAGTATGGTTCCTTGTAGCCCAAATTATATCCATGTCATTGGTGATTTTGCTAAATATTTTTAAGCACTAAACTAAATTCTCATTGCACAATTATATTACATTAGGTAGCAAGAAAAATCTTTGGCTTGCCCTTGGGATATAGTGAAAAATTTCATTCACTCTTCTCTCTTCAAATTTTATCACTACTGAGGAAAAACTCATATATCTCAGATGTGGTCAAGATTGAGTGGGTGTGTGAGTGTGTGCGTGCACATATGTATACATACCACACATATATTGCATGCATATAAGTAATGTACATACATACACACTTATGAACCTATCTACTGCATATATATGCATCATATTTCCTTTAAGAAATATTTTTAATCAAAAGAGCATTAAATATTACAAATTTTTTTAAAAAATCAGAAAGTCAATACCCTTTACCATAGTCCTAGGCATTAAAATCAAGGAAAAAAATTCTAAAAAATGAAATTAAAAGAAAGATGTTGCCCCCATGAATTTCAAGTGAACATAACTTGTCTCTATCTGCAGATACCAAATTATGTTTTTTGGCATTGATAGTGAAGCTGAATAATTATCAAGTCTCTTGTAAGTATACACAAGAAGGAAATTTTGGTTGCAAAAGAATCATCTGATTTTATATTTGGCTTTTACAATCTCATGGTATTTTTACCCTAATTATCAGTCTGGATATTCTTTTTTTTTTTTTAAGATTTATTTATTTATTTATTTATTTATTTATTTATTTATTTATTTACTATAGACAGAGAGAGAGAGAGAGAGAGGGAGGGAGGGAGGCACAGGAGGAAGGAGAAGCAGGCTCCATGCCAGAAGCCTGACGTGGGACTCGATCCCGCGACTCCAGGATTGCACAAACTGCTGAGCCACCCAGCGATCCCCTAGTCTGGATGTTCTTTAAAAAAAAAAAAAAAGGAAAAATCTTAGCCCCTCGTAATAAATTACTGAAAAGTGATTTGTTTTTTCTTTGTTTCCTTTAAAGAGTATTTGTGCTCAGAATGGTTTTCATGTAAACAGGAAAAACTGACTCCTTTCTCTCTCTCTTTCTCTCTTCCTTCCTCTATTTATTCCTTTCAATAATACTAATTTGTCCATTGTGGACTGACACCATCCACAGTATCTGCCGTGGTTTGGGCAGCAGGATATTGTGGGGTGAAGAAGCACACATGTTATGTAACTTCTTACCGTCTTTGACAACACTCCTTCCTGAGCTCTGGAGTCTTCTTTTAGCTGGAAGCTGAATGGATTTAATACTGCTTTCATTTCCTACAAGATCATAGATGACTTCTGCTCTAGCAAAGTTGTTGGTTTGGTTCGGTTTGGCTTTTAAGACAAATGGGGGCAAAGCTTCTAAATGCCAATGATTCATTTTGGGACATTTGGGCATAAACTTATAAAAATGAGTTCATCAAGAGGCTCCTTATGGCAAGGGAGCTGTGGCATCCTTCTCCTTAAGGACCACTATTTGTTATGGCCAAGAACCAAACAGTATCTTGTAGATGGAATGCTATGTATCTTTTATAATATATTTCATGTTGGGAGGGCTTTCTTAAGAGCAGCTCTGTCCAGAAGATTCAGGAACCTTCCCTAGGAAGAAGACAGGGCAGGAGGTGACGGCTCTTGCCTTCTAATCTGAAACCTCAGTCATTTACGCACGTCGTAGGAACATTAAGACAATTGGCAGTCCTCTTGAAGAAAATGCCAGGGCTCCAGTAAGAGAAGGCTTGCTGAAAAAAAAAAAATTAAGGTGCAATAAAGAGATATGTGGTGGCTCTTGCAGAACTTTGTACTGTGACTCATCTGCAACCTTTTACAAAATTTAATGTGGCAAAAGTACTGCGTTATTATGATGTACCATGTGGTATCCCGATTTGTCATCTTCACTTGACATATCTTTTATTGAGGGGTACAAGAAGAAACCCCACATTGGCTGAGGAGAATTTTTCTACTTACATCCCACACGGAGATTTAAAAATATATTCCTAGAATTTGGCATTTACAGGAACATGTTTCACTTTAGTAGCTCTGAAAGGAGATAGCTTTTCTACCCTTTGAGTGTAAAAATCTCTAACCCTAATACATCACCACTAGAGGGCCATTGGAACTCACCTTAATTTGGTAAACAGTGGGGTGCAGGGGAGCAGTGAAGTTTACTTTGCAGCTTTATCTTTTGATAGTGTGAACAGATTTATTATTTAAAATTATGTTTTGACTTCTTTGCCTTGTCATTATATTTATTGTTTTGGAGTTCCATAAAAACATCACGTTCATTCTTTTTTTTTCCCAAGCACCAAATCAGGTCTAAATTAGAATCTTTTCTACCCCAGAGACACAACTATTACATTGGAACACTATTCCATCCCAAGCCCCATAATTTTCCCATATAGTTATTTAAATTATTTTACAGCATAGTTGTTATAATGACATTTGATGTGTGAAGTTGAACAGGAAAAATATGAAAACCTGCTCAGTATCACAGTGCTTAAAGAAAGGCATCACATTCTTTTCCATGTAAGGGATGCAGTAATTTCCATGGTATCACCCCATAGTTGAAAATGCCGTGAAGTTCTCTTGCATGAAAATAATTTAAACTTTTACAGAGAAATATTAAACAGATCTCAAGCAAAACACCTACTTAAAGTAATCAGTACTGTGTGCCTTCATACATTATGTACTATACTAGTCCTAATTCTGGGCAATAACAGCTCATTTAGAAAAACATAAGCATGACATTTCTGCTTTTGTGTACTAGTAATGACTAATAATACTACATAGAGATGAGATGAATGATAAATGACTCTTTAATGTAAACTTTGCAGTTAAACTCAGTGTTTTATTTAGTATTGGGAAATAGCCTTCATTTTTCTTGAGCATAATTAATATTTCAGACATGACTCCGACATGAAAGACCAAGATTACTGTCAAGGCTGGATCAAATCTTACTTAGTTTGAGTTTTAACTGAATTCCCAAGTCAAGCGAAGTAATAATAGCCTGACTTGTGAGCATGCTTAAAGTGAATAAATCAAATAAGCAAAGAAATATCTACTGCTATATATATTTTTCCTTGCAGGTTTTTTTTTTAAATTTCTGCAAGATTTAATTATATATTATCCCCTCACCCTTTATCCTTATTTCAGTGTAATTGCCACATTGAAGAAGGTTATTTGTTTATCTGCGGGTGTCTCCTACAGGCCCATGAGCTTCTAAAGAGAGCGAACAGTATATTTTTAATCTCTGAATCTCTATACCCACCTATGGTACAGTTTCTAAGCAGATAAAATTAACTGGACTTTTTTAGTGATGGTAAATTTGAGGCTAATGCTACAGACTATTTTTCCTCCCAGTGTTCTGGAAGGATGCCTGTTTTCAAGTCACCTAGAAACTTACCCTCTCAGATGGAGAGCAGACCATTTATCCATCACATGCTGGCAGTACCAGTCCCAGGAAATGGCGTGTCAGGGCTGCTTTCGGCTGAGCAGTAGATGTGTCTTTCCTGCTGCCTTTCTTCACTCTGATTATTAAAGAAAACTTAAAGGCCCTTACATTTTACTCAGGAGCTTCCACTTGTGTATAGATATTTGCTATTCTTAGCACATGGTTTATAAGCCAAATACAAAACACGGCTAATTTGTAATGACCCTATGATGTATAATGTGCTCTCATGGCCAGCAGAACGTGTTCTAATTTTTCTTCACTCTGCGCTAACACTTACTGAATAGGTACTGTGTGTCAGGAGCTCTTGGGAGCCCTTTGTATATGCTTTAACTTATTTAATACCTTGCTAAAAGTGGGCAAAATGCCCATTCTTTAACTGTAAGCTTGAGGTGTGTGGATGTGCTTGTCTAGAGTTAGAGACATACTAAATATAAAGCACCTGTCACAGGTAGAGCTCCTACTGATAACGGTTTCCCTCATCCATTAAAAAAACTCTTCGTGTTCAGTGATGACTTCCAACAGTTGCTTCTTCTACAGCTGTGTGAGCACTTGCACTAAGCTAGGAATTCTGCTAGGGGTTTTATATAAAGTAACCCAGTTCATTTTTACCATAACCACGTGTGGTTGCATTTTTCTCCATTAAATTCTCTGGGAAAGTGAGGCAGACAAAGATTACATAATGTACCTATTGAAAATAATCATATTGGGATTAAAACCTAGGAGCAATCTGATACAGAAGACTGTTGTGTTCCTAACCTCTGCACTATACTGTTTGCTAAATCCAGAAAGACACAGTTTATCGCTGATTGCAACCTCTCATTTTTGGTGTGCTTCAATAAATGATTCTGGACCAGCTTTATATGCTAATAACTCTTCCCTTAGATTATATCGAATTATTACTTTGTCTCCATTTTATGGCAATATATAAGGATTCTTTCTTTCTCCCAAATGAAATTATTAGACTTGGTTAGAAGGGCAGGACACATTAGTTTTCCTCTCCCTCTGCCTCAGCTGCTTCATCCACCTGTGTAGTTGAGTGTATTTTCTCTTCCTCATAAGGCTATGAGAATAAAATGAAAAAAAAAATGCTTGAGAAGTTAAGGAAATAAAGTCAAATAATTATGACCACTTCTATCAAGTTAAAATGATATAGAATATCTTAAAATTTTGTTCACAGAAAGTTCACAGTCTTCTATCATGTTGGTCATAATATCTTTAATGTGGGGTTGCTGTCACAATACAACTAAAAAAATCAATCCTGTTAATGGTCTACGAATTAAGATAGATTTTATATGATGGTGGTTTTTAATTGAGATGGTTTCTTTAACTGAATTGAGACCTGTATAAACTATGTTGATTTCCAAGCATTTCTTTGAAAACCATGAGCTTTTCTGAGTCACTCTGATTAAAACAAACAAAACAACAACAACAACAAAAAACAAGTAGCCCTTATAAGCAATTGCGTACAATTTGAATTAGAATTGCCACTTAAATTTAGTTCATAAAAAGAATTGAATGTTGTACATACTTATTAGGTCATATATATTTGTTATGGTCATAATTATTATTATTATGAGAGTTTGAATATGGGCCTTTCACAAGTTATGTAAAATAAGGATGCTTGCTGCTTGTTGCTCAACATTGGTTATCTTGGAATGCTACAGGATTATTTTGTGAAACGTAATTTGGGTAATCAGGCAATTTATTTGTGGACCACATGCAGCCAGGAAAAAGTAAAAGCAGTACAGTATTATGGTGAAGAGTAAGAATTCTGACCTCAAAGCCCAAGTGCTTCAAATCCCAGCTCTGTCACCTAATACTCTCGCAATGAGCAAATTACTTAAACTGGGTCTACCTCAATTGCCTTTATTAAAAATGAAAATAATAATTCTACCTATCAGTCACTTTATTAAACTTTCTTACTTTGAAATCATTGTGGATTCACATGTAGTTAGTTGCAAGAAATAATACGGAGTCCTCGCACGTATGCTTTATTGAGTTTCCTCCAATGAGAGCCTCTTCTAAAACATAGTATGGAAGTCCCCTTGTCCACGGTTTCAGCCACCCATGGCCAACCTCAGTCGGGAAGCGACAATCCTCCTCCTGACATAACCTCAGATGGTCAGTGGTAGCCTCATGCTGTGTCACAACGCCTGTGTCATCACCCCTCTTCATCTCATCCCCTCTGTGGTTTATCATCTCGTGTCACCACAAGAGCAAGAGTGAGTACAGTACAATAAGATATTTTGAGAGACATCGTATATACCTAATTTGGAATACAGTATATCATTATAATATTTCTATATCTTAATTAGATCTTGTTCCTAATCCATAAATTAACCTCATCATAGGTAGGTAATATACAGGAAAAAAAACATGGTAGATACAGAGTTCAGGCCTATCTGGGGTTCCAGGCATCCCTCGGGGGTAGGGGAGACCACTGTGCACCATCACAACCAGGCTATGGATACAGCCAAGGTGCAAAATATTGTCATCAGGATCCCTCATGTTATGCTTGTAGAGATCTACATTCATTTCCCTCCTACCTGTGTATCTTTCTTGATCCCTGCTAATCACTAGACTGGTTTTCATTTCTATAATTTTCTCTTTTAAAAATGGTATGCAAATAAAATCCCACAGTATGTAACCTTTGAGGATTTTTTTTTTCACTTAGCATAATTCCCTGGAGATCTCGGCAGTTGAGAATACTTTGCTATTTTTCATTGCTTAGTAGCATCTATGGTACAGATACCCTACAGTTTAACCATTATGCCCATTGAAAGATGTCTGCATTGCTCATAATCCATTTTGAGATCCATGTGTTGATTTCCTTTGAGATTTTTTTTTGATCCATGGATTAATTAGACATGTGTTGTTCGCTTTCAAAGAATCTAGAGGATTCCCTGTTTTCTTGCTGTTATTAATTTCTTTGATTCCATTGTATTTGGAAAATGCATTCTGTAAGATTTCAACTTCTTATGTTGTTGAGGATTGTTCCATGGTTGGGTATATGGTCTATCTTGGTGTATTATGCAGGCACTTGAAAAGACAAGCTCCCTACCTCCCTATCCTCCATATGTGTAAATCCAACTCTCGATTTAACAAATATAAACATTAATATATTCTGTTATAACTTCTTGATTAAAAAAAAACTTCTTGATTTATTTTATTTCTTCAAATTTCACTGGTCATATGGTAGAAAAAGAATTAATTAAAACTCCTGGGAAATAAACTATATATAAATATATATAATAAACTATATATAAAAAAATATATATAAATATATATGTATATATATATATAGAATGGGAAATAAACTATATATATATATATATATATATATATATATATATATATATATACCAGATATTGTTAGGTAAGAAATTCAACTCACAAACTCACTTCATTCAACAACTATTTATAAGGTGTCAGTCCACTAGTTGAGCAAATGAGGCAGGCATTGATCAAGTAGTCATGGTAGTAAACGTAAAAAGCTGAGGTACATCCTCAGATGGATGGGAACTCAGTTCCAAGAAAATCTGTAACAAAGAAATCTCCCCTAGTTTAGAGGTTTTGCTGACAATATCTGAAGAAGATGCAGGAAGACACATTCTGGCGTAACTTAGCTTTACAAGGAGAAATTTGCTTAATTTAGAACGGGTTCTCAAAGTGTGCACTAGATGATGTGTTATCAGGGACAATGAGGTGACTTGGATGGGAGACGAAGAGACCACTGATAACACAGCATTTCAAACCTCTTCTGGGGTTTGTTTCAGCTGCTGTTGGCCCGTTTCCCCCACACACAATCCCTCACACAAATCTCCAGTAAGCGCTTCCTTCCTGTTTCTCCAGTTCGGCCAAACGTTTGCTCACATCCTCGTGGAGAGCTTTTTCTTCACAGCACTCTTCACAGGGCTGAAGATTTCCTTTGTATTCTCCTTTTATTAACTCACTTCTTCAGAAATTGAAAAAGATCTAAATATTATGTGTGTCTAAATATTATGAAGTTCATGTGATTTGCTTCCTGGGTGTGTGTATATATGTATTGATAGAGTGATGTTTACCACAGAGGACAAAACAACCATATTGTATATGGGATGTTTATTGGAAGTGGGATAGGAAATATGATGAGAAGTTATAATCAGAAGAGAAGAAAAAAATGAGCACAAATATAGATCATTAAATTCAACCTCTGCTGTTCTCATATTTCTTTTTCCACAATCTGTTCTCACAATCTTTTCTCACCAAGGATGTATTAGATATATATTCATAAGTCTTCCTCAAGCAGTGTTTTCTTGAAATGTTCTTCCTTCCAAAAACCCAAATGATATATCTTGGTTTAAGACCTTTGATGTCACACTGCAGAAGCTTTCCTTGAAAGGTGAAAGGAGTTTTCTTTTCAGCTTCCATCTTTGTTTACAACATCTCAAGACATTTGTTTGGATTTGAAACTTTACAGGCTTAGTCTTATGAGAGATGTTATTTTTTTATTTTACATTCTATCTCTACCACTCCTCCCCGAAAGCCCCCACTTTAGGAAGAGTGAATTAAATTGGCTCAGTTATTTTTGAGTTATGAGACAGCAAAAAAAAAAAATTCTTCCTCCTCTTAAAAATTGCTTGAAGCTTTATTTGTACTGGTTTAACTCAAAAGTAGATTTAAACCTCACACTTGGCAGTATTATAAAAGGAAAGAAAAGTGAAGCCAAATTTAAAAAAAATTAAAAATCTATGCAATCTAAAGCTTAAAACACGACTTTTTTTTTCTGAATTTTTGTTATCCAAATACACTACGTATGTTTGCATGTAAAAGTATAGGTACACTCGGAGGATATTATATATGTGTTTATTTTGATTGAATATAAGAATCATTGATGATCCACCATATAGAATATGCCCAGAAACCAGGAGAAAAAATAGATGAGTAAGCTTTAGTCCCTGCTACCAAAAGAGTCCAAAACTGGAGTAAAGGATTAGAATAGTACAGGCTTGGGTATAAACAACACATTATGGCGATTCAGAGGAGAAACAGGTCCTGGGCAGCCACATATTCTACTATAACCATTGGATTTCAAGCCACCCTCGTCTACTCTTTGGACCAGAGCAATCCCCTCCTGATTCCGCACTCTCATTGTGCTCCTATTTCCCTTTACTCCGTTTGTCCAACTGCTCAGATTGATTTTTTAAAAAAAGATTTTATTTATTTATTCATGAGAGACACACAGAGAGAGGCAGAGACACAGGCAGAGGGAGAAGCAGGTTCCCTGTGGGGAGCCCCTTGTGGGACTTGATACCAGGACCCCAGGATCAAACCCTGGGTGGGAAGGCAGACACTCAACCACTGAGCCACCCAGGGGTCCCTGATTTCTTTTTTTTTTTTTAATGTAAATGTAATCATATCACTCCTTTGCCTGAAACTCTGTCGTTGTTTCCAGCGCACTTAGAATGCAGTCCAGATTCTTCTCTCCACCTCCCGAATTCCCGCATGATCCAGTACCTGTTATCGTCACCTTCTGGTTTTCAATCATGCTAAGTCACTTGCTGCCTTTGACTCTGTGCTCTTTCTTCCCCCTGAACTTGGAATCTTTTCTCCAAAAACTTGCCTTAACTTGCTATTTCACATAATTTGTATCATAGGTCAAATATCAAATATATATATAGTGCTGAGAACAGGGCCTGGCACACGAGTTTTTTATACGTTTGCTGCAAGTGGTCACCTAGTCTTACATGACCCTTTCATTATTTTGTCTTAATCAGATATTACTTGGTGTTATCTTTTACACTTCATAATATATAACACATGAGCTCTTAAAATAACAACAACAACAACAACAATAATAATAATTTGTCTGCTAGTTTGTTATCTCTCTCCCCTTATTAGTTTCTAATCTCCATGGGGTAAGGGCCTGTCAGTTTTGCTTTTAGTTGGATTTCCAAGACCTAGAACAGTGCCTGGCAGGTTGTGGTTGCTTAATAAAAATGCGCCACTCCAAATTTCTGAATGAAAAAAATTACATTAATGAAAGTTTAATTATTTCAGCCCATTTTAAAATAAGGAGACTTGGGATGCCTGCATGGCTCAGTGGTTGAGCGTCTGCCTTTGGCCCAGGGCATGATCCTGAGATCTGGGATGGAGCCCCGCATCAGGCTCCCCGCAGGGAGCCTGCTTCTCTCTCTGCCTGTGTCTCTGTCTCTCTCTGGGTCTCTCATGAATAAATAAATAAATAAAACCTTTAAAAAATAAAAATAAAAAATAAAATAAGGAGTCCTCTTTAGATAAAGACCTTGCGGAGGCTACTTTTTTTTGGTTCTAAAACTGTTTTATGTTGGAATTGGGAAGGGAGATTAGAGATTGGTTTGAGGCGTGGATGTCATGTGTCTGTGGAAACCATTGCTGACTCAGTTTCCATCATGTCCTTCCTAGCTCCCCAGTCTACTACCAGGGTTATATACTTCTGAGAACTGAAAATTTGGGGACAGCTTAGAGTTTAATTCTCTTCTCCCCAGCTTCTTTGAGATACAATACACAAAAACTATGTATATTAAAGGTGTACAATTTGGTGTTTTGATAAAAGTATACTTTGTCTAATGATTACCACAATGGAGCTAATTAACATATCACATCACATAGTTAATTTTTTTTTTGTGGTGAGAACACCTAAGATCTCCTCACTTAGCAAATGTCAAGTACACAATATATGATCATTAACTGTAGTCATCATGCTTTACATTCAGTCTCTAGAACTCACTCATTTTATTTATTTATTTATTTATTTATTTATTTATTTATTTATTTAGATTTTATTTACTGATCTGACAGAGAAAGAGAGAACATAAGTGGGGGTGGAGGCAGCAGAGGAAGAGGGAGAGAGGTAAGCTCCCCACTGAGCAGGGAACCCAACACAGGACTCGCTTGATCCCATGACCCCGGGATCATGACCCAAGCTGAAGGCAGATGCTTAACCAACTAAGCCACCCAAGTGACCCTTATTTTACTTATTTTGTTATTTTTTTAGAACTTACTCCTCTTATAACACAGTGCACTTTGTCAACATTTCTCCATTCCCCCCACCCCCACAGCTCTTGGCAACTTCTCTTCTATTCTCTGTTTACCTAAGTGCAACCTCTTATATTTCACATAGAAGTAATATTATGCAATATTTGTCTTTCTGTGTCTGGATTATTCATTTAGCATCACATTTTCTTTATTTAGTCATCCATTGCTTGTTTCCATATCTTGGCTATTGTGAATAATGCTTCAATGAAAACTGGCATGGAGGGATCCTTTTGAGATACTGATTTCATTTTCTTTGCATATATACCCAGAAGTGGCATCAGTGGATCAGATGGTTGTTGCATTTTTAATTTATTGAGGAAACTCCATTCTGTTTTCCATAGTGGCTACAGTAATTTACATTTG
Source organism: Canis lupus dingo (assembly GCF_003254725.2). Taxonomy (NCBI): domain Eukaryota; kingdom Metazoa; phylum Chordata; class Mammalia; order Carnivora; family Canidae; genus Canis; species Canis lupus. Next base: position 31,632,251 of record NC_064257.1, on the reverse strand, counting down.
TTTCCAAAAGTGTTCTCTTTTCTCCCCACCTTCACCAACACTTGTTCTTTTCATTTGAACAATAAGCATTCTAACAGATCTAAGGTGAATAGGTTCCCATTTGGATTCCCCTGATGATTAATAATGTTGATTACTTTTTCATATACATGCTGGCCATCGGTAAGTTGCCCATTTTTTAAATCAGGTTATTTGCTTTCCTGTTATTGAATTGCGGTCCTTACATGTTTTGGTATTATTATATATATGATTTGAAAATATTTTCTCCTATTCTGTGTATGGCCTTTTCATTTTATTTTAATTTCTTTTACCATGTGGAAGCTCTTTGGTTTTATATAGTCCCACTTGATAATTTTTGCTTTCATTGCCTGGGCATTTGGTATCATATTCAAAAAGAAAATCTTTGTCAATACCAATGTCAAGCAGCTTATTTTCTATATTTTCTTCTAAGAGTTTTACAGTTTCAAGGCTAATATTTAAGTCCTTAATCCACTTGGGTTAATGTTTGTGTATGATGAAAGATAAGAGTCCAATTTTATTCTTTTGTATGTGAATATCCTGCTTTCCCAACACCATTTATTGAAATGGCTATCTTTCCCCAGTATGTATTCTTGGAACTCTTGTCAAAGATTAATTAAACAGGGACACTTGAGTGGTTCAGAGGTTGAGCATCTGCCTTTGGCTCAGAGCATGATCCCCGAGTCCCAATAAGTCCCAATTAAGTCCAATGTGGGACTCTCCGCATGGAGCTGCTTCTCCCTCTGCCTATGTCTCTGCCTCTCTCTCTCTCAATCTCTCATGAATAAGTAAATAAGTAAATATTTTAAAAAGATTAATTAAACATATATATGTGAGTTGATTTCTGGACTCTCTCTTCATCTTCCATTGGTCTATGAGTCTATTTTTATGACAGTCCCTATCGTTTTGATTATGTTAGCTTCTTAATGTAGTTTAAAATCAGGAAGTATGTGATAGCTCTAGCTTTATTGTTCTCTCTCAAGATTACCTTGGCCATTTCAGGGTCTTTTTTTGGTTCTGTACAAAATTGTAGGATTTTTTTTCTATTTCTTTGAAAAATGCCATTGGAACTTCATAGGGGTTACATTAAATCTGTGGATCACTGTAGGTAGCATGAACAATATTTTAACAATATTAACTCTTCCAATCCATAAGTACAAACTGTCTTTCCATTTATCTGTATCTTCAGTTTATAGTTTTTAGTGTATAGATCTTTTACCTCCTTGGTTTAATTTATTCTTAGATATTTTATTTTTATTTGATGATATTATAAATAGGATTGTTTTCTTAACTTCTCTTTCTCATAGATCATTATTAGTATATAAAAACAATTAATTTTTGTATGTTGATTTTTACATCCCTCAGCTCCACTGAATTTGATTATGAGCTCAAGTAATTTTTTGGTGGAATTTTTAGAATTTTCTCTACAAGATTATATCATCTTTAAACAGACAATTTTTCTACTTCCTTTCCATTTTGGATACCTTTTATTTGTTTTTCTTGCTTAATTCCTCTGGGTAGGACTTCCAGTACTGTGTTGAATTGAAGCAGCATCTTTGTCTCATTCTCAATCTTGCAGAAAAACCTTTCAGCTAGTCACTATTGAGTATGATGTTAGCTGTTGATTTGCACACAAATGGTCTTTAGTATGTTAGATTCATTCCTTCCATACTAATTTGTTGGGAGTTTTTAACATGGAATGATGAATTTCGTCAAATGCATTTTCTGAATCTACAGAGATGATCATGATTTTTCATTCAATTAATGTGGTGTTATCAAGTTTATTATTTGAAAATGTTGAACCATCCTTGCATCCCAGGGATAAATCTCACATGATCACATGTTATGAACTTTTTAATGTTTCCTTGATTTTGGTTTGCTTGTATTTTACTGAAAATGTTTGCATCTTTGTTTATTATAAATATTGGCTTATAATTTTCTTTACCAATAGTGTCCTTATTTGGCTTTGGCATCAGGGTAATTCTGACCTTCTAAGATGAGTTTGGAAGTGTTCATTCTTCTTTGACTTTTTTGGAAGAGTTTACAAAGAACAGACATTAACTATTATCCGAATGTTTGGTAGAACTAATCAGCGAAGCTATCTTGTCCTAGGCTCTTGTTTTGAGGAAGTTTGTCATTAGTAATTCAATATCCTTACTCATTATTAATCTGTTCAGTTTTTCTATCTCTTTAGGGTTCAGTCTTGATAAGTTATACATTGGAATTTATCCATTTCTTCTAAGTTATCCAATTAATTAGTGTACAGTGGTTCATAATAGTCTCTTCTGATCTTGTATAGTTTTATAGTAAAAGCTGTAATGTTATTTCCAGTCTCTAGAACTGTGATAAAATAATTTGCTGTTGTTTACACCATGAAGCCTGTATGTATATATATAAATATATATATAATTATTATAGCACAAGTATGTTATTATAATTCTAAGGGATATTTTCTGGATATAGATTTGTAAGTGGAAAGTTTTTTCTTTTTTCTTTTTCTTGACAACTTTAAATATGTCTTGCTGTTTCTTGGTCTCTATAGATTTATAGTTTCTGGTGAAGAATAATCAGTTATTCGAATTTTTGCTCCTCTGTATGTAATGTTACAATTTTCAATGGCTACTTTGAAGAATTTCTCTTTTTAAAACATTTTGAGGAAGCTCCATACTGTTTTCCACAATAGTTTCACCAATTTACATTCCTACCAATAGTGCATGAGGGTTCCTTTTTCTCCACATCATCACCAACAATTATTTCTTGCCTTTTTTATTTTAGCCATTCTGATAAGTGTAAGATGATATCTCATTGTAGTTTTCATTTTCATTTTCCTGATGAGTGATGTAGAGCATCATTTCATGTATCTGTTGGCCATCTGGATATCTTTGGGAAAATAACTACTTAGGTCCTCTGCCTGTTTTTTGTTTTTTGGGTTTTTTTTTTTTTTTTTAGATTTTATTTAAATTCAAGTTAGTAACATATAGTGTGCTATTAGTTTCAGGGGTAGAATTAGTGATTCATCAGTTGCGTAAAACATTCAATGCTCATTACATCAAGTGCCCTTCTAAATGTCCATCACACAATTATGCCTTCCCTCACCCTCCAGCAACCTTCAGTTTGTTTCCTAGAGTTCACTCATATGTGGAATTTAAGAAACAAAACAAATGAACATAGGGGAAGGGAAAGCAAAGTCCTGAGCATGGAGCAAGACATGGGGCTCCATCTTACGATCCTGAGATCACCACATGAGCTGAAACCAAGAGTCAGTAGCTCAACCAACTGCACCACCCAGGGACTCTAGTGTTGGCTAATTTTAGATTGTAGTCTGGATATTATATTGTAGATTCTATTATATTTTTGCAAAGAGTACTTACTTTGTTCGTTTGTTTTAGTAGACCATTGATTTGGTTGGATTCAAAATGTAAACTATTTTTGGGGAAACAGCTCAAATTTTGCTCAGTTCTTTTATTTTTCTTTTTGTTTTTTTTTTTCAGTTCTTTTTTTTTAAGTTGAAATTTGTCCTTACATTTGCTAAAACTCAGCTAGAGGTTTTTGCAGTTTGTGTACATAATTCTGGGTTCTCTCTGTCTGTTTAATTTTCACAGCTTATCCCTTTACCCCCTATTTTCCAGCAGGTCTTTTTGTCCAAACTCTGTCCTTCAGTCCAGACAGACTATGGTTATGATTGGAATTTTAGCTGCCCTGTTTGGCACTCATTTCATGAAGCTTGACTAATCTCAGGCTAAAAGGCCCTAGAACAAGAAATTCACTTTTCTTCCAAATTTTGACTATCCTCCAGAATCTTCTGTCAGGATTTTTTATTTTGATTTTTCATTTTAGTTGGTTTGTGTATTTGTTATTTTTTCCAGTGTTTATAGTAATCTTTGAGACCATTGATTCAGTAGAATCTTGCTCTGCCATACCAGAAATATAAATCCACCCTTCTATTTTTATATGTTCCCATCACTATTTGAGCATTTCATATGTTTCTGACATCATCGTATTTCCCTATCCCAGATCTTAAATTGACCATTTCTCCAAAGAATGCTAGATCTTTTAAGTGGGGAATGGTATTTAGTAGCCAAGATCTGAATGCTATGTGTGCTGATGGCTATTGGAGTATCACTAATCCCAGGCCCTTTCAGTGGACGGAGATAGATTATATATATATACATATATAGAAAGAATCATGGCTTCACTTGAATACTTGATACCTGTTATGGTCTGAAGTATATGTTTCTCAAATGTATATGTTAAAGTTCTATTTCCCAGTACCTTGGAATGGGACTGTATTTGAAGGTAAAGCTTTTAAAGAGGTAATTAAAGTAAATGAGATCATATGGATGACCCTAATTCAATTTACTGGCTTTTTAGAAAAAGAGAAAATTAAGACATACATGTCCCACAGACTGAGGGGTGCCCATGATGTGAGGACACAATGAAAAGGCAGCCATCTGCAAGCCAAGGAAGGAGACCTCAGAAGGAAACAAATCTGTCCATATCTTAATCTGGAACCTCTAGACTCTAGAACTGTGAGAAAATAAATTTCTATAGTTTGAGCCATGCACAGTGGTATTTTTGTTACGGCAGCCCTAGCAGACTAATATAATAAAATGACTCTAACACTACAGGGATTTATTTTAATTTTCACTCTATAAAGTTTGTTATTTCCTTTTCTGACAGTGAATTACATGGCTAACATTATCCTTTATTCATTCATTTATTCATTCATTCATTCATTCATTCATTCATTCATTCATTCAATCAATCCAGTGGTATATAACTTCTATTTCTGCTCTTTTGCACGAATGACCTCCTAACTCCTCTTGGGTTCTGTCCCTGTGCACTGATATATATAGCCCAATGTCGGTAGAGTCTCCCTCCTACTTAGACCATGACACTCCACTTCACATGGATACCCTCCTCTCCATCTCAGACTCTCACACTCAACATCCAGCAGCCCTCATCAGTGGAGGCTTTCTGAAGTCACTTAGGCTCTGACATCCCATTGTAGGCCACTAAGAGCCTTCCCAATGTACTTCTTCTATCACCACCTTAGACATCAACCCTGCTCTGTCCCACTTAATGTCTCTAAACATGGATTTTTCTGAACACAGAAGAACAAGGTAGAGAAGGAAAAGAATAAGAGAAATTGATACATTTTCCTTTAAATAATAGTCAACTGAACTGCTTTCATTAGCGTTTGTAGTTCCAAACAAATTTCAATATTTTATACCAAAGAAAGGTAGCCTGGTATTTTGTGATAAAAATAAAACATATATGGTTTTATTAAATTAAAATATAGCAATTTAAGGAAATCTAATAAAATATTGCTAAACAGGTGTCAGTCAGGAGCTATAAAATAACATTCAGAAACAAACTTAATAGATTGTGTCAGCGATGGTACACACAGGACCAGATAGCATCTTCAAACAGTAATGCTTTGCTTCTTCTCATTTTCTTAAATGAAACCTTTCTCTTATTCAATCAGAAATACCCACATTGCTTAGCAGAGAATTAGAATTACTATAGTAGGAATGAAAAAATAAAGAAATAGTCAACTCTCTATGAAGTCTAAAATAATAGGCTTTTGAGACTCAAGAGACAGCCCAAGGAAAGAACATAAATTTTGTGTTATAACAAAACCATTGGAAGAAAATGAAAAGGAAGATGTGACCTCACTTCTTACTCCTGGAAGATGATCCACTGGGTTAGGAAGTTGGGGATTGGAGTGAGCATCGAGGGTGAAACAAAATGTTACAGAGGTCCACCACAGAAGACCAGTGAGAGAGGAGAAAATTAGCATCAGTACCACATGGCACTGTGAGTTACTGTGCCTGCAAACTCAGAAGAGCTAAGCCAGAGCCTGTAGATGTATTGTTAGAACAAGTCACATGGGCTGTTGGGCTCTTTCTGTCCTCTCTCTAGATGTGGGTCTTCCACTGAATTCTGCCTTGGGGAATGTACAACAGATGGACATCTTCCTAGGCCTGAGACTTTGCCAAGCCTCTTCTAACTGCCCCATATAGACAAACTACTATATTTTCAATCAACTAGGGCAAAAGTTTCTAAACTCAGTGGGTTCAGTTCTTGATGCAGAGAGTTGTTAAGGATGTAGAAAGTAAACCCTCAGGGGTTTGCACTTGACTACTTGGACTATATAATATTAAAGCTCACCTCTAACACACACTAATTATCTCACATCCCAATGGAAGTCCAGGTTCTATTATTTTGAATATCTCTGTCTTTAAACTAGTCACTTTAGCCTTCTGGGATGTTATAATTTCCTTATTTATAACGTGAAAGTAATAATATTCACCTACAGAGGTTATTGTTAAGAATAAATGAAATTACCTTTGTAGCCAACCTGAAATACAGCAAATCCTCAATAAAGGTTAACATTTTTATTATGAAAAATATTTAATAAGTGGTTCATACTATCTCAAAAGTGACCCTGTTCAAAAGGCAATTAATAGCTAATACCATACTTTTCTACTACCATTGTTAGACCATCTATACTGAATTAATTCTTTATTCATTCATTTATTCATCAGATATGTATCATTCCTGTGTGCTGGACACTGTGATAAGTACTCAGGAAACAGCAGAATCAAGTCAAACAAGATTTTGGTGCTATGGAAGCTACAGTATAGCTGCAGAACTGACATGAAACAATGGATCAACAATCATTTTAACTACAGTTGTGAGAAGGGTTGCAAGAGATAGACAAGGCATTCAGCATCCTACCTGGGGCCATTGTTTCATTCCCTCTCTCAGCCCTTAATTGTTCTTCAAGGAGTTTGAATCCCTGGCTGGAGAGCACAGATGGAGAGATTCTACATGGAAACAACAGAAGGACACAGTTGACCCCGTGTTCCCACTTGTTTCCAGCAAGGTGCCAGTATTTTAGTAGAGCCCTCATACACCCTGCAGACCAGACCACACATTAGCTGCCTATGTTTCCCCAATCAATGTGTTCATGGCACCAGGTTACCCAGCCAGGCCAACAGGAATTCCTACCACTCATCCTGAGATATGATAAAATGGTGGTAGTGGTTGTTTTGCCACTGAGTTCTGGGCAGGTGTGTAATGCAGCCATATATAAGACATATTTTGAATTCCACCAAGGGTAAAAATCGTGTCCAGTTCATTTTTCTTAAAATGTGGATGACGTGTATAGACCTGATAAGAAAAGTAAATAAATGCATAAACCATTAAGACAATTTATAGCAGTGAGAGGCTTGCTTTACTGGAACGTGTGGAGGAGATTACAGTGTGTGTGGGACCAGGCCAGTGTTGAAACTTCCTTTGACATGAGTGGAAGCTCTATGTTAAATTGTTGGTTTTTTTTATTTTTATTTTTATTTTTATTTTTTTTTTATCATTGAAAAGGCTTGTTACATTTCTGGCAGTGGTCACTTCCAGTAAATACTGTCAAATAGAAAGTCAAGGAAGCATGCATGCTGATATAGGGCAGATACTCTTTCACTTGCTCAGTGCAGTAATTGACCTGCTGACTTCAGATAACATTCTTGTTGACAGGCCTGAAGGAGAAACATATTGCAACCCACACAACCCACACACCGGAGTATCAATAGCCTAACTAACTATCCAACACTTAGGCAATGAGGTCGTTCAAGGCCTTACAATTTGGTTCACTGGGTTCTTTGTTAACCACAGTGACCCATGTTCCAGTAGGGCTCCTCCAGGTGTAGAGAAAGACTCAGGATAGTGGCAAATAAGAACATCAAGAGTCCCAAGGACTAAACTGGTGATCTAGCACTGCTACCCACCAGCTGTGCGGCCTTGGAAAAGTCACTGCAATTCTTTTATTTGCAGTTTTCTCAACTGTAGAATGAGAACCATACATGTCTCCTAGGGCTGGGGTTTAAGTGAGTTATTCGACATGCACCTGCTTTATTGAAAAAAAAGTAACAAGCATTTCTTTTTCTCCAAATCCTAAAATTCTTTCCCCTGTGGTCTAGCACGTAATACATTAGCAGCTCTTTCAGCAAGTCAGTCTGAAATATAATTGCCTATTTTAATAAATAGCAATTTTGTAATCATTTTCCCCTTTTCTTCTGAATGCTCATCTTGATGGCTTGGCTTGCTTTTTAATTGTGTGGATGTCTGTTAAGGTGAGGGAAGAGTATTTTGCTTTGGAAAATAAAGAAACTCAGTTCTTTCAAAGCTATTCAGCAGTCTAAAAATCCATTTAAGTATTCACTAAGCAAAATAGGAAGATTCAAGTGCTTACGGCACTTCATTAGGGTACTACAGAATCAAGCAGAATGACAGTTGGTTTATAGCAATTTTGGCACTAAGATTTTAACATAGATTTTATATTATAAGGAGCAGCAAAGTTGCCAGCATGGGGAAGTATTTATTCATTTATCATTTCTAGCAGAAAATTTGGGTTATTTATTAATAAGACATAAAATAAACTACTTAATTTACTGCTAACCTTAAAATAAAGTCCTAATGTGTAATAATTCTACAGACTTGAAAGAGTTGAAGTTATAAGTTCATCTTCTTAAACTACTGTATTCATGAAGTGAGGTGTATGGTGAAAGTCCACTATGATTTCACTTAAAATATCAATTTTGCCAGTCCTGGGTTCGAATAACTTTTTGAAAAAATAGTAATTCAATCCTGTGTAGATTATTATTTTTTTAAACATAAGGTGCTTGGTAGTTGATATTAATAATTTTTTATTATGTTCTAGAAAGAGAAACATAAATGTTCCATCAAATAATACATTTTATACTCACTAAAGTTAAGGATATTTGTTGTATTTATGTAAACTTCTACAAGCAATGAAAGACAGAATGTTCTTTAAAGTGAAAGCATAATTATGATTCCTGGATATTATTATATCCAAGTTCTTCTGAGAAAGGGAAGAATGAAATGTCAATTATGAGACTTGATATATGCTATTTTAATATTAAGGAAAAGAGAAAAATAAAAGACAAATGTCAATAATACTCCGGATTCCCAGAGAGGGTTTATAAAATGATAAAATCTGTTTGTAAAATTCCTTATTAATATTTATCTTATTCAATAACATGTCTGAGGGAACAGGGTACTCTGATGGAAAATAATTAAATCATTCTAGGAATATTTGTGTTAAGAATTTTACTCCTTCTGTCCACTTATTATGCTGTGCTCATTGAACACTTATTTCCTTTGTGCAGAAAAGGTTACGGGGTCGAGTTCCAAAAGATTTGAATTAGAAGTGATCCAGTGGCTACCACTGGGACAAAATGTTACGTGGGACATTAGGAGAAGAGTCATTACCATAAATAAATTATCTCTGATCTGGGTATCAAGTTCAATTCCTGTGATGAAACAGATGGCTTCTCTAGCTTGCCACAGTGTCCTTCCTTCTTACTTCTTTTCAGCTCCAAGAATGTGCTTGATTTGTGGAGAATATAGTAGCAAAGACATTTATACAAAATTGTTTGTGGTACCTTAATTGCTAAAAGCCTGATAGAAACCATTTGCTAGGGAAGAAAAGAATCTTCAAAGGAACCAGTAATCTCGGTTTTGCTCAAACTCTCCAACTTCTCTGGACTGTGTAAAATATTGAAAAAAGGCAAGCAAAAAAAGAAAAAGATAAATATACATGGCAGATACCACAATGCACTTCATATTTCATTTCAACTTAAATCTCTAATCTGCTGTAGAAATTTTCTTCTGTCCCATTCTTTTTCCTGAACATAAAATATTAGCACATGAAGATTAAAAACAGAATATTGGGCTCCTGTCCTAAAACTATTGTTTGTATATACACAGCGAAGTATAATTTAAAAATTTACAATATGGTCTCCTCTGTGGCTCTACTCATTAAAAAAATAAATTTATAAAAACATATTGAGCATCTACTCTTTACAACATACTGTGTTTTAGTCCAGGAAGTATGACAACCTTAAAAGAAAAGCATTTCCCCCACCTCAGGAAATATGAATCTATTTCAAGGAGAAGATGAGACATAAATTCATGCAGAATTAAAAAGAATGCAATAGGTAAAACCACACATAGCACAAAATAGTGCATGACTAAATTGATAATCACTGAGACCCCAAGGAACAGTCCCCCAGGATCCTGAGGATTTCAAGCAGCTCTGAGTGTCTAACCCTGTTTAGCAATCACACTAAGGGCCTCAGTCACATTTCCATTTGTAGTCGTCTAAACAAGGGACCCTTGCCTCTTGCCCACACTCCAAGGTACCTCTCCAGTGTTGAGGTCCATCTCTTAGAAAGAGAAGGAAAAGCCCTCCTCTTAAACCCATGTACCACTCTACCCTTTTGAACCCCTAAATCTGTAATCAGTGAGCTTCTCTAAATGCTTAGTCTCTTTCCTGATTGTTCCCTTCACATCTGTGTTTTTATTGAAACTGAGCTGTCCCCTGAGGAAACTGCTTCTCTTCACATGGAATCAAAGGCTGTTTTTCTTTTCTTGCTCATACCGTGTTCCTCGGGGCGGGTAAGGGAAGTGGACATCCTCCTTGCTCTGCATTGACAGCTTCCAAACATAACAACCTCTTCCTTCTGCAAACACCTTGCTCTTCTGACACATATACCGTCAGGTCCCATCACCCACCCACCCGCTTCCATCCTCTCATTGCTTTGTCCACCAATCTCTCATCCAGCCCTCCCTCCATTCGAGCTTTAGCTTTAATCCACTGACCCACTACTGTTATTATTTGCCAGTTCCTGCCTGTCTTCTCTTGGTGCACTGTTTGCAAAGACTTGACAACCCATGGCACTAGGATAGCAGCAATCGTTAATTTTACTGGGTCCTTCCTGAGTGCCAAGCACACTGTTCAAAGTGTTTTACATACTGGACATTTAACTCACCACAACCTCATAGGAAATGGCCTATTATCATCCCATTTCACCAATAAAGTAACCCAAGGCTATTAGTGCATTAACTAACTAACTAATAAATGCATTTATGTGTGTGGGTACGTCTGTATGTATGTATTTTTGCAAGTGATCCTCGCTTCCTTTCCCTGCCTCCTTCTCACCATGGTTCTACACGTGTACAGCCTGCCATTGGGGTAACCCAGCCATGTGCATCCTTCCTGCGCGCAAACAGGTGAGCATTGCTACAATAAATACTACAGCTATTCAGACTGATTTCACTTTCAATTCATTTTCTCAAGTGGGCAATCAAGACTGATGACAAGCCTACTCTGTTTTTCTTCAGGGCTCACTTCCCACTCTGCAAGATAACTATTTCATCTCCCACACCTCCCTCCCCACACTTCTCTCTCACCTAATTACTTCACTTCAAACATCATTTAGAAGTAAGATGCCATCCAGAGACGAAGCTCCCTTATTTGCATTCACATAAATCTGTGAAGAATACCTGGCCCCGGGACCTCTCCGCACAAGGAGGGACCCTTGATTCTTTTGATCACAGGCTGGACTCTGCACTTCTGAGCTGAATCCCAGCCCCTGTCAGCTTCTTGAAGATTTCACTCCCGTCTCCCTCTGGAATCATTAACATTTCATTAAATTGAAAATACCATAAATCATAGGCTGCACCATTATATTATGTACATTTATTTTCTCTGGTTGCAGTGAAATATACACAATACAAAATTTACCATTTTAACCATTATTACTTGTACTGTACAGCATGTCTTCTAGATTCATCTACATTGTAGTACGTGTCAAGATGTCTTTCATTTTTAAAGAGGGAATAATATTTCATGACAAGTATGGGCCACATTTTGTTTATTTTTGATGGGCACGCGGTTGATTTCTCCTTTAATTACTATAAATAATGCTGCTGTGAATATGGGTATACAAATACTTATTCAAGTCTATGCTTTCAATTCTTTTTTTTTTTTTTTAAAGATTCTATCTGTTAACTGTTGAGAGACACACAGAGAGAGGCAAGGACATAGGCAGAGGGAGAAGCAGGCTCCTCCGGGGAGCCTGATGGGGGACTCGATCCAAGGACCACAACATCATGCCCTGAGCCAAAGGCAGATGCTCAACCACTGATCCCCCCAGGCAACCCTCTGCTTTCAATTCTTTTGGGAACGTACCCTGAAGTGGAATTGCTGGATCATATAGTAATTCTATGCTTAATTTTTTGACGAACCACTATGCTGCTTTCCACAGCAGCTGCACCATTTTACACATCTACCAATACACGGGATTTAATTTCTCCACACCCTTGCCAACACTTGCTATTTTCTTCTCTTTGAAGTAATTGCCTCTGTATAATTTTTTAAAGGAAAAAAATATACATCCTGTGACAGGAAATCTAATTAGAAAACCTCCAAATGCTGAGACATCAAAGGCCTTCATCGTCAGTGTATGAACATGTGGAAAGAAAAGCCCACCAGGTAGAAAGGGACAGTAATGGAAAGAATCAATCCCCACCTCAACACAGAATGGAAAGAAGGAGACAAACAAGAAAGCAAAACACAAGCTTAAGAATTGAACACAAGCCAGTCCTCAAGCAGGTTACCAGTTTGAATTCAAGCTGCCAGTGAGATTCAAAGATCACAAGTGGAAAATTTAGCCTAAAGAAGATTTTGGTGAAAATTGCCTCAAGCTGTATCGTAGATGCTGATGCAAATCCTTTATACTTCATTACTGGATTAGAAGACATCCCAATCTCAAAATTATTAAAATGTAATAAAACTTATATTTTAGAATTAAAGAAATGTGGTATTTATGTTTATATTAATGTGGAATTTATATTAAAATCATTCCCAATTAACATAAAGATATTGAATGTCCTTCACCTTTAAAAAATAATAAACCTGAACCTCTATTTCCCTCAATTATCAGCCAATTTTTTTTTAGCATCTCTGTTGATACATTTCTTTCAGAAGTAGTATCGCCAAGGCTATATTCACTTTCTCCATTACCATTCATTTTTTTTTAATCTTGTTTTCTTTTTTAATAATATAAATAATATATAGGTACATTTCCATTGTAAAAGATGCAGACAATATAGAAGGATACATTATTCAAGCATTTTCTAATACCTTCTTCCAGTTTCTTTTCTGTATATATAAAATGTATATATATTTATATATATACATATGTATATCCTTGGGGATGTATTTATATGGCTAGGTAGATAGATATAGATAGTTAGATAACTAAAACATACTATACTTATTTTACATATTGCATATTGTTATCTTTTTCTTTTTAATTTCTTCACTTAAAAATATGTCTTGCACAACTATCCATGTCAATACCTTTAAATCTACCAGTGTTTTTTGACTGCCTGGTTTTACAGCATAGATAAACACTTCTACTACTGACAGAAATTTAAGTCATTTTCTGTTTTCATGACTTCAATGTTGCCAAGAATAAATTCCTAGAAGTAGAACTGCTGGCTCTAAAGGGGTATATGCATTTCATATTTGACAGACATCAGTAAATGGCTAAAAAAAAAAAAGTACTTCTATAATATAGCTCTGAACAAAAGTTCAATAGACTACTTACTCATCTACTATATCACTAACATTGCTCTTGTTAAGAACTCAATTCTACAAGTTGCTCAATCCACAAATACTATTCTATTCTCCTCTTACTTAATACCTCTGCCATCTTTACTACACATGATTGCTTCCTTCCTGCTGAAACAAGTTGGGATTATATTTCTAACAAAGTATGTGGAGAAAACCCAGCAAAACTGCTCCCAGAATTCCCTTTTAGGCTCTAACCAGGCCTGGGTTGCATGGCAGGCCATCTTAGCTGCAAGAAAGTCTGGAAAATTGGGGGAAAGGATTTCTGTGTTGGTTTAGATGAATCATAATTCATATATTTCTAAATCTTTACTTAAATGAGTGTTGAACACTTAAAGATAACTGAAATAATCTTGCCAATCTGTGGCTATTGGTGAAGGTGAGTATCATAATGTGTACAGAAGAAAATTATATAAAATTACCAAATATTATTATTATTAATAATTACCAAATATATAATATATAATAAATTACCAAATATATATTACCAAATATTATTATTACCAATAATAGTACGCATGGGTTATAAAAGTGATGCTAATTTAATGCTCAAAGGCCTGGGTTTGGTCTTAGTTCTACCAGTAGCTATGTATTCTTGAGTATGTCAGTAAGCTTCGATTTTTTTTCATCTGTTAAATAAAGCTGACTATACCCACCTTGGACACTTCTCAGAGATCCTGCAAGAATAAAAATTGACGTGGAAGTCACTTTCAAAGACTGAAGCGTATTATGAATTGTTTTTTTATCACCAATATATTAACTTTTGTTTTGTTGATAGAGAATACAAATATTGCAAATAAGCAAAAACAAGTGTCTTTCCAGTATACCCATTTCTTCTAATCTGGATTTCTGAAATAAAGAAGCTACATTTTAATTCGTTGTAAACCCTAAGTGTCATTGCTATCTCCAATATGTGCCTTTGTCTTCTCTTCTACATGATTTAAGTAGAGGGGAGAAAAAAAAATAAGCACAGTGAGGGGGTCTTTAGCTTCCCATTTATTTATCTTTTATTAGGGCAGAAAAGCCCCCTGGATTTAAAAAAAAATTGCCAATTCTGGGGTTACAGAGTAAGAAGAAATCTCCAAGATGATTCTTGGCCCCAGCAAGGAAAAGGAGAGACACAGAAGAATTGAAAAGAGAAGGAGTACAGGTTCCTGTGTCCTTCATGATGAGTGAATGATGATTGCAGGGAGCCAGGACTTACTGCTAGTCACCTGAGAAGGTTACAGATGCAGAAGCCCAGACCTGCCATGCAACCACACTCCTGAGTTCTTGTGAGACTTTGAGTGAACAGCTCTTTGCATCAGTAGACGTCTACTTTTAGTATTGTTTTTTTTTGTATTTGCAGAACATTTTTCTATTATTAAGCAGTTGCTAGAATATTTTAAAAGATCACTTTCATGGTGAGGATTGAGAGGCGGAAAAGCAAGAGGTCTCAGTCATTAGTGGTAATCTTAAAAGTATGCAGAGAAAGTAGGGCAAGTATAGCCGGCTTGATTATTTACTGGGTTTAGAGCCTGTCAAGAGGAACTCAGGTGACTTGGAAACAAATCCTTCATGCTGCAGGATGTTGAAAACTGCTGATTAAAAGCAAATGGGTTCCAGTAAGGATGGTGCCTGCTGAATACTCACTGGTGAGACTAGACCTGGATGCTGAAGAATATAGGTGAAGAAATCAAGTTTCCTCTTAAAGAGTCAGCCAAAAAAAGAAAGATGAAGAAGAAGAAGAAGAAGAAGAAGAAGAAGAAGAAGAAGAAGAAGAAGAAGAAGAAGAAGAAGAAGAAGAAGAAGAAGAAAAAGAAGGAGAAGAAGAAGAGAGAAAAGAGCCAGCCTTATGTTTTACATAGATTCAAAAGATCCAAGATACATAGACAAAATGAGTTCCAGTGGACCAGTCTTTTAACTCTTCTAGACAGGAATGAGAAGTTATTGATATTTTAGTTCTGAAAGATGGAGAAAGATGGCTTCCATAGAAGTAAGTATCTTCCCCACTGATGATACTCTAACCTATATACCTGTTGATCCACTCAGATCCATGTTGCTCACACTCATATCTGGTATTTTATGTCACTCATTGAATTGATTCCCTATCCCACTCCATCCGCCTGACCCATAAGAAAGGGTCCCATGGTTGAGTCACACTTGTGAACACTGTATATCGGAGAATCCACTTGCTGTCATTGCATTTAGCATCTTCTCACTGTGTTGCTAGGATCCAAGCATTACCAGTCATGATTTTGTTAAGTCCCATGAAGGCAGGGTTAAGGCCTGTCTTGTTAGCCACATTATCCCCTCCTGCAACATATCAGGTGTTCAATGAATGATAGACTAAATGCATCAGACTGACAGCAAACATGAGGCATTTCCAATGACCTTTTCAGAAGACATGTTGGTGCAAGTGATGGATTCAATATAATTTGTATATTACACACATCAGGAACAGTCTTGGTTAAATAGGATTATGTGGCTTATTCAGAGAACACAGCTGACAAGTAAAACATTGTTTCTGTGGAGAAATGTGCTCTTAACAACTGGTCTGCAAATGAACTTTTCCAACACAAACCATCTGTATGTTGGAGCCTGTCTTTAAATTTATTTATTAAGCCATTTTTCCCCCATTTCAATTTTTTTTTTCCTCACAGGAGGTGTCTTTACATGTTGCTTTGAGCTTTTCCTTTCTTCTTGTTCCTTTTTTCCTTTAAAAATGAATCCTCTGAAGGTCTTGGCCACGTGTCAATGCTGTATTCACAAGGATTAAGGATCAGCAGGGCTGCTGTGCAACAATTCAGAAATTGAGTACATCCTGTGGATTGGCAGCACGTTGCCTGCTATTGTGCAGGAGGCACCGGTGTTCCAGTAAAGGCATGTTAAATTTAGCAGCTGTCTTGTATTTGTCATTGGGGATGGGGTGGAGGCGGCTGGCTGTAATCTAGATTCATTTGTGAGTTTTACTTGAAAGTTTACTTAAAGGATTCATCTAACAGGAACATGTTTCACATATTCTCATTTTCTGTAAATTGTAATTATTTGGTAACAAAAATATGTAGACACAGACACAGGGAACACATGCATGTGCTGTACAACCTCTATTCCTTATGGTTAACATCTCCTTTGTTGTAAATATTCTATTTAATTCCATATAAACTCTCAGGCCATTCAAATATAACCTATGGAGGCCAACAGTCTGGTTATTTTCATTCATAATCTGAGTTTGTTTATAACAGAGAAATATATCATTTTGGAAGGAAATGGGAGAAGGTAGCAAAGGAATTAACAGTGAATCATGTGTTGTGTTGTGATGATATGCAGAGGGTTGGTTTTTTGTTTTTTTGTTTTTTTCCCCTAATAGACATTCATGCATATGGATAATGACAGCTAAACTCATTTATTTTATATTCTCTCCCTGTCCCATCCACTGTCTAATTAAGCTAACTATGATATCAAGGAAACTTCAAGATGGAAGGAGCCTTGGAAATCATCTAGATCAAGCACCTATTTTACAACAAAGAAAATCTGAGGTACAAAGAAAGGATGAACAAATTAGAATAAGACAATGATGGTATAAATGAGAGTAGGACATCTGACTTCTAGTCTAGTGCTTATTTTACTGCTTTACATTAATTTTTCATTATACTCACAGGTATCCAGCTCTGAGACTTAAGGCCTCATATTCCTGAAGCCTACAGCTGCATAGGGAGTATTTCCAGAATTGGAAATAATATAATATAGTATAATATAATATAATTAATATAATAAATATCATATAATGTAAATAGTCCTTTGCCAAGTTTCCAAAGATGTGGATAAATATTTCAACACAAAACATAATCCTCTTAGTGTTTAGCCCCTTGGCATTCAATCCTATATACAGAGTGAGGAAGGACAAATAACGTGGTAAAGAGGAAAGTGCAAACCCATGACTCTAACAAACAACCCAGGGATTAAGCCTACATTCTACTCTGTGCACAATATAATTAAAAAAGTATTTATGAAACATAGTAATTTAGAAACTTCTTCAGTCTAACTCTCTGCTTTTTTAATAGGGGTGAGTGACATTCCACAGGAGGAGTATAATGTGAATGACCTCCACCTTCAGGTGTGCAAAAGAGTGATTGGGCAAAACTGGTGGTGATGGAAACAGTTAATGCCCTCCACACACTTAAATGCCACAAGTCTAATTTATCTACTAATACATAAAAATCATTTAGAATCATACACTCCTCTCTTAAAATACATCTGATCCTAAAGAACTCTTTTCATAGATTGAACATTTGTCTCTTCGGGGGGAAATTTTTAAATCACATAATCCACCTGAAATGAGACAAAATAATAAGTATTCAAGTATAATACTTTTTTTTCTGATTTAATTTTTTTTTTCTGATGGGTACTGTATTTATGTCAATGATATCAAAGTTAAGTAGGACAAGTAGCTCTGAATCTGCTCCCAGATTATGAAATGTTTAAAGAAAAATATTCTAGAGGTCACTCAGGATTCTTAAGATTCTATAGCTGAGTCAAACCCTTATCTAAATAACCATATCCCATAGAAAGTCTTTGCTGTTGTTATTGTTGTTTTGTTTTTGTATTTGCATTTTATTATTTTCCATTTAAAAAGTAATTTAGGGGATCCCTGGGTGGCAGAGCGGTTTAGCACCTGCCTTTGGCCCAGGGCACAATCCTGGACACACGGGATCAAATCCCATGTCGGGCTCCTGGTGCATGGAGCCTGCTTCTCCCTCTGCCTATGTCTCTGCCTCTTTCTCTCTCTGTTTGACTATCATAAATAAATACAAATTAAAAAAAAACAAAACTAAAAAGTGATTTAGATGGTGAAACACAGAAAATCAGAAGTGTTTTCCCTAACTGAAAATGGCAGTAGTCTTTAAGCTGGCAAACTTTAGAAAAGTCAAACAGTTTTATATTTACTTTTTTTTGGCAAAAATAAAGTATTTCTGACTAAATCAGAAGTTCAAAGATTATAGCTATAAAGATAGGTTCTTATTGTAGTCTTAAACATGAGTCAAGCCATTAGTATTAGTTCCAAGTCCAATAAATTTATGTATAGGTCTAATTTATCTTATAGAATTTAATTTCAGAATCATCCTTACTTCCACATAGAAAAATACTTAGCAATCATTCTGAAAGGAAAATGTCATATGCTGAAATTCAATAATCAGGTAGGTTGTGATATTGAAATATGTACCATTCTGACTTTCAAACTGTATGGCCTACCTTTCATTCCTGTTACTCTAAGAAAGTGTTAATTATGTGATTCATGAAGACGTTTAAAAAGATTTGCTCACTTGGCAGTTGCCATACGTGGCAGCAGTAAATTGTCATTTGTTGATCTGGGCACCTTCCCATTACTGTGATACATATTATTTCAGCTGAGGTAGGACTTGACTTGGTTGCAAAAAGGTCATAAAAGATAAACAATTAGGAGTGCCTGGGTGGCTCAGATGTTGATCATCCGCCTTCGGCTCAGGTCATGATCTCATGGTCCTGGGATCGAGTCCCACATCGGGCTTCCTGCATGGAGTCTGCTTCTCCATGCCTCTGCCTCTCGCTCTCTGTGGCTCTCATGAATAAATAAATAAATTCTTTTAAAAAAAGATATACAATTAGAATCACAAAGCATAAATATGAAATACCGAATGAAATTATTCAATTTTAAAATTTCTCTTATAGGGCAGCCCCGGTGGCTCAGCGGTTTAGAGCCGCCTTCAGCCCCCGGTGTGATCCTTGAGACCCAGGATCAACCCTGCATGGAGCCTGCTTCTCCCTCTGCCTGTGTCTCTGCCTCTCTCTCTCTT
Organism: Canis lupus dingo; assembly: GCF_003254725.2. NCBI lineage: Eukaryota > Metazoa > Chordata > Mammalia > Carnivora > Canidae > Canis > Canis lupus. Next base: position 31,612,919 of record NC_064257.1, on the reverse strand, counting down.
TCTCTGTGTGACTCTCATGAATAAATAAATAAAATCTTTAAAAATAGATAAAATAAATAAAATTTCTCTTATAAAAATAATTAGGAATAATCTTAACAAAATCAATATCATAAATCATGAGAAAAATCATTTAAGAGAAGATTATTAAATGATGATTTCTTTTAATCAACTTTTTTCTCTGACTCATTAATATAAATCTAAGGCCAAACTAAGGCTGAAATCCTTGAGTTATGAAGGACATCATTAAAAGAACATTTGGATTTCAACTACCTCAATATTAAACATAAGAGATCAAGACTAAATAGTTCTTATATTTTGTCTGGTTAGTGGCAGAAATGTTTTTCTGGTTAGTCTTTGGTCAACATGGTCTTCATCTTTCTTATGCATCATAATTAAGTCATTTTGGCCTAAGTTTTAGGAAAATGACATTGATTTTGTACATTTCACAGTCATAAGAAGACCTTTCTCCTTGATACATCCATGTTGAATGATGCATTTTTTATTTTATTTATTATTTATTTATTTATGTATTTTTGTTTGTGATCTGTTTTCTTCTTCCTCACTTGTGGCATGGAACAATGCATTATATTTCTAATATGTGTTTACAATATTGTGGCTGATTTTCACTCATACACAAAAGGCATTATAATGGAGCTAAGTGGGGGGGGGGGGAGGAGTAAGATGTTGAAAGCATATAGTTACAAGAATTTGTATGCAAGACTGTTTCATTTATCCCCATCAATTTGCAGTGCAAATAAGAACATGCAACCTAGTTAACTGTACCATGAATATTCATGCTGGATTGTCTGTATTTAGAAACCAGAGATCTATGAGCATGTTTTCACATAATGTTGCATTAACATATGTTTGTCTATGTAATTTTATTTTTCACTGAATAAAAATAAAATAAATAACTGAATACATTACCAGACTGGCAAGATGGGAAGAGTGATGGGGCTTTAGCCGAGGGTTTATAGTTGTCAAACATGGATGATGATCAGAATCACCCTCAAAACCATTAAAAATATGAACTCCCAGTTGGACTCAGTGGGGGGTAACCACAGGACAGCAGTGATTTTTCTGCCCCAGACCCCCCACCCAGCATGTGTAGATAGTCCCCAGATCCTGAGAAGGTATACAATGTCCCTTTTCTCAATCAGCAAAACTGATTTCAAGTTGCCAGAATCTTACCATCCTTGTTGAATTTATCTTGACTGATGAGTCACAGTGTCACAATAGGACTGTCCCAAAAGGTTGTACATGCTAAGCAGGTAAAGAGGAGCACATGCGGTAATGACAAACACTCATGGCCGATAGACTCATAGTACTAATATATGAACAACTTTCTATATTTTATATTTGAAGCAAAAGGTGTAGCTTTGTTTTATACAAACTTTACACATTTTAACTCCATCTAAGATGATCCTTTAATAAGCTTCATTAAAATATTAAATGTTTCCATTTACTGAGAAAAATAACAGTCCAGGGATATTAATCAGAAAATATAAGTTAAGTATGAGGACTCTTGGAAATCAGTGATATGGAATTCATAATGTGATTCACCTGAATGGATGCATTATGATAAATGAAAGGAATAAGGATGCAAAAGGAGTCATTCTTTATTTATGTAACAGCTAGAAAAGTAAAATGTGTAACTAAAATCAGATCAGTGGTTTCCAGGGACTGCGGTAAAAGCAGAGGATTGACAACCAAGGACCATGAGTGGATTTTTTCGGGGGTGATGGTAACATACTGTTATCTTGATTGTGGTGGTGGTGGGTGGTTAGATGATTATACACATTTGTCAAAACTAACTGGAAGGCACACCAAATATGGTGAATTTTGGTAAATTTTCAATGTATATGAAACCTATCTCAGTAAAACTGACTTGAAAAACTAAAAGAATGACTCAGAGAAGAAAAAAAAGGTGAATCATTGTGGAACAAAATTAATAACAGTCACAATTTTAAATTTCTCTACTGCTACCTAATGCATTCAAAGAGGTAATCAGCAAAAATATAAAACTGTGGCCCATTCAGAATTTGGAGATGATTCCTATGTATATTATTATAGTTTAAGATCCAGTCCACTCTTAAACAGAACATCGGAAGGATTGTGGTAAGAATAAACTTGTTGGGTTGCATTCTAGACCAATCATGGATAGCTATGGAACTCAATGGCTCCTATTCCTGGGGCTCAGCCAGTGAGATCCGCTGTTTCGCTCACCTCCAGGCCATCCTATATTAAAATAAAACATAGAGGAATAGTTATGAAAACAGGGATTTCTTACTAAACATTTTGATGTGTTATATATTTGTTGTATAAATTGGAGTTGACTTCTTTAGCATCTCTAAGCCTGGATTTTTCTCATCTATAAAATTAGGGCACTAAAACCCACCTGGGAGAGTTATCTAATAAGTGAAATCATGCACATGGAAGCATTTTGTTGGTGGTAATCTGAAAGCTGCCCTTACTGAGTCCTGGAAGCATGACACTATGTTCCATGTTAGTAACAGCCAGATTATTGTGTTAGTTCTCAATATTGTTAAGGTGATGAAAAGAATCTGGTGAGTCATAAAAAATGAGTCAAGAGGGAAAAGAGGCTCTACTGAAGAAAGGTTAAAGTGGTGGGAGAGAGTTGATCTAAAAGGAAAAAGGAACTGGAATCCGGCCCATCAATGTTTTCATATGGAGAATGGAGGTCAGCTGTTAGTCATCACCAGAATCATAAACTACATGGAGTAGGCACACATTTACAAATTATAGAAAACACTAGAAAGTTCAAGCAAGCATAGAAACTTCTTGAATTAATTGGCAACTATGTACTAGAATAGGCTTCAAGAGGAAGCTTAACTTTTTTGGACGTTAGAGAAACCATCAGTAAAATGATTTCGCATTCACATACACAGCGCCTGGGTACATCAGGTCACTTGGTGAGGTGGCAAGTGACACCTTCTGCGTTGACAATGAGCTCAGATATAAGATTTATTTACAAAGGGTAACTATGCGGGGCTGGCTGAGAGTGTAAGCTTGGCCTCATTTTCAAGATTATTTCTCTAATCTGGTCTGTGGATAACTTCAGTCAGAATCATTCAACTATCTTGTTAGAAATTTCAGATATCTGGATAGCACCATGCCAGCAATATTTAGATTTTTTGAGAATTGGACACAGAGTTTAATTTTCATAAATACCCAAAGTGATTCTGATGCAAAACAAAGGTTGAGAACAGCTATTTTAAACAAATAACCTACAAATCTGAGTCACTGCTCTATTCCTATAAGATTCTATGTGTTAAACTTGTGTGGTATTTTCCAGAGTTCCTCAGTTCCTACCTGATTTAGTTATCTTCTATAATATTTTAATTGGTAATTAATATTTACAACCATCTTTAGAAGCAATTATTAAATGTTGCTTGTCATTTGGCTTTCTAATTGTCTAGTTATAAGAGAGCAAACATACAAAGAATCTCCCCACCCCATCCCACCAGCTGACACGTATATTCTTTTCTATACATATTCAGCTGCTTGGCCTTTCTAAAAGCAGTGGGGAGAAGGGCAATTGGTAAAAATAAATATTTAAAAACTGCATAAGAAAATTAGTAAAAGGACGTAGGGTTATTTTTTTCTTAAGACTACAAGTAGGACATAGGAATTTTTATGGTGGTGAAAATTTCCTATATGATACAGTAATGATGGATACATGTCATTATGATTTGTCAAAACTGATAAAATACAATACCCAGAGAGTGAACCCTAATATAAATCATGAACTTTAGTTAATAATAGTGTATCAATATTTGCTTATCCATTGTAACAAATGTACCACACTGATCAAGATCATGGGAAACCGGGTGGACAGAAGAGATACAGGTAATCCCTGCTCTTCTAAACTTTGCATATGCCACTTGGCTTCAGTGAAAGACCCACGTTAGTACTTGTTTTTGCTAACTGAAAGCAATCTGAAGAGCATTTTAGCTTTTATTTTTTAAAAAAGTGAAAATAGTATTCATTGTTTTGCAGTAAGCCCTTATATGGAGGCAGAGCATACCCCAGGCAGTGAGTGTGGCTCCTTCCCTGGGAACCACACTCAGAATCTTAACATCAAGCCACCATAGTTTTGCACTGTGTTTGAGCATCTGGGCTTTATCTTGATTTATTTTGTCCATCAATTACCAAGATGTATCAGAAAAGCCTAAGAGAGGTTATTTTCTGGATCTGGGAACACACAAAATTTTTTTCCCATATACAGTAAAGGTAATTGCTCCTTCACTTTACATTATTTTGACTTACAAAGGTCATAGGAATGCTCCACTTTCACACAGTGGGGAAACCTGTATATGGTAACTGGACAGTTTGCCCTGTGTCCTCCTTCCCTCTCATTCTGGGATGTCCCAGAAGAGTTGCTGATTTTTTAGCCTGTCCAATTTTTTTCCTTGTTGTTAGAAGTGGCATCTTCTAAGCTCCTTACAAATGGAGGCAGAAACTATAAGTGTTCATTGTATATTTTTGCTAATGTAATTTTAAGACTAATTTGCAAAAATAATTGAAATAAATAACTAGCAGCCCTGTGAGTTTGTGACAAAGATTATGATTCTTATATTTAGGTTTAAATGTACTATCTTGTTTAAAATTTTTCTCTGCATTAATACACAATTTTTCTTCGATATAAAAAAAGCCAAAATTTGAAAAAAATTTGATTGAAATAAATATCTCAAGTTTAAATGAATTTGTATTCCTAGAAAAGGAAAAGTGTTAAGTCAAAGGAAATGAGGTCATCCTCTTCTCTAAGACTTCTGAGAAAATGAGGCTTGGTGATTTTTACTTCTGATTTAGTATATTTGTGAAAAGGAGACCCATAAAAATGGTGGTCCCAGTGCTGTTGTTATTACATTCTGTTTTATTGGTGCCTTGAGATCCATTCTATGACATTTAAGCCGACTTTTGCAGAAGTTTCTCCCCACTCTTTGCATTATGTTTCTTGCTTCTCGTTTATATTCTATCATTACACCCACACATGGTGTCTGTTTCTGTGCCTGTCTCCTCCAAACCCCTGATCTCATGGAACTTATCTTCTGGTGGGAGAAAACTGATAGAATGAAATCAAAATGGAGAAGGAATCTAGATCACATAATAGAGTCAAATAGTGGTAAGTACAATGGAATAGAAGCCAAGGAAACGGAATAGATAGTGTGTATGAGTGGGTAGCCAATTTTGGAAGGGGTTCAGTTATGCCTCATTTAAATGTAACATTTGAGAAAAGCCCTGAAATATATGAGGGAGCAAGCCTTGCAGACCTATAAGGGGGAGGGTAGTATTCTAGACTAGGGGAAGATAGAGTGCAAAGACCTTAAGGCTATAGTATGATGTTCCAATAATGGAGCTGGAATGGAGCTGAGGAAGGGCAAAGTAGAACATGAAATAAGAGAGGTCATAGGGAGGATTTATTGAGGGGCCAAGTTTGCAGAAGAGGTTACCAACAGGTAAAGATTATAGCCCAAACTGAAAGCATTAAAAAGAAAGAAAATATACATTACTTCTTACCTAATTCTAGATACCAGAAATACTTGTGGGCACATCCTCCTCTCCTACTAGATCTTACATTGCTTGAATATCGGTACTTACTCTAAACATGCTTAATTCCTGTAACAATAAGTAAATTTGCTTGCATGCAAATTCTGTCGAATAAATGAATGGCTGATTGAAGGAACTGAGTGAATAAAATGTAAATACATAAAAACACAAAGAGACTGTTAAGCATAGTGGGAATCTGCTGGCTTGCTTGGTTGAGAATTCTAGGATCTGAGTTGGCTTCTGACATTCTAAGAGCACCAGGGCCTCTCCTTCGCCTATCATCTCTCTCATCTTCCCTGTGTTAGCATCATCTAAGTCTTAATGTAGTAAAAGGTCACTGTGAGTAGCTCTAGCCTACATAGTTTTGGATGATAACCCGGGAGAAGGGACATACATAGTTTTGGACATAGCCAGGGAGAAGGGAGAAGGGTTGGCTAATTGGTCAGCTGGGGTCCACTTCCAGAGTTAGTTCCCCATGAAATTCGATTCAAATTTGATGACAAGACAGAATAGATCCAGAGCAATAAAAGCAGATGTTTACTAAAAGGTGAATTATCTTAAATCTGTAGATCTCAATTTTATCTCCCGTGCAGGGCCGGATGTTGTGAAGTCACAGATGCCATGTTGGTCTTCCAAACCAGTTTTAAACATGAATTCTACTACCATGCCAGCATAGCCCAGTGGTTAATAGAAAGTGATTATTATCATTAATGAGACAATAATATGCATAAAGATAATAATTTTATATAATACATGAAATAGTTCTTTTTTTCCAATTGCAGGAGCAAGTATATAATCTATTAAAGAATGTAATTGTTAAGATCTAACTGTAGCCCTGCATTATTCTGCCCATTTTATATGATCTGTTTTTTGGCCCTCTGAGTAATGTTTAATTAAAATCTTAATTTGCTATTGATGCCTTAGGGGGTGGATAATGCTCTGTGTTTTAGCTTTCCATTGTGGCAGTAAAAAATTACCCCAAAACTCTGTGGTTTAAGTAACAAACATTTGTTACCTCACAGCACATATCTACCAAAAATCTGAGTTTGCTTTTGCTTGGTACCTCTGGCTCGGCTTAGGTTCTCCTATGATTCAAGGTCTCTTGACTGCAAGATATTGGCTGGGGCTGTGATCATTGGTCATCTCAAGACTAGTTATTGTGGGAGGAATTTGCATCCAAACTTACTTACAGGGCTGCTGGCAGACCTCAGGTGCTAGATTGACCATAGATCTCAGTTCCTTACTGACTGCCTTTCCACAGGGCAGCTTACAACATGGTAGCTGGCTTCTCCCAGAGTGAGGTCTCTGAGAGAAAGTGAGTAAGAGATGGTGCCCCAAGACGGAAGCCAGAATCTCTTTGTAACTTAATCTTGTAAGTGTTGCCTCATGGCTTTCACACTATTCTATTTGTGAGGAGAATGTCATGAGGTTCAAGCTATATTCAAGAGAAAGGGGTTATACAGAGACATGAACACCTGGAGGCAGGAATCACTGGTGGCTATTGCAAGGCTTCCTACCACAATCTGGGTGTCTCATCTATCTACAAAGTAATGAACAGAAGGAGATCCTCAATAAATAATCACTAACTGACAAGAAATTCTTTAAATTGTTAGAAAGATTAAATTCTTATAAAACATTTCTCTTTGGAGAGATCATTAATTTTAATTTTAGAAAAAGGCATACTTACTTTCAAAAGAGTTTTTGGATTATTTAGTATATTAGAGATTGACATATTTTGACATACCCCCAGGGAGTAATATATAATCTGGATGCATGATAAGCAAAATTAGGGGATACTTCATTTTAACAAGATTATGCTAATAGGATTTCGTTCAGTGAAGATGAATACTCTGATTTGAAATGCTTTAGTGTATTTGTTCTTTTCTTAGGTTTATTTTATCCTTAAATTTTCTAACATTTGTAAAGCTTATACAAATATCATTGGCATTTACATTGAGATTCTCTAGAATTCCTGGAAAATACACTCTCTGAATTTTTACTTTACATTAGAAATATAATCTGTAGAGAAAAATATCCCAGTATTTACAAAATCAAAACAAACCTATGAGTATATTTTCAAATAATAAATTTCTCAGTTTGCTAGATAATGAAAAAGGTCATGAGACAAGGATGTTTCTATCTTTCTCTGATTTATTTTCCTGCTTCAATATTCAGCAAGACTGAGAAGAAAAAAACACAAGCTTTGGTGTAAGGAGCTGGTAAATCCTGATTTTTAAGTGTGATGTTGGGCAGTAACTCTGAATCCCTATATGTAAATGAGAAATAAACATAGCTCACATAGTTGTATAGCTTAGATAAGACATATAAAATGCTTTATAAATTGCCAAATAATATAGAAATAGAATGTACTACTTACCACTAGGCAACCAAAAGACATGAAAACATAGATGGAAAATGCTCTCTAATGCTTCAATATTCCCTTTAATAAAGTGGGATTTCTGCACTGTAATACCCATTTTTACCATTTATTAAATACCTTCCCTGTATCAATTTCTGTGATAAACATAGGAAATAGAAAAATGAAAAACACACAAACATTGCCTTCACAGCACTGTAAGTTTATGGATGAAAATTGCAGTACAACTAGACATTTAAGAAAATTGGGGAAAGCGTAAACAGCCTAACGCTAGATTGATTTATTAAGACTTTAGTTAATAATTGTACCTAAATCTTGTTATAGGCAAGTATAAACCTTTTCTCAAATCAGTTTTGAAGGTAACGATTTGAGAAAGAATGTCTTTAAATTGCTTCATTCTGTAGGTTTCACTGCAGGATGTAATAAATATTCTCAGATGCAGTAGTAATTTTATTTGAAAGTCTTTGGGAATTCTCTGTAGACATGTGAATTTATGGTAATAAACATGAATACAGAGGATATTGAAATTTTCAAACTCCATACTGACTTAAAATTATCTCTTCCCAATTGCACTAACAAAAGACAGTATTTCCTCGCTCATTAAACACCTAACTTTTGTAGTTGTTTGAGAGGATGCATCCTCAAGGAGAAAATACCAATTTAACCATTTACCTAAGTAATAACAATGTATCCATTATAAAAGTTGATCTTCATATCTATCAACCAATAGACAACAAGCTATTAAATCAAAGTGGTTTACATAAATTAACCTCTACTTCTTTTTCATGTTGTGTAGGGCTGGTAATTTGTGGCTCTGCTATAGGTCTATGGGTTGCCTGGAGGTCTGCTCCCTTTGACTTTTTTTTTTTTTTTTTTTACAATCTAAGCTGAAGGAACAGCTTCTATCTGGGATATTCTATTCTTGTGGCAGAAGACAAAACAAAAGGCAGACCAACCTGAACTAATCCATTTAGATTAAAGCTTTTGTTCATTCGTGGCATGTTGTCATAACCACTCCAAAGCCATTGACCAAATAAGTCACACAGACAAGGTTGATATGACTGGAGTGGAAAAGGAAGAATATATATTCACAAAAACAAAATCTACAACAGAACTCTATAGTAGAGAGAGTAGAAATTGCATTCTTATTTAAAGATATACAATTGAAGTGTATCACTGAAGGGTCAGTATGGCTTAGTGGTGGAGAACATGAGATGTGAGTCAAACAGATCCAAACCTGTATCCTGGCTCTGCACAGTCTAGCTAGTCTTTGCAGTCTTTGGCATTTGCCTCATCTGTAAAATGGGAATAATAATCCATATTTCAGAACAATTATCAATACATAGTGGGTTAAATTTATGAAGGACCCAACACAGTGTCTAGAATATAACAATCACCTTGTAAATGCTTTTTATACTTTCATTGAGATAAAACTTCCTAAGTCACTTGGCAGGTAAGTGGGAAGAGCTGTGATGAAACAGAACTGATGTTTCAACCTTGTGTTCTCTCAGAATGTTTGCAAGTCTCCGTGTTAAATGTCCCTTCTCAGATAATAGTTCACTGTTAAGTCTGAATCTGATCAGTACTAAATGAGGATTTCAAAAACAGTACGCAAAAATAGATTTAAGGAATTATGAGAAATTTGTAGTGGAGTATGCCTGCATTCTTATTTCATAAAGCATGGATAAACAAGAATGTTTTGTTATAGTTACAGGTTGTTGTTTTTTTTTTAAGAAAATAATTATATACTCCCACAACATCATAAATCACTTGATAAATTGCCATATTATTTCTTTTAAAGTAAACTGGCTTTAAAATAAATAAGTCACTTGACAGATTTTCTTCTCTTTCACTAACCGGTAGGCCTTTATTAGTAGTCTAATCAACTCCCTGGAGACTACTTTAGCACATTACATATTTTCCTTTTTGAATTTGAATGTTGAATAGATTTGTCTTTGACCTTGACTTCCATTAAATAAATGTAATTTTATTGATAAAAAGGGTTTTTAAAAATAATCTAGTCACGTTTCTTATGAAAAAAATAATTTTATAATATAAATTATACAAATCAGTTACCTGGTGTTATGTTACTAATTTTTTACATAACAGTGGATAAATACACTGATTTGCAGGCAAATCCGAAGGCACAAAGCCTAAACAAAGGTATAAATAAAACAAAACCCAATAAAATGTAAAAAAAAAACTAGATGAATAATGTTTACTAAAATTAAAGAGCCCTATCAGGTTATAAAATCATTTTGGAAATAGATACATTCTGATTTAGGATGAGTGTCTGAAATTCCAAAGGCAACAAGTAAAGAATAAAGTAATACAGAACCTTTTGTTCTCCAGTTAAATGCAGCTAATTCCAAAGGCTGCTGCTGCTAGTCAACATAGCATCATTGTATGAATTAGCTATAAACTTCCCTTCCTGTGGTGCTATTACAAGGCATACAGTTAGGTGAGCAGAGAAGTCACTGTATTTCTATCTCAATCTCCCCTTTAGGCACTTGCTGTGGTGTAGAATACAAACTGTCCACATTGATGGGGGGCACCAAAAGCTCAAAAACCTTATTTGATGAGGCAAATAATCATTGTCTGGTCTTGAGCAAATCTTCACAATTTTCAAAGTCATTCCAAATTATAATCTTACAGTTTAAACTTAAAGCCATCACAGATGATGATTATTCTTAACCATGACATTACGTAGCCAGTAAATAAACACAAAGAGTGGAAATAGTTTTTTGTTTGTTTGTTTTTGTTTTTGTTTTTAATGCTTTTGGCCGTAAGAACCCTATTTGGAACTCACTCATAAATTGTTTGAGTTCAATGGCTTTAACTTACATATTCAGGGAAGTAATAGATGACAATTTATATTTGTTAGGCACTTATTTTAGACCAGCACTGTTTGAAGCATTTTAGATGAATTAAAAATTTTCCTCAGAATAATGTAGGTATTCCTATTGTTGTAGTTTTCCAGAGTAGGGAAATGAGGCACCTGAGTTGACTAAGGAACATACCTAAGAGAAGGATTCCATAGATATCTAAAGGGCAATTTAAGAAGTTGACCTTGATTCATCTTCACGTGACTAGGAAGCAGTTTTAAGGGATGTAGCCTATTTAGTTATATTAAAGCTACCACAAATGCAATTGCTTATTATTAGTCCATCATCCATTCAGTTATGATTTTATTAAAACAATATATTTGCTGAGCACCTACTGCATTCCAGTCACTGTTCTAGACACTGAGTATAGAATTGTGAATCCTTAAACCTCATACAAGCTTAGTAGGAAAGGAGTGTCATTTCAATATTGTTTTGCTGCTGCTTTCTTCTGTTGCTGCTTCTTTCTTCTTTTTGGTACATTTAATGTTCCCTATGTAGTTATTTATATGCCTGGAAAGCATATTTCTTTAGATCATTTAACTTTCTATAAAAGACTGCAGGGTTAGAAAATGTGAAACGAATGTTATTTTCATACTGATGCACTTGGCTTTTTATCCACTCACCTTGTACTATGTCTGATCCTGTGGAGTCTTTCAAATCTTGACTTGGAAGTTCACTTTGTATGCTACTGTGATTGGTAAAAATCAACACACTGTAACACTAAGCAAAATGGATATTGACATAAAAAAGAAATGTTTTAAAGTAACAATTTAAATTCCTGGGATGCCATGCAGTTTCCCATAGTCTTACCTTCTGAGCCAATGCATAGGTTGGAGAGACAAAAATAGCAGGTTAGTTTTTGGTGGACAGAGCCCTGACAGCTTCAAACATTGAGAACATGAATGCAAAATGAGAGGTGAACAGCGATAGTAAAAGGTATTTACTCAACACTTAAACAGCATTCTTGCTACAAATAGCTCATGAATTTTATTTTGTGAGTGAGGAATCCAGCCATTAGCAACTAAACTAACTGGTATTTAAAGTTTACTAAAAGTTTTGTTTCTATTACCTCCTGTAAACCTGTCCTTAGTAAAACTGCAAAAGATGGAACATTAGAAGCAATGAAAAAAAAAAAAGGATGAAGACTCATCAGTATGACTGTACTGAGAAGTGGAAGAAGAAAAAATTAATAATTAAAATCATGAAAAAAAAAATAAAAATAAAATAAAATCATGACTACCTGGAGAACTGCTTAGAATCGTTAAGTGTAGGAGAAAACTGCCTTTCACAGCTCAGTTACTCTTGAGGGCACTATAGTCTGACATTCTAAGATGATAAGTTCAAATGGCCCATTGTGCACTCTGTCCACATATCCAAGAAAATGAGTGTTGTAGACTTCTAATATCAACACATATGTAACCCATGTTCCATGACATTAATTTAACATTATTTAATATAGATCATAAAATGAAAGTTAGACTTTTTAAAAATGAAAGATCTGGAAGTTTTATGTCTCATGGCCTGATAATAATTTAACAGACATTAATTTTAATTTTTTAAAGATTTATTTATTTATTTTAGAGAGAGAGAGAGAGAGAGAGGTGTGTGAGCTGAGGGATGGGGAGGGGAAGGGGGAGAGAGAGAATCCCAAGCAGATTTCCTGCCAAGCATGGAACCCACCCCAGGCTCTATCCCATAACCCTGAGATCATGACTCCAACCAAAATCACGAGCTCCTGGTTCAACCAACTGAGCCACCCAAGTACTCTATTAACATGCATTTCTTTCTTTCTTTCTTTTTTCTTTCTTTCTTTCTTTCTTTCTTTCTTTCTTTCTTTCTTTCTTTCTTTCTTTCTTTTCTTCTTTCTTTCTTTCTTTCTTTCTTTTTTTTAAATGATAGTCACACACACAGAGAAAGAGAGGCAGAGACACAGGCAGAAGGAGAAGCAAGCTCCATGCAGTGGGATCCCAACATGCATTTCTAAATGTATGACTCCGCCAAGACTAACGATGCCCTCTCAGACAGTAGCTGCTTTTATGTTAACCTTAAGTTCATTATACTTTGATATATTGGTAATGTAATTCCTGATTGGAGAAGAGAAAATGATATATCATTTAGATAGCTGATTAGAGTATGCTCATTCACACAACCAGACAGTACTGGGTATCTTTTAGATCTGTTTGATTTTGTAAGTGGATAACCAAAATTTTTGAGATGAGGCCACTGCATGTCATTAAACCTATCAAAACCCAGTATCAAACATTAACACGCTGGGGCACTTGGATGGCTCAGTTGGTTAGTCTGCTTTTGGCTCAGGTCATGATCCCAGGGTCCCGGAATGAGCCCCAGGTCCCCTGCTCAGTGAGGAGCTTTCTTCACCCTCTCCCCTCTGCTCATGCTCTCTCTCACTCTCTCTCAAATAAGTAAATAAAATATTTAAAAACAAATATTAACATTTAGAAAGATAACTATCATATAAGATAATTAGATATGATTTTTTATTAAAAGGGTATTAATTTATATTAGAGTCCACTTAACATCTACTAAAGGTAAATGTGACTTAGAGATGTTTGGAATATAGACAAATATCAAATCATTCTGTATTTTATTCCACAATATATTTTCTCAGCAGAAAGAACCAATAATACTATTATGTGAATTCAAATTTTTTTATACTCAGAATGTCTTTACCCATCAATAAACAAATGGATGAAAACTTTGAACAGAAATTATTAGTACCTAACTTCTATGCATTTATTTTACAATGGATTATTACTCTGAATGTCTAGTTTGGATTTTTAATACTTGATATGGCTAGTAATCTCACACACATACACATACCCTCCATCACTAGCACACTAAATGTCTAAACTTGATATTTTATTCTATTATTAAAACATGTTATTTTGGAGCAATTACTTGGATATTTAGATATTTGGATATTTGTCTTAATAAAGACAGAAAATGAGTATTTGATCCCATTGGTGACATTAGCACAGTATATAACTAAGAAACAATGTAACTAAAATTATCCAAAAGATTCTTAAGAACATAAAACAAATAGCATAATAATTTTAATAATTATCTTATTATTAAAAATATATATGGCTATTTTGCAAAAAAGTATATCTGTGGGTACTTCCTCTTTGTTTCAAGAATTATCACTTCTAAAAAAAGAGGATAAAAATTCAAGAATATTTTAATCATTCATTATGCTAACCAAAATGTTAAAGATATTTCTATTTAGTGATAAATTTTGCTTGAAGAATTGGCAAAGCTTCCATTTTCTAAAAATATTTTAGGGATTTGCCAATATATGTAATGATACCTGGAGGCTATATAAACATAATTACAGTAGCTCCATAATAGACAAGGTAGTCTTTTCAACAATTATGTAGGAATAAATATATAAACCATGCTACCTTGTTCAAAGTTAGTACTTTCTAACAAAAGCTTTTTTGATTATAAATAAGTCAGGTTTGTACTCTACCTTAACCTTTATACAAAAACTGCCTCTATTATTAGTTACAGTTAATGAAAAGCCCACATAATTCCCACATGCTTCCCATACTTCTCTAATTGGATTGTCCCTTATGTTCTTTAATTAAGTAGTTTCTTGAATTTCCATCACTAAAGGCATTTCTTTGGATTGAGGCATTGTTTGAAGTCTTCTGTTAAAACCAACAAAAGTCCAATCAAATTCCAGGAAGTATTTTAGAAACTTACAAGCTAAAAAAAGAAACTTACAAGCTAATGTAAAAAATATATATGAAAAGCAAAGACGTTAGGACAGCTAATATAATTTAAAAAATAATAAATGAAGTTGTAGGATTCATCTGATTTCAGGACTTACTATAAGGCTACAGTAATCAAGACAGTGTGGTATCAGCATAAGAATAATCAAATAGATTATTTGATTAGTAGAAGATAGAGAACAGAATTTATATGGTCATATAACAGAAAGTTTTTCACAATTTATATAGTCAATTTAACCTCTTGGAAATCCATATGCAAATCAGTAAACCCTAACTTATACTTCATAACACATAAAATGGAGCTCAAGATATATCATAGGTTTAAATCTAGGAGATAAAACCATAAAACTTCTAGAAGAAACAAGAAAAAAATATTTGTGACCTTGGGCTAGGCAAAGATTTCTTAGATAGACACAAAAAACAAAACCATAAGGGAAATAATAGATAAATATGATTTCATCAAAATTAAATCTTCTGCTCTTAGAAAATGCTGCTAAGAGAATAAAAAGGCAAGCTACAGACTATGAGAAAATATTTGCAAAAAAAGTCTGTCTTCTCTATATAGTAAAAGAAACGTGAATCTGAAAAATATAGACTTTTAAATTTATTTATTTTTCTTTATTATTGATCATTGGCATAAAATGCTATATTAGTTTGGATTAGAATCACATAGTGATTCCACAATTATGTACATTGTACAATAGTAGGTGTAGTTACCATCTGTCACCATATAATGTTATTGCAGCACTATTGACGATATTCCCGATGCTGTGCTTTTTAACTCTGTAACTAATTATTTTATAACTGGATGTTTGTACCTCTTAATCTTTTCACTTACCCCCCCCAACCACCTCCCCACTGGCAACCACCGATATGTTCTCTGTATTTGAGAGTTTGTTTGGTTTTTATAGTTGTTTGTTTTGTTTTGTTTGAATTCACATGTAAGTGAAATCATATGGTATCTATCTTTTCTCTGACTCATTTCACTTATCATGCTACCCTCTAGGTCCATCCAAATTCTCAAAAATGGCAAGATTTAATTCTTTTTTTATGGTTGAGTAATATGCCACATCTTTATTTATCTAGCTATTGATGTACACATGGGTTGCTTCCATATCTTGGCTATTATAAATAATGCTGTAATGAGGATAGGGTGTGCATATCTTTTCAAATTAGTGTTCTCATTTTCTTTCTTTTTTTTAAGATTTTATTTATTTATTCATAAGACACAGAGAGAGAGAGAAAGAAGAGAGAGAAGAGAGAGAAGCAAAGATGTAGGCAGAGGGAGAAGCAGTTTCCCTGTGGGGATCCAATGTAGGACTTGATCCCAGCACTCCAGAATCACACCCTGAGCTGAAGGCAGATGCTCAACTGCTGAGCCACCCAGGTATCCCAGTGTTTTCATTTTCTTTGGGTAAATATACGATAGTGGCATTACTGGATCGTAGGGGATTTCTTTTTATAATCTTTTGAGAAAACTTCATATTCTTTTCCACAGTGGCTGTACTAGTTGACATTCCCACCAACAAGGCACAAGGATTCCCTTTTCTCCAAGTCCTCACTACCATTTGTTATTTCTTGCTTTTTAATAGTATCCATTCTGTGTAGTTTTGATTTGCATTTTCCCTATTAGTGATGTTGAGCATCTTTTCATTTGTCTGTTGGATATTTGTATGTCTTCTTCTTCAAAAAAAATTCTATTTAGATACTCTGCCAATTTTTTAATTGGATTGATTATTTATTTATTTATTTATTTATTTATTTATTTATTTTGGTGTTTGGTTTTATAAATTCTTTATTTATTTTGGATATTAACCCTTTATCAGATTATTATTTGCAAATGTCTGCTCCCATTCAGGAAGTTGACTTTTTTTTTTTTTTATTGTTGCCTTTGCTCTGCAAAAGAAAAGATAGGAGGTTTTAAAACTTAATAAGAAGACAAAAAAATACAACTTGAAAATAGGTAGAAACGTATCAACAGGCAAGTCCTCAGAGAAGATATATGAATTGCAAATGGCAAGAAAAGATGCTCAGTGTCACTAGTCATTAGTAAAATAAAAATAGATAAAAAACCACAATAGATACTCTTCCATGCATACTACAAAGGCTGAAACAAATGAACAAACAAAGAAACTATGTGACAATAGCAAGTGTTGGTAAGGACTTGGGGCAACTCTATATTTATACCTTACTAGAGGAAATCCAAAATTATATAGCCAAAAGTTATGGGCAGTTTATGTATAAACTGAAAGAGCAGTTTGGCCATTTTTTGTGAAGTTATAAATATACTTAAAATGCTGCCGACTCACGTGCTTATCCAAGAGAAATATATTCACACAAGTACTTGTACACTAATGTTCACAGAAAGCTTGTTTTCCTAACAGCCAAATATAAGAAGAGACACCAAATCCCATTACCCAGTGAATGGCTAAATAAATAGTGGTACATCCATACAATGGAATACCACTCATCAATGAGAAGAAGTGAATACTGAGATACTCAACTAGGTGGATGACTGTTAAAAACATTATGCTAAGTGGAAGAAGTCACAGAAGTTCATATATATAGTACAATGCCATCATAAGATATTTGAGAAATGATTAAATTACAGTGATGGAGAAGAGATAATGATTGCCAGGGGCTGAAGTGGGGAGAGCGGATGACTGCACAGGAACCCAGAGAAACTTTTCAGGCTCATGGATATTTTATATTTTGATTTTGTGGCAGTTGAGCAATTATATGTAACTCAAAGTCATTCAACTACATACTTTAAAGGAATGACTTTTGCCATATGTATGATATACCTTAATAAGCCTGATTAATAAAGAGCAAAAATAAAAGTCTTCTCATCTGATTCTATTTCACCCCCAAATACTGTATGACTCCCCAAACTACACATTGGGGATTTGAGATTGGTGTTTCTCAGAGCAGTAGAGGAGACGCTGTCTTGAGTACAATGTAGAACACATTTGAAAAGGGGAAATGAATGTTCAATATAATAAAATAACTATTAATAGTTAGATCAAAGAACATAGATAAAGATATTATCTTCAAGACATGATAAGAGGTCAAGAAGCCACTAATGCTAAAATAAGGTAGGAAAATATTCAATACCACATAGATAAAGCTAGGTTACTGGTAAATTGATTGTGTGATAAAATTGCAGATCAGTAGGTCAAGATTAAACTGGCAGTTGTAAAAATATATAATAGTAAGTAAACACAATAGGCAATCATTTGTTTTTGTTTTGTTTTTTGTTTTGTTTTGTTTTACCTGCTAGCTATCACCAAGCAGGTATCAAGGGTTGGGAGACAGTGAATCACACAAAAAGTGTGACTTCATATGAAGGGTGGCTCAAGAAATATTTGGAGTGTGGGAACTCAGTTGACTCAAAGGAAGTTGATGCGCTTGCTAAGATAGGAGCACAAATATATGAAGGCAAATGTGGGAAAAAAAGCAGTCACTGACTTCAGTTTATATTTTCATGCTTTCTTATGTATTTGTTTTTAAAGACATATATTAAAACAAAACAAAACAAAAAGCTAATTTTAAAAGCACCTATTAATTTAGATGCAGGGTGTTGTGTATTTGTTTTGACTTCAAATCCACTTGTTCATGGCTTAACTAAAGTTGTTTTGATCTAAGGATGAATTTGTTTACACTGGAGACCATAGCAGGATGATGTCCTCAAAATTGTTGTGATACAGAGTGTTTATCAACATGAACATATAAGAGAGTGACCATGACATAATGGACATTTAAACTTTATTATGAATTTGTGAGGACTTAAGCAAGTGTTCAGTCTGGACAAAGCTATTCCTTGCTGATCTAAATAGCTCTCTGAAGACCTTGGGACATTAGCTCTCTCTGAAGCAAGACCACTCTTTGCTGGAAGTGGTGCAGCAGCAGGAAGGAGATGATATTGCCTGCCATCTCTAGTATCTTTGTTCTGCTAGCATCCTGCTCTAGCAACAAGGGATTTTTGATTCATGCTGGCAACTGGATGGATGTCAGCTCTTGATTGGCTAAGCCAACTCTTCTGCAAACCAATTCATGGAAAGGAATGCCTCAACTAAATTTGGAGTTCATTGCTTTCATCTCCCTTTTTCCTGGAACAATAGGTATAACTGATCTATTGTGGATTTGGAGTCTATCTTTATTGGCTTATGAAGAGTCATTATCTTGTATACTATTGGCTTCAAAATATTATTTTTATGAGTTATAATTCCAGCAGTCAACCTGTGTTAAATAAATGATTGGCAAAGACAATCTCAGTCTCTGAGCCTAATTTGCTGCAGACAAAACACAGCATATCTATCTTTATTTCTATAGCTATATGTCTGCAGAGAAAGGTATATGATGCCACAGTTTTAATATAAACTGCTGTATTTCAGGAGTTGTTGTTATTCTAGAATATCAAAAGTTTGACTTTGTAAAAATAAAGGCAAGGAAAAACCTAGTATGATTATTGCCAAGTGATAAAGGACTATCTCATATTTATAGTATATTATGATCTGTTCTCACATTTTCTCAAATAGTTAAAAATAAAGTTAAGGTTCATATATTTTCTTTCAATGATTAGAAATATCTTGTGTTAAACAATGACTCCAATTAAGTAATTAGATCATAATGTAATAAAGTTTCATTGTATTAAATTCTGGATAGCCTAGAATAAAGTTTGTTTTCCTCTCTCAACAAATCAGCCTCTTGAGCCATCTTAATAGTTTAGCTGATGTATTTTCAATTAACTAGAATATTTTTCAATTGACTGTTCAGTTATTTTGAACAACTACTTTAGTAGCTCAGGACAAAAATAAGAACATGAACTACTTGTTTCTAAGAACGTCTTTACCTACAATGTAGTTCATAAATAAATAAATAAATAAATAAATAAATAAATAAATAAAATTGATTTTTTTTTTTTAAGCAAAAACATATTAGATGAGGGCTGGGTTTCCAACTCTTTGTATAAAGTGGTTGTATTTTTGTTCTAAAACTGCTAATGAAGTGTTGGTTTATAGATAAATTAAGTCTCATGAGCTCAGCTTTTTCAGGACTAAGATAAAGCAATAAGCCCAGATCTAGGATCAACTAAGATGTCAAGGTTAGAAATACTTAAAAAAAAAAAAAAAAAAAAAAAGCTGGACTGGAGGAGAAAATAGCAAAGTGGAAATAAACTCCAAAGGTTTAATAAAAAGAGCACATAAAGTACAGTACAGGAGTAAGACATGTTTAGTTTCAAACTGAACTTGGACTCCAATCTGACCCTGACTATAAAGTTAATTTCTGTATTTTCAGCCTGACTACCTCCTAACTAAACTTCAATATATTGATCTTTTCTTTTAAAGTTTATTATTCATTTATTTTTAAAGATTTTATTTACTTATTCATGAGACACAGGGAGAGAGAGAGAATGAGAGAGAGAGAGAGAGAGGCATAGACACAGGCAGAGGGAGAAGCAGGCTCCATGCTGGGAGCCTGACGTGAGACTTGATCCCAGAACTCCAGGATCACGCCCTGGGCTGAAGGCCCATATTGATCTTTTCTTCTCTTCTCTTCTTGTCTGCTGCCTTCCTGTTCCCCTTCCTCCCTCCTTTCCCTCCCCCTCTCCTCTTCCCTCTATGCTTTGCTTCCTTCCTTCTTTCCTTCCTTCTGTTTTTTCTTTCTCCCTTTTTTCTAAGCTTTTTTTTAGCAATTGTTCAATTGCTTACTGTGTGCTATGAACTTTATTCGACTTGTATAAGTATTTATTTTCAGTTATTTTAATATTAAAGTGTATTATTTTATTTAATATTTAAAATGTTACTTAGCAGGGTACCTCAGTGGCTCATTCTTTTAAAAAATAAAATGTTACTTAACAACAAGGAACTTATTTCTCCTTTTTTCTTCTTTCTCCATTCTTTTATTCCTACCTCAGTGCTATAAGAAACAAAAAAATGAAGGTGCAATTTCTGTATATCACATATTCTCCTGACACTAATGAGAGTCAAGGCTTTGAAGATCCAGGCTATTTAGGCCTTGATTCAGGTTTTATAAGTATTGAAAGTTAATTTTGAGGGCCTTTAAGAAAAAGCAAACAAGGGACACATGGGTGGCTTAGTCAGTTAAGCCTCTGACTCTTGATTTGGGCTCAGGTTGTGATCTCAGGGTTATGAGATTGAGCCCCAGGTTGGGCTCCATGCTCAGCAGGGAGTCTGCTTGAGATTCTCTCCCTCTCTTTGCCCTTCCCCACCCTGTTTGAGCTGTCTCTTCTCTCTCTCTCTAAAAAGAAAGAAAAAAAGAAAGAGAAAATTTTAAAAAGATAAAGAATACAAAATTATGAACTCAAAATGAAATAAGAAATGAACATTTATTTAGAATAATGAAAGAAATCACAATAGATTACAGATTTTGAAGAACTAAAAAAATCATAAAATCTAGAAAAATGTTTAATTTATTGTCTATGATACTTTTTGTCTCTCTCTTTTTGATCGTTTACTCTTTGATCATCTTTTTCATATAAGAACAATTTTATGATATCATTATCTATAGAGATTCATTCCTCTAGTAAAGTTGGTCAAAGTGGATTTTTTTATAATTGATAATTTAGAAAAGTTTCATCTTAATTCTACTGACCTTCCTGTGAAACCATGCTAGCAAGAATGTAACTACATATAGATATGCTGCAAACCACATAAATACACTGTACCCCACCAAACTTCATTCCCCTTAAGGAGAACTCCAAAACACCCTCCCCTACCCCAGGGCCACTCTACCCATGCTCCCCATGCTACTCCTATATCCCACACTAGAAGAGAATGTACCTAGAAGTCAGAAAGGAAAGAGATGGTTGTCTAACCAATTGTGGGTAAAGTAATTTACTTTTTGTAAATTTTTACCAAAACACATGACTTCCAGGTGAACAAAGTGCTAAGGTCTTTCCAGAGGATTTGGAAGGGGTCTTAGCAAAGGTGGAGTTCGGAAGTTTATTTTTTTATTATTTATTTATTTATTTATTTATTTATTTATTTATTTATTTATTTTTAGTTCTGAAGCTTAAATGTTTTATGTTAGTACCAGCCTTTCCCATATCCCTCAAATACACATATGCACACATCAACACACATCAACACACATATGCCCTGGGATTAAGTAGTGTGCTATGAAGAAAATATATTCAAAGGTCTTTGTTCTGAAGATTTTTGTTGTTGTTGTTTCGTCCAACCAAGAAATGGAGTTGGAATTGTCCCAAGTAAGCAGGAGTGAAATGAATTGATGGTTGTGGCCCTATGGGGAAAGATTATATGGGGAAGGTGTTCTCCAAAAGCTAAGAGAATAAGCATTCCTGCCAGTTGCACCAATCATGGAGATGTAGCACCTTTCATATGGTGATGATTAAATATATCCTAACAATACTAGACTTTAGATGACAAACACTAGATATTTCAGCAATTGAGAGATTGAAGGGAAGATCTTTGAAGGGAAGATCTTTGAGTGGACCATATAGGTGGGCAAAAGGAGCAGAGAGGCAGTCATGATAAATTGATGATATGATAAACATAAATGATGGTAAATGATACTGAATCTTCCAACTATGTAGCAGCCAGAAGCAATTCCATAATTGATTTGACAAAGAAAATCAAGAAAAGTGACAATTTCTACCTCAAAAGCTATGCAACAGATTCATATTGTTATAAATAAATCATATATTCCAAATTGCTAACATCAATTAAAATAAATCTGTGCAAGGAAAGAAAATGTACATCTCGGTCATCCTCTTGAAGGGTGCCTGAGAATGTCCACCAGAACATCATGAAATGACCCCAAAGTAAGACCTTAAGACACGTGGAAGGAAAGAACTGGAGCTAAGTACTGAAATCAATTACAGACATAAACACACAATATATATGTTTATAGGGACATGATATAAAAAACCAAACTGAATATATATCAAATCTTTTGTTAGAATTACTTTCAATGGGGGGTGCCTGGGTGGCTCAGTCAATTAAGCATCTGCTTTTAGCTCAGGTCATGATCCCAGGTTTAAGGGATCTAGTTCTGCATGGGTTCTCCACTCAGTGGGGAGCCTGCTTCTCCCTCTGTCTCTGCCCTTCCCTCCTGCTCATGCTCATGCTCTCTCTCTCAAATAAATAAATAGACAAATATGATAAAATAAAAATTGATCTCTAATCCTGATGAAACTCTTTGATTCTTGACTTTTAAGTATCATTATTATTTTAAAAAATATGTTTAAAACTTGGAAATAAAAGGGATCACTTTATTCTAGAAGGCTCATGCAGTGGTACTTCGTGTCTCTGAGTGCATGTACTTTTGACCTCCCAGTTACTGTTTATTGGTATATTTTACAGCTCTGAAGGCAAGGCATTAATTTGTAAAAAACCAATTGCAATGCAAATAATTATAATCCTATAGAAATAAAATGATTCTTGCCTCATAGCTTTGCAAATAAATTTTATTTGGTAGAGATTCAAATGACATCAGCAAAATTATAGTTTTAATGCCCTCTAGGAAACTAATCAGTTTTATACTAAATTAGCAATCTAAATGAAGCATCCTGTCCTCTGCTGTAATAAATACTTGTGTTTTCTCATATTTACTTTGGATCTGCCTTACCAAGTTACTGGTTTCCTCATTAGTGGATTAATTAGATCTTTGATACATGTTCACTTTTTATTTGTAGGGAAATCAAGCTTTAAATTTTTGGAAATTATACATGTTATGAAGAGAACTTCTTGGTACTTGGATCATGAGATGGGAATGAAAACTGTGCTTCCTGCTAAACTGACTGTCAAAATTTATCACTCTTGGAGGAACACCATCATATAATTCTCCTTGCTGGCCATGACTTGCACAATTTCTGGAACAAAATATCTATGAATGAAAAGAGAAAATGTAAAAGTATATAAACAAAAAAGTAATGATTACTATCATTATTGATATTATCTGCTAAAGGTATTTAAAAAATTAAATGAGGTAGGGGAAAGCATAGAGTGACCACTTATTTATTTAAAAAATATTACTGAATTAGAGTATATAGCCATGAAGGATATGTAACAGTATTTCTAAATGTGATTATATTCTCAAAATTAACATACCTTAGAACTGACTTTTTTTTTTTTTTTTTTGCATTTGAATGAAATTCTATGAGTTTTAACACATGCGTAGCTTCATGTAACTACTACCACAGTCAAGGTACATCTTACAAGGCACTTGTCACATTACTCCATGCTCTACATTAGGTCCTCCGAACTTATTCTTCTGTAACTAGAAGTTTGTCCCTTGGACCAACATTTCCTCATCCCTGAGATCCCTACATTCCAGCCCCAGGTATCTACCCAACTACTCTCTATATCCATGAGTTCAGCTTTTTCAGATTCCACATATAACTGAAATCATACAGAATTTGTTTTATCTATTTTACTTAGCATAATGCCCTCGAGTTTCATCCACATCTTTGCAAATGGTGTATTTGGATGCCCTCCATCAGGTTAAGAAAGTTCCATTTTATTTCTCCGGTGTTGAGTTTTTGGTTTTGATTTTCATAACTGGAGATTGAATTTTGTTAAATACCTTCCTTGTGTAAATTGATAAGATCATATCTTTTTCCTTTAGTCTGTGAATAGGGTGTATTACATTGAATAATTTTTCACATATTGAACCAATCTTGTATTTCCAACATAAATTGCTCTTGATTTTGGTGTATTATTCCTTTTATATGTTCCTGAGTTTGATGTACTAGTATTGTGTTGAAAATTATTTGAATCAATGTTCACAAGGAATATTTGTCTGTAGTTGTCTTTTTGCATGGTGTCTTTGTAGAGTTTTGATATCAGGATAATTCTGACCTCATAAAATGAGTTGTATTCACTCATATTCTATTATTTGGAAGAGATTACAAAGCATTGGTGTTATTTCTTACTTAATGTTTTATAGAATTTTTCAATGAAACTATTTGGAGCTACAAACCGTGTTTTTTTTTTTTTTCAAAGATTTTATTTATTTATTCATGATAGTTACACAGAGAGAGACAGAGAGGCAGAGACACAGGCAGAGGGAGAAGCAGGCTCCATGCAGGGAGCCCGACGTGGGACTCGATCCCGGGTCCCCAGGACCGCGCCCCGGGCCAAAGGCAGGCGCCAAACCGCTGTGCCACCCAGGGATCCCACAAACCGTGTTTTTAAGAAGGTTTTGAATTACAAATTAAATTTATTTAATTATTATATAACTATTTAGCTTATCCTTTTCTTCATAGAAATTACATACCTTGAGACTTTCAAAGAATTGCCTTATTTCATCTTGGTTGTTGTATTTATGTGCTTAAGTTCTTCATATTTTTCTTTTTCGTTAATTATTTGTAAGATCTGAGGTGATATCCCTCTTTAATTTCTGCTATCAGTGGTTTGTGTCTTTTCCATTTTTTTCTTTGTCAGTCTAATCACAAATTTATCAACTTTATTGATGTTTGGAAACATAAATATATAGAATATAAATTGCAAAGATTATAAAATTTTCTATATAACTTTATGGTGAGCATATATATTCATTATATATATCTATATCTGTATAGATAGATACATGTACACATAAATATAGATAGTTTGATGGATATGATTGGGGCAAAACATGAATAATTGGTAAATCTGATCCTTGTATTAATTTTGTAAGTTTTCTTTAAATTTTATTATAAAAATAAAAAAAAAAAAAAACAAGTCGTCAACAAGTAGAAACACTAAATAACTATACAATCACCAGAGCATTTTAGATTTTATGGAGGAATGGTGGGATTCATTCATCTGTGCTTTGTGAACCATTACATACAATGCTAGAAGTTAATTAATTATAATTAAATCTACATAGAATAATTTAAAATAAAAAATTTAAATTACTGAGTATATTTTTCAAGGAAGGAGGGAAAAAGCAGACTGTATGTTTTGCTTGTGTGAGGCTCTGCATGGCTCTCCTTGCTTTGTCATGTTTAGCAGTTTGTCCATCTGCCATTGCTTGGGTCAGTCAGGGTCAGGGCCACCACATCTACCTTTAGAAATGAAGGTGGGGTATTTGGCCATGTTCCTTATTCTAATTCTACCAGTAAAGTGGAAATAATATGAAAAACATTTAGACCTTTTTGTTTGTTTAATAGATTGTAAATGAGAATAGCTTAGTGAATTCTACTCATCCAAACTTAACCGATATTGGACACTTTAATTCAGTTGAATGAGTCCCTCTTTGCCTTTTCTCTGTCTCAATTTGTTTCTCTCTGTCTCTGACTCTCTCTTTCTCTCTCTCACTCTCATCTAGCCCTTCATCTGTTATATGTTTAGTATATACTATAGCCACAAATGGATTAAACAAATATTCTATTTTCTTAAGGAACAGATCAGTGACTTCTGTGATGCAACTATTACCTGGGTAGCTAAACTACTTCATTCTATTTATATGTTTAATCATAATTCTACGTATAATAAAAAGTGTTGCATCTTAAAAGTTCACCTGTGCACTAAAAGAGAGATGGGATGTTGTTTGTTTTTAACAAATGTATTACCAACACCAATAATTTCTACGAGTTTCAAATATACAAGGTTTTGTTTTGTTTTTACTTAAGGGACTGTACCATACCCACCTGATTCCACTAAAATATGTAATTTTGTTCAGACTCATTCACATGCTTCCCCACATAGAGTAATCCAACGTATTTCATGAAGAGCCTTCTCCTGAACTCAGAAATGACATCAGGTACTATTTTACATTGATTATCAACCTATGTATACTGGTATGCATAAAAGTTTAAATTCATATTAATTGATTTTAACTACTGAATATTGAAGTTCGATTTAGACAACATGGAAAGATATATGATCACATGTCGAGAATACAATAGCAGGTTTAATGTTAGAAGGAGTAGAAATATGACATGGGCTTTGTCCTTGCTTAAAGCTATGGCTGGAGATTAATTCATGTATGTGGTCAGATTTGCCAGGATATAGAAAGTGCGATAAGAATTCTAAATAACTAATTTAAAAAATCTCATTTGAAGTTTTTTTTCATAATAAATGCATATGTGTCGTGTCAAAAAAGAGACTAATTAGTTTTGAGATATTGCTTTAAGATACCAGGAATTCTTTCAGAGGGGCAGGAGGAGAATGACGGTGAAATTTTCTCTTACATCTCATAGGCAAATAAATGTATTATGATGATTAGGATTAATGGCTTCTCATCATTAAAGCTTAGAAAATTAGCCATTTCTTTTTTTTTTAATTAGCCATTTCTATCTAGAAATGAATAAACTGGAATATTTTGGTAAGTGACGCTGTATCTCACATGTGAATGTCCTTTATTTACAAAATAAGTAATTCCTTCCAAAAATTCATTTTTTGTTTAGGAAGCATTGGAATGTGTCCTTTAAAATTACTATTTGCCTCCATCTATCAAGCTTAATGACAGTGACATTTTACATATGGAAGAATAAGCAAAATATCTCAGCAGATTTTTCTTCCCTCTAATGTGATATAAGCAGTTTTTCCATTTGTTAAAAACTATTTTGTCCTCCTAAAGTTTACTTGTCAGAAACAATAAAAAACAAAGAAAGATTTTATACTTTAAATTATGCTAGCCTTAGGCAAAATAGCTCTTAAAGCCTACTACTGCTTCCTTCTTTCCTATTTTTAAAGGTTACTGGCAATATAGAGATACATTAAAAAGCCACTCATAATATTTTAAAAATTGAGGTAATAAATGCATAAGGAAGTAATGTGTATATTAAGTCAAACTTATAAATCAAGGGAGATGTCACTTATTTTTTTGCATGAATGTTAATAATAAAGTATGTGTAAGCTATAAATGAAATAATTTTATTTAGGCCATAAACAGGGTATTTAATTTTAATTGTAAATCCTTTCTCAATAGAAGTTTGAACAGAAATTCAATAAAAATAAATTATCAGTCAGAAACATAATAACACTGAGTAAAAGATTCCATCTGGAAGTATTATGATGAGCTTTATTTATTACCAACTCCAACCTTCTTAAAGTCTGTTTGGGAGTAACATATGGGAGTAGTAACTAATGAGTTATAAGAAATGGTCTATCAGTAGAAAGTATGGTACAATTTGTGGGGAATATCATATAGTAGTAACGATGAAAATTTAATTGAGAAACAGGCCTGTATTTTGTGGCATTTTGTTTACTGGATTTATGAGAGTATTTTTAGAAGAATACAATTATATTTTTACTTTTTATCAATAATACAATGATAATTTATCTTACTATATTTAAAATAAACATACTAAGTATATTTAAAATAAAATATATTCACATTTGCAAATGTATTTTACATTTGAATAGTAACTTTAGTTGTACTATAAGGACTTGGTTTTCTAATTTTTTTTCTAGACTTTATTAATCTAAACATGTTGTGAATCATCGTCACATTTGGTTTTATAAACTTATAATCTGACAATAAACTGATGTGATTCAGCAAACTATTTATTTAATGTACCAGAGGAAAGATAATGGCACGTTGAGGGCTAGTTCAATAGTGAAGCCTTTGAGAAGGCTGAGAGCCATTTATCTCATGGAGAAAAGGAAGTATAGAAACATATTGGTTATGAGCAACTGTGAGAGAAGAAAGGATCCTTAAGCTGATACTGTTTTTTTCTAGCAAAACCTAAATATGTTCAGACTATGATCTTAAGGCTTCTGTATAATCAAAGAAAGAAGTCAACACATAGTTGAAAATGCCTACTGACCACCCAGTGGCTTTGACAGCTCAGCTATAATTATTTCTTTTTCTGTTCCAGGTGAGAGCCTGGAAGTAAGGGTAAATTGAATGAAGTAAGCCCAGTACCTATAAATGAAGCCACTGTAGGAGGTATGTTTTACCTAGAGGTACAGGTGCAATTGACATCAAGAAATTGAGCAACACCAAGAGTGAACCTAAGCAGAGGATAAACACATACTATCAATAAGTAAGTAGGTAAATAAATAAATAATCCATGAAATTGTAAAACAAAAGTAAAAGTACTTTACATGATTATTAGGATCTGGAATGCAAGTCAAACAGACAAATAGCAGGGCAGCTTCAGAATATCCAACAATTTCAGCTTCTCTTAAAAACACCATGACCATGACACTTGGGCTTGTTTAAAGAGCCAGAAAAGATATAAATCACACCAAATTTCTTTAACTTTGTCAGGCCTGAGATCTTCACATGTATAGGAATGTTTTGAAGAGGGAACTTTCTCCAGGCTTAATTTTTCCCAGCTGGGAAGGCACCAGAACCGACTGGAGCATCAATGTGGTTCCCAAAGCACCTCAGGGATGTTCTTAATCCCTGAGTTCATTGTCATAAAGACCGAATGCTGGTTTTATGGATAGTGTCCATTGACATAGTTCTGACCGCTTTCCAAAGGGACTGATTGAGAAGTGAAAGTTTTGAGAAAATAATAAACAATAGTCCCAATGATTGAGAAATAAGGCATTCTGGATGAAGGGTTTCATTGACTTTTTTTTTTCTTTTC
Organism: Canis lupus dingo; assembly: GCF_003254725.2. Lineage (NCBI taxonomy): Eukaryota > Metazoa > Chordata > Mammalia > Carnivora > Canidae > Canis > Canis lupus. Next base: position 31,583,816 of record NC_064257.1, on the reverse strand, counting down.
TGTTAATTCAAATTCACCTTTGATCAAATGAGGGAAAGTTGTGTTGACTATAGGAGACATAAAAGAAAGTGCACATGGATAAAAATCACACTCAGGATAATCTATAAAACTATAACTAAACTATAAAACTAAGCTGGAAGAGTTCTTGTGTTATTCACGTATTCTAGGATTTGGTTAAAACATTTCCTCTGGCCATTGATCTGTGGGTATCCAGTGGTATATTTAGATGTCAGAAGTTCCTAATGTTATCTTCCAAATCAAATGTAAATGGAGAATATTGGTTGTATTTTAAGTGCCTGGGCTGAGAAGGAAGAAGGAAACATCTTTATAAGAACAAATGAAAGGTTGGTAAGAGTAATTACACCACTTCAGTGAAGGCATTTGTTTACTTAAGAGTTTAGTAGAAAATGTTTCTAACAAAATATATGCGTGGTTTATCTTGCGGTATTCAGGTTTATAAGTAAATGTAGCAGTATTTCAGTCTACTGGGATGTCTTTGCCCCAGCAGTGTGTATCCCAGGTATTTGTATACTGTTAGCTAATAAGTATCATTAATATCTGGACCAGATAGTGTTCTAAGAACTGTGTCTATAGCAATGAACTAGTCATAGTCCATTCTATTCAGAAAATTGAAATTCACAGGTCTGATTGAAGACCATCATTAGTCATTGTAGACTATTTTTAAATTTTGGAACATAGCCTCATGCCCTGCCAGGGTGGTGTTATTTCCAGTCTGCTAGTCAATAGGACACTCTCTGCTCTCTCTCCACCATGGCTTTACTTCTGAATATCTCCAAATCTTGCTTAGATGTTGAGGAACAGAAGACTTGCCTTACTGTTGGCCTTGGATTATCAATTGTATGTGTGGTTATATGGTCATAAAGTTCTTAGACTGAAGAATCTGGTTGAATGGATCTGCCTCTGTTTTGCCATAATTGGATGTGGGACAAAGTAACTACTCTTTAATTTGGATTTTAAGGTATATATTATAAGTTATTGAATTTCTTGGAGAAAGCAGGCTAAATTCTTTGGCAAAAACTACAAATGTGGCTCTGCATTAGCTGCTCCAGTATTATGGGGTCAGAATGTATTATCTGGTATCCCAAGGACCACCCAAAATAGTATCAGATGTCTCAAAGTTAGTTTTGATAGTCAATACGACTCAGTACCATATGGGTTAATTTACTGTAACCAGAACTAAATACCTGTAAAAGCTGGGATAGGGATTTAGGAAGTGGACACTTGGGTTGCAATGTGATAAACCAACTTTCCTGCTGTTTGGGAAAATCTATTTTGATGGTTTAAAACCAGGCATTGAGGAAAGCCATTATTAAAGCAGAAGTAAGTAGGGTTGTAGTAGATAGAAGGCTAGGAAACGACAAAAGGCTAGAAATTTCACTAACCTTTCCTGATACAGTTATTAAGGAGCTCAGGACAGAGAAATGGAGCATGAGAGGGGTTGACAACATTCATGGAGCCCCAAGAATCACTGAATATCCTTGAATGGTTCAGTGTTTTTCAACGGGACCACCAATATCATGTTGATGCTTTGGTCAGGTAGGAATTTCTCCTGTTGACTTTTAGTACACATTAGTACACATTTTCTGGGGCTGGACAGCAGCGATGACACCTACCCAGATCAGGGATTAATGAGAGATTGATCACATATATTCAAATGAAATTTCCATTCAAGAGATTATATATGAGTCCAACCATTACTACTAAATCTGAGCTATATGAATGATTTTCTAGAAGGAAGCATAAGGAGAAATAAAGTAACTACCTATTGATAATTGATGTATTTTTAACTTTTAAGGACATAATATTGGCATAAAGGTACATGAAGAAATAATTTTTTAAAACTTAAAACTCATAATCATCCCTTTTAATTAAATTTAAAGTTACAGGCTAGTGTGTTCTACTTTTGTAGCTAAATTAAGGATGCATGTGGTATTTTAAGAAGTGGAGTTGTAAGTATAATATGCTGGTGTTTATAGGATGACATAGTCCATTAAAAGCCTCCATTAGGGCATTGCCTTCATTGCCCTGTAATTATCCATTTAAGTGTTTATAGGTTGCCCACTTCTCAACAACTGTAAGACATCTTGCAATTAAGTCACATACTTTAATATCTTAATCATTTTATGGACTAACATCAGCCTAGATCTTTCCTATTCACTTTACTAAGTGGGCAATCAATGTATTTTATTAAATGCATCAGAGTATGACTCAGCTAAACTTCCTGGTATACTAGCTAGTGAAACATCACTCACACTATAGAAAAATTCTCAGGTAAAAATAAGCAGCTTTTCATTCTTAAATTTGAAAAGGCAAACATATAAACTGAAGGTAAATTTCATATGTAGCTGTCTTTAAATGTTCTAATAAATGACACAGATAGAAATAAATTGGGAACAGGAGCTGCATATTGGAAGTCAAATGAGGTGCAGAAATGTTAAGGCCAAGCTCTACTAGAAGATGATGAGATGTACATAATGTACAGGATGTTGTTAGATATGTAAATGAAGTGGGGTAATGAGTTGTATTAAAAGTAATTGAAGCACCATAGATAAGCGTTGTAATGAGATGCCTAAGCCTTGGAAAAGTTAGATTTTAAAAAAGAAAACGACAGCTGGGCATAGGGAAGCATGTTTTGATCCTTGTCATCTTACATAACCACCAGGAAAACCACTTTCCACCATCATAGCCCCAAGCATGCTCCTTGCTCTGCCCCCAGAAAAATCACTGTATTATTTTCTTGCTTTGAAAAATTGCTTATTTTCTGTAATAGCACCTCCCAATAGAATAAAGTGATTTGGTCAAGAGGTGGCTGATGTGAATGAATTAATTAAAACTGCACTTTGACTAAGGTAATTCTGTGTGGATATATATTTTTTTCTTTTTGCATTTATATGACAAAATGGATCCAAATGTCATGGCCAATAAATGGAAAACAAAATAAAAACAGCAAGCTCTTTCTATGGAGTTAAATTAATACTGAGACTTTTAACATAAAGACTTTAAAGATTCCAATAGCAAAACATAAAATGATGAGACACAAATTAGTTCAATAGAGTACTTAAATCTAATTTGTCAACCTTGAAACTGTAATATTTTTAATTTGGAAAAGAAGCAAATTTACAGAGTAAGCTCTTCTTTGTATTCTTCCATTCTCTTTTTTCAGCTAGCTTAAGTAAATAAAAATAGCTTCTCCTTACCTGTATAATAAATATATGCTTAATACTACATAAGGGAGGCAAACTCTATCTCTGTGCATCTTAGGTTTTCAACTGGGACTCATAAAAAAAGATAGATTAACAAGAGAAAAACAAATGATTTATTAATGCATGTAGGGTCCGTTACGTGGGAGAAACCTAACCAAATGTAACTCAAATTGTAGCTTAGAATGCCAGTTTATATATCATCTCCAAAAAGGAATAATACATTTGTAGAGGAATGACAGGACAGAGGAAACAACGAAGCTTCCAGGGGCAGCAAACTATGGTAAGGTAAATAGATGGGGGATGAGGAGGCAGAAGTAATGGAGTAAAATTCATTTGCAGATTCCTCTGGAATGCCACCTCTGGGATGATAAGTCTGTCTCCAGTTAAAGGAAAATTTATATCCTGCATTGAGGCAGAAAAGGGGGAACTTTTCCTGGGTTTGCTGCTTCTTAATTATCTTCAACTCAAAAGGATTTTTATGTCAAAGAGACATATTTTGGGGTGACATATTCTGGCTTCTTTCAACTAGGAGAAGAAAAAAAAAACAACTAAAAAGAGGGAAATGAAAACCATATTCAATTTCAACCACGAAAATCTCTGTTAAAACTTTGGCATATATCTTTAACTTGATACAAGTTCATTTCCTGAATATTTGTAATATTAACTTCATTGCACCACTCTATTAAATGAATCATGTTCTTTGAAATGCTTGGAGGCAAAGGCTTTGGTGTCAGAATGAGGTTCAAATCTTGAAGTAGTTATATAGTCTCAGATTATTGCTTAGTTTTGAGGCTGTTGTCATTTGCATGCTAGTTTATTTCCTGTGAGGCAGATCGAAATGTGTTTTTATTATGTATTTGATTTGATATTATAATTTCTCATTCTAGAATTTCCACTCGGTACTTTCATTATATTTTCTATTTTTCAGCTGAGATTTTCTGTCTTTTCATTCATAGTGAGTGTATTTTTTTAAATGTAGTTCAGCATAGTTAAAACAAATGCTTTAAAGTCTTTGATAATTTCAACATCTGTATCAACTTGGGATTGTCTCCATTGATTATTTTATATCTTGAGAATGGGTTACATTTTCCTGGTTGCTCATTTGTCAAGTAATTTTGCTCTGAACACTTATCATTTAAAATGTCATATTGTGGAGACTGAATCCTGTTAGATTATTTTGAAGACTATTGATTTTTTTTTTTTAAGTAGGAAATTCATTTAATTGGATTCAAACTACAAACCGACTCTTAGGTGGCAGCTTAAATCACAGTTCAGTTCTTCTTTCCCCCAGGTCATAGGTAGGCTTTTTATTTTTTATTTTCTTCCAACTGCCTCACACTTAGGTGGCTCAAGGTTTAGCCAGTATCAGAAAGAACTTTGCGCTCTTCCTCTCTGGATTTCTTTTTTTTTCCTTTACTTTCCAATAGATGTGATTTTCCTGAAATCTTTTTTTCTTCTTCAAGACAGAAAGAATGATTTATCAGAGTTTTAGCCACATCTGAGGCAGCAAGACTTCCTACCCTAAGGCTAAATCTAGAAAACATACACACACACAGAGAAAACTCACGCTTTGTGTTTCTTTTTCCTAAGTGTCAAATGTCCTCTAGAATTTACCAATTTTTTTCACTCTCCAGAGTCTTTAAGTATTTATTTTGATGTGTTTTTTCTTATCAGAGTTTATAGCTATTATCTGTAGTAGTGTCCGTTGATTACAAATTTGCTTGCCTATATGAAAAGATACATATCTTTTATCTTTGAGGGAAGGAGAGAGAGAGACGGAGGGAGAGAGAGATTCTGGGGTGGTTATTATAGATAGTATTTGTTTAAAGACTGCTTTCCTAGGAAATATATAATTGAAGACGCTAAGAGTATCAGATACTCAAAACCCACCAAGAAAATATATGCATTTCCAAATTTTCATTGGTGCCTTAGAGATCCCTAATGATATAGCAAACACTAGAGAGAGAGGAGATGAAAATACATTGTTAAATTGTAGTGAGTGGCCACAGTTTGGCTTAAGAATCTTGTCCCTTAGGCATTGGAAAATGAACTATTCCAGCAATTGCTGATAATTTGTCCAAAGTGAGCCATGTGATAAACTGTAGCTAGCTGCCAAGATGGATATTGAGATGGTCAAGCTTCTTTTTAGCTGTATTCAGCCCTTATGGCGGATCAGCAAATTCCTTATGATTTCACCATGCTCCCCAGTTGCACACACTGAAATGGGCCATCAGACCCCATTCTGATCTAACTTCCACTGGAAAAGTCCCAAATGTGTTTTCCTTCCCTCAGAAGCAATTGGCTCAGGGGACCCTGCTGGCACAGACCTAGTCTGGCTAATTCAATACCTGAGGCAATCAATGAACCTCTACTCTGGCTACTCTAAATATTTGAATGTTATAGGGAAAAATCCTATTCTTTCTTCCCTTCTCCATTACTTTTTCTTCCTAGATGACTTCATCCATTCCCACAACCTTATCACCTCTATATGCTAATGACTACCAAATTTATATCAGTAACCCTCATTTCTCCTATGAGTTCCAAATTGGAACACCCAACTGCCTAATTTACATCTATTTGAAATGTCTCACAGATATCTCAAATTTAACATGTCAAAAATCAAACTCTTAATTTCTACCTACCTCCTCCTCAAAACTTCATCTTCTCTAAACTTTCTCTGATCAATTGTTCAAGTCAAAGACCTAAACTAGTCTCATTCCAATTTTTATAACTTCTAGAAATCTATGGGGAAAAAGACAACCCATTGGATAATGAGGTGAAGAATATGAAGAGATAGTTTTACAGGACAAATATATGAAAACATGTCAAAATTCACTTAATATATATAAGAGAAACTCACTTATTTATTTTTTTTGAAACTCACTTATTTTAAAATATCATTTGTCACTTATCCAATGGAAAAATTTTCCAAAACTCTGAAAATTACCATAACTGTGAGATCGGCACATTAACAGTGGGTTATCTCTGAAGGAGGTAAATATCTGGGAGTATCTACCAAAATTACAGATGTGTTTACCGTTTAACTCTGAAATCTTACCTCATGTAATCTGAATAATAAATAGGATATTCATATATATATGTTATTCATATATATGTGTATATATATATATATGTATGTATATACACACACAGTTGTTACCTGTGGCTTTCTTCAGAACCAATGATTAGAAACAATGTAAATATCCAGCAATAAAGATCTGCTTAAAGAAACTTTTATTTTTTATCCTGCAGAGAAAAACAGGGTTTAAAAAAACTATTAGAAAATTTCTATGTACAGATGGGGAACAATTTTTAGAATGTTTTTGTAAAGAGAAAGAAAACAGTACATAATCATGTATATGTTATGCCACCATATATATGATAAGAAGGTGATATGTATAAACACATTTGCTTTTATTTACTTAAAAATTGAATAAATGAGAAACTAATAAAAATGGTGAAATGAGGTGCAGGGACAGAGAGGGGAGTGAGATTTCTTGGTATATATTTTTAAAACAATTTTTTCTTTAAATCATTTAATACATTAACTGATCACAAACTTTACATAAATTAAATTAATAAAACAACAGAATAATAGAAAAAAGTAGCAATACATTGGAATCAGGAAGAGTTCATTAGGAATCATCTAACATTAGAAATGTATTATTTTTTTAATATTTTAATTTTTTTAAATTTTTATTTATTTACGGTAGTCACACACAGAGAGGGAGAGAGAGGCAGAGACACAGGCAGAGGGAGAAGCAGGTTCCATGCACCGGGAGCCCGAGGTGGGATTCGATCCCGGGTCTCCAGGATCGGCCCTGAGCCAAAGGCAGGCGCTAAACCGCTGCGCCACCCAGGGATCCCCATTAGAAATGTATTAATCTAATTCTCAACATTAATGTTTTAGGGAGAAAAATTATATTATCATTGTCGAAGTTTCAAAATAATAGTGTGTTATAATTTGATATTCATTTTCAAAGCACATGTCTTAACATTTTCTCTACTATACTATCTCAAGAATTCACATAATATGGTTTTCCAACTCCCATAAATTAATAAACATTTGGTACTTGAGTGAAAACCAAGTTAATTTAGCAAAGTTAGTACAGAAAAGTAACCAGTCGTTAGTAGCTATGTATAAGAATCCCTGAATATCCTCTGAATATTCATTTTCTTAGGCAATGCCTTCATTATATTAACAGATGTAAAAATGACTGACCATGTTTTAGAAATATTAGACATTATAGAACAGATGCTAAAGAGAAGATAGGTCATATACAACAATGACCTTGCATAAGAATAAATAAGAGGACTTGTTAAAACACCAATTCTTGGCCTTGCCCTCAAATATTCTGATTCTGTGGGCCTGGAGTCGGGCCTGAGATTTGTGTTTTCAATATACTATCAGGTGATCTGTTGATCGCTGTCAGAGAATATTTTGAGTTGGACTAGACGATATCATGGCACTAAGATAAAACTCTGCAAAGATGAATGGACAGAGGACACTGGGAAAAGAGAAGACAAATTACAGGCGATAAAGATAGAGAAATTTATGTTGTGCATGGGTGGCTTAGTTGGTTGGTTAAGCATCTGCCTTTGGCTCAGATCATGATCTCAGGATCCTGGGATCCAGCCCCATATGGGGAGTCTGCTTCTCTCTCTCTCCCTCTGCACTCCTCCCTGCTCATGTGTGCTTTCTCTCTCTCTCAAATAAATAAATACAACCTTTTTAAAAAAGGATAGACAATTTATTAATCAGGTGCATATACATTAGACATCATGACCTACATTACAGCAATACAAAAGTAGTTGGAAATCTCTTAAATCATATATATATATATAACTTCCTGCATCTTTGCACATCATATACTTCTCCGTGTAATATGACATCTTCTATCTGCCAAAATTAGGAAAGATATTATAGACAATGAGAATGTGTCTTGAGTTTATGCTCTGGGGACTGCAGACTCATTGAACAATTGTAAGTAGAACACTATGTGTAGGAAAGAAAACTCTTCCCTCTGCCTTCCTGGGTTCTGTGACTGGCATAAGACAGATTGATGGGAGAAAAACATGCACATTTGATTTAATAATTTTACTTGAACCGGAGAATCTTCAAAAGGAAAATGAAGACCCAAAGAAGCCTATACGCCCCAAAAGTTATATTCTGTTTTAACAATGGACAATAAAGAATGGAGATGTGACAAATCAAAAGTGTGTGGGCTAAAGGAAGTAAGCCGTGGGGCAGTGACTGGGAGATATATTGGGGCAGGGGGCAACCAATGATCTATAAGAGTTATTTTAATAGGTTTGTTTGTACAGGTCCATTCCAGTGTCAACTCCCAGTCTCTAGTGATAAACATGTTCTTCCCTTCTTGGTACAAGGAGGGCACCTTATTCATGGGATATTTTATGACTTGCTTTTAGGTAGATAGAGAAGGGGAGGTCATAAAGCCCTTCCTGCATCTGCTGTTTCTCAAGTACCTTCAGTTCAAAATAATCAACATGCCAAAGTAGTATATTTGGGGGTGGTATATTCTTGAACCCTTCACATGATAACATTGTCTTTTAGTTGAATCAGTATGACAGCATTGTGGAAGATAGATTGCTAAGTTTAAGTCAGAAAAGGCTCTTAAAAATCACAAATGATAGACCACACTTAAGTGGTCAGTTAAATTTGACAAATGTGTAAAGGCAATTTATTACAGAAAAAAAATGTCTTTTCAGAAAATGGGGCTAGAACACTTACATTTCTGTGGGAGGGCGTAAATGATCCTAGACCCTGACTTAACACCACACATAGAAATTAACTTAAAGTAGACCACAGACCTAATATAAGTTCCAAAACTATTAAATTTTTAAAAGACAACATGGTAGAAAATATTTGTGCTACTGAGTAGAGCACAAATTTCTTAAACAGGACATTAGAAAGCACAAACTTTAAGAGAAAACATGTGATAAGATGGATTTAATTAAGATTAAAAACTTACACTCTTCAGGAGATGCAGTTAAGAAAGTGAAAATGCATGCCAGAGATTACAAAAAAATACATGCAAAAATAAATAAAATACATAATTGACAGATGGTTTGCATACAGAATATATTTTTCAAAAACCTCCTGCAACAAAACAATTCATTTTAAAGCAAGGCAAGTGATTTGAATAAGCACTTTACAAAAGAAGATATCTGAATGGCCACTAAGCTCATGAAAGGAAACTGAACATCACTAATCATCAGGGATATGCAAACTGAGACCACAATGAGATCCTACTCCCTACCCATAAGAATCGCTAAAGTTAAAACAAAAACAGTTAACAAGAACATGCTGGAGATAGTGTTGAGCATTTAAAACTTGCATTCTTGGTGAAATATCAAGCATGGAGCCACTTTGAAAATAATTTGATAGTTTCTTTTAAAGTTAACATAAACTTTCCATACACTCTCAGTATTTTCCCAATAGGAATGAAAACATACACCCACATAAAGACTTGTATGCAAATGTTAGTAGCAGAATTGTGACTAATAGCCAAAACTGGAAAAAAAAAATCAGATGTCCTTTAGCTGCTAAATGAATAAAATGTGCAGGTATTTATATTATGGAATACTTTATAGTTGTAGGGAGTTAGAGGGATATAGGGGCTTATTAAGGGAGAAAAAAAATATGACCACACAAGCTAGTAAGACACAGCAAGCTTTATTGAATGTCTTTTAGACAGGGTTGCCAGAGAAGAAAGTCCTTCACAGGAGATTTTCTGAGGTTTACAGCAAAGGGGCTTCCATCCAGGAGGCGACAATTGCAAAGACCCATAGGGGACAGGGGGATTAAGGAGATTTATGCATTTAGTTAACATCATTCAGTGCCATAGTGGGGAGTCTCTAAATCAGTGACCAGTCATCTGTAAATGCCAATAGCAGCTCTGTTTTTTATAATCATAAAGCACTTTCTTAACAATGATCAGTAGGTACAAGCTGTAATTTCTCAAGGGTTGCAAAACAAGTAGATCCTAAATGCTTAAAAATCTGTTTGTCTATTTTTGAAACAACTGGATGTGTAAAAATTTGGGTGCCAGCAGACTACTGAGTTAATATATTTCAGGCTTCTGTGAAGAAACAAACTTAGTTTCCGTCTTTGGTTCATATCTATAATGGTAACAAAAAGGGGGAAATGGTAATACCTTCAACATCCTGCATAAATCTCAAAAACATTATAAGGAAAATATGATAAATGCAAATGAACATGTACCAGCTGATACTGTTTATGTGAAATACTAGAAAAGATGAAACTAATGGCAGAAAACACATCTATGATGCTCAAGTCCAAAAGTAGAGGACAGACAGCAAAGGATAGAGAGAACTTTCGAGAGAATGGACTGATCTTCATGTTGACTCTGGTGGTGGTTACATAGTTGTATTGGCATCACCTATACGCATAAAATTCCATTTAAGAAGGAGAGTCTTCTTGTTTGTAAATAAATAAATAAAAATAATTCATGATGAAGTTGCCTTTAAGTAAGAATAGCAACTTAGCAGAAATATTAATTAAAATTCATTTTTGATCATTTTCTTTCTTTGATCTTTTTCAGTGGTAAAAATTAGGACAGAGACAGAAATACTTCTATTGATTAGTGCCACAAGAGAAAGCATGCTTTTCCAAAGGAGGTGTGAGGCAGGTAAATTTCAAAGAGGGAGATAGGAAAAGTATTTTTATAGGTTATTTACAGAGAAGGTTCCTTTGCTCAGTCATGACAACAGGTACTCTGAGTAGCAAGCAAAACTAGTCATTCATTGCTGGAGGACACACATTGTGCTTTGATGGATGGATTGCCTCTGATTGAACAGTATAGCATACCTCAGATTAAATAATAAATTAGGTGGGAAGTTGCAGAACACCAGAAAGTTCGTTCTCAGTTTACAACCCGCACCCGGTATACCTTATTCATTATTTCGTCCCTCTGTACCACAAGGCAGCTGGGAGGGTGGATCATACTGATCCCTGACACTTCAAAAATCCTTTGCATTGTCTTTGGAATGCAACTGTTAGTCCAATTTGCCTATTTAAGAAATTTGGTTTGACTAAAATTATGAGGCTACATTTCTTTAAAGAATCAAGAGCAACAGTGATCTCTCCTTTTCCAGCAACTTTACTTACAGCCCCTGCTATGCACTTTTGGCTCTACTTTAGTACAGATTTAGCCTGACTTAGGTCTTCCAAAATTTCTCAGGAGCAGCAACTTGTTAAATTGAGTGGCTTCAAGGAGGGTCATCAGAGACAAACAAAATAAGACTTCCTGTAATCTGAGATACGAACACAACTAGTAATTACGTTCCATAGTAATTATGTTCCATAGATTTACCGCATTTCTAATCCATTTTAGAACATATTATAAAAGAACAAGTAATTGTGTAGAATGAAGCAACTATGAAAACTTAAAAAGTTTTTGAAGATATGTGGTACACAGAGTATTCAAAAAATTATAAAATTTCTTCTTTTGAATGCTTCCTCTTACCTTGAAAAATTGAGTCTTATCTGCAAGGATATATTTCATATTATTTTGAATTTCTTCCTTCTCTATTGTGAATTAAAGATGGATAGTTCACCTTATTTCACAGCAGACATCTTAATTTCCATAAATAATAGATAATATAAACTCTAAGGTCACTTTATATATTGCAATTCATGAAGTCGGGGGATCTGGGTTCTGGTCTAGTTTTATATCATCTCCAGTTAGTTTCTTTAGCTCTGAAAACCAATGCCTCCTCATATCTAAAATAAGACAAATGATATCAGCTCTGTCTGCCTCATGGTGAGGTTATGAATATCAAGTGCCTCTGAGAGAGCTTTCAACACTGTAATGCCATCTATAAACAGCAGTGCTTAGCTCCAAAGTGGAATAATAGTAAACATACCATACCAGCTCATTTTTATTCATTCTTGTATTCAATAATTCAATCCTTTCCTTTTCCCCTACTAAATAAATACTTAGTATCTCCTGTGTCCCAGAGATTATCCTATGTGCTGGAGATGGAGATGTAAAGGACAGAGTTTATCTTTCAGGCTCCCAAAGTCCATTTAGACTGGGAGACAGATATGTAAGCAACTTAAAAAAATACAAAGTCATAATTACCATACTAGTCATAACAGAATGTTGAAAAAAATGAGTCCAATAACTCTGCCCAAGAGAAGTTTCATAACAAGATGTTATGATAACAAATGTTTCATAACAAAAATAATTAGAGGTGAATTTTGGTAGATAAATGTTTCATAACAAAATAATTAGAGGTGAATTTTGGTAGATAAATGTAATTAGAGGTTCAATTTTTAAATAAGAGAATAGAGTGAAGATTAAGACTCAGGTTGGAGCCTGATGATAGAAGGCCTGGGAAACCATTTGCATTGAGGTTTTGCATGAAGGGTATGTGCTTCAGTCAAGATCACTACAAGGCTCTAGCCTGGGTAAACCGATAACAGTCATCAATAACAGACCTCTGAATTATTTAGATTAATGAATTCAGCTGCATAATTTTATGCTTTTAGAAGATGATTGACAGCCAGCCTCACTGTAGGGGCCATTGGAAATAGCACTCTAGGGCTACTGCAATGAAAAATGTATGTGTGGTTCAAGAGGGACTTTCATGCTTAATTGCAAAGTCTTACAAAACCCCAACCGAATCTGAGAATTGATAGGGAGTAGTAAAGACCAAGTATAAGGATAAAACTTCCTGAATGATGGAAGTGAAGGGATTCAGACCATGACACTCGAAATATACCTCTTTGGCATTTTGATTATTTTGAGCTGAAGATACTTGAGAAATAACAGATGCAGGAAGGGCTTTCTGACCTCCCCTTTTCAATCTAACAGCAGGTCATAAAACTTCCCGTGAGAAATGTGCCTTCCCTTTATCAGCAAGAGAAAAATAATCTTATCACCAGAGACTGGGAGTAGAATGGACCTGTGCAAACAAATTTACTAAAATAAACCTTGTCATTCACTAATTCTACCCCTCTGCCATATATTTCCTACTCACTGACCCACAACTTACTGCCCCGCATTCAAGCCCTTTTATCTTGTCACATTCTCATGACTTATTGTTTTTTGTGTAAAAGGGTATACAAACATTTGAGCTTTTTGGGTTTTCCCTTTTTCCCTTGAAGACTTCTGTGTATACAAAAAAATAATAAATTAATTTAAAGATGTGTATGTCTTCTTTCCTATTAATCTGTTTTATGCTGATTTAATTCTTAGTCCAGCCACAGAAGCTGAGAAGGTAAAAGGAAGTTTTCCTTCCCTCAGAGGTAGTTGGGTAGTCTACAGACTTCCTTAAGTTGTCCAAATATAGTGGACTATGGAAGTGCTTTGTAGTCTACTCCTTCTTCAGACTTAGACCAAAGTGGGGAAATAGGGTTTTATTTTCTGAGGTATTATCATTTCTGGACTCAAATATTCTGAGTTCTGAGAGATCTTAATCAAATGAGGCAAAGTGATCTGAGTATTCATGTTTGATAAAGATCTTAGATTTCATCTTACAAGTAATGAGGAGTTTGCAGAAAAAATGTGACAGCTAAATTAAGTTTTTGCAAATGCTTATTTTGGCAGTATCAAGGTCAAAAGACAGAAAGAGAGAAGCTGAAGTTGACAGGAGAAAGGAGAACAGTTAAGAGTAACTTACTGACTTTGAAGTGAGATCATCCATGGAGGGAGGGGTAAGAGTGGGGGTGGTTAAGAGTGATCATGAGAAAAGACTGTCCTTTAGAAGTTCTTCTAAATAGGATGCGATGAACTGGTGTGGAGATGGGTGAGGAGGAGGAGTTAAAGATTCTGGTTTTGGAAGAGAAAGATCTAACTGGAATTATATATTTGCAACCATCAACTTGGTTCAGGTCATGGTACAAAATGGAATGATTTTAAAAAGATTATTTTAATTGATAAGAGGACAGCAGTAAAAGTTAGCCTGAAAATGACACACCAACAAAGGATTCTGAGGATGAAACTTACAGAAAAAAAAAAAAGGAAAGTAATGAGAAAGTTAACAAAAAGAGTTTTAAGAATGAGGAGGGATAAAATGAGTGCAGATAAAAGAGCCAAATATTCCAGTGATGGATGAAAAAAATGAAAAAAGATTTCCAAAGTAAAAAAAAAAAAAAAAATCAAGGACACAATTAATCTCAACCTAATATTTTGGCATTGTAGTTGGAGCAAAACTCAAGTTTTAATTGGTTTAGTAGTAAATAGATGCTGAGAAAGAGTACAGAAAATGAACATCTATGTTTCAGAAGGTTTATTTCCAAATTATAGAATAAAAAAGATAGTAGCTTTAAAGGGAAAGGAACTTGTAATTGACTAATCGATTATGAATTGATTTTATTTTATGCAGGGGAGTATCTTGGTAGTATCAGAGGATATTGCAACTAAATTCCAGATCTAATTTTTCTATTGTTGAAGGAGGCAGCATATAATAGCTAAGGGTATGATTTTGGAGTTAGGCATCTTGTGTTCAAATATCACTTTTAACTACTTCCTACCTCAATTCATTTATATACAGTGAAAGAAATGATTATTCCTATCTCATAGGTTTGTTGCAGCTGGCACATCATAAGGACTTAATATGTGTTAATTATTGCGTTACTGGATTATTATCACAGATAATAAGTATCATAGAGTACTTTTAAAGCAATATACATGTGTTTATTAAGCAAGAATTTGGCTCCAAATCAATTCCTGGTCAAGATTTTATGCTAATGTCAATACTGTTCTCTGAGGATTGCTTTTTCTAGGATTAGTGAAAAGCCCATTAGAACATGGAGTTGTCAATCAAGCCTTCTTTAATGCCAGAAATAAGTTTTATCCATGTTAATACCAGAATATCATTAGGGATCAAGATCTTTTCTCAACAATACAGACATGCTCCAAGCATAGAGTATTTGTCCTCAGGAAGAACAACTGTTCTTTCAGTTTGAGGTCTCTATATGAGTTTGTTGCCCCAAATCTAGCTCCGTGGATATATTTTCATTTAAAATGGAAAAACTATACTGGATATTCAATTTAAAAAGAAAAGAGTAATGATGGCCCAAATCCCAACATCCTTAATCAGGTTCCTATGAAGTAGAGCATAGTTGGTAAACATGAAAGTTCTGTAATCAAACTTATTAGCTCAGATTTGACTCTAAATATGGGTAAAGAATGGGTATATGACAAGAGAGTTGAGCAGTTTTGTTTTTTTTCTTGAGTAGTTTAGGTGATCTGATATGTATTTTCTTCCCCAGGGCCTGTCCTAATCCTACTTAGCAACTTTTTAAAGGCTAGTATGTAATTTCAATTAGGAGAAGACACAGACATATTTTGCCATGGCAGTGGGAAGCAAGGTAAAACAGAGATAATAAGGTGCTGTAAAAAGTATAATTTCATTAAGAAAGAGAAGGGATAGAAGATGGAGAGGAGAAGTAGAGAAGGAGAAGTAAGTGGAGAGGGAGGAAGAGAATAAGAAAAGCAGTGATGCCGCATACCACTACCTTCTTGCATGAAGAGCACATTGTTCAATCTTTCATTCCAAAGAAAATGTCCTAGCATTGCAATCCAAGTGAGTGCACCTGACACCTCCAGTTTGTTCTTTCCCACACCCACATCCCTCTTTCTTGGTGGTTGAGTGAGAACCAAGAGAAACTTCAAATAATACACTGGAAATGAAGCAGCTATAGCCAAAAGAGTAGTTCAGACAATCTAACGGAAGGCAAAAAGCTATAAAACAGAGATTAAAAATAATATAGAAAATATGGTATGGTATGGAAAGAAAGAAGGAGACTTTGATCATAGTTAAGAGAAGGTCTTGACGCATACATGAGCATTGAGAGAAGCTGACGTCTTCATGGCTCCAATTCTGCAAAGTGTGAAGCATCCTTATCTGCTCTGCATAAAACTTTTTCTAATCAATTATACTTGGAAATACATTTTTCATGTGACAGATTTTGTTCATAGCTTTCCTTCAATCCCCAGGATAACACAGGAGGAGACACACTTTCATTTGCTTCAAGTTAGTTTATTCATTTTTCTGGGTGATTATTAGGGATGGGTGGGAAGTGAGGAAAATGTTAGCAGTGGCAAGGAACAAAAGTTGAGGAAGGGGTAGGGGAAAAAACAGCTAACACTAGGTTAAAAATCAAGTTTAATTCTCTTTGGTCTCAATCCAGTTATGTTGTATTGATTTTGCCAGAAAGCATTAAACTAAAATAGGACTTTAATTATTTTCTTATTATTCACATCATGTAAAAACTGTGCCAAAGCGCTAATATTTAATTTAATAGTTTAAGTTTTGATAATTGATAACTTGTCCCCTTAATGAAAAGCATATTTTCAGCTGCTCTGGAAATGTCAAAGCCAAAGGCTAGAAGAAATCAGGATTGTAATTACTTTCCAATCTAGAAATCCTTAAAGTCATCATGTCTTTTCCCTATAGATACTATTACTTTTATTATTAGTAGTAGTATTATTATTAGTAGTATTAGTATTAGTCTTGTTTAAAGAAAAAATGGAAGGAACACTAAATCTTAATCTCTTCACTCCATTCTGTTTTTAAAGACATAGAAGAGGAAAAAGAAACATATCCTCTAATTTTAAGCTATTGGGAAGGGGAAAACAAATTATTTTACCCAGTTAGGCTCTTTGGCTGGTCTAAAATCAAATTAATTTAGGACAGATTGAACACAGAAAAACAAATTTAATCTTGCACTATGCAAGGGCCCCGTAATATGAGACCTAAGAACAAGCGGGACAATTGAGGCTTATATGCCATCTTCAGCTTAAGGAATGGGATAGGGATAGGGGCTTCAAAAGCAGAAGCATGATTCATAGGACAGTAAGAAGAGTAGATATTTGGTAATTAGGTGTTTGCCCTGCCTTACAGATAGATCGTTCAGATAAAAAATATTTAACCTGCGGTAATAGCTGTTTCTGAGCCAGGCCCCCATCTAAATTATTTTAGGTAGTTTAAGGGAGAGGGAATGATTTTTTTAGAATCTGCTGGATCTTGATTGCATTTCAGCTCAAAAGAGTGCACATGCCAAAGTGGCAGATTTTGGGGACACTTGTTCTAAATGCCTTCAAAGCTCGAAAGTCAGTTACAATTATTTCTATACTGGGTGTTATTCTGTATGTTGGTAAATTGAACACCAATAAAAAATTGATTTATTAAAAAAATTGATTTATTAAAAAATAAAATAAAATAAAAAATAGTATAAAGTATATGGAATACATCATTTCTCGTGGGGAAATTTTATTTGATCCTTCAAGTTGAAGTGTGATTTATTCTTAAGGTGCTGGATATGCCTTTATATAAAACTTTACCTGGGATATTATGAAAATTAATAATGGGAAGTCTTAGTAAAATGGAATCAGGAGGTTTTGGCAGGGGGAGCTGCCACTCCTAGTCAGTTGCAGACTCAACAGAAAGAGATGGACATGACCTTACAGACTTGACCTTGCATGTGGATAACACTCTACTATACCAGGTGGAGGAAGAGATGCTTCCCTTACCTCCCTGAGCAACAACTGAACCAACGAAAAGCCACCATACTTCAAATGCCTAGTTTACTCCAACAGACTTCATTTACAACAGTCTTCCCAACTTACCTGTTTTCTCCTTAAAAAAGCATACCTCACTTAAAAAATATATATATATTGGAGTTCAATTTGCCAACATATAGCATAACACCCAGTGCTCATCCCTCCAAGTACCCCCCTCAGTGCCCATCACCCAGTCACCCCAACACCCTGCCCACCTCCCCTTCCACTATCCCTTGTTCATTTCCCAGAATTAGGAGTCTCTCATGTTCTGTCAGCCCCACTGATATTTTCACTCATTTTCTCTCATTTCCCTTTATTCTCTTTCACTATGTTTTATATTCCCCAAATGAATGAGACCATATAAAGTTTGTCCTTTTCCGATTGACTTATTTCACTCAGCATAATACCCTCCAGGTCCATCCATGCCGAAGCAAATACGTGCCTCACTTTTGTTCCTCAGACTTAACCTATGTTTTTTTTCTGCAGCTTGTTTGTTCCAGATTGTAATCTTTTTTATTCCTGAATAAGCCACCGTTTGCTGGTAAAATTACCAGCAGTTTTTATTTTTTAAGGTTCACAATACACTTTATAGAAAATAACATTTTTGTGGTGCCATATTTAACACATTATCTGAAATATTGTATTGGTAAATTAATGTAAACCCTGTTCTTGTTAGTGTTCTTTGTAGTGAGCAGAATAGCTCTAGATTACTTAGGCTCAAAGTAAAGATGCATTAGAAGAACTGATGGTAGTCTGGGTAGCATAGAAAAATCTAATTAATGGAAAACAAGTGTCAGAAAGATATTAAATAGGACAGCTTTATGGATTCAGGCAGCAGTAAGTAAGGGAAAGTCTCCTTATGTGACCATCTTCATTCTTATTTCTCTTTTTCGTTTTTTTCTTTCTTTTTTCTTTTCTTTTCTTTTCTTTTCTTTTCTTTCTTTCTTTCTTTCTTTCTTTCTTTCTTTCTTTCTTTCTTTCTTTCTTTCTACCAAGTCTGTTTCATCTTGTTTGCAGTTATTTTCTTTGAAAACCATATTGCTGGGCTGGAAAAACATTTTACTCATCCTTTCTCAATTCTAAGGCTGGTCTAACAATCAAATTAACATAAAACAGACTAACAGGAGAAAAATTTAATTTTGTGTGTATGGGAGCCTCACATACATGAGAAGTTCCAAGGCAGAAAGGTAAAATGAGGTATATGCACCATTCTGAACTAAAGAATGAAATAGATTCCTGGAGCTTTGGAGGGAAAAAAAAAAAAAAGTCACATCGCATGGCAAGAGGAAGAGGAGCAGATGCTTGAGAATTAAATTTTTGCCCTGCCCTACAGATGAGTCACTCAGATAAAGTTTATCTCTGGAAATGACTCTTATTCTGGGAAAGACTCCCAATTTAGATTCCTCTAGGTAAAGGGAGGGGGAAATTTTTTCTCTTGAGCCCACAGGATCTTGATTGCCTTCAGCTCAAATTAGTTCACATGCCAAAGTGGCACATTTTGGGGAAACTTGTTCTGAACCCCTTCAATATCTATCAGGAATAAAAAAGTAATTTTTTTTTTCAATTTGATCTTTCAAATCATACTAAAAATGTAATCTTATTCTTGTTTAAATTAAGCTCCAGATGAAACCTATACCTGGAAGGAAAGAACAAAAGGCATGGTCATGCTAGATTGTACTTCATATAAATATATTCATAAAATATTCACACACATAATGGATAGAAGGGAATATGGGGAGGAAACCATTTTCTCTCTACCCTTCTAGGTTCTTGGTGGTGACACCCCCTGTAATCTTTAAAGACAGACTAAAAGGAGAAAAACAAATAGAGGTTTAAGAATGTGTATAACTTCTGTCCTTAAGCGAGATATCCAGAAAAACTCAAAGTGGCCCAAACATCACCTTAAATACCATCTGCATGGCCAAGAGACGCACAAAAAGATGTCCAACATCACTCATCGTTAGAAAAATACAAATCAAAACTATAAAGAGATATCACCTCACATCTGTCAAAATGGCTAAAATTAACAACTCAGGAAACAACAGATGCTGGCAAGGATGCAGAGAAAGGGGAATCCTCTTACACTGTAGGTGGGAATGCAAACTGGTAGAGCCAAGCCACCCTGGGCTGTATGGAGTTTCCCAAAAAGTTAAAACAGAACTACCTTACAACCCAGCAATTGCACTACTAGGAATTTACCCAAAGGATACAAAACCACTAATTCAAAGGGATACATGCACCCTGATGCTTATAACAGCATTACCAACAATAGCCAAACCATGGAAAGAGCCCAAATGTCCATCAACTGATGACTGGAAAAAGAGTTGTGGTATTCCATTTTATACATACATATCATTTATATATATATGTGTGTGTGCGTGTATATACATATGTATTCCATATATGGAACCCTACTCAGCTATGAAAAAGGATGTAATCTTGCCATTTGCAACAACATGGAGCTAGAGAATATTACATTTAGCAAAATCAGACAGAGAAAGAAAAATAGCATAACATTTCATTTATATTCTGAACTACGTGGAATTTAAGAAACAACACAAATGAACATATGGAGTAAAAAAGAGAAGCAAACCAAAAACAGACTCTTAGCTATGGAGAACAAAGTGAGGGTTGAGGATGGGTTAAATGGGTGATGGGAATTAAGGAAGGCCCTGATGATGAGTACCAGGTGTTGTGCGTAAGTGTTGAATTACTACATTCTACACTTGGAACTAATATTCCTCTGTGTATTCACTAACTGGAATTTACATAAAAACTTGAAGAAAAATAGACAATTAAATACTACCTTGAGCTGATGACAAAAGAAAGGTATGGAGGGTAGGGACAGTCACTCTTGGGAGAAGTTATCAGGCCATAAACAAAGGTATGATTGACATGAAGATTTAAGTACTGTCTTCTCCATTTAGGCTTCTGGAGATTTCATCATTTTTCCCTACTGGTTCAGAGAGCAGAATACAAATGATTCTTACAAAAAGGTAAATTCTCTGTTTTCAGAAGTTTTCAGAAATTCTCCCATAGCTGTTGTGTCTAAAAAAAATAATAATAATAACAAGTTCAAAATAATCCTTATGCCAAGGAGGCATATTTTGGGATAGTATTTTCTGCTCCTTTTCAGGGGTAAACATTTCTAATTTTGTCTAAGAACAGAGAACTGTCAAACAAGATTTATCAGGCAAGTAAGAAATGAAGCAGAATAACCACCTGTGCATGGCAATTTTTTGAGAGAAATGTCTGTCTTGCAAAAACATTCCTTTTCTTAGGTTTGGTACACAGGAGACAAATTAAAAACTTCCTTTGACACTTCTGACTAGTCAATATCTCTAACAGAAATATAAGCTAAATAAAAATAAGGGACTGCTGTTTTGTTTGCTATGTCCATATGATAGCATCCAAAATATCTATGACTCTAAAATATTTGAAGTTCATTATAAAGATAGGTAGAAAATTACTTTTTTTTTTCCTGGTGATACACATAAGCTCAAGCAATGTGCATTGTGAAATGAGTTTGTGTTCAATTAATTTTATTTGATTCAGCACATTTGCAAATGTGCCTTCAATGGTGAGACTCTGGTTCTTCCCATAAAAGAGGTAATATGGAAACGTGAAAAGTGAGCATATCTTGGTGTTGGGACATTTGGTTAAGACTCAGTTTGGCTCTGTAAGCTTGAGCATTGAATCCACATCTTTCCTTCTGCCTCCTAAACATTGGAATATCTATTCTAAGTCTCCATAAGCAATAATACACTTGCTAATTGTGTCATACATTCTGATGATCACTCTGATAACTTCAAAGTAAAAATCCACTGGGGTAAGTCACTTTGCAAATCTTTTGTCTCTAAGCCCTCTCTGTCTTCTTCATAAAGCATTAGCGTGTGGGCATTGATGCATTCATATGTGATCATGGTTGTTCTCCTTCCTGAAAGTATTTCTGCTTTGAGAAATAGCTTCGGGAATGGATGCTTAATGTTTATGAGAGAAGAAACAATTTAAAATAATAACATTGCTGACAAGAATTTACAAGTTAATAGGCTTGCTCAGCATGTTTTTACTAAGGAGGGATTCGCTGAAAAATCAAATTATATTTGTGCCTGAACATGTGTCTCAATGCATATGCATAGTAAAATAACTTGGAAAGAGGAATAAGCCAAAATATTGGCAAGTGCTGGGATTTGTGGATTTTGACTTCTGTCTTTATGCCTCTCTCCATTTCCAGGTTGCCTACTAGTGTTTGTTTTATCAGTAGACTTGCACAAGACTAGGACCTGAAGTGTAAGAGAAAAAGTCTGGGTATGTCTAACGGAATGTTTTCATAAGTGAGTAGGCCTAAAAATGCCCCCAAGGGTCTCTTTCTTCCCCATTCCTGGTTTTGGAAAGATGAATTTTCAAAAGGTCAAGACAGGGAAATGTTTCCAAGCATAGAAGAAAATAATTTCTGTATAAGCAGATATTAAAAATAAAAATTGGGTGACTAGACAACAAGGTTCTCTGCCTGTTATTGTATTTAGAATATATTTTTGCCTTTAGTCATTTAATATTAGTATCTTCATCTGGTATTATTTATCTGCTGATTCATTTTTATGATTTTCCCCTATTCAGCTTTTTTTTTTCTTCTGTGTAACTTCTTTTAAAGACGGAATATTACATTAAAATACTTGCAAACTAATGTTAGTGTAAAACCTGTAATGGAGTAACTTTCTCCCTAACGTACACAGTAACCACCTCTTCCACTGTTTAGGGCTTGAAACTGTCCTTGGAGTTAGACAAAATGACTTCATTTATTATACAGGATTCATTGTGACTGATTCTTTAAAAATTCTTTTCAGGTGGGAAGATGTGGCTCTTGGACAAACAAAAAAAAATCAAAGGTTTACAAATAACACAAGCTAGATTTTAGACCCAAGAATACAAACTAATACATTTCCAACAATTTTTTAAAAACCATATTCTAGATAATTGGTTCTTGCCATAGAGATGGCTCTTTCCTCCCTCCCGCCCTTCCCTTTTCCTTCCTTCCTTCCAAAATCAAGCAAATATTTGAAGCAGTTCTGTCTCCATCTGTAAAAGAGAGAAGTGGAGTTGCGTGGATTGAAAATGGGGGCTGCCTCAGTCTCTCGGTTTCTGCTTTTCCTACCTATGCTGGAAATAAAGGGCCCAATTAGAAAAATCATTTTGTAAGCTAAGATTTTTCACGGTTTCCCAGTGTTATACACCTAGTTTCTGTTTTGTGTTTGCTGTGAGTGTGGTTGGGAGGCAGTAACTGAGAATGGGAAGCAGCTAGTTGGGGTGCAACATTCCCATTTGCCCCACTCATTAATTACCCTAATTACTCCATGCCATTCTAATAGGTTTCAAAAATGCTACTTTGTAAATCAGTAATACCTGATAGAATGGGATCCACCAGCAAAATATCATTCCGTTACTCTTAACAGCAACACAACACATTAACAAATTAGCAAATTCTCATTTCAGGGAGAACTTTTTGTTGAAACTCTTCTAATTTGGCAATTGATAAACTGGGCAGACAATGACTTGCAGCTAAAATTGACAAGCATTTAAGTATATTTTAAAAAAATGCAAAAGACATTGGAACTGGTTTTTGCCCTCTGGAAGACACCTAAGGGATTGGGTGGGATGTGCTCAATTAAATATTATTATAATTTGAAATTTGATCCCTAAGTAAAAAAAAAAAAAAAAAGAGCTGCCACATAAGTGGAAGCTCGACAAAAATCGGAATAATCACAGTGTTGTTCTGTATGAGCCCATTTGTTCTCATTCCTTTCTGAGTACTGAGCCAGTGGCATTAGGCTTAATATCCAGAATGATCCTGGATTTCATTTAGAAATAAGGTTTTTATTGCAATGTGAAATTTTAGATATTTAAATGATATAGAGGGTCTGTATAAAGCCCTTTTGGAGGACCTCTGCAATTGTAGCATTTGTGTAAACAATACTTGTTCACAACCACCAACCCTCACTATTCCACCCTAAGAGATGGAATACAGCAGCACATTCTCATTTCTTGGATAACAAAAGTGTAACTAAGTTTTTTAAGATTGGAGTGGTTGAGGGCATGTTTATTTTTCATGAAGATCATGCTAAGAAGAAGCTGCATTAAAAGTGGCATTGATATGAGTACGACTGTTTTTAAACGGACTACTTAAGAAATATTGATGTTCTCATTTGAACACTGGTTTCACAAATGGAAAACAGATCCCATTTAATGGTATTGCTGGAGAAGTTTTTATTATTCAAGCCCCCAAAGTCCAAATACATGCCTATTTTAAGGGTTGTTCTATGTTTTCTGTTCATTCAAACATCTCAATTATGTTCAAAGAGAAAGATAAGCTTACTTTACCCATTTTACTTAAAATTTCTTTTCATATTTTACATCCAGTAATCAGCATAGTGTATGTTTAGAGAATATTGCAATACATGATAAATGTCCACACTGTAGTCATGATTTTTTTTTCAAATGCAAGTTTATCTGTTTCTAGTTTTGACTGGTTACATAGACCTGGGTCATATTTTTTTTTTTAAGATTTTATTTATTTATTCATGAGAGACACAGGGGGAGAGAGGCTGAGACACAGGCAGAGGGAGAAGCAGGCTCCATGCAGGGAGCCTGAGGTGAGACTCGATCCCGGGTCTCCAGGATCACGCCCTGGGCGAAAGGTGGCGCTAAACCACTGAGCCACCAGGGCTGCCCCCTGGGTCATATTTTATATTGATAATAGACTTTTATTAAAACATTAAATCAGCCATTATTCACATGTGGTTTGATTTACTTCATAAAAACAGCATAAACATTATTAAGAGACACCTTCAACATTTTTCCCAGAAAAAGGTAAATTCACTATTTAACATCCATGTGCTTGCTTGCCATTTTCAGAAATAATCTCAGTAATTTCTCATGAGATTTTATTGACTTGAGAAAGGAGCTTTTTAAAAGCTCTGGACTTTGAGGCAAAACAATTGGCATTGTCCGTTACGCCTAGATAAATGTTTGTACTTTATAGCAGTTTCCTAGCATTCTCTTTTTAAACAATGCCTCATCTCAAAATCAACATTGTACTCAATGATGCTTCTATTTTTGTTTTCCTTGCTCAGTACCAGGGGAAGAAGACTATAATGGGCCCTCCAGAAAGCCTGTTCAGGGTGGCATGGAACTCAAGGGAAAGCTAATCATCTAATAATTTCTAGGCACTATAAATTCTTGCTACCCAGTTCATGATGGCTGTCATTGCATGATGAGTGCCTGAAGGGCCTAAATACTGCACATTTCTCTATATTTACAAGAATAAAGCTGTTCTCATGTACGAAGCTTGTGAGTGAAGAACATAGCTGAGCTCAAAAAACTAGACAACCGAAGCAATGCAAAACAGGTTATAAATATGAGTATATGGGCTAGCTTGATTTTCTTTTAAGATGAGATATCCACAAGAAAAATATGCAAGTGTGCTGAATAAGAACATATTTTTAAATATATATATATATACATATATATAACATATATATGCTTATGTATGTATTTATACATACACAGAATGGGGATTTGGAATTCACATTTAATTCAAAAGAAATAGATATTAAATCATTTCACTTTTATGAAAACAAGTTCCTAAAGGAAAAATCACAAAGATTAAATAGGAAAGCATTAAAAATAAAATGCATTTTTACCTGAAAGCACAGCAACTCTGAGGCTAAAAATGCTTCAAAAAAAAAAGTTGTTTATGCAAATTGTTTTCTTTCCTCAACTTTTATTAATGTTTAAAACACATTTGTTTGTTTTTCACTGATACAACATTTCAAAATAGAATTATCAGTTTCATAGTTTTCTTTTCTTTTAACCAAAATACAATCCCTTAACAAAAAAGTCTTTTGGTAGTGAATCACTAGCAATGAATAGCTCAAGGCCTTGTTTAAAGAACCTCAATAATACCAAAAAGCAGAAGAGGATATGAAAGGGAAGAAAATCTGGACTAAGTATGGTATAAAAAATTAATTTAAGACATTCTTTTTTCCTCTTGCTTTTTCCAACAAAGCAATAACAGTTGGGAGTCTTTCACGGAGAATTGGCCTCAAGCATTCCATGAAATACAGAGAATGTAGAGACAGAGAATTGAAATTGAAATTGTTTCAAAGACCTCAACCTACACTGTCTTCAATATTCAAATACCAGACTTTAAATATGGGATTAGGAAAGCCTGGTTTTGGGGGAGAGAGATGGAATCCCGATGTAATTATTCAGACTTAGGAGAGAAAACATACTTTAAAATTATGAAGTCTAAAATACTTCACCTTATATTCCAAGGCAAATATTAAACATATCATTGTGGTAAAAATCATGTATCATTAATGAAATCTTTATTTTTTTAATATATTTTTTTTATTTAAATTCAATTTGTTAACATATAGTATGCTGAGTAGAATAAGTCAATCGTTGAATGAAATCTTTATTAACACGATCATGAATAATGGTCATTTTTAAAAATATATGCATTCATTTGAAAAATTGCAATTTTTCAGTTTACCATTTATCAGGACAAGGGAATTACAAAAAGATTGCACTTTATATAGTACTAGAGCTACATTCTTTACATATGGATATATAAATATAAGTTACAAATACATACAGACATAATATATTCACACTCCAAATCATGTACACCACTACACACAATGTATGTGTGTGTATGTGTACATATTATATATCTATTATGTATGTAAGTGCATAAATATACATATTATATGTGCTTATATATTACATATTTATGTCGTGTATATATATATATAGGTTAATAAATCTGTGTATATGTTTTACTAACAGATACCAATTTCTTTCAGATTAAGACACACAAAAATTATTTTTCCTATAATGGCATAACATATAACCAGGAACTAAGGCAATCATGAAAATCTATTAATATGAATAGTCAAAACTTAAGGTTAAAAGTAAGATGTCAAGAGCCTCAAGCATAGAATGCATATTTATCATTTTTAAAAAATATATTCAGGATCTTTATGCCACACAATCTGTCCCAGAATCGAATTATTTCACTTTGCTTATATGTAAAGATATAAAAAATAATAAGTAAAAGTTTAGGATAGGACTAAGATTGTGTTATTAAATTATCAAATGTAAAATAATTTTCACAGTCCACCAAATACTCATATTGCCAAAATTCCCAGTAATAATAATAGCAAACCTGACATTTGTCATGTTTCAGGCACAAACTCTTACTAACTTACTACTCACAATGACCTATGAGGTTTTTACAATTGACATTAATAATAGTTTCCTTCTGGGGCCCCTGGGAGGCTCAATCAGTTAAACATCTGCCTTCTGCTCAGGTCATGATCTCAGGGTCCTGGGATTGAGCCCTTTGTCTCCAGCTCCTCACCCAGCAGGTAGTCTGCTTCTCCCTTTCCCTTTGCTCCTAACCCTCCTCCCCAGCTCATGCTCTTTCTGTCTCTGTCTCTCTCAAATAAATAAATAAAATCTTTAAAAAAATTAATAGTTTCCACTCCTTTCAAACTTGATTGGAACCTGCTGGGAGACATAGTATGGAGTGGAATTCATCATTATTGAGCCACGTCTACTCTCTTTCCAAGGGAAACAATTCTCAGATACTTCTCATTCGTATTGACTTAATTTTCTTCAATTATCATTTTCATCAATTATCATTTTAAATAAATAATGTGTAGGTATAAGCTCTTTATCTTTACAGATCTAATAAAACTATAAAGCCAAACAGGCTTTCAAGTTAAAACTGAGCCAATCAATTATCAAAGTTTTAGTGTTCCTTTTGTACAATGAATAGTTTTTTAAATCTAAAATAGCTATTTTGACAGGTCCCAAAATGTAACAGGAAAAATTTTGTTATTACTTTATGAAAAAATTCTTCCTTGAAACAAATAAAAACAGAACATGTGAATGTTTTTGTGATAACAAATCATTTTCTTATTTTATTAAATTAAGAAATGGGGGATGCCTGGGTGGCTCAGTGGTTGAGCGTCTGCCTTCGGCTCAGGGTGTAATCCCAGGATCCTGGGAGTGAGTCTCGCATCCGGCTCCCTTGCAGGGAGCCTGCTTCTCCCTCTGCTTGTGTCTCTGCTTCTCTCTCTGTGTCTCTCATGAATAAATAAATGCAATATTTTTTAAAAATTAAGAAATGGATATATGCACTGTCTAAATGTCTTCCTATCAGGCTTGAAAGCCACCACTAGACTGAAACTACTTGATGAGGTCTCTAGTGACCCCAGATGGTTAACCCAATGGTCAATCATTAGTCTTGATCATATTTAACAATCAGCAGCATCTGTCACAGTTGATTACTGCCTTTCTTGAGACATATTTGGTACTTGGTTTTCAATGTACTATACTCCTCTGGTTTTTCCTCCCACCTCTCCTGCTGCTCTTTTTCACTTTCCTTGGTTGATCTCTCCTAATTTTTCTGACTTCTTATAGTTAGAGCTCTAGGGTTCAGACCCACCTATACTCTTTCCTATGTATGCCCACTATTCAAAATCTTCTTCCATATTCATGCCATCCATCCTGTAAGGCCCCAAGTCTTCTTTTACTTGGATTGTGGCAATAGCCTCCTCACTCATTGCTTCTTATCTTGGACCTTTACTATTTATTTTTGACAGTGCAACCAGAGTGATTTTTTTTTCAACAATGCATCATCATTGTAACCCTCTGCAAGGAGCCCACCATGGCTCCTATCACACTCAGAAGGAAACTTTATCCTTATGATAGCCCTCCAGATCCCCACTCAATCTGTCCTACTGTTTTCACCTTGCTTATTCTTTCCAAGTGCATTGATTTCCTTGCTATTCCTTGAACACAGCAGGTACCCTGCAGATCCAGCTCTCCTCCTTAGATTACCTATGCCTGGGTAGCTCTTTTCTCAGATATCTTAAGGATCACCCTATTCTATTTTGTCTACTCCTATCAGTTCTTGGATTAAATATCACCTTCTTAATGATTGTAATTTAAACCATAACCCCATAATTCCATGCATCTCCTCCCCAGGTCCTGATTTCTTTTTTTCACCATCACTCATCACCATTTTCCATTCCATGCATTTTAATTACCTACTATTTGTAGTTTGTCTTCCTTCATCGAAATGCACACTCCACGAGGAAGATATTTCAGTGTGCTTAATCTCTCCTTTCTCCTCAGTGCCTAAGAGAGTGACCAGCATATTCTGATCAACAAATATTTTGGAAAATAGTGAATGCAAAATAATTCACTTTACTGCAATGTTAGATATGGGCCAATTGTTTCTTCTTTCATTAGAAAATTGTGAACTCATGGCAGCCATATATATTCACTCAAATGGAATTCTCAAACTCTTGAAAATATATATACAAACTTTTAAGTAGGGGAAACACCAGCATACAAATTAATGGAATGGACTTCAGACTTTATAAACTCAGTTCAACTCCTGGTTCTGACACTTGCTCCGGATCATTTGGCCAATTTTGCTGAAAGTAGAAAAGTGTTTGCCAGGGGCTGGGAAGTGAGGGGAAATAGGTAGAGGCTGGGAAAGGTGGTTTGCACCCTCAAGAAGTTGTCCAGGCAAAATCTGAAAATGGCCCCTATATATTGAAGGGCAAAGAGAGAACAAATAGGCAGACCACTCCAGATTGGTAGGTGGCAAGTTCAATGAGTAAAGTAATTCGCATACATCTGAGGCTTGTCTTGGGTGTGCATAAGATGGTCTCTTATCATATCATAAGATCTCTGCATCTGCCTGCTAGAATCTTAGAAGTCTATAGAGAGACTTTAATTGAGTTTGGACACGTATACTGTCCAGGTAGTGTCAACAACACACGTGCTCTCTCAAACTTGGCTGATCCAAGAGAAACTCAAAACTGTAATGGCCCAGTAGCTTCTCCTCTAACCTTCTGAACAAGCTTCCTCCCCTGGAAAAATGATGTTACACACTCATTTTAATTCCTGCTAAGAGACTATGAGGTAAAAGGAGTCTTCAGAAATAAAGAATAATTTCAATTTCATAATTGGATGCTCAGTCAGTACAGTGACTTTTTAAAAGAGTGCTTCTGAAAGCATGATATTGTCTAATACAGCTCCATGGACACAGACTTTTAATTCATATTAATGTGTAAAACTACTTAATTACCATGTAAAATTTAAAAAAAAACATCAAGTTTACATTTGTTTGTTTTTTCTTTGCAATTTCTCACTTGGTGCTACCGAGTGACATGGGTCTAAGGTTTATCAACTAGATCCTGGGACTGTTTTTCTTTTTAGCTTTATTGATGTATAAGTGACAAATAAAAATTGTAACATATTTAAAGTATGCAATGTGATTATTTGATATACATCGTGAAAACATTCCCACCTTAGAGATAACACACCCATCACCTCACCTATCTATGTACTTTGTGCATGCATGTGAGAATTTAATTTCTACTCTCAGCAAATGTCAATCATATAATAGAGTGTTACCAACTTATTGGCCATGTTATAAACTGGATCATCATCCTATTTATCTTATAACAAATTTTGTGCCTTATTGTTGGAGGTCATCAGAGGATGTGATTGCTCGTTGACTGGCGAGCTAGACCCAGGCAACAGGAACGCCTACATCCTCCCTTGTCCTTGGAATGGACATTCTGCTCAACATTCCCACATGGGGAGCTATTTTCAAGAATATAGCTTTGAGAGAGCACGTGTGTTGTTGACACTACCTGGACAGTATACGTGTCCAAACTCAATTAAAGTCTCTCTATAGACTTCTAAGATTCTAGCAGGCAGATGCAGAGATCTTATGATATGATAAGAGACCATCTTATGCACACCCAAGACAAGCCTCAGATGTATGCGAATTTCTTTACTCATTGAACTTGCCACCTACCAATCTGGAGTGGTCTGCCTATTTGTTCTCTCTTTGCCCTTCAATATATAGGGGCCATTTTCAGATTTTGCCTGGACAACTTCTTGAGGGTGCAAACCACCTTTCCCAGCCTCTACCTATTTCCCCTCACTTCCCAGCCCCTGGCAAACACTTTTCTACTTTCTGTTTCTATGAGTTCAGTTTTTTTTTTTTTTTTTTTTAAGATTCCACATATAAGTCATGCCATGCATATATCTGTCTTTCTCTGTCTGGTTTATTTTTCTTACCAACATATCCTCCAGGTTAATGCATTAATTTCAAATAACAGAATTTCCTTCTTTTTCAAGATCAAATGGCATTTCATATTTTTTGATCCATTTACCCATTGATCTACACTGAGGTTGTCTCTATACCATGACTACTGTGAAGGACGTTACAATGAACATGGATATGTCTTTGAGATAATAGTTTCACCTGGGATTCTGTTAAACTAAGACTTCCTCCCTTCTTTGCCTGTGCCTCAAAATATTAACTTTAAATTAAGCAAGATGAGCATATTTATTAATTTATTTAATCAAGAATATCTGGAAAGAATCAAGGGTTTCTCTAGTTTACATATTGTACCCAAGTGTATTACAGAAAGGTAATATATCTTTCATTTAAATAACTTTCTTCTGAAAATATCAGTAATAGAAGACTGAACATAAAAAATTACACAGTGAAATATTATATTGATTTGGAAACTTCCTTGACCTATCCTTCCTTGATCCTGAGAGATGGTTTCATTGAAGCTGGAAATCCTATTTGCCTCTAATTTGATTTTCTTAGTGAGTCATTCCTGAGACAGTCAGCACTTATGACACAAAATTAAACTATTATGAGTAAACAACACATCATCATTACCCAGCATATGGAAGAATTCAAAGTCAAAAATTTTATCAGAGTATTTCACAATATTGCAATGCTTACGTCACTTACTTCTCTAGTATTCATAAATTAATTCACTTTCTTTTCTTTCCCAAACAAAAATGGGCTTTTTAAAATTTCAACTTTCTTTTACTTCTGTAGCAAGATGTGGCTAACTTGATACATTATTTCCCTCACCTCAGTTCAAAATGAGATGGTCCTACTAGTGAAATTACTCTCGCCTGTCCTTTTTCACCACTGGATCATACTTTACTGCAAGGGTTTATGGTCTGTGGCCCTCATTTACTTATTGTAGTCCACGAGTAAGTATTTCCATAACTTCAATTGCCCTTCAGTTCTATTTTCAGGATAGAGTTTCTCAGTTCAGTTTTATGGTAAGGCATTCATTAAACACTTACGTGCTAGGCACTGTACTACGTACAGAGACAGTAAAAAGGAAACTTTATAAATTATATATACATATTTATAACATCTTCATTGCCCATAGGATCTGAGGTACACTACAAAATTCATATATTATGTAAAAAGATAAAAGGATCTTTTAAATTCTATTTGAAGTAATATAAATATAAAAATGATTTTAGAAAATTGAGATAGAAAGCAGAAAAATATAACTAAAAAATTCATAATGCCCTTAAGATATTTAGGGATTACAACTTCTCTAAATATTGGGGCAAAAACTGTGAAAAAAATTCCTTTAGATATCTATCATGATAGAAAAAAAATAATATATCCATTTATATGAGTATTTTTTTAACATTTGGAATTTTCATAAATACTAGATATTTGAGGGTTCTGGTTTATTTTCAGGATGAGTGCCTGGAAGGTTAATATTCTGTTTCTTTTCTTTTTAAAAAAATTTTTATTCTGTGTTTCTAATTAATAACATGAGCTTTAGTATTTGGTCAGACTTTGAGTTGGATTAAGGGTATTTGATAAAATAAAGGCATGATTGGTGACCTCACTCTCTTACCTCCTTGGAGGTGAGACTACAGAGATAATGAGCCCACAGTGAAATGGGAAAAAAATGTAATTCAATATAATAGTACCTCAATACAACCATACCTGAAAAGAATACCTCCAAAGTAGATTTATTTATCGAACAACCATCACTGACTACCTCCTATGTATCAGCACAGAGGATGCAAAGATGAAATAAAACACTCCCTGCTTCCAGCAAACACAGCATTATGCTCCCTCTTGAAAGCCTCTGCTCCCAACAGCTGTCCCAGGGATAACAGAACAGAGAAATATGACTCATAACGACTCCCACAAGGGGTGATTTTTCTCCTGCAACTTTTACAAAGAAAAGCAAAATCAAAAATCACGTGGACTGTCTTTATTTTATTTTAATTTTAAAAAGCTGTCATAAACAATTTTTAAAATCATTATTGCTTGTCTACAATAATACTTAGTTAACTAGGTCTTCATCATTACAATACATCTCTGGCTCATGAAATCTAAATTTGAGCGAATAAAGACTTGGAATACCACTCCCTAAAGGTCACTGGTCTTTGATTTAATTGTTGAGTGCTAAAAGTAGTATGCTCCGTATATGTACTACTACTAATAAAAACCTTTGATAAATGAAGCATTTCTTTATTCTTATGAACAAAGAATACTTTCCTCTGTAAGAAAAATCTCATTAGCACTTCAAAGATAATAAACCAGTAACTTGATCAAACTGTCCCCGGAAGATAAAGTGTCAAATATATAAATGCTATTCATCTGTGAACACCTTTGTTTTCTCCCTTTGAAAAAAAAATAGATTCTCATAATTTTTTCTGACAGGGAATAAAAACGGAGCACCGTGAAAAGTACCATTCATTTAATGAGTTTTTTTTTCTTACTGGAAACCCCAGTGTCTCAAAGTTCTGCTGACGTTTGTGCCTTTTGATTTAATGGAGCAGCTTTGTCTTTTGGGCAGCTTGCTCTGACACAGAACCACTTTATATTTTCCTAATTAGAATTCAGAAGGCAATGAGGGGTTGGAGATCCCTTACATTGCTTGCCAAAATCCCCCTTTCATGGCTATAATTCAAATTCTTTAATTTAGCGACAATTTTAGCTAAAATCTTCCAAATCAGACAAATAATGACCTAGCAACCAAGAACACACCTTTTTGAAATGTGTTGCCCAATTTATATATATATATATGACAATGTAAATAATATAACAATATAATATATATAATCACGTAAAATTGGCTCGAGCATAAAAACTTCAAATAGATGTTCACTTGAACCTCTTATAGAGGATCAACTGAAGAATCATTAAACATGAAAATTGCCTAGTCTTTTAAAATAATTTGTAATAAAAGGCACATCTAAATCAGTATATTCAGGGTCCCTGTTGGATGCCACTTTGTCTAAGGCTTTTATTCTTTTCACCCCCTTCATTGGTACTGTTCCTGGATCACACCCAAGGCATCTGCTCAGCTGTGCTCTAGTCTTTAAACATGATGATGCAGCGATTAGTGGGCCAGAATGCTTAGTGCTGGGACTGGGCTGCATAACAGAGTCCAGTGTGGCTTCTCCTGCCCCTTCTGCTCATTTGCTAAGCAGATGGTCAGGGTTAGGGGCACATCTGTGGCCATGAAAGAAATGTGTTTTCAGTGCAATCCCAACTAGCCTAAATAGGGAATGAACCCTGGGTTCTTGCTTTGTTTAGCTCTTACTTTAATGAAACAAAATGATTGGTCCAGGTGCTAAGTCAATAAACTAAGGGAATACGAATTACGCCCAAGAAGAAAATCAATAGGTTCAGGATGGCATGTTGTTGTGGCGATCTTTATTCAGGTCACCATCTTAGAAAGAGAAAGCTAAACATTTCAAAAGTAAAGGACAAAAGACAAGTGAGGTCATACAAAAACAATTAACTGCTTTAAGCGGTTATATGGAATGATGGAATGAGGACAGAAGCCATTTGGAAGTCTAGAAGGAGCTTCACGTTGATATTAAATCCAGACTGTTACCATAACCGTAATGTTGAACATTATCCTAAGTGCACATCCTAAATCCAGATAGTCACCATAACCATAATATTTAACATCCTCCTAAATGCATACACATTATTCAATTTAATTCTCACAGTATTCTCCAAAGCCAGTATCTCTCTCCACATTTACTAGCTGAGGAATCTGAGATTCAAAGAAGTTGACTCTTTCAAGATAACAACTGCCTCCAAAGAGGAACATTCTGAAGCACTGAAAAAAAGTATGAAACAGACATAAAGTAAACCCAGCAATTTAAAAAGAAGAGTATTCTTGAAATGCCAACATGGTAAAAGAATTAAAGAAGAAAAGGCAGGAAAGTACTAGAGTATATTATAAAAGGGGATGTTGCAGGAGATACGAGGTGGGTTTGGAACAGGTGGGCCTGTTCTGCCAAACATTTACATTTATTTACATGTCTCCTCACATAAGTGACATGTTGGTGGGTGAAAATGTGCAGGGTACGAGCTGCATGTAGAGAACATATGCTAAAGCAGCTGGTTCTAAAATCAATGACAGTAAGGGTGGCAGTGTTGTCACCTGATAATGATAATAATTACAAGAGGTAAAACCTTATGATGTTGGGTAAGAATAACCTGATTTAGAGCCAAACTACTGTTGAGATTCAGACACTATTTCAATTTGGGTAAATGGTAGAAATGGATGTTCACACCAGAAATATTTACATTGGATAAAACTAAAGATCTTAATAAATTTCACAATTTAGACTAAATTAATGTTATACAGTTCTATGTAAATAATGTGCATACCTATATAACATTATTTTATCCATTATATCAGCTATATAATACATGTATATAGCTATTGTACAATTAGCTGTCTTATAATAAATACACATAGAAAGCAAATATAGTTATATGTCATTTATGTGTAATTATTAATCATATTATAGTTACTCATATATTAGTTTTAGATATTGTATATCTATATACTATCTATGATATGATTACTCATTGTAGTTAATGGTTTCTATGTTCTCTTTATCATCTTTTTTAGGAGATCAAAGAGGAAAATTATAAATATTACCTTTAATTACTCAACATAAGTAGGACTGTATTATTATGTAATTACTATCTGTCTCTCTTACTAGACAGATCCATGTGGTCTGGAACTCTATGCATTTTTATGTCCTGTTGATCTCCCACACCTAGCACTGAGGTGCAAATATTACTAGATCTAATTTAAAAAAAAAAGACCAAACTAAAACTAAAAAATTGGAGAAACATGATAACAAATTAATGTCAATTCCTACTGAACCATTATTGAGAACTCATATAGTAAACATTTATTGGAAGAAATCTAGTATCAGTGAAGGGAAAAAAAATACTTAGAATAGCAGGTTGAAAGTTTGAAATAAATTTTGAAATAACACAATCCTTTTGATTGCAATTAGGACATCACTTCATAGATGTTGAACTTCTATTAAAACACATGTCACAGGAAGATTTTTTTGAAATAAGGATCTAAAAATGAATATTATAGTTCTGTCACACAGATCACCGGGAATATTTTCCTGGTCTAGTCTATTCTTTTTGAAAAGTTGATTTGTTGAGAACTACCAGAATAGCAATGCTTTCCTGTTTGGAAATCAGTAGCCCATAAATAAACTATACGTAAGAAGCCTAATTAACACCTATCCTGATAGATACTCATATGAACCTTCAATATTGCATTTTCAAGAACAAGTCAGATGAAGGCAAAAGTTCATTCAGCTATTCTGACTTAATTTGACATGACTAACTCAAATACAATGTGCTTTACCATCCTATTCTTGGGTCATTCTCACTGCTTTCTTTGTCCACTTGTCATGCTATGTGATGCATGATACAAAATAGTTCCGAGCCCATTATTTTAATGGTGGGAAAATATCTAATTTTTCTTTGCTATTTATTTTATGAATCTCCCACAGGAACAACTTTGTTCCGGTATCTTCAATTTTGTCACTCTTTTTTGATCTCTCTTTCATCAGATGACCCAATATGTTGTTCCTCAAGAAAATTTAGATTTTCTGATATGAATTCAGAATTTTCCTCATTATCAGCATGACAACTTTTCTTCTATACCTTTCTTCCTGCTTTTTGTCTTTAGCTCTGGGAAGAAAGGTTTCTTTTAGAGCTAGAGTTTCATCTTATATTTGCATTCCATTTCTCCCTGATTTTCTGGAGATCTGAGTAGCAATCATAAATCCCCTTTGAGCACAAATTTTCTTCTACTAACTACAAATTTTGTTTGTGCATCTCTTTTTTCTCTCTTGGAACTCAACGTCAAATCCCCCCATGTGTTGTCCAGATGATTGTTGGAAACTTTGGCCTTTACATCATCTTTAGCCTGAATCTTTGAGACTTTTTGTGCAAAAATACTCTGATCTATCAACAACCGGCTCAAGATCCCAGGTCTTATGTCAACAGTGACTCCTGTCATTTCTAAGGCCCTAACCCACTCTGGTCCCTAATGATTTTTCTGCATTCCTAACCTTTAACCAACATCTTGAACCATCACACTCAAATTCAATTAATCTCAAAATGCTTTTGGTATTCCTTCTAAATACCAGGGACTGTGATAGGCCCTGAGGACACCAACCTGAAAAATTATCCACATCTCTTCAAAGATTGATGCCTTTGTCTCTTCTCCATTCTCCCACTGCCTTAAAGTACCTGCCAGATGTCTTCCATCACCACTTCTCTTCTGGAGTTGTTCTCTCGAAGGTTGCCAATGGTTTCCTTGATCCAAAATTAGTTTTTTTTTTTTAATTTCATATTCTGTTCTCTTGAAGGTTGCCAATGATTTTCTTGTTCCAAAATTAGGTTTTTTAAAATTTAATATTCTGTTTCTCCTTGATTTTCCTCCTATTATTGGTTCTATTGAGCATCTATTTGTATCTCTACCACCACATCTTGTCTATTACAATGTATGGGTATATACAATGTATGTATGCCTCTACAACTCTTTCATTTTATTTTCCATGATATTATTTTACTGAACTGCCTAATTGCGTTTGCCTAATATTAAATCCTGGTTTTCTATTTTTACTTTGCATGGTCTCCCAAAACCAAACTGCAACAAAAAAATCTAACTTCAATACTTAAACTAACAAGAAACTATATTTTATTCATCTTGTTTTGTTTATTCATTAAGCATCTCATATTTATCTCTAAATCTGTTGTTTTACTTAAACTTTGTACCCCAAAAAGTGAAGAGGCAGATGAAATCTTTAAATAATGATGACCTTTAAAAATTCTGTGGCAGTGTAATAATAGCAAATCCAAGTTGTCTTTTAAGTTCCACATGTCAATGTATAGTTGCTTGCTTAACTTCAGCATTTCTACCTCCCTTAAAATGTTCTGGCACAAAATGCTCTTAATGGTAACATATCCACAGCATAATGAATTGTTTTGCTCCTCTAATTCTTCCTCTTTTTCATATATCCACATTTTTGTTAGTAATAACTTGAACATAGATCTGAATTCAAAAAGAAAATAAATAGTAAGCCCAAGTGTTCTTCGAAACAGGGTCATTGTTTAGACCTAGGATCCTGGAATCATTTTTGGGTTTCCCC
This sequence comes from Canis lupus dingo, assembly GCF_003254725.2. NCBI lineage: Eukaryota > Metazoa > Chordata > Mammalia > Carnivora > Canidae > Canis > Canis lupus. Next base: position 31,545,652 of record NC_064257.1, on the reverse strand, counting down.
TTCTTTCCTTTCTAGATAAAATGAGTTGCCAAATTCTTTTGGTTCCTTTAACAATAAAAGCAATCAGGAATAATCCCTAATTTTGGAATATAGCTTGAACGTTTACTTTGCTTCCACCCACACGCTACCTCATTAAATAGAGAGGAAATGAGTGTAAGGAAATAACAGTATTTATACAATCCTATGGGCTTGGCTTAATTGTCCCATTTACCATATTATAAGCTGAGGCTGAGTTAAGTGATTCATAATTTAAGATTCATGCTAACCATGCTACTGCCATATGACACTACTTCAGGATATACACTGACTCTCAAACTAGTTTTCTCCTTCCCATATTTACTAATTATATATAGTTTGGGTCTTTTTATCTCCAGCCTACGTTGCCTGAAGTTGTTTTATTTGTTGTCTTTTGGCATTTATTATTGTGGAGTAAAAATTTGAGGCCCTTTTAAATTTTGTTTCTTTGAAGAGTCTCTTTTGGTGTTTTGGTATTTTTCCCCCCAGTTGTATATTTGTAGAGATTCATCTACCCTTGCACGCACCTATGACTGATCACTTGACTGTTTTTGTCTGTTTTCAGTTACCTATTGTGCTTGTTTATATTATGTTCATCTTCTCGCCTTCTCAAACTCATATAACAAATATATTTAAATTCCTGCATTTGTTTCCATTTTACTAATTTTTTCTTCATTTTAATTTGTGAAAAAGGGGATTAAAAAGAAAATGAGGCAAAATAATTTAAAAATTAATCAATTAAAATTTCACTTTAAAAAGTCAGAAAAAAAATCAGAATAACCATAAAGTAAAAGAAGTGATGTACTACAATTTTGAATGGAAATTGATGAAATAGAAAAAATGGAATAAAAAGCTTCAACAAAGCCAGTAATTGGTTCACTGAAAAGATGAATATGATCAACAAACTTTTGGCAAGACTAATAAAGATAAAGTCACCCTGAATTTTAGGTAACAGATAAATCTCTTGGGAATGATTTAAATATTGCATTGTTTTTTACTAGCTAATGTCTATATTATTTCAGTTCTTAGGATGGTATCTTTTAACACCTGTTTCTGTTTAATAGAATATAAATATATTATGGGGTCTAAATTTTCTGCATTTAAAGACACATTTGAGACTAACAATATAGAAAATACAATGTGCAAAATAAAGAAAGAAAAAACTATCTTTCAGTTTCTGCTCCTAAGACCTTTTAAGTTTACAATTTTCTGGAAGAAAATACATTAGTTTGATTTTTTTAGGAGGTACAAGATTTCAGCTCCACAGACCTTTGATGAGTGTATCAGATATAGTATAACACTTGAAAGCCTTCTATTTCAAGTTTCTGAAAAGAGAGGGGCCTGGGCAAGCTTCTGGTAAGATATGAAAACAAGATTTATATACAAAGAAAGATCCATATGAGATTCTATGAGTCATAAAATGTAAGAACTACAGCAAATGGAGACTTGATAGATGAAGGGATGTGTGTGTGTGTGTGTGTGTGTGTGTGTGTGTAGATTGGCAGGGTAGAAAAAAGACAATGCTATGTTATGCTATGTATTAGTTCATACAAAGGATGATGGTATTTGTGAATTCTCAATTCCTAGAATAAAAAATTTTATTTTTAATATTTTTCAAGTATGTATATGTGTATATGCACACACTGATATATAATATTAGTATATTATTAGTAATATATATATGTGTGTAAATATATATGTTTGATAGTTTATAATTGATGAGGTGAAGAAATAACTTACTAATAATATAATATTAGTAATATAATAATATATTACATATATATGTGTGTATATATATATACATATATATGTCATTAGCTGCCTCTTTCTTCTCTGATACCTTTGGCACACTTCCCAGTGGATTTCATTTAATTAAATTTGGAAACTTCATGGGGGAAACTTTCTAATAAGTCTCTTCTTTTTACTATTGACAGTGGCAAACATAGTCATTTGCATGCTTACTATTCACCACAACATATGAAATAGCATTTGTATGCATCATTAAAGAAGGGAGGTGAAAAATGCCTCACATTTATGGGCACCAAGGTCACTGTTTTCAGTTGTCCTACTACCATTAATGAAATTTGTGGCTTTTGAGAAATACCACCTTCTGTACTTGTGGGGAAGAGGGCATGGAATCCTGCCTATATGAAGACTCTTATTCTACAAAAACATCATATGCTTATTTCACTGAAGTTTTATCATAAGTTGCTTGTTTTAACAAAAGGTGAAGAGCATATTAGATACTATGTAAATAGACTGACTTTGCTAAAGCTGGGATGCTTATTGCATGCATGTGTGTATATGTGTGTGTCACAGAGACAAAGAGACAGAGAGAGGTGGAAAGAGACATGGTTGTAAAATGTGTTACCCCTAGCGTATTAACGTTCCGGAGCTTGGGTAGTGAATTTAAATGATATTTCAATGCTATTGAAGTCCTATCTCCTTTATTACTAATTGTGTTTAAAAGTTATACTTTTGCCATATCAAGTCAGAAATAGCTAATTCCATGAAGACAGGAAAATGGAAATAAGAGACTGGGATGATATAGTCAAAGAATCACAAAAATATGATGGTCCACCATTCTCTTTATTTTTTTAAATAATTTTATTTATTTATTCATAGAGACAGAGAGAGAGAGAGGCAGAGACACAGGCAGAGGGAGAAGCAGGCTCCATGCAAGGAGCCCGATGTGGGACTCAATTCCGGGTCCCCAGGATCACGCCCCAGGCTGCAGGCAGCGCTAAACCCCTGTGCCACCCGGGCTGCCCTCTCTTTATTTTTTTAATCATATACTGTGCTTCCTATTTAGAGGAGATATAATACAGATGACATCTGGAAGACTTTTATTGCCCTTATTTTTTTAAATCCCTATCCTAAATAAAGCTGAGGTATTAGAAATGGTATAGAAATGTACAAGCTACAAGCCTGCTTTGTGACTAGCAGCAGTACTAAAATTTCGATGTAAAAGACATTGGTTTTATATTTCATATCGATTTTACTCAGCATAAATGGGTTTTAGAAACTGAGTGTTTTACTGAGCTCAATTAAATAAGGTGGCAAATATGAACATTAATTTCTTAAACCAAGACATCTATTTGTAAAAAACAAAATCAAGGCAATGCTCATTTTAATCCTGCAAATCAGAAGCAAAATATAAGAATTCAGAAACACAAAAATGTGTGTCATAGCTAAATTTGTCATAAATCTTGTTTACTTGTTTAATGAATAGTTATTTCAATGAGAAAGCACAGTGGATATCATGACATAACCATGACCCAGCTATGTGAGGTTGACTTTTAAATGCCTACAGCCTGCCTCTAATTAATACACATCCCTCACCTTGAAATTGAAAATAAGTAGAGCATCAAGGGGTTTCATTAGTGTTAAGTTTAAACATAAGGTCATTAAGTGGTATCTGAGAAAATGCAGTTCGAATGGCATTTATTTCAAAAAGTTAGGAAAACCAGAGGCATCTGGGTGTTTCAGTTGGTTGAGAGTCTGCCTTTGGCTCAGCTCTTCAAACAAGGGTCCTGGGATCTAGACTTGAGTCCTGCTCCCTGCTCAGCAGGAGGAGGAGGAAGGGAATCTTCTTCTCTCTGCCCCTCCTCCCTGCTTGTGTGTGTGTGTGTGTGTGTGTGTGTGTGTGTGTCACAAATAAATAAAATCTTTTTAAAAATTAGGAAAACAAAATAGTTATATATATTTCATTTCATCAAAAAGAAATCAAGTACCATATATGAGAAACACCATAGAAGTTTTTATAATACATAAATCGTCTTAATGTCAGCTTCCTCTGACAAAACAAAAAGATTTTTATATAGCTAATTAATATTCTAACCATCAGTTTTATAAATCAAGTTTAAGACGAACTATATTCAAAATTTGCTTTAAAAAATGTGTTGATCCATTTTGGGTTTATCTTTGTATCTGGAGTAAGAGAATAGTCTAGTTTCATTCTTCTGCATGTGGATGTCCAATTTTCCCAGCACCATTTATTGAAGAGACTGTCTTTATTACAGTGGATAGTCTTTCCTGCTTTGTCGAATATTAGTGGACCATAAAGTTGAGGGTCTACTTCTGGATTCTCTATTCTGTTCCATTGATCTATGTGTCTGTTTTTGTGCCAGTACCACACTGTCTTGATGACCACAACTTTATAGTACAACATGAAATCTGGCATTGTGATGCCCCCAGCTATGGTGGGCTGGGGGTGGGGGTGACTGGGTGACGGGCACTGAGGGGGGCACTTGATAAGATGAGCACTGGGTGTTATGCTATATGTTGGCAAATTGAACAGCAATAATAAATAAATAAATAAATAAATAAATAAATAAATAAATAAAGTATTGATATATTTTCCCTAAAACTTTAAAAATAATACCCTGTTTTATATTTAATATGGGTCACCAACTAGTAAGTAAAATGTGCTTCTCTCAGAGTGTATGGAATATTCTACAATTTCCAAAACACCATGCTAATTCAGTGGCCACTAACTACACGTGGACATTTAAATTTCAATCAAAGTGAATGACTTACACAAATCTTCCCATGCATGGCTTTCTATGAGAAAGCCACATACCTAGTGAAATCTGTAAATATTTATCATTGATAATCAGATCAAATGCCTAGGTCTCTTTTCTAAACTCAGAGAGATGGAATAATTCAATCAATCAATATTTACTGGGTAGACACTATGTAACAGACACTGTACAAGAGGAAAGTTATACAACAGGAGCATTGAACACTATTTGTATAACTCCTTCCCTGATAATATTACATTCCAGGAATGAGGAAGATAGGAATATATAAACAACAAAATAAAATAGTTTCAGGTAATAAAAAGGTCATGAAAAGGATAAAATAGCATAATATGCGGAAGTGATGGTGGGTAGTACATGAATATATAAACAACAAAATAAAATAGTTTCAGGTAATAAAAAGGTCATGAAAAGGATAAAATAGCATAATATGCGGAAGTGATGGTGGGTAGTACATGAATTTGAGAAGTCATAGAAGGTCCCTTTGAAGAGTTAATCTAGAGGAAGATAATCTACAGGAAGACTATTCCAAGTAGAAGAAACAGGAAGTGCCAAATCCCCAAACCTCACATATTAAGGGGGGAGAAAACCCACTGTGTCTGGAGAATAATGGAGGAAAAGAGTAACTTGAGGTGAATTGGAGAAATATACAGGGACCACCTCATGTAGGGCCTATGAGCCATGATACAGAGTTTATGTTATTCTGGTTGCAATAGGAAGCATATGGAGGATTTAACAAGATCATCCTGGTTCTTTTTGACAACTGGGATGTGAAGCTATAAGCAGAGGGAGCAGGGTAGTGAGAGCAGTCAATGAAAGATACCATGTTTGGACTGCAAATTTATCAGTAGAAATGTCAAAAAAATTTCAGATTTAGTATCTTTGGGGTAGAATGGGATCCAATAATGGGTTGAAAATAGTGTGTAAGATTTAAAAAGAGAGAGAGAGAGATAAATAAAGGATTATTCTTAGTGTTTGACTGAACAAAGAACAAAGGGATGAATGATGGTGGAACTTACTCAATTAGTGGAGAATGGTGGGGGAGACATATTTGGGAAAAGTTTCCCTTGTGAAGTCTGAAATATCTTTTAGACAATAAAGCTGACACATGTAACAGACATTTGGATACAGGAATCTGTGAATAGAGGGAAAGCCCATAAGAAAAAAATAAGTAAAGATGAAGAAAATTTGAACACCTTTGTTAAACATCTTGATCTAATTGACATTATTAGAATATAACTGCAACAAGAGCAAAAGGCATAAACTTTGTGCATGTTCCTCAAGGTAAATAGCTACTTGGCTACAAAATAAGCCTAACTTAAGAAAATCTTATCAGTTCTGGCGCACCTGGGTGGCTCAGTCAATTACGCATCCGGCTCTTGGTTTTGGCTCAGATCATGATCTCAGGGTCATGAGATGGAGCCCCAGGTCAGGCTCTGTGCTTATCAAAGAATCTGCTATGGTCTTTCTCTCTCTCTCTCTCTCCCTCTCTTTCTCTTATCCTCTTCTCCCCTGCCCATCTCCAGTTTGTGCACACACTCTCTCTCAAATAAATAAAATCTTCTTAAAAAATCTTATAAATTCTGATCTAAAACTATCATAGAGTTAAATTAGAAACCAATGACAGTAAAATATCTAGAAAATACGCAAATATTTGGGAATTAAGTATGCTCTTTTAAGTAAACCATGAATTTTTTAAAAAATCACCAAGGAGTAGGAAAATATTTTCACTGAATAATAATGAAAGCATAGCACATTAGAATTTAGTGGATTTTGGGACACCTGGGTGGCTCAGTGGTTGAATGTCTGCCTTCGGCTCAGGTTGTGATCCCAGAGTCCTGGGATCAAGTCCCACACATCAGGCTTCCCACAGGGAGCCTGCTTCTCCCTCTGTCTATGTCTCTGTGCCTCTCTGTGTGTCTCTCATGAATAAATAAGTAAAATCTTAGAAAAAAAAAATTTGGTTGATTTCCATTTCTTGGACATTTATCCTTTTAAATGCCCATATGATGAAAAAATAACTAAAGCAATAATTCCAGGTTTTTAAGAAGCAAGGAAAGGAAAAGTTAAATAAGCCTAGAATAAAAGTTTTTAAGAAATAGCATAAAAGTAGAAAGCAATGAAATAAAAAGTCAGAAAAACGGTAGACAAAAACTTTAAAAGATAAAATTTGTTTCTTTCTGAAGGTTAATAAATTTGCCAGATTTACATTAAAAAAGACACACATTACCAGAATAAAGATTGAAATAAATGAACTAAAAATTTCTTTATTCATAGTTAATATAATTATTTCAAAGAAACTCCTAGGAAATCTATAAAAATAGTACTAGAATTAATTAGAAAATTTCGAAAGGTCATTGCCTACAAGGTAATACATAAAAATTAATTATATTTATATATTCTAACTGAAAACAAATAAAGTTAAACTATAAATATTTATTGCAATAACATCAAGAAAACTGAAGATAATCAGGAGGGAATTTAACAAATTTAAGAGATGATATGCAAGACCTTTACACTGAAAACTATAACATACTGCAAAGATAAATTAATATAAGGATTTCACATATCATCCTCAAACTGATGTGTAAACTCCACACACCCTTGGTCCAAATTTCATCAGTCTTCATTGCATATATTAACAAAGTGACCCTAAAAGTTATATAGGAATGCAAAGGGTCTGTAATAAACAGAACAATCATGGAAGATAACAAATTTGGAGGAACTGCACGTCCTGATTTTAAGTTTTCTTTTAATATTATGGTTATCCAAATAGGATGGTTAAAACTAGAAATATAGATAGGTGGACCAGAATAGGGAGTTCTAAGATATACTGACACTTACATGGTCACTTGATTTTCAACCAAAGCAATAAACAAGAAAATAAATCCCTTGAACAAGTGGTACACAAACAGTCTTTTGAAATAAAATATACTTAAGTTCATACCTCATAGCATACACTGCCATTGACTGCAGATGGTTCACAGATCTAACTATAAAAGTTAAAGCTACAAAAATTCTAGAAGAAATCCCAGGAAAAAACCTTGACAAACTTCACAAACTTCACAAACTTGGGGATAGGCAATATTTCTTTGGAAAGAATCACAAAGTACTAGCCACAGAAACACACACAAAGAAAATTTGAACTAGGTCAAAATTTAAAATGTTTTATGAAAAGGTTACGTTAAAGACATGAGGAGACAAATTACATACAGAGAGGGGAAATATATATGTATGTATATGCATATTTGTATATATTTTCTTTCTCTGTTTCTCTTTACATAAATAAAGATTGACAAAAGATTTCAAATAGAAGATGTAAAATAACTGCTAGATAAAATAATTGAAAAGACTAATCAAATGGGCACCACCTTGAACAGGCATTTATGAGAGAAATGAAAAACATGTCCATAAGGATTTATTAGAAAATATTAATAGTGTCTCTATTCCTAATAGCCAAATGCTAGAAACAATCAAATGTCTTAACAACAGGAAAATGCATATACAAATTGTAGTGTATCCAAAACATGGACCACCTCTCAACATAAGAGGAATAAATTATTGATACAACAGAGTAATAGATTTCAAACTTCTTTTGTTTGGCAACAAGAAAAGAATCAGACATAAGAATATAGATGGTATGAGTCTATTTACATGAAGTTCAACAACAAGTCCTACTAATTAACCTATTATAGCAACAAAGGGAATGTGGAGTTTGGGGACTGACCAGAAAGGGGGATAGGTGTGAGTTTCTATTGGTGACTGAAGCTAATAGAGCTAGAAGACATGATAGGACTCATGCAAATGTCATGTCACTTGGTGATTATATACCCAGGAAAAGCTGCTGTATCCTGTAATGGAGAGATTGACACTTAAGCAAGCAGCAATGGAAGACCGCAGTGGGCAGTTCCTAAAGATTCAGGCTTTGGTTTTATGGAGGTATTGGAACAGCTGTGGTAGCCAGGAGCAGGTAGGGATAAAAAGACTGATACTGGAGATCATGGAAAAGAATGGGTGGCTCTTAATATTTCATTACTTATTCACATAGAGAATGCATTTCTTTAGCAAGCATTTCATGTTGAATTCCACGTTCTTACATAAGGCATTCTAATTCTGTCACTTTTTTTAAAAAAGCTTCATTGATAACTTTGAGCCAATGGTTTCCTTTTAAATACTGCTCTTAGCACATACTTCCATTATCAGGATCTATAGATATAAATTAATCACCCAGAACCATACAAAAGTTTACTATAAATTTAATCAGATTTGGTGTAGATTCAAATGATGGCCTGTTCAGTGATGTTCTTCTGAAACTTTTTTATAAAACTGCATGTGTCCTAATAGCTATGTCTTACTTGTTCTTATAGCTGCATAAAAGAAATACATCGAATCCCTTAACTATTTTTTCACAAATGTCGTTAGAGCAGTATTTCATTCAGTCATCATTTATCCTTCCCACAAACATTTCTGAATATTATGTGTCAGGCACTGCGCTAAATGCTGAGATAATCAGAAGCTAGTAGAGTCTGGTCGAGGTTTGTTATACAATGAAAGCTGTGTTATGTTAAAAACAATTCATGATAATAAAAATTCAAATCAATATAATGTATTACTGTGTAGCTATAATAACAGGAAATGCTTCCTGGGTTACTTATAGTCTGTGGATTTCATCTTCAGAGCTTCAGGGCTCCTGTTAATCCTTAAATAGTCAATGCAAAAATAGGCAAGACATTATCTCCAAACGAATGGAGAAGCTGGAGCTTAATAATGGACAAGACACATACTCCCAAGGAATGTCAGAGTCACTTGTCAAAGAATAATTTAATTTCTGTTTTCTTAGGGAGGGTGGGGAATGAAACTCATTATATGCAAGTTTCTTATATATGCTAACCATTGTTCTAGACAATTTAACATAGTTATATAACAAAATCTTCACAATTTCTGATTCTTTATCCCTATTTTAATAGGAAACTGAGATTTAGACATACTGAGGGTTGTCTCATTTCATCTAGCTACTGCAAAGCCTTGTGAGAGGCCATACACTTTCATCTCATCTCATTCTGAGAACAGAAGCATTCTGAAAACATTATTAGAACGATTCAAACAGAAATGATCACAGCATCTTTCTGGGTATTTTGCTTTAGACTTTGTAAAATGTTTAAATAAATAAATAAATAATCACATGCTTTCCTTAAAATGACCCTTCTTGGCATACACATTGATAAAAGTGTTTTGGAAAGAATGATGCACAAGAAAAATCCTTTTGATGCTTTCTCAGTGGGAGCTAGTTTAATGTAATTAGGTTTATTTCAGAGGCAGAAAAATGAAACCTGGATTTAAAAGCTTCGTTCAGGAAACACCATTGTACTGCACTACCCAATGTATTTTAGTGATATATTCTGGACCACCTGATTACTTTTGAGAGCTAAACACAACAAGGGAATACCCTAGAAGTTTTTCTGGTATGTCATTTCTCTCCTGCATCCAGCACAGCTAATTACAGTAATGATAGTTAGTTTTGGTTGTAATAGAGAGAGATGTGTTGGAAATGGTAAATATGACAGTGCTTCATGGCTCCATTTCCTAACATGTGGACTAAGTGATCCTAGGGTAAAATATTCTGATTTCCAGTACATTATACCATATTTGGCTGAAAACAAATTTTTTTCTTCCAATAATGTTAAAATCTACATGGAAATTGTAAAACTAATACAGAGTTTCATGTGATCTTTACCTGTCTTTCCCCAATGACATCTTGCATGACCATAACACAACCATGAAAATCAGGAAGTTGGTACAATCTCAGTAACTAAACTACAGTCTATATTTATAGTTTGACTATTTAATTTTTAACTTTATATTGGTTTATTCTTCTATTTATTGATTGATGCTTTCTTAGGAAAAGTTTTAACTTATGCTTCTGTTATGTTGTCAGGAGGTGTCAATTTTTATATGTATAGTCACAAGTTAGGAATGGAATAGGGGATAGAAGAAAATTCTGTAAGTTATCCCAAAGGAAAAAAAAAAGACATCTTGTCTTCCCTTTTATGAGAATAGTACAGAAACTTCTTTCTTTAGGATTTGGCTTACCCTATTGAAAAGAATAGAAAGAAGGATAAAATACAGTCTACACTGAATATAAATTGAGTTTACAAACTAATACAATACATTAAAATATGAAGAATATATCTTATACTGTCATTAACAAATCAATAAAAGCCAAAAAAAGAATTTTTTATGGAAATTGGGCTACCTAAAATTTCCTGATAAAGGCTCAGTTTAGGCATTGAGACCCAGATTTTTTCTTTATTGTAAAGGAATTTTGTAAGGGGCTTTTAGGAAGGTTGAGTTCCCTTGGTGATTTTCTTGTTGGAACAGTTGGGGCAGAAAGCTCTTAACTGCTGCCAGAAGCTTTTGTCATTGAAACTTAAATGTTCAGAATTAACTGCAAAGTCAGCCCTTTATCATTATTTCTTTCTAAAATTCACCTTCCTCTATTTTAAACTTTTGTTTGATTTTATTTTTGATTATCCTTTTGTATTTTTCAATTATGTAAATTATTTATTTTGTAATATTTAATGTACTCTATTATAAAATAATCATTCCAATCATTCTTAGTGAAGCCTTTCAGTTCACAGCAATATAACCAATAAAATGTAGAACTTTCCATATATTAAGACATTTCCTAAGTTCTGGTACAGAGCCACGTAATGGTTTATTTCTGGGTAGATAAGATCCATAAAATCCATATTTTGGCATCATGGGCCTTGGACCAAATTGTAATAATTTTCATTAGAAAATCACTTAGTTGTATTGGGAGTGGTAAGTTTCAATCTTTACAACTTGCTTGTTCATAAAAAAAGTATAGACTATTTATCTATTTATTCATTTATTTATTTATTTTAAACAGGGAGAGAATGGAGAGAGAGGGAGAGAAAAAAAGAGAGTCTTAAGCAGACTCCACCCTTAACATGGAGCCTGGTGCGGGCCTCAAACTTGCAATCCTGAGATCATGACCTGAGCCAAAATCAAGTGTTGGATGCTTAACTGACTGAGCCACTCAGATGTCCTCCAAAAAATTACTTTTTAATTTTATTTACTCTGCATTACTTTAAATTTTATCCCAACTCAGGGAAGTTGTTTATATTTCTAAAGTAGAGAAAAATAACCTTTATAACAAATAGACTACATAATAAGAATACTCTAAGCTTTTTACATAAATAATCATTCTAAAATTGAGTATTATTATATCCTTAATTTTTCAGGTGACTAAACTAAGACAAAAAGAGATTGAAGACAGAATTCCCATATTGCTTGGAAGAACTACCCAAAGTTTTCTATAGATTCAATATAATCCCTATCAAAATCACAATGGGATTTTTTCACAGAAATGGAAAACACAATCCTGAAAATCACATGGAATCACAAAAGACCTTGGATAGCAAAGAGATCCTGAGAGACAACAAAGGTGGAAGCATCCCACTTCCTGATTTCAAACTATACTATAAACCTATCGTAAGCAAAACAATATGATACTGACATAAAAACAGGCAAAAGAAATCAACAAAAGAATTAAAATCCCAGAAAGTCATATAATATTTCACAAGAGAGCCAGGAATATGCAATGGGAGGACTGTGTAAGCCCCGGAAAAATGAAATTGGTTTCCTGTCCTACACCACCCCAAAAAATTGAACTCAAAATGGATTAAAGACTTAAATATAAGACTGGAAACTGTAAAACTCTTGTAAGAAAATGGAAGGAGAAAGCTTCTGGCCATTGGTCTTGACAAAAATATTTTTGGATGTGACAACAAAAGCAAAAGGCACTCAGGGGGACTATCTCAAATTAACAAGCTTCTGCACAGCAAAAGAAACAATCAACAATATGAAAGAGCAACCTATGGAATGTTAGACAATATTCGCAAATGGTAGTTCTGATAAGGGGTTTGTGTCCAAAATATACAAAAAACTCTAACACTCAATAACAAAGAAACAACCTGATTTAAAAATGGACAGATGGGTTGCTCAGTCATTGGAGCATGTGATCTCTGGGTTATGGGTTCGTGCACCACATTGGATGTAGAGATTACTAAAATAAATAAACTTAAAAAACGGGCAGATTAATTAAATAAACATTTCCCACAAAAAATACACAAATGGCCAATAGGTACATGGAAAATTGTTCAATATCATTAATCACTGGGGAAATGATTATCAAAACCATGCTGAGATATCACCTCATGCCTATTACAATACCTATCATCAAGAAAACAAGAGATAAGTATTTGCCAGGAAGTGGAGAAAAGGGAACACTGTGCACTGCTGGTAGGAGTGTAAATTGGTGCAGCCACTATAGAAAACAGTATGAAGATTCCTCAAAAGCCTACAAAAAAAATCTCTACCAAATGACCCAGTAATCCCATTTCTGGGTATATATTCAAATGAAATAAAAACAGGATCTCCAGGAGATATCTGCACTCCCATGTTCTTTGCAGCATTGATCACTTTAGTCAAGATATGGAAATAAGCTAACAGTCCATCAATGGGTGAATGGATATGCTGTTATGTATACAATAGAACATTATTAGACATGAGAAGGAAGGTGAGATAGATGGACTTTGAGGTCTATGCTAAGTGAAATAAGACAGAAAAAGACAAATACCATATGATCTCACTTACATGTGGAATCTAAAAGAGATGAAGTCACAGAGAGTAGAACGGTGGTTACCAGGTATGAGGGATAGGGGAAATGCAAGATGTTGGTCAAATTGTGTAAACTTCCAGTTAGAGGATGAATAAGTTCTGGAGATCTAGAATACAGCATTGTGAATATAAGTAACAGGACTATATTATCTACCTGAAAGTCACTAAAAGAGTAGATCTTAAATGTTTTCACTTCAAAAAAGAAATGGAATTATGTGACATCATGGCATTGTTAGCCAAAGCTATGATGGTGATCATATTATGATCCATAAATGTATCGAATCAACACAAACTTATACAATGTTCTATATCAATTATATCTCAGTAATTGGGGAGGGGGACACATGGATAAATACTATATCATTTATTTTTCAACTCTACTAAAAATAATTAAATGAAAATTTGTTAGATTAATATGTCCATGTGAATTAAATTACAATTTAAATCACACATCCACACCAAAAAAAAAAAAAAAATGACAGACCTAGGTGTCACTCCACCTATTATTTCTGCAAACAACTCCCTTACCACTAAGCTTTAATTTCTTCTTTTATGTATGTAAATAATGAAACAAACTTCATAGCACTGTTTTGAGGATGAAAATTAGATGAATGTAAAAAACATGCCTGACAATTAGTAGAGAGCACTTCAGAGCCATTACTTCCTAAAAGAATTTCATTATAATAAAAGCACATTAATGATGGATTAAGACAACCAGATTCGCCTGTGTAGAGAGGAACCACTTGTCCAAAGTAACATGAAAAATAAATATAACTCATCCACCTGAGCTTCAATTTATAATTCCAAGTATTAGATCCCAAATTTTAAAATTCCACTGTCTTTTAAGAGTGATTTTTACATTTATTCCCACTTCTCAACAAGACTAAGAATTTTCATACTGAACAGAATACATATATATAATCATGCCATTGCCAGCAGATTAAAATTAGCATTTAGGGACACCTGGGTGGCTCAGCGGTTGAGCATCTGCCTTTGACTTGGGTCATGATCCCAGGTCCTGAGATCGAGCCCCATATCAGGCTCCTTGTGAGGAGCCTGCTTCTCCCTCTGTCTGTGCCTCTCATGAATAAATAAAATCTTAAAAAAATAAAAGTAAAAAAAAAATTAGCATTTCATCACTTTTATAGTGCATGTATTTTGAATTCAGCTTAAAACCCAGAAATGTAGAGAAAAGGAAGACATCCTGTTTTGTAGTATGTTCTTCAAGCACGCTCCCCTCTTATGATGGATTCTGTATTATCCTTCTTAGATCTTAAATATTTTCACTTGATTCATGATATATAATCTTACAGAAATATGGAGGGAGAGCTACATTTCAAGAAAATGACGTCCTGCTTATAGAAGGGAGTTCTGTCTATGAAAAACTGAGGCATCTTTCTGCAAAGGGACACCCCATGGGAACTTTTTTCTCTGTGTTATAACTGGTAGAGAAACTGTCTGATTTTTCTTCTTTTTTTTTTTTTTTTAATTTAGGGAAAGGTTTTATCTAGTAGACTCTATAAATCAGCCTGAAGAGAATTTATCTCTAAGTGGGATGAAAAATAAAAAGACTGCCTTCTCTATCCTCCCACATAATATTCAATATTCTAATAAGTAGTTCTAGAGCAGTATTTCAAACCTGGATTTTGTGCAACAAGAGCTTATGTCATTGTGCTGTCAATGTCTTTAGGGGTTTTTTTGTTTTTTAAAAAAAATGTTTGTAGGTTGGTTGCATAATGTTTCATATTATACTTTGTGCTCTCTCATCTAAAAGAATTTCCTTAATGTGTCCTTTTCCAGTTCATTGACATTTTGTAATTTCAATCTTGAAGATCATTTATTCTCTTTTTCTTTCAGTCATTACCATATGTGGGTGCACGCAATGCATAGCTCTAAATGCAAATATTTGTGAGTCCTTATAATAGTGAGCATTTTTATTTCTGTATTACAGAAGAAGAAGTGGTCATAAATAATTTTGACTGAACTTGGTTGCTCAGTAAACCAAGGAGAGGACTGGACATAAAAATTTGAACACGTCCAAGACAGTGTGGTTTGGTAGAGTCATTGCTTAAATGGGAAGCTCCATACAAGAATTTTATAAAGACAGTACAACCTCTGAAGAAAAGTACAGTTGGGAACAACACTGGATTACAAGTCTAGAGAAACAAGTTTTATTTCTATATGCACTACTTATGACTTTGGCCAAGTTACCACACTATCCTGGGTCTGCATTATATATGAAAGGATGGAGTTGAATTCATAGCACCTTAAGAACATTTATGACACAGAAATTTCGAATACTCTTTGGTTTAATGCTTCATTAATAGACACTTAAATCACATAGTGCTTTTGCACATGGAAGGGGAGGGAGAAAGGATGTTGAATGTCGACTTATACTATAAATTGGTTGATTTGTTTTATTTTCACTGTCAGATATTTAGGGAAAAACGTCTTAGAACTTGTTCAAGTTCACACAGCTAGTAAACTGAGGCACTGTAAGAGTACAAATCATGAACTGAGTGAAAATCAGGAATTCCAAATCAAGAATTGGTTCTCAGTCCCACTCTCCTTTCTGCTAGACAGTGGTTACTCTCAATAGTTAATGCCTGTTTGTTTTCCAATAGAAATTTAAATATACTTAAACATTTTCACCTGTTAGAGAGATGTGTTTGAGTAGTCAGGAGTTAAAAGTTAGTACTTCCTTTTTACATATTACATTTCTTTTTTTTTTTTTTTACATATTACATTTCTTAAAGGTCAAGAAAATATATGCTTATTAATTAGTAAATTTAAATTGTCTTCAATGGCTTAAACAGGGTCAGCATTATGACTTCTACTACATCTTTCACGTAGAATAATCTTTACATTTTAAGAAAGCTTAATAATAGAAATTACATTAGGTTCTTGTTATATACAATTTCCAGCAGAATTTCCTAATATTACTTTTTAGCGAGTTCCTCTATATTCAGACAATATGGACAACTTAGTATCTAGATTTGCTTTATAGGATTACAAAGTTTTTGAAATTTCATCAAATTACGTAGGTGTTTTGATCCTGACAAGTGGATATAGATCAAAAATAGTTTCTAGGGCAGCACGGGTGGCTCAAGGGTTTAGAGCCACCTTCACCCCAGGGTGTGATCCTGGGGACGTAAGATCGAGTCCCACGTCGGGCTTCCTGCATGGAGCCTGCTTCTCCCTCTGCCTGTGTCTCTGCCTCTCTCTTTCTCTGTGTCTCTCATGAATAAATAAATAAAATATTATTTAAAAAAAAGTTTCTAAAAAGAATATGTTTGGGGCAACTGGGTGGCTCAGCTAGGCATCTGACCCTTGGTTTCAGCTCTGGTCATGATCTCAGGGTCATGAGCTTGAGCTCCGTGTTGGGTTCCATGCTCAGGGCAAGGCTGCTTGGAATTCTTTCCCTCTTTTCTCTCACTCCCGTTTTGCTCCTCCCCCTGCTCACATGCATGTTCTCTCTCTCAAACAAACAAACAAACAAACAAATAAATAAATCTTTTTTAAAATTTAGAAAATAATACAAAAAAATAATATTGTTTTGTTTACTTTGTCCTCAGGAAAAAATAATTTACTGTAACTCTAGATGTGAAGATTTTAGGTGATATAAAGATAGTTTCCTTCAGGAATGTTTCTGATTAAGGTCACTTTGTTTGTCTTGTGCCATCTCTTGTTTCTGTATTCCAAATCTTTTTAGGGAATCCCTTTTGGGTATGCCTCATGACCTGAAGCATTTAACATTCATAACCTATTTTCTTAGAACTTACTTTTCATTTTCTGTGCTGAGCAAGTCAGCAAGTTTGACCTTTGATATATAAAAAAATGCACTTCAAGGAAGTTGGAGCAAGGAGAATTATGGTGCCTTGTCATCTTTTATATATTGAAAAGAGATTTTTTAAAAACATTGTGAGCATGCATACAATTGAATGAAATATATATTTAGGTTCCATAGCACATTTTCTTCCAGCAGATATATTTATGGATTAGGTTACAGTCAATACCTAATGAATTTTTTCAAAAATTCAATACTATCAAAGACAGATAGTATTATTTTGCCTTCTTACTGTTTTTATATATTCTTTAAGTCATCTTAATTATTACTTAGAAAGCAAGAACAATGAAGTAACTTCTGCGATGATGTACTTCTAATATATTTAGTTCATTCTTCAGGCTGAATACGTAAATGTTGCATGTATGCATTTAAATCTCCCAGGTGAAAATAACTTCATGTCATTTTTAAAATGCCCAAACATAATAAAATTGCTGGCCACTCATCATCTTTTTTCACATAAAAGTGAGCAACAGCAACAACAAAAATTGAAGGGAAGTATAATTAAGTAGACATATTTCCTAGTTTTCTTTTTCTGTATAAAAGTAGCATTCAAATTTTTCATTTGCATTTGATGCAAAGTTACTCAGTTTACTTGGACTGTACTTAATACTTCTAACGTAGAACTTGTAAAAACTACTTTTACAAATACTGACTTTAATATTTCATTCATTCAACACATTTACTGTACATTTATTAATGCTGAGCATTATCCTAGATATTGGAGATACAACATGAATAAGACTTGGTTGTTTCTGTCTTTAAGATAATATGTAAGTAAATAAGCCATTAATTGAGACCTATACTTTAATTGATTAAGTAAAGTAAGTACAAGGTATCACTGGAGAACATAGGAGGCTCACCAATCTCATTTAGAAGTAATGGAGGAGGCAAAGGGAAAGAAATTGTATTTTAGCTAAGACCTGGAGGTTGAGAAAAAATTAGCCCAATAAAGAATTATATTGGGAGGAAAAAATACTCTAAGGCTTTAAGAGTTTATTCAGATATATATTAATTCCTCTTTCACACCTCAGTTGATAAATATCAAACTGGAAGTTACCTTGGAGAGTATAGTCAACCCCTTATTTTATGATTGAGATTCATGGTCTTAATATGACTCACCTCAAGTGATAGAATAAATTAATCACATAATCAGAGCTTTGACCCAAAGCTCTTATGAGCATCATCCCCTGTAGTTTCCCAGTAAATCCCTTTTCATACTCCTCCAGCAGTTTCTACAGAAAATTTAGCAACTTAGGTATAGAATAAGATTATCTAAAACTTTATTTAAAAGACATGGTATTTAAAGTCATAATTTAAATAATTATTGCCTTAATCAGCTTTCTAGATTGCTAGAAAAAATAATTAAGTTTCTGAATTATTTTTCCCATCTTAATAACTAGGTTGCATTGAACAAACCAAATGATTAAATGATGATCAGCCAATGTTATTGCCATATTATAATATGAAATGTTCAATTATTCACAGTTTAATTTGGTCATGTCATAATGACAGCCATAAAATGGAAATCAGTTTCAAAAATAAAGGAAGATGCAAAATATGTCTTGGTTTAATTGCTTAAATTAAATTTCAGTAAGAAACATATATGGAGGAGTCTAGGATGAGGAAATGAGAGTAATAAACAGTGATTTTCTGAAAATGTGAAAATGATCTTTCTATACTTTTAAGAGTTGTCTATTTTGGGATTCAAACTCATTTTTTCTCCAGACAACAAAATTATATAGGACTATGATTTTTTAAATTCATAGTATTTTAAGATACTATAGGGGTGATTTCCAGGGGTCCCGAAGCATACCAGTGTCAAGATAAAGGCTTTTATTACAAATAAGATGGTTGAGGTCCCTGGGAGAAAAATCATTATTGATGGTTGAGCTGTTCTATTAGAAGACAATTATTTCTGCTATATATATATTTTTTTTTCTGCTATGTATTTATTTACCGTGCACACATTCAGATTAAGTATGATGTCAACAGGTGGTTGGTTACATTGACACCTCCAATCACAGGTACTACAGATATATTCAGGATACTGTATTGCAGAATTTCCCTAGGCAATATATGTCTGTGAAATCGAACACCAAGTATGAAATCAATAGAAAAGCTACCAGCTCCAAATGGAGACTAAAGAATCATTGAGCAATCTGATGAACTATGTCTCAAATAGTGAGTTATGTTAATTTGCTGCCAATCCGAATCAAATAAAGTAATATGGCCGTTGGAAGAAAAAGAATATAAGTTTACTGGACTTCCAATTACCCTACCACCCACCTAAAATTGTTGGTCAACTTGAAAATTGCTCTGCTTTTGTTTCTTATGGACTGTTTTTTTGTTTTGTTTTTTTTTAGCGTCTTTTCTTTCACTTAGATATTTTTAAAAGATTTTATTATTTATTTGAGAGAGAAAGAGAGAGCATGAGCAGGAAAAGACGAGAGGGGAGGGAGAGAGAAGCTGAAGCAGAGTCTGTGCAGAACACAGAGCCTGACATGGGGCTCAATCCCAACCCTAAAATCGTGCCCTGAGCTGAAACCAGGAGTGAGTGCTTAACCGGCTGAGCCACCCAAGTGCCTCTTTCACTTCCATATTGAGTAGAACTGTGAAAACGTAATGATTTACTACAATAGGTAAAAAAGAGATTGATAGGGACCAATGGGATACATTTTGGTGTGTAAAGTTCTTCTCAGGAAAACCTCATTCTTTGAGAACTGATTACATGAATTCCAACATAAGAATTTGAAAGAGTTCGAAACTTGCCATCCAGTACCCAGGATCCCATGCTCTTTAGCATGTGTCCCAAAGTTTTATTTTTCAATGAAATATTACTACTAGTTTTTGTATTAAAAAAGATGAGATGTATTGTGTAGACAATTTGTATTTCCAGCTTTGGTCATGGTCTGATCTAGTGGTATGAGAAACACATACAGAAAACAGAGCTCTTATTATAATTGCATAAATCTGAAAGATGACCAGAGAAACATCTCTAAGTTAGTGGAAAGTGAGTTAACATCTCCTTTTCAATGATAACGTTCAGGGTGTTGGCTGATAGCTGAAGTACTCTCAGAATTAGGTGGCAAGGTACAGCTAACTCCTTCCAGTCTAGGTAGCATTAGGAATTATGTGTCCTATTGACCTGGCTGTGTACCAACTGATTTAGCTGTGGCCTCTGTTACACCCTAGGAGATGTACTAACGTCACTTGGCCACCGGTTAGTGGAGCTAATGAAAATGGGGAAACTTATACTTTTGAATTTTAGACAAAATATATGTGCAGATCAGAGGTGGAGCAGTCCAGCCCTATAATAGAGGAAAATTGTGATGCCTTTGCTACAGGGATTTTCTCAATCATCCTTAATTTATGAATATTTATTTTTTTGGTTTGGTAACACAGTATTTTACAGTAAACTCTTATGGCAACAGTGAATGTAAAGTAAACAAAAGTCAATGTCCAGTGAAATGCCTATGGCATTTTAATTTCTCTAGGAAGTTGATGACAAGCATGTAATTTCCACAAAATGTTTGCTGATATTTACCACTTACTATGGGAGCCACGTGAAATCCTTGAATATATGAGGATCACAAACTGTCACAAAGCCTCAGCATCTACTTAAAAAAATTAGGAATTATTTTAAGAACCCAGACAACTCAGCAAGTATGATTACAATTTACTTTGTGAAGTTTGATTTTGCATTTAGATCAAATTTCTTGCTTTTAATTCTTAGCTTTCTTGTGCACATACAGAACATGAAGCAATAGCTGTTATACTAGTTCTATTAACAGAAGAATTTCAAGAACACTTAAATAATACAAATTTTACATGTTATCAAATACTCTAAATAGAATAACAAAAAAATTAATTCTCATAAAGGTGATACTGTTGCGTTCAATTCATTTAATCTAAAAAAAATTTTTAGGAAATTTGTTAGGTCAAGGTGAAATATCTGATGTCTTGAATGCTGATATAACCTCAATTAATGTTCAAAATCAAATATGATTTTTTTGAGGTGACAATGTGAATCCGATTTTTGGTGGAGCACATTGAGGAGGAAAAACCAGGTTCTTATTAATTAAGAAAATTTAAGAAATAGAAATGTTCTTGGAACTGGTTGTGATAAACACCTAATTAATAATAGTGCAGAAACTAGCTGCATTATTATACCAATCTGAAAAGAAGTTGAAATCTCAAAATGTATAACTACTTTTATACATATGTAGGGAAAGTAACTTTTCTAAAATGAAGCAGATGTTGAACACAAAAGAATACCTTCAGCTTTGCAGTGAATGCTTTCTGATTTAGATTCCTTTCATCAATTTGATTTTAAACATATATGAGCTTTAGAAATCTACTTTGTGAATCAACTGTGTATACTAAGATCCTTTTAAAATTTTTTGGTATATCAGCCCTTTAAATTTTGTTTACATTTTGCTGAAATTTTTTTTGACATCTTTAATCAAAGTATTAAATAAATAGAGCCCCAATTAACCTTGGCTTTGGAATCTTTTATTGAATCAAAGCTTTATTTAAAATGGAATGGGAAAACAGGAAAACATTAAAATTTATCCCCATGAAAGCAAGGGAGGAACTGAACGAATTGGATGATGAGAGTTTACACAGTGTTTAAGATTTAATTACGTAATTGCACTTTAGAATAGTTCCACTTGTACAAGTCTCTTTTGATTGCGTTCCTATTTTTAATTTGATAAATTTATGTTCTATAAAGGAAGGAAAGGAAATTAAGAAGCCTTACAATTTCACAGCACCTAAGTTTGGCAAACCAATCAAAATAAGCATGGAGATATCATTTGATGAATTGTATGTTGTGAAAATATTTATCTAAGAAAGGTATCAATGAGTCAAAAATACAGTACTTGTGAAAACTCATGGGTTAAAATGTTCACACCTTCAATTGAGAAAAAACAATTAAGAATTGAGAACTTTCACTTCACAGAACTTACTCGGATCTTGCTAGATGGCTCGGTACCTGCGAAGTATTTTTATCTATTAAAATATTAGAATCTTTAGAGAGGAGTCAATTGAATATATCAATTTTGTTTCAGATGTCAGCTAATCATAGGGTAGGTGGTGTGGTCCCCCTGCTCAGAATGGGATGTATATTCAGAAGTCTGGAACACTTTAGCTTTTCCACAGGTAATAAATGTGTATTATACTGGTGGATGTTTCAATGGGAGGCATTAAAAAAATCTGCATGGACTTTTTAAAATTTTGAAGCATTTTTTATTGCACATAGGTAGAAAAGTACACAAGTTATAAGTGTACAGCTCAGTGAATTTTCACAAAGTGATCTGTGTAAACAGTACCCAGACCATAAACATAACACAATCAACATCCTGGATGCCCCCACACCCCCTGTGTCACTTCTCACCTACTACACTCTCACCCTCAGGGGAACCTATATCATAATTTCCAAAAACAGATATCTTTAATGCATACTATCGTGCAGGCTTTTGAACTTTCTATCAATGGAGTCACATATTCTTTTTACACTTGATTTATTAAATATTATTTTCATAAGATTCAGTCACATTATCTTGAATATTGGTATTTTTTAATATTCTCATTTCTGTATTTAATCCCATGGTAAAAGTAAACTATAGATCACTTACCTATATTACTCTTGTTGTATATTTGGGCTGGTTTTGGTTTGGGACTATCATGTATAAATGTTATGAGTATTCTTATGCATGTCTTCTAGGAATGTATGCATTTCCCTAATGTAAACTTTCAAAACTTCATTTTATTTTTAAAATTTATTTTAAATAAATTAAATCTGGGATCCCTGGGTGGCGCAGCGGTTTGGCACCTGCCTTTGGCCCAGGGCGCGATCCTGGAGACCCGGGATCGAATCCCACATCGGGCTCCCTGCATGGAGCCTGCTTCTCCCTCTGCCTGTGTCTCTGCCTCTCTCTCTCTCTCTGTGAGACTATCATAAATAAAAAAAATAAAAATAAAAAAAAATAAAAAAAACCTGCCCTCTGTAAAATAAATAAATAAATAAATAAATAAATTAATTAATTAAATCTTTTATTAGAATAATTTGTTTTTTTCCTCCAGATGAGTGACATGGCAGTTTAATACCTTAAGTAGATCAGAAAACATTTTACACTTTTTATCATAACCTTCTACCATGAATTTGTTTTTCCCATATTCACATATTCATTTATTTTATTTTCTGCTCAGACATGGCATCCGGGGCAGTCACCTTATAGTTGAGAGGCCATTTGTGGGACACTCTCAATCTTCAATTAATTCTTAATAAAGCTTTAATTGATTGATTTCATAATCTTACAGGAAAGACCCAATAATCACTGTAAGTATCAACTATAATAATTTAGTTTCTACCTAACAATAGACTTTGTTTTTTGGAACCTTGCGAGTTATAAATAAATAATTTAGTCATATTAGTAGGGATGTCCTAAATTTATTGACAATTTATTCTGCAATTATCAAGAATTTTTAGGTAGAAAAATTAAATTGTAGTTTCAAACCTAATTTTAAAGAAAATTCAGGAAAAGTAGTTACTCTTACATAAAATATACACCAATATGGATTGGATGGATACTGGACACTTGGTATAGCATAATTCATGATTGGGAGATTTTTTATCATTTACCTGAAAAGCAAGATATTTTATTGAAATGGAATCAGTTGTTTTGATGGTACACTTTAACATTATCTATTTTAGTACATATTATCTTTGCAAAATTTGAAATTACTCCTTGGAAAAATCAAGACCTGAGAAAGAAGTCTGTTTTATCTGGATACTTCTATGTTAAAGGTCATGTTAGAAGTGTAAATTAGCAAGAAACTATTAATAATTGATTAAATGTAGGGGAAATTCAGCCAATTTAATGTTGCTTAACTATCATTTTATAGGTCTAAATCACTGTACACTTAGTGATATTATATTTCTATTTCTGAAGGTTTAGTAAAATAATTTCAACCTCTATATTATTGAATAAACTTCAGTAAATTCAGACATATTTAGCCACTCCAATGCAAATACAAGTTATGAAACAAAATAGTGTTAGATATTAGAATATTAGTTTCTTGATATTAGAACAAAACAAAAAATGATGGAGTTTCTCCAAACGGTTTTTAGAAAGAGCTGAAAAAAAAGAAAGAAAGAAGAAAGAAGAAAGAAAGAAAGAAAGAAAGAAAGAAAGAAAGAAGAAAGAAGAAAGAAAGAAAGAAGAAAGAAAGAAGAAAGAAAGAAAGAAAGAAAGAAAGAAAGAAAGAAGAAAGAAAGAAAAAGAAGAAAGAAAGAAAGAAAAAAGAAAGAAAGAAAGAAAGAAAGAAAGAAAGAAAGAGAAAGAAAGAAGAAAGAAAGAAAGAAAGAAAGAAAGAAAGAAGAAAGAAAGAAGAAAGAAAGAAAGAAAGGAAGAAAGAAAGAAAGAAAATTCTACAACTAACAAATCAAACCAAATAGAGTTGGATCTTACTCAGGATAATAATAAAAACAGCAGCAAAAATGATAATAATTCACAGTGCTTATTGGGGTTAATCATCTATGCAGTAAGTCTCATGTTAGTCCTGCTTTTGCAATGACTAATTTTATCCCAGGAAGAACTGTGATTTAGGGAGGTTCAGTGCTTGCACAGTGTTGGAGAGCTGGAAAATGGGAGACCTGAGCCAGAGCCAAGACTTTAATTTCAATGTTTCTTCTTTTAACCACTCTAATGGTTTTCATAGGAATCAAGAGGCATCTTTAATAAGAAATAATAGAGGTATTAGAGGTTTTCATAGCATGATTTTTAGTCCTTCTTAAATAATCCTTCATTTCATAAACAGATCATCATTCCAGGGGATGACTATGAACTGATTGTCCTAAATGATAGTGACAGACAAATTCTTCAGGTCTACTACAAGGTGACCAGGTGTGCAGCATCTCTAAGTGAGCTGTGAACACAGCCCACTGCTATTTCACTGTGCATTTGGCTTTCCTGGCCCTACAGTAAATGATCTTTTAAAATTCATTTTTTTTTTTTCAAAGTACCTCTCATTTTTATTCTGAAAGCACATTTTTCACTGCCTTCTCACCACCCACATCAAGGTCAAATATCTCTCTTTCCCGTTGCTGTGCTTTTGCTCCTGCCTACACCATTTCACTCATTCCTCCTACCTGCTTCCCTAATGTCTCCTTTCATTTTAAACAAATGCATCTTCCACCTACCTGCATGAAGATTTGAAGATTCCTTTAAAGAATTCTAGCTGCTGGTATATAAATAGATATATTTTTCTCAGGCAAACTTACTCTGAAAAATGGTAAGTCTACTTTTCCAGTAAAGTATATGCCCAATATTCAATATATACCCTTCCATGTGCAAGTAATTAAGTGAATACACTTCCTTACCTACTGAGTCTTACCAGTAAATTATGAAATTATTTTCATAAGATATGGTATAATCATGATTTGAAAGTTTATTATCCTTTAAATTAAGAATAATAATTCTAGTACTATATTTTTATATTAGTAGGTCTTATGATAGTTTGTGATTTTTTGCATTACCTTCTTGTTGGCCAGCAATTAAGAAATCTTGACATTCATTGATTAAACCATTTTATATTATTTTTGAATTCTAAAAAAAAAAAAAAAAGTTTTAATACAAATAAAGATTTTCTATGCAATGGATTTTATAACTTTGGTTGATTCATTCAACAATGCTATTTGGCACCTCCTATGTGCCAGGCAATACTGTTCCTACAGTGGTATGAGAGACATGGAAAGTCCCTGTTTTTATGAAGCCTACACTCTCTATGATAGGGTAGACAGTAAAACAGTTAACAACAACAACAAAAAGATATTTAGTATCTTAGAAATATTAAAGGTTTTTCAGTTAATGATCAGTGGCCTAAGTAGACAAATAAAATGAGGGGAGTAAAATATAGCAGTGGTAGGGTTATTATTATTATTTTTTCAAGCTGAAGTTTTATTTAACATGTAAAAGAAACAATTCTTGGGAATGCTGAGGAATAAAGCAAACGGATACAGTGCTCTCCTCCTGCCAGTCAGCCAGCCTGTCCGCGTAGGGGACAACAGACAGTACTCAAGTGCTGGCATGATTTCACAGTAGTCAAGTGTTGGGTCATCTGTGCCTGGGTGATGTAGTGATTCTCGGTGTGTGATCTCGGTTCTGGGTTTACACCTTCACTGGGCATGAACAAGGGCTCCTGCTCCTTGGCTGTAGCCAAATCCCTTGGGCCCAAAGTTCTTTGCATAGCATCCTTTACAATAGATTTCACCTTCTTTCTCAGTCAGAGTTGTTGATTCGAGACTCTTCCCACATTTGGCACACCGGAAACAAGTACCTTCATTCTTAATTTAATATGTAATACTTGCAATTGTAGATTTTTAAGGATCTAACAAAGCACTGCCAGACTTTATGTTGTCCCCCAGGATTTCAATGTGATCTATCCTGTGTTTTTTACTTCAGACTGTGTGTGGCCTTTCAGCATTGAAATGAGAGTGGGGAGAGCAGGCTTTCATTTTCATGCACAAAACCTTAAGATGTAAAAAAGAGTTTCTTATCCACAAAATGAAGGATTTGTAGGAATCAGGGTTTTTAACCAAGGGACCATAGACTCTTAAAGAGTCTTTGGGTGAAATTCATGGAAACTATGACATTAAAATGAGAAAAATCACCTTTATTTTCAAAACCTCTAAGTGAAATCTTTAGCATTTCCTTCAAAAACCTGATAATCATATCAATACTACCAGAGAATCTTCCACCAACAGAAATCACAGACCTTTTTATATCATAGTTGTTATGGATATCCCAAGTTATCATTTACTACCATCACTATTGAAAAATTATAATTACTAGATCATGCCATTAAATGCAATATAGAAGCACAAACATTACTGCATCAAAATTTGCTTTAAATATCATAATATCATTTTAATATAATTTGTGTTCTAATTCTATTTTTTGTGAAATAAAAGAACAGGATGTTATTGGATGATTTGTTGAAATAAAAATCTATCCACATAAAATAGACTACTTAGGTTTATGTACCAATAGTACCTATGTATTCTATTTTAAAATGCCACAGGGAGGGACTTTGTAGGACTTGATATTTGAGCTGAAAGATACGGTGAATCAAATGAAATGTAAGGGAGGAGTCTCCAGGACAAGGGATCAGCATAGACAAAAGTGTCCAACAGGAAAGAACTCGGTGAATGCTATAGAAGGTAGGAAAAGAAATAAGTGTTGTGAAGTCTAGGGTTGTGTGTTTGTCTCTAGCCACACTTAGGTGCATGGGAGCATGAACAAAATTGGTGGGTAGATTAATTTAAACAAGCGTTGCCATTTAACTAAGAATTTGATGCGTGAGTGGTGAGGATATATGCTAGGTGTTGCTAATAATGATCACCAGGGAAATTAAGCAAAATAAGAAGAACCAAGAACATATATGAGAAGTGGAGAGATAGAAGAGGGTAGTGAGGATGAGGATAGTAGGACTAATGAAGTATTGGTTCTAGCGAGGTCTGAGGATTATTGGAGCTGCATATTAGAAGGACTGCATGAGAACTCTATTTTAGTAGTACCAGCAAGAGATGCCAATCACCATTGTTTTAATCAGGTCAAGCTTCTATAACAAATACCATAGACTGGGTGACTTAAACAACAGAAATTTATTTCTTACAGTTTTGGAGGCTGGAAGCCCAAGATCAGAGTGCTGCAGCGTGGAGTTTTGGTGACAGTCCTCTTCCTGAACCATAGATGGATGCCTTCTTGCTTTATCTTCATGTGACAATGAAAGACATCTTGCATAATTCTTCTTTTAAAGGTACTAATCCTCCACTTTCATGAACTAATTACATTACAAAAGCCCTCACTTCTAAATACTGTCACGCTGGGGATTAGTGCTTTAACATATGAATGGAGAAGACCTGGCAACTATGAGATGCAAAGAAGAATATAATTCAAGGTACTTTAGAGCTGTTATTGCTAGGACACTGAAAAGGAAGCTCAGTGAAGTTAGTATTTTTTCTTTGCCACCTTGTTCCCAACTCTCAGAACTGTGCCTAGTACACAGAAAATGTTTAATAAATGTTAACAAATTAAATGAATGTATCATATGTGTAAGCAACATGTAGGATGACTACAAGGTTTCTGAGTGGATGAAAATGTTAAATTAAGGAGGAGAGGGTGAGGGAAAGGTTTGTGGTTATTTCTTAAACAGGAATATAAAATCATTCATGTTATCATCATCCTTTCTGAGTAACTGTTCTAGTAGAAATACCATGATAAGCACTATAAGAAAAAAAATGCATGAGATATATGAGCCCTCCTTTTCTAGGGATAAGAGCATGCAGGGGGGTTAGTTGAAATTAGGCAGCTATGGCAGAAAAGGATTTTCTAGAAAGCCAACAGATTTCTCCCCAGAGGAAAAAAAAAAAAAAAAAAAACATTTAAATAAAATGCAGAAATACTTCCAATGTCTCCATGAAAAATACTTTGAAATGTGAATCCCATTCCCAGCTAAACTATCAATCAGTGTCTCTGAATTCTAAAACTGTTATTAGACTTTAGCGAAGCCAAAAATGATTCAAATAATCAATTTGAGTCCTTGAGTGCAATTAAAGAAAATCCTTGGCCTATAGATTTACTAAAGTTTGCCCAATATTGTCCTTTTAAAAAATACATTATTAAACCATGGGTCAAATTGTTGATTTGTTGAAGATAATTACTTCTTACTCTATAAACAATTGAGAAACAAAGGACAAGCAAAGGAAATTAGAAATACCAGGAAAAAGAAATAGTGGTACTAGGAAGTCATAATCCAAATAAGAGGTAAACAAAATGCAACATTACTTTGAGCAAATTAATTAAATAAGGAAAAGATAATGAATTTGGTTTTGATAAAGTTTTCCATTTAAGGGACACAGATGTACCAATGTAGATTTCCTCTTCAAGTCCATTTCCACTAGTTAGACAGTTATGCAGGATTTCAATATTTTATATACTTGATATCGAAACATCCATGTATTTTAATATTAGATAATCAACTTATCCATAGGAATAGAAGACTTACCCCACTAACTTGGAGGTTCTGTCTCATTCACTTCTGTACGAATATCACCAAAAGCAATGCCTGCCCTGATATACAATAGCAGTCAGTAAATATTTCTTATTATAATCATGGGACAGAATATATTGGTCATTCTCTTTGGTAGAAGTTCAAGGCAAGCAGGAGAAAGAAATGTAAGGATAGAATTTGTTCCAAGTATTCTTTGGCACAATGACAACAACTATAACAAATATATCTAAAAGAAAATGAAGAAACAGGACACATTCTCTGTCCTCATGGAATTTACAGCCCAATAGAGACCATATATAAAATTTGAAAAATAAAACATGGCAGTTTCTATGATATTGTCATTAACAGAATATAATAGCAAAATAAAAAATAAAAAGTGTACTTACTGAGGGGGCTGAGAAAGGAAGACAGATGTGATAAAGCCTTAAAAATAAGTAAGAATTCTCAAAGGGGTAGAGGATGGAATGTGGCAAAGAAACAGCATGTCAAAAGGGATATCACAGAATAACAGCAGTCGAGGTTGGAGAGGGAGACACAAGGTAAGAAAGTTGAATGAAGACTAATGGAAGGAGTTTCAACCATATGCTTTGTCCCTTTCCACAGATACAGTTAAAACAAAACAAAATGAAGCCTGTGAACTTAATCATAAATAAATAAATAAATAAATAAATAAATAAATAAATAAATAAATAAATTCTCTTGGAAGAAAGGCAACTTGGCAAATAAAGTTATAGCTCATTTGGAATACGAATAAGGATGGAAGAGAGATATTTAGACAGATGATCATGAAAAGAGGGATCACATTCCTCAAAATAGTGAGTCTAGATGATTCTTCATGTAGTAAGAGCTTTACTATAAAGAGCAGCTTTTCTTCTTGCAACAAAACACAAACAAAACACCGACACATGTATAAAAAATACAAATTAAGAAAATTGCTTATGGGCCCCAATGGTTCTTGAAATTCAATTTTATTTCATGTGCTTTTCTTAAACTTCTCTGTAAATGAAGGGTTGTAGTGCATTCATGCCTCATATCTGTTCCTGCTAACTGCCTTTGTATTACAAGTATAGCAGCTATCACTAAAGCAAAAGAAAGGAAGAAAGGAAAGGAAGAAGTAAAGAAGAAGAGACTCAACAAAAGAAGAAAAAAGATCTAATTGATTAATATACCAGCAATTCATGCACATTGCTATACTTAAGCATTTATTTGCAGAAAAGCAAATATGCATTTTGCTTGCTTTCATTTTCCCAAAGCACAACTTAATTAATGCTGTCATACAGCTTTTGATAACAGATTCATACTGTAACAGTCCTCCCACGCCACAAGATCAATGGAACCCGAGAAGCTACAACAGAAAGAAATTAGAACGTGCATCAAATTTGTGAAGCTCATAAAGAAAACACATTTGCCCTTCATGTATTTTTAAAGAGATTCTTGCTTCATTATATCTTGTAAATGGTTTCTCTGTTCAGTACAGCAGATAGAATTGAACTTTGGTGGTATTCCATTTTTCAGAAGAGAATGCCATTCAGTTTTAATAAAGATTTTAGTGGTGATGTTATTATGTTTAGGTGCCCAGTTAGTCTATAGGGGCTTTGTAATATCTGGGAAGGAACCTAGCATGTACAATTACTAATTGTCTTACTTTCTTCTTTCCATACTCTTTAGCCTTCAAGAATCAAATCTTATTTCCAACCTTGGAAGATTAACTTTTTGATCAGTTGTAGTTCATGCTTTGTTTTCAGTAGCATATTGAATCGTATAATAGAAAAAAATAAAACTAATAATTTAGAACAGTATTTAGGAATTTGTATTCATTTAAATCAGTTTGCCTTTAGATCATATAGCTTTTAGATGAAAATACTAGTTTTGGAGTCATGACATGTAAGTAATTAATTTAACCCCAGGATGAAACTCCCAGTATTGATAGAACTGAATTGTATTTCGAAGAAATACATTCTCCTAGGAGGAAACATAGGCAATAATTTCTTTTACATCAGCCATTGAATCATTTTTCTCGATATGTCTCCTCAGGCAAGGAAAACAAAAGCAAAAATAAACTATTGAGACTATACCAAAATGAAAAGTTTTGTACCGAAAAAGAAACCATCAACAAAATGACAATGCAACCTACTAAATGGGAGAAGATATTAAAATTTAAAAGTTAAAGGCCTATATTAACTTTGTATATGCAAAAGTATAAGCTTTGCTTTCAAGAGGTCTTTTTCTCAAAGTAGGTTATATCTTAGCATTAATAAAAGGACATATGTGTGTTTAAAGTGAAAAAAATATCCAATAAGGGTTTAATATCCAAAATATATAAAGAATTTACATGACTCAGCACCAAAACCCCCCATGTTATCTGGTTTAAAAATTGGCAGAGAACTTGAATAGACAATTTCCCAAAGAAGATATACAAATGGCCAACAAATGAAAAGATGTTCAACATCACTAATCATCAAGGAAATGCAAATCAGATTCACAATGAGATATCACCTTCTACATATTAGAATGGCTGGGATAGAAAAACAAGAAATAACAGGTGTTAGCAAAGTAGTAGGGAAAAAAGGAACCCTCTTGCACTGTCGATGGGCATGCAAATTGGTGCAGGCACTGTAGAAAACAATATAGAAATTTCTCAAAAAATTAAAAATAGAGGATGCCTAGGTGGCTCAGTGGTCGAGTGTCTGCCTTTGGCTCAAGGTGTGATCCCCAGTCCAGGGATGGATCCTGAATTGGGCTCCCTGTGAGCAGCCTACTTTTCCCTCTGCCTAGGTCTCTGCCTGTCTCTCTGTAACAGTCCTCTCCTTGTCTATCATGAATAAATGAATGAAATCTTAAAAAAAATTAAAAATAGAATTGCCATATGACCTGGTAATTCCACTACTAGGTATTTACCCAAAGAAAATGAGAGCACTAATTTGAAAAGATATATGCACCCCTATGTTTATTGCAACATTATTTACAATGGCAAAGATATAAAACAACTCAAATGGCCATCAATAGATGGATGGATAAAGAAGAGATTGTATGTATGTACAACGGAATATACTCAGCCAGAAAAAAGAATGAGATCTTGCCATTTGAAACAACATGGATGGACTTAGAGGGCATTATGCTAAGTGAACTAAGTCAGAAAGACAAATACCACATGATTTCACTCACATGTGGAATTTAAGGAATAAATCAATCAAGCAAGGAAAAAAAATGAAAAAACAGGCTCGTAAATACAGAGAACAAACTGGTGGTTGCCAGAGAAAAGGTGAATGGGGAGATGGTTGTAATAGACACAGGTGATTAAGAGGTACAAACTTTTTTTTCTTTTAAGATTTTATTTATTTATTCATGAGAGATATATATAGAGAGAGAGACAGAGACACAGGCAGAGGGAGCAGGCTCCATGCAGGGAGCCTGACATGGGACTCGATCCCGGTTCTCCAGGATCAGGCCCTGGGCTGAAGGCGGCGCTAAACCACTGAGCCACCCGGGCTGCCCGAGGTACAAACTTCTAACTCCAAAATAACTATTTCTCAGAGATGAAAACTACAGCATAGGGAATATAGTCAATAACATGGTAATAACTTTGGTGACAGATGGTGATTACACTTGTGGTGAGCACTAAATACTGTATAGAATTGTTCAATCATTATGATATACACCTGAAACTAATATGTTACGTTCATTATGCTTAAATTAAAAAAATACTGTTTCATGAAAATTAAAAAAATGCATCTCTCTCACTCCATATGTAGTTATTTATTATACAACATATTCCTTCTGAGATTCCACTTTAGATATTTATTATTGGCTTTTCCAAACTAAGTCATCTCAAAATGAAATAATTATTTGAAAACTGAATAATGAGCTACAAAAATCTATTTGTTCAATGTTGATTTTAATATTTTAAAATATTGACAGCAAGTATTATGTAAAAAAAATAGATTTAACTTATGGTTTGTATTTTTGGAATCTTTGAAAAAATATTGGGCCCAGGGGTGCCTAGATGGCTCAGTTGATTGGGCATCTGACTTTTGGTTTTGGCTCAGGTCATAATCCCATGAGTCGTGGGATCAAGCCCTGCATCAGGCTCTGTGCTTAGCAGAGAGCCTGCTTGAGATTCTCTCTCTCTCTAGCTCTCTCTCTCTTACAAAATTACAGCATAGGGAATATGCTGTAATCTCTCTCTCTCTCTCTCTCCCCCCCACCCCCTTCAACCCTCTCCCTGGCTCACTCTTTCAAATAAATAAATAAATCTTTTAAAAAAATGTTATGCTAAATATATGTAGATTTATTGGAAAAGCTTTTGATTTAAAGAAATGCTTGAAACAGTATACAATTTTTGATATAAAAATTGTTGATATTTAAACAACCCTTCTGAAAAGACATGATATGCTCTTATATCCATTATTGTAAGATTTCTTGGATTGGTTGGATAATCTGTCATTGCATAAAGGTTCCTCCAAACATAGTTTAATATTTGGAGTCACAAGAGCAATTGCATTATATGCTCTTTTTTTTTCTTCTTTTCTTTTCTTTTTTCTTTTTTTTTGACCACAGACAGATTTGTAAACCCTGGTTTCCTTATTCAATGACTAATTTTAGTGAGCTATAGGATTTTCAATAATAGATTTTATGACTTTGTATCTACATATTCTGCACAGACTATTAAACTAGTTTTAATTCATGCTGGCAATATAATTTAGAAAGGAAAAGAGGTTCATTAACTTTTTTACTACCAATTTAAGATTAAGTTTCTTTATTTCCCTTCTATTCTAAGTAATGATGCACAGCTTCAAGATAGTGTGCTAAAGTGATTTTGGTTATTTGGAAACAACAGTTTAGCAGTTAGTATCATCAATGCATTTATAATATTTCTAGGATCACTGCAACATGGATGAAAATATTGACTTTTTTGTAGGGAGTTAACAGAGTTACTATTAAAATGATCAGAAAATTGTGTGATCCTGATTAATACTAGTTACTATTAATTTCATATGTGAAAATATTTTGTCAGAGTAATGAAATTCAACATTTTATAATTGAGTGTGACTAGGAAAAGTGAAATCAATAAATTATAGCTCTTCCTCCATACTATTTTGGACATGAATTTCATGAAAAATGTAAATATTGCAAAAAATTACTATGTTTCTCAGATTTTAGAAAGCTTTTTACAAAAAACTATACAGATCCATCATTCTTAGCTCATTGTACATGATTTTCATAACCAATCTTAAATTTTGCGCAGCAAACCTTGACCAGGAACAGCAGTATCTGTTAAAGATACTATTTATTGGGCCACCTGGATGACTCATTGGTTAAGTGTCCAACTCTTGATTTCTGCTCAGGTCATGATCTCAGGGTCATGAGATTGAGCACTGCTTTGGGCTCTATTGCTCATTTCCCTCTGCCTCATCCCCACCCCCACACATGCACACTGTCTCTCTCTCAAACTGTTTCTCCTGGAAAATAAATTTAAGTCTAGTATTTTTTACTTATACTTTCTTTTTAAAGATCTCTACCTGCTAAGTTTTGGGGAGCTATTAGGATACATGATATCATAAGGACAAAATAAACAGGACTCTTTATGAAAAAAAGATTCTCAAATAGTGTCCTAGAAAGCTGTTCTTGGAGGTCTTTGTTAATCATTTTTTTTTCTATGCTTGTTAATGTATTAAAAATGTTTTTTTTTTTTTTTGAGAGAGACCATTGACGATAAGGATAATTTCACCTCACTTTTCCATGTATTCAGCCACAAATTCTCACTAGACACTTCAAATTCCACATTCAATCTTAATTATAACCTTAAATCAGGTTCATTAAGGTATAAATATACACTCACTTGAAAACAAAGAGTCGTTGTGGTCTTCATACTTTCCAGAAAATGTCACTATATTGTTGATACTCAACTTCAATCAGTCATTTGAGAAGAAAACAAATAAACAATACTGTAGGAAGATAACCTAAAAGACAAATTCTTTTCAAAAACTGTAAAACATTGTAATGTCATTATAATATTCTTGTTGGGAATGGTTTCATTTGAAAAATACATCGGTAGCTAACAATATCATGAAAGTTCACTCTGATGTTCATAAGACTTTAATGAACAAACATTAGCATGAGTTGATTGATTCAGATGTGCCACTCAGTTGGCCTAGAAGAACATGACTTATTTATAAGAATGAAAAAATCCTCATCATTATAGAGTATTATCCATCCATCACTGAAATTTGAAAAGAGAGCAATATTGGTTATCGATAGAGACTTGAATTTAAAAAGGAAAAGATCATATGTGCTAGAAGAATTACAAAGAGGGCAAATAAAAATTTAGGAAATCCATTTTATTATTTGAAGCTGACATAAATAATATATCTCATTAATTTAGGTACTCTTGATGATTGCTACAAATATTTCATTCATGTCAATAGCAACACAAGCATATATGGGACAGATATTTCTAATTCCTCAATATTTACCAAATACCAGGTATTCAGTAATGGCTTGAATTTTACTTGAGATGTCAATGTCTTGCTTAAAAAAAAAAAATTACTTCTTGACTCCTTTGAAGTAGGGGTGGTCATATGATGTATTTCTGGATTAATAAGGCATAATGTGATTTATTCTAAGAAAGCATCACCTCTTCCTGGTTACTGGCCCTCTTTCCTGTATGCCTGTGGTTAAGCAGCATGGTTGGAGTTGGAACAACCATTTTGTCATCTTAAGGATGAAAGTTAGAAGATACAGGTAGCAGAGCACCTCAAATGAGTCCTAACTAACATAGCACACAGAGGAAAACCAGAAAAGAGTAGATATCAATTTGGGAGGCAATATTGGTGGATTCTATTTTGCTGGATTGTGTGGTACTATAGAAAGGCTGATTTGGGGCCCTCAGTTCTTGCATGCACAAGTAGTGCAACACTGGACAAGACAGTGTATTTCTCCTGGACTTTTATTATGTCTAAAGTCAAGAAGTTAACTTTAATAATTTGTTTTCAAATGAGGGGATGGAAGGTCAAAATTTTGAGGCTGTGCTTTTATATTGCATATATATTACTACGTTTTGATAGTTGTAAAGATAAATTATGGACACTAAGGATTGACAGCCTCTACGCCAGTTTGAAAAGGAAAACATAGTTAGTTGCATAGTGATTTTCAATAAAAAGCCACAAATATCCTATGGAAAAGCTATCATATTCATTGAGGCGGCATCACATTTATAAATTTATCAAAAAGATGTTATTTATAGTAGTACACTGAACCATCATTCTAACTGATTTTTAAGAGGCCTTTAAAGTTCTATCATTTTGTGATTAATGAATAATATCACAATGTAGTTGGTAATGGAGCTAGAAAATCCTTGATTTTAAGCTCAAAGTTATTTCTTTTGCCTAGTGTATTTATGTATTTATTTATAATAAACATAACAAACATAGGCCTTTATTTACAATTGGATTAAAAAAATAATGTGAATGTGTGAAAATTTGGAAATTGTTCCCTGCAAATTCAAATAAATATTTTCTCTGATTCTCATTGCTTCTTAAATTTTACAGACCTGGAATGATATATTTTTGTTTAAGAACTCAAAAGTAGACTAATATAAAAGTTGGGACCCTGGATTCTTTATTGCTATGACCTTGCATTTCTACATGAAAGTGCTTCTTTATATGTTTTTCAATATACCCTCAAAATTTTATAGCCCAATCTAATAACTGTCACAGAAGTCTCAGACGAAATATGGGCATATATAACCAGCAATCTGGAATAGTGGCTTTGATTTCAGATGAGCTTCAAAAGCCCTTTAGTTCACATGTAGACATTCTGTAGTGCATGATGTGACTTATGTCAACTTTGCAGTAAATATCCATGAAAACATACAAAAAGACTAAAATGCCAAAAGCTGAAAATAGCAAAGTAAATATAAGCAAAAACTCTTTGGTAAAACCCCGAGGTCCATTGCTACTTAGTGCACCGTCCATGGTTATGTGTTAAAAAATACAACATTGGAATACTCATCATACCTCCATCTTCTGAATTAGAAGACTGCAGGAAATCATCTTTCTCCCAACATCCTACTCCCTCCCTGAATTTAAAAAAGAGAAAGAGAGAGGAGAGAGAGAGAGAGAGAGAGAGAGAGAGAGAGAGGAGGGAGATTGAAAAACATATGACTTCAACACTATCTTGTTGCTCCTCGCCCCCCACCCAACTCCATGACATACAAAATTGTCACTCATATTCCCAAATGCTCGGGGACTATTTTTGGAGACAGATGCTGTCCCTCCCCTCCACTCTCATTAGCTTTTTTTGCCTCGGTCCCTTTGGTGACATAACACTCAGTAGGTGACACAGTAGGAAGTGGGATATGATGTATAGAAACACATTGCAGTATGTGATGCTAAATTGCTGTAGGAAAAACACTGTTGTTAGGAAATATAGGAGAATCACCAGAAACACTGCATGCTTTGGGGTAAAGTGGTTCCTATCTTTATTCTTGTGGTGTAAGCACTGACTATTGGTTTTTCTTTTTGTAAACCAAGTCGCTGACCTCAGCTTCACTGTGGAGGCATCTACTTTAATAAATGCATTGCCAGCCACACAACTATATGGATAAAGAACTATCTGCATCTGCCTTCCAGACTTCTTTGTTTTAGAGATCTTGGCTGATTTTGATAACTGATTATTCGGCCTTTCCTTTTTTTTTTTTTTTTTTTTCCTTCTTCTGTGCTTTAAATTCCCTCTCTTTTGTTTAAAATTCACCAGTAAAGATCGATCCTGCAAAACCCTAGGCCTCCCACCCTTGACCCTAATATAAGGAGAACCACAGGCCTATGTTCTTCTCTTTTTATTTGAGACCTCAGCATGTAGCTCCAGATGTGCTGTGTCATTTCCAAGGCTTGTAAGTGATAAACCATGTCTCTTTTAAAATTTCCTGGCAGTAATTGTTAAGGGCGTCTTGCAATCATAATAAGAACCACAATGGCCATTCCAGCCACAAGACTATTGAGAGGCTGAGACTAGCACAAAACAATTCTATAGAAAAGGACACAAAATTTGGTCAAAGAACCTGCATGAGATTGAACCTCGGTCCAGCAACCCCACTTCAATAAATCTCTACTGGATACCACAAAGCAAATTAGGATTTTTGTGTATCAACCTGGCTTGTTGGTCTAGATCTGAGTGGGGATATGTATAGTAGACTAGAGCAGAACAAATATACAGTGAAGGGGATAAAAGTCTCAGATCCATCAAGGTTTCTCAAATTTCTTAAAAAAATTAAAAATAGAATTACAAAAAAATTAAAAATAGAATTACTATGATCCAGGAATTCTACTACTGGGTATTGAAAATGAAAATGCTAATCCAAAAAGACAGATGCGCCCCTATGTTTATTGCAGTATTATTTATCAAAAGACAAGAAATTGAAGCAAACTGAAGAGTCCACTGATAGATGAATGGATAAAGAAGAGAAAGATATGGCATATAGAGAGAGTATTTATATACATAATGGGATATTACTCATACATGAAAAAGATGAGGTCTTATCACTTGTGACAACCTGGATTGACCTCGAGGGTATTATCCTAAGTGAAAATAAGTCAGAAACAGAAAGAAAAATACCATTTTATTTCACTTATATGTGGAAACTTAAAAAAAAAAAGAACAAACAGAAACAGGCTCTTAAGTATGGAGAACAAACTGGTGTTTGCTATAGGGGAGGTGGGTAGGAAAGCAGATGAAATAGGTAAAGGGTAGTACAAGGTAAAAACTTCCAGTTATATAATAAATAAGTCATGTAGATGAAAAGTATAGCATAGAAAATATAGTCCATAATATTGTAATAATGTTATATAGTGACAGATGGTAAATATACTTTTTGTGGTGAGCACTGAATATAATTGTTGAATCAATGCATTGTATACCTGAAACTAATACAACATTGTATACTAATTGTATTTCAAAAAACTGATTTTTTTAGGAAGGAGGAGAAGGAGGAGGTGGGGGAAGGAGGAAAGAAAAACTCCATTCCACCAAATTCTAGACTCAGACTCGTCATGCCCCATTCAAGTGTAGCTGAATATTCAACAGACAAAGCAAAAAAGCAAACAAATGAAATGAGGTCTTAGAAACGGCAAGAACTGTCATGAAGAATGAGAATAAGAACTGAAATTTGAAAATTATTTTCTGAAAGAAAGAGGACATTCTGAACATTGATTTAGGACATCAAGTGCATGTTCTTGGCAAGATATGGAAAAAATTGGCATCTATAGAAAAGAACCATGAGAAATAGCAGAAACAAGGCTGAAAGTTGGTCACTCAACAAATATTATGAGGTAGGAGATAAACACATGCAAAAACTCAATTTCAAAAACTTCAGAATTATTTTCAAAAATAAGAATTTAAAGTATGTAACTGTTGTTAATGAGCACAACTGATGCTGCAGGACCTCAGTGCTGAGGAACTGCAAATGGAACAGACAAAAATATAAAAGCAAAGGAAGAAAATGGAAAGTAAGAGTAGTTTTAACCTAAATAGTGGCAAAGTAAAATCAGAAAATAAGCAAAAATTCTCAGCTAAACTAGAACAAATTAAAAGAGAAACCATCTCTGTAGGAAAGAAGGGGGGGGGGGAAACCCATAAGTCTATGAAGGGAAACCGTAAGTCCTGAAAGTAGAAACAAAGTACACATACCCTAATAATTTCCTCTCTTAATTTCCAGGCTATATTCCCTATAGGGATGTTCCACCTGTATTGGTTTCTAATCTAGAAGTTTCAGTTTGGCATCCCATTGCCTGTTCTCATGAATAAGTGCTGAGTCATAGCTTGTTTTCTTCATTTTACAAAGAGAACAGAGGGCATAAGGACCTAAATGACAAGATTCAAATAGTCAGCAGCAGAGCTGAGATTACATGCCTAATTTAGAATACCCATTTAGAAATCTTTTCAACAACATGCAATCCCTTCGTACTTGTTTACTACAAATCTGTTCA
Source organism: Canis lupus dingo (assembly GCF_003254725.2). Lineage (NCBI taxonomy): Eukaryota > Metazoa > Chordata > Mammalia > Carnivora > Canidae > Canis > Canis lupus. Next base: position 31,505,489 of record NC_064257.1, on the reverse strand, counting down.
GCAAGCACTTTTGCACATGGAATCTACTTCAATTCAGCTGATTTTTTTTTTAAATAAAAAATATAAGTGAAGAAGCAGGAGAACAGCAGTTGAGGAAGGAAAAAAAAAGACTCAATTTGGCCCACGTCTGTTATTTTTTATTCAGTGACAGTTTTCCATACAAGCACCTTGAATATTGTTTTTATGTCTATGGTAAATCCTCAGGAAATTTCAAGTGACATGTCTAATTTGTTTTAGCCCTTGGAACATGAGAACTATTGGTTGAAAAATTGTGCTTGGCAGTGTACTTACTTCTGATTAATAAAGTACTTAAAGTATGTACCATAAGATTTCTGTTATTCAATTTGAAAGAATTACTTTTAAAGCAATATTTCCATATGCTCCCCTCTGAACACCAGTGAACAATCTGAAACGTGAGACAAAGTACAAACCGCCTACCACAGTTTCTTGTATGCAGTCAATGTTCAATAATCATGTATTTGATTTTCACTTATGCTTTAGTAAATGAAAAGTCTTGTGACATAGCCAACCGACTGTTTAAAAAGTGACATCACTTGGGGGAATCCTGAAGGGGTGGTAAGAAGAGCCTTTGAGAGATAGTCTCATATTCTAAAAGGATGCCTTCGACTCCTTCACTGTTTCCCAGATGCTGTGAAATAATGGGCCATATTTTTGCTGTCTTAAATGTGTGAATAGTAACACATTATAACTACTGTTAATTTATTTATTTTTCGTCTCTCCTATCCAGTGAAAATCATGGAGCTCCCACATAGGTGATTTGACCTAGAGTTTGTCTTTTTGGAAGCAACAGATGTTAGAATCTTAGAGAAGAAAAAAAAAAATTATCTCTGGTAAGAATGAGAGGAAACTGTCTTTTTTTTTCAGAATTTTTTTTTCATAAATATTTCTGCTCTATTCAAAGCTTACTTTCTGGGCAGCCCTGGTGGCTCGGCGGTTTAGCCCCGCCTTCAGCCCAGGGTGTGATCCTGGAGACCCGGGACGGAGTCCCACCTCGGGCTCCCTGCATGGAGCCTGTTTCTCCCTCTGCCTGTGTCTCTGCCTCTCTCTCTCTCTCTCTAATGAATAAATAAATAAAATCTTAAAAAAAATAAAAAAAACAAAACAAAACTTACTTTCTCATTCTAATAAAAGAGAATCAGCATGCATTGAAATGTATTAATAGCAATAGTAAGATATAAGGACAATTTGAGTTTTTTTCTATTTGGTTCTTACTCCTTTATTCCTTCCTTTGTCTTTTTTTTTTCTTTATTTTTCTCTTTACAAAGAGGATTTTTGTTAAGTAAATAAAAAAGAGAAAGTGCTTAAAATTTTATAGCCAATATTTTCACTGTATTTTGTTTTAAGTTTACTATAATACTTTGTTTTAATAATCCTGGACAATCAAAAACTTGAAAATAAAACATCTTTACCTTAAGAGTAAAGATGATACAAAAATTTCTTCCCTGATAAATTGTTTTCTTAAAGCAGATTTTAGGTGATTAGGTGTAACATGATCCCATTTTGTAAAATAATAACTGCACCCCACATAAACAAATATATGTATGCATTCATTTGTATACATAGACATTTTATTATGCATATATAATCTGTATAATCATAACACAAATTCCATGAATCAATTTTTACCCTTACCTTAAAAGCCCAGTTTTCTTCTTACCTGGTTCCTCATTTTGGTTTTCATTTGCTTGTTTCTGTACTCCTTCTAGTCCTCTAAACTTCAATTTCAGCCAAAGACTCATTCTTAAATCTATTCTCATTTCATCTACGATCACGTACTTGGTGATTTCATCCACTATTTATCTCCAAATATATCTATACTCTGATGACCCTTAGACTTACTTATCTGTATTCTGGATCTCTTCCCCAAATCCAAATTCATATCCAAATGCCTGCTTACATCTCCACTTAAATGATATAATATCATCTCAAAGTTAACATGACTAAAATTGAACTTCTGATTCTTCTTTTTTAAGATTTTATTTATTTATTTATTTATTTATTTATTTATTTATTTATTTATGAGAGACATACAGAGAGAGGCAGAGACACAGGCAGAGGTTGAAGCAGGCTTCCTTCAGGGATTCCGATGCGGGACTCAATCCCAGAACCCCTGGATTAGGCCCTGAGCTGAAGGCAGATGCTCAACCACTGAACCACCCAGGCATCCCTGAACTTCTGATTCTTAAGTCATTCCAAACTTATTCTAACAATCCCCTACCTCACTTTGCAACAACTCTGTCTATCCAATTCCTTACGGTTAACAATTTGGGGGCAATCCTTGAATCTCGTCCTTGTTCCATACCCCACATCGAAACCATTAGCAAATCCTGCTGGCTTTACCGTCAAATCATACTGAAAATCCAATCACAGTAGGCCCTTGCCATTAGCTGTGGTTTCCCTGTCCTGCATTTTCCCTGACCAGCAGTCAACCACAGTTTGGAAGCAGATGATCTGACAAATCATGGAAGGTCCCTAGTGGCCTAATGCTACGTCACATTGCATGCACAATGTGTCATTCCCCTCACTTTATCTCATCACAGAGGCATTTTATCATCTCACATCACCACAAGAAGGCTGAGTACAGTACAATAAGATATTTACAGAGAGACAAAGACCACATTCATATAACTTTAATTATAGTATATTGTAGTAGTTGTTCTATTTTATGACCAGTTATTGTTGTTAGTCCTCCTAGAGTCACACTTAACCCCTTCAGTCCTTTTCAACACAGTCAGGATGATCCTTTAAAGCCAGACTGAGATCCTTTCACTCTTTTTTTTTTTTTTTTTTCAAAATCCTCCAACATTTTTTTCATTCATTTGCCTCAGAGCAATAATCAAAGTATTTACTAGGACATATATCCTTGCCCCCTTCCCAACCCCATACCCACCTGCTAATAACATCACTTCCTTTTTATCTTTCCTTTCAGTTCATTCACACAAGTCTTCTTACTGTCTTCCAATCTTCTAGTTATACTCTCAGTTCAGAGTCTTTGCTCTTGTATTACATCTGCCTGAAATGTTCTTTTCCAGAGGTCTGCATGGTTTGACTTACCAGTTCCTCTGTAAAGTTTTCCCAGCCATCCAACCAAAAATTTCAGAATGAACTCCCCTAACACTTTTTATCCTCATGCTAATGTCACTTTTCTCCTCACCGCTAATCATATTCTTTCACTTAATTTTTTGTGTGTTTTTCCAATCAAAATATTAGCTTTATGAAGGAAGATAAATTTGTTGTTGTTGCTGTTATTCTCTTATGGATTCTGGGTGCCTACAACTGTTCTTGCCTCATGGTAGGTGTTCAGTAAATAATAACTATTCTTTCCAATAATAGACTAGAAAAAGTGAAGGGGGGAGAGTTTTAGTTCTTTTTCACATCATTTTAAAGAACAAGATCATGGGTGAATTTTACTTTCTTTTCCTTATATGATTCAAAAATAGTATGGTACAAAACTTTTTCTGTGAGAAAATTGGAAGTTCTAACAACATTTTTCTCACTGGGTGACAATTTCAGAATTTAGGGTCTAAATACTTATTATACCTGTCAGATCATGTTCTCATAGATCCCAAAATAGGAAGCATTGCTAATTGCTTCCATAGGTAAAACTAGTGGCTTATTATTACAACTTGGGACAATGTGGCAAATGTGATGATTTATTTATACTAGGCTAAGGAAGTCTCAGTCTGGCTTTCATGTCAGGCCCATCTATAAGTAAAGATTCCATTAGAGGAGCAAAGTAGCAAAAAGCCGTATAGGAAGGAGCTCTAAAAAGAGCCATGGGATGGAAGAGCCAGATGTACAATATTCAGAATTGTACGTAAGTAAGATAAATATTAGATGGAGGAAAATGATGACCATGGATAGATAACAGGACTTTGCTTGAGTTGGAATTTCGATGAAGGGCTTCTGTATACAGTTATGGGAATCTGTAAAAGCTATTTGTATACCCAACTATAGCCAGGACATGGAGGAAGCTGGCAATTTACAGAAATCAGAATGTAGAGCAGTGACCAAGTCAGAAACCTAAATCTGAGGGACATTTCTAAGAGTGGGGTGAGGAAGCCTCAGAAATAAAACATTAAGGCTATTGTCAGCAGAGAAGAATAAGCTTTGGCTCATGCATAAACCTACTTGTCAGCACTGGGACAAATATCCCTACTCAATGACTGGGGATCCAATGTAGTAATGCAGCAGTCACTTACAAGGTACTGAACCTTGGGGTGTCTAGATTCTTTTTTTTTTTTTTAAGATTTTATTTATTTATTCATGAGAGACACAGAGAGAGAGGCAGAGACACAGGCAGAGGGATAATCAGGCTCCCTGCGAGGAGCCTGATGTGGGACTCCATCCCAGGACCCAGGGATCACGCCCTGAGTTTAAGGCAAACACTCAACCGCTGAGCTACCCAGGCATCCCAGCTGTCTAGATTCTGAGGCAGAGACTGCATTGGTTTGCTTATCCCCACCTCATGTCTACTTTGTCCTGTGCCTTTGCAGGGTGGAGAAGACATGGAATCAAAGAGAGCTAGCAGTAGTTTATCTTTTTTTTTTAAGGTTTTTTTTTTTTTTTTAATTGTAACAAATTATTGGGATTCATTCATTCAACCGGTCACTTTGTCAGGCACTGACAATAGAACAAATAAAACAGATTCAGTCCTTGACCTCATGGAATTTTGCTTATGTTATAATTTTTTTCTTTAATGTATTGTCCTATATGTGATAAATGTTTAAAGTAATCCTTTTAGGGGAGCCTGGATGGCTCAGTGGTTGAGTGTCTGCCTTTGGCTCAGGGCATGATCCTTGGGTCCTGGGATGGAGTCCCACATTGGGGTCCCTGCAGGAAGCTTGCTTCTCTCTCTGCTGTCTCTGCCTCTATTTCTGTGTGTCATGAATAAATAAATAAAATCTTAAATATATATACATATATCTTTTAGTTTTATGTCTTGTTCTAACTTAGAGTATGTTTACAATTCAGTCTGAAATGAAATGGACTTTAGAGAAATTTTACAATGGACTAAGGAACTGCCAATGATCAGTGGGCTCTTTTCGTTAGTTAATAATAGCCTGAGGTGATTCCCAACCCCAAGTTGTCATAGATGCTCATATTTGGAAAGGATGCTAGATATTTTCTAGACCAACATCCTTATTTTATATATCTTCAGCCCAGGGAAGATATAATGCATGCCAAAATTTGTGTAAAAAAAAAGCTCAGCTGAGATTAGATTGGAAATCTCCTAATACCATAGATGAGAGGATTTTCTTCCATGATTCTCCTACTAAGTATCAAATTAAAACCAAATTTCAGAGTAGAGAGTAGATTTTATGTTCGCCAATCAGTACATACATTGCTGTTCCCTTCAAATTAGAGCATTCATGTTATTTCTCTGGGGAAAAAATGGCTTTCATATATCTGTCTGTATTTCTTTTTCTTATAACACATAAAAAGGATTAGTGAAAAAAATGAAATAGCTGAAAGCCATTAAAAATAATGGAAAAAGTTATGCTCTAAATTTCAACCTGTTAAATCAAAGCCTGTAAGTTAGTCTTTGAATATTTTTTTAAAATGTTGACACTGTATAGAGGAGGTTTTTTTTTTTTTTTTTTTTTTTTTTTTTTTTTTTTTTTTTTTTTATCAAAAGACTTTGGTTAAAAAAAATATTGAGTAAAAAAATCAACTATGTTCACAGGTGCATGCCTCATCATCTTTTCTTATTTGTCTTTACTAGTCAAAATCACTTATAGAATAATAGAATCACTTATAGAATAATAAGAATAATCGAATCACTTATAGAATAATAAGAATAAGATTGGAGAAAAATCAGTGCTGGGAGAGGGGGAGGAGAGACAGGCATCTCTTCACTTAACAGGTACAGTCCTCTGCTGGTTGTCAGTTTTCCTGCTGATAACCAGCCGTTTGCCATGGATAGCTCTACACAGCATGAACTGGCTCTTTTTAGGACACATGGGGGCTCTTCTGATCTCACACTCCCTCTGAGGTGACCATCAATCTCTCTCACTACCTCATCTACCTGCCTTTATCTCCCTTTCTTTCACATTTCCACTCAGGAGAAATCAGTTCAACATGAAGTTCAAGAGCAGAAGTAAAGGAGGCATGAGAACTGTAACATATGCATATTAATGTCTTGCATCTCTTTTGAGCTTTATGTTGTATACAACCCCTTACTTATTTGTTCCTCAAAATATTCCATTGCCAATCATTCTGTGGAGGAAGATCCTTGGTACTACAAAACTCTCCCTCTAACCACGTGAGCAGAGTTGTTGTCAAGACTTACTTGGGCCCCACCATAATCTAGTTTCAGCATTGAAGACTGAGGCCTCCAATCAGCATGGGCTGCGTTGATTCCATCAGAGAGAAGTATCCTCTGTGGTTGTCAACTGTTCAAATATTTATGCTGAGAACTTTTGAGGCTCCCAGGAGAATATCTCTGCAAACCTCTTTTGCGACTTTCAATGGACTGCTGACCATGGGCATAGATTAATCACATTATCACCTAAATGTTTGGGTTTCAAACTGACTATGCCTAGGACATTAAAACTTGCTTCTCCCCATTCTTTCTATGTTTATTATTCTCAACTACCAACCAAAATGCAAAGTCAGCTAGTCATCTACACTCAATTATATGCAGACACTGTTCTAGGTATTGTGGATACACTCTTGTGTACATGAAGAGTACAGGAAGCATACTTATCATAATAATAAGCTATAGCTAGTATATTAAAAGAATCTCAAATCTATGGTATAAAAATATGAATGCTTTTTTATGGAATTCATTTTGTTGTTGTTGTTCCTTAAAGGGAAGAGTCCATAATTCTCTGGTACTTTTTGCTTAATAAATGTTGTTTATTTCCAGTTTAAGCCATTTAAAACTCCAGTTTCATGCCTGATTCATAGCCATACAGTTCTCCTTTCCATCTGTAGGCCATTGTTGGGAGAATCAAGGAGTGAAAGGCAAAGAGACAAATGTCTCTTTTTGCAGCTTGTGTTTGTTGTCACTTTCTTTGCAAATGCTGTGTTGCAGCTGGTACTTTCTATAGAATAAGTATCCCAATTCTGCATCTCCTGTAAGGCCCTGGTATGAGATTTTCACATTACATTCTAAACTCTTTGACCATAGAACCCCATAATGTGGGAGATAATTCTAATGCTACCTCTTTCATTGCCTCAGCTCACATCACTAGTGGTATACCTCGTGGCCCCTCCTGGCTGCTGTCCTGGGGTCAGAAACAAGGAAAACAGCTAATGTCCATCTAACTTATGAGGTGTCCCCTCATGGGAAACATCCGCATACCCACCTCAACTATCAATAAGATTGCAGATGGGTCCAATGCTATCTCTTCTCTCATCTTATGAAGTCATTACCATCTTTAGGTAGGCACATTGATATAAGAGCCTGAGTAGATATACAGTGGAGGATGGAGAGTTGATACTTCTTTCTTGTAGACACCCCCAATTTCAACCCATTAATCATACTTGGCTTCAGGGGAGGGATGAATAAATGCATGCTCTCTCTCTCTGTGTTCCCTAACCATCCCTATAGATTCTTTATGGATGGTTGTGTGTTATGGTACTGAGAGTAGGGCCATTTTCATTTCCTCTGAATAAACTTTGAAGAGAATCACCTGCCTCTAATTGTAGATTTCTTTATAGTTATATTTCTTTAACAAGAAAAAAATATATTTAAGGGATATTTAATATCTCCTGTGTTCAATGGCAAACAAGTTGCCAATCCTAACACAGCAATAAATACCAATCAACATTCTTTATTAACCCATAAGAAGCAGGCAAATATGTTAATAATACATATACGAAAATAAAGCAAGGCTATATGTTGGGACTGTTAGACTGAGACATTGTAAAAGCTGTCATTGAGAACACATTTAACTGAGACCCCAGTGACCAGATGGGTATTGACCCAGATGCAGATATTTGGTGGAAAGAAGGCACAGATAATTATAAGCAGAGGAAATAATTAGTGAGAAAGCAAAGACTTCCAAGATTGGCAATGAATCTAGAATATATGAAGAAGAGAAAAAAGGCAATATGACTTAGCAAAGTTTCAGAGTACAATGATATGAAATTGGTTGAAGAGGTAGACAAAGAGAGGTAAAGGTGGCTTAAAGTAAGGATGTAGAGTTCACTTCATTGGATTGTGAATATTTTATTTTATTTTATTTATTTATTTATTTATTTATTTATTTATTTATTTGGATTGTGAATATTTTAAAGTAGAGATTTAAAAAAGTGCTGATGGCTTAGATGTGGATACAGGCATCAAGAGAAAAAGGAAAATTTTAAAAAAATGAGTCCTTGGATTTTTGCTTCAATAGCTATAAGGATTATGGTACCACTTGCTGAAATCATAAAGCCTAGAGAAGAAATAGATCGTTTTTGTTGTTTGTATCAATTTGCTAACACTACCATAACAAAGTACCATGATTGGGTGGCTTAAACAATAGAAATGCAGGTCCCACAGTTCTGGAGGTTGGAAATCTGAGGCCAAGATGTTAGCAAGGTTTGTTTCTTTTGAAGCCTCTCTCCTTGGCTCATAGATGCTCATCATCTGTGTCTTCAGTCTTCTGACTGCACCTTAGGAGGACATCAGTCATATGGGACTGAGTCCCACTCTAATGATGACTTTAATTTAATTATCTCTTTAAAGACCGTAGCTCCAAATGTAATTACATTCTGGGGTCCTGGGGTTAGAACTTCAGCATACAAATTTTTAGGGGGCATAATTCAGCTCATAACATTGCTATTATTAATATGTATGTATTTGGTGGGAGGAAATGAAAGTAATCAAGAGCTCTGTTTTGAAAATTACCTTGGAACGTTTAAAAAGAGATAAGGTAGTTATCGTAAATTAATACTGCATACATTATATATTATAAATAGCACTGGCTTTCCTCTCTTTTTCCAAGTACCACCTCACAATATAACCTCCACTTCATGGAAAACTCTCTATATGTGATTTGTGCCCACAGTCGAATCTCATTTCCTTGCTAATACCTTCTTGTGCCTTTGATTCATACTTTTTTTCCTCTCCTGAGACCTGTGACACCTGTCTCAGCAATTCCTCTCTCCACTTTAATGACTTCCATCACTCTGGGTGTGACTTCCACACTGATGGGGAGAAGCCTACCAATATGATAGTCTCCACACTCCTAAGCATTTTGGACAATTACACCCTTAAACTCTACTTCGCTTTGCCCTTTCTCTAATTACTGCAGCTCTCATCCATTCAGCAGATAGTCATTGACACATATAATGTAACAACCTCCTGGAAAAGTGCTGCAGATATACAAGGTTGAATAATACCTGCTCTCTGCTCTCAAGGTGTTTGGGTCTTGAGAAGAAGGAACAAAGTAAAAACTTGTATCACACAATAAATCTGTTCTTTTTTATTTAGTCTATTACTCAACAAAGTTTAAACAAGAATAGCTAACACTCTTGACTGCTATCAGTTTACATGCTTAACAAATATTAACTTTTTTTAATCCTCACAAAAACCCTCTGAGGTAGGATCTCTCGTTATCCTTGTTTTACAACTGAAAAAAAAAAAGTGAGTATTAAATAGAGGTCAAATAAGTCGTCCAGGTTACACAGTTTGAAGTATCAAAACTGGGACTTGACCCTAAGTCTGGCTCCAGAGTCAATTCAATCACTATACCATGATGCCTTTTCTGTAAGTACAAATATGCATGAATCTAAACCCACATTCTTGAAGTGATACCTATATTCCTGAAGTTGCCTAGCATAAAGAAACAAAAACAGTGCTAGCTAGTCAGGCCAGCATAAGGTCCAGAGCAACCCCCTCACTAGCCTGACAATTTGGCAGTTAGCCCCTATCCTATCAATAATACATCAGAGAAACAAAAAGGATATCACATCACAAGGGTAGGATTTGTCTAAATGTGTCTGAATAACATGCTATAAATTTGACTGGACCTTTAGTGAATCTCCTACCCTCTCAGGAAGAACTCTCCTTCATTGTCATGGCCATGGCAGGACTTGCTCCATAAGTGTTAATGCACCTGAGTCTTATGGCAAAGGGAGCAGGAATGCTAGGAAGGAACAGCCAGGAAAAGAATGGAGCCTGCCATTGTTAATGTAACAGATGCAACTTCAAAACAGTCCCTCTTTTGCCTCCCAATTAAAATGGACCCCTTTTTCTCTGCAAGAAGAATCTCTGCTCTGGCTCTATGCTTGTATTCAGCAGCAGGACTTGAAGTTAAAATTAAATTTGGAAGCTCTTAAGAAAAAAAAAATGGACATAGGCCAAGGACAGTCAGAAAGTGAATGAAAATCTTTTTGAAAATTTTGTTGATGATGGAAAATCTGGCACAGGAACGAGGTCTGGCAGCAAACCTATCTTTTATAACAAGGAATCAAATGTGCGTGACAACATTCTTTGTTTTATAATGGATTATTTATGTCTTTACTACTAATGCTTTCAGGAAATACATTTATTGAGAGATAATCACCTTTGTATCTCTACACTAGGCACTATGGAAATAGGAATGGATTTAGATCCGAGGTATGCATCTGGGGTGGAAGAGCTGTGGAGGTGAAGCATGTGACTCACGCCTTGAAAGAGAAAGAATATTTGGCTAAGTGACAAAGTACACACTTTAAGAGAGGAAACATGAACTAAGGCACCGAGAAAAGAATAAGTTGACACTGTGTAAATGGAAGAGTCTGGTCTGATTCATTTAGAGAGAGTTCAGAGGAGGCTTATGGAGTGTTGGGATACCATGAAATTTGTAGCAATAGAGTGGATGGTTAAGAACACTGGTTCGGATCACATTCCCTTGGATTTGGCTCAGCTCTGCAACATAGAAGCAGTATAAGACTCAATCCAAGTTGGGTTACCTCTCACAATCTGTTTCTCCACTTTTTATTTTCCTTTTTAAAAAGATTTTATTTATTTATTAGAGAGAGACAGAGGGAGAGAGAGAGAGAGAGAGAGAGGAGGGGCATGCAAATGGGTGGAGGGACAGAGGGAAAAGGAGAGAGAGACTCTTAAGTAGGTTCCATGCCCCCTCATGGAGCCGAACACGGGGCTCAGTCTCACCACCCTGAGATCATGACCTGAGCCTTAATCAAAGAGCCACCTAACTGAGCCATCCAGGCACACCTCAGTTCCCCCCTTATTTTTAACCTCAATCAATTAAATGAGATAATGTAACTCATTTAGCACAGTACCTAGGAAAATACTGTCATTTATTGTTTTCATCCCCCTCATAATTATTCTAAAATCAGCAAGGGCTGATATGTCAGAAGGCCCTGAGTAATGTCTGAGATTGGATTTGATATCGTCGATAATGCTAGATTCTTGAGCAGGATAAAGTGATAAATTCTGAATGAAGTGATGAGATTTCATCTGGTAATACATTGAAGCTAAATTAAAAAAGAATAATAAAAATATATGACTTTGACCTCTTGCCAGGGATAGAAATCTTCCCAAAGATAGACTCCCTAATGAAAGATTGGAAAAAAAAAAAGAAAAACCTCTTTTTTATTTTTATTTTTTTTAGAATTATTCTGTATAAAAGTACTAGAGATGTGATGTCCAACACTATGACTATAGCTAACACTGCCATATGATAGAAAAGTTGTTAAGAGAGTAGATCCTAAGAGTTATCATCACCAGGAGATAATTTTTCCCTATATTGTTTACTTCTTTCTTTTACTTTTATTGTATCTAAATGAGACAATGTATGTAGGCTGAACCTATTGTGGTATCCATGTCACAATGCATGTAAATCAAATCATCATGCTGTATGCCTTAAAGTCATACAGATATGTCCATTATTTCTCAATAAAACTGGAAAAAGATTTCCAATTTTTCTAGACACTTCAACTTCTCCCCTTTTCCTTTTTCTGACTGTTTGGGGCCATCTTATTAATTATACCATATTCAAAGGCACAAAGAAGGGCCTTGGGAAGGAGGTAGAACATAAATTAGATTTTTCTACTTGCCTGGAGAAGTGTAACACTATTGACCAACTCAGGACTTCTTTGTGGTTCTCATTGTATCTTAATACTCCTTTTTTCCTGAAAGTATTTTATGGAATACTCCCCCATGCTTTGGAGGAAGGGTCAATGAAGGAAATAACAACACAATAGATAATTGTGCAATTTCAGAGCACAACTCTCTGGTACATATTAAATATTTTGTATTTAATTAGTACTTTAATAGATCAAATTGCATATTACTCTAATTATGCAAAGCTGTATTGAAAATAAATGATGCATGTATCTCATTCTTTTTATATGAGCAATGCTAATTACTAAATAATGGTTTAATGATTTGCAACTGGGTTAACCACATACATGACATATTTTAATATACTAGTTTTATATAAATCCCAGACAGAAGACAATCAATCTTCAAATATATATGTTTAATATAGAACTATAATCTACACTAGTCGGAAAATAGGATTGTCAATCACGTTCAGTTAAAAAAAAAAAATCCTGTTACTACCAGAGTAACTAAATTTTGCTTTAGCCAATTCAAATTTTCTTTGGATTTTTTTTTCTTGTCTTCAATGTTGATTCCTTATTTGAAAAATGTGAAAAATAATCATATCATGAAATTATTTGAAAGTGACTTAATACATGTTTTCTGATAGTTGTAAAAATTAGCCTCTTGCCTAATTTAAATGAATCTGCTATTTATAGCAGATTAATTTTTCTTAATAGTTCATTTATTTGTGCAAGATTTATATTCAAATCCCTGCTGTTGGAGTCAGAGTCACTGTCAGTCTTCTCGAAGACTTCCTTCAATATTCCTTGCAATCTTATTGGTGTCACATTCTGAGTACACATTCCAGTTCTATCATTCAAAAAATTTCATTGCATTTTGGTTTGCACAGATGGAGCAAAAAAAGTAACCAAGACCGTGGTTGAAAAATAAAACATTTCTGTTTCTTCAAAAGATTTTAAACGATTAGAGGAATACAAAGACCAACAACGATTTTTTTCTTACCTTTCTCCACTCGGCAGCATGATATTGGGCATTTACACTCCTAGATGGCATCAGTATAGAATGCGAGCATCTCTTGGAAATCAGATATTTCTGTGGCCTGTCAGATTCTAGGAAGGGTGAAAAAAAAAGAGCTGGCTGGGTGAAATGAACATAGTGAAGAATTATGGGAAATGTAGTAAGGAACAGTAACTCAATAGCAGTGATAAAAGTAAAGGGGGAAAAACCAATAACGTTTGAAAGCAGAGATGCTGATATTTGAACTGACTTGGCTGTACAATTGAAGTGCTCACCCAGGAGAGTCAAATATAGGAAACGTAGTAGAGGATTATAAAATGATTACATGGAAGCCACTGTCAGCATGCTTCTGGACACAGCACCTTGGGAATTGAATTTGAATATGCTTGTGCATCAGCATGGAATATTTAAACAGCCTGGTATGAAATGAAAACTTCCTAAAGTACTGATTCAGCTCTGTCAGTCTTGCAGAGAACAATTCAGAGGGCATTAAGACTCCGATGGCCTGTTTTAGACTCAAAGTGTGTTGGGTTTGGTTCATACATATATTTGAAGTCAACATGTTAAAACTGCGATATGTCATGTAAATACCTGATTTCTGGCTTTTCTTAGAAATCAGTATCATCAAAAAAATGTCAACCAGATTTCCTTGTTGCCACACAGATTGAAAGAGAGGCATATCTTTGAGCCAGGGAATATATTTCCTATGATGCACATTGTTCTCTCTTGTCTCTCTGCTACTATGACCAACTATTGACTGAGGTTTGTCATCAACCTTAGAGCTTATCTTATAGCTTATTTTTAATACTAGAAAACCTTTTTCTTTTCTTCCTGTTAGATTTTGTCATTTTCTTGGGAACCTGCTAGGAATTTCAATTTGTGACATGGGTTTTTCTGGCACCCCATTTTCTCCAGTTCATGATTAAGCTGCTCAGCCAGACATACGTTTAATGTTCTCAAATTGTGTCAGACACATTCATGCGTGTCAGGGTGCTACATGCTGAAGCAGCGGTGGTGGTACCAGCGAAGGGCATATAAGGGTATAAAAGGCACAATCTCTGCTCCCAAGGATCCCAGAATATATGAGGATGGAGAGATTTCATGGAATTTTGTGGTAAATGCTCTAATGGAGTATGTTCCTAAAATATCATTGTAGAAATACACAGAAAAGCAGTATTAATTCACCCTTGACTGGGAGCTCTGGGAAGCTTTTGACAGAGATACAATGCCTGGACTACACTGTTTCCACATCCCCTCTGCTTCCCAAGAAGCCTCAGAGCTCAAAGAGGCTCTATGGTCCTCCACTAATTTTAATTTAGTTATTGTATGGGTAAAATGTTCCAGTGTTGGGCAATCCGGAACAATTTATAATTTGCATGAGTATGTATTTTCTAAGTTCTGAGCAAATGCCTTGAATAATTGTTGTTTGTGTGTATTTAAAGGATACAGAAATAAACAATGATGGGACATTTTCTGAACTCTTAGGATAATTTAAGATTTAAAATCACAAATATTGTAAAATCTTTTCCTAACATACAGTTATTAATTAAGATCTTTTACTGTAGAAACAAACAGTATATTTTGCTCTTATATTCTATTTTTTCTGAGCTAACTCAAGAATGATTATTTATCTTTAGTATAAAGTACAAGACAGAATTAATGTCTCTTGGTTTATTTTGGCTTTAAATGATCTATTTATAAATCCCTCAAAATGGTATTTATAAAGATAATTGACAGAAGATGAATTGCCAACATTAGAATCAAAGTATAAGGCATAGCCTGAGAAATACACTGTTTCTTTTTAAGTTGAAGCAAACACTGTTTGTCAAAGTGCAGACATATTATATTTGTTCATATATTGAATTTTTAAATAAAAGATTTATTTATTTCTAGAGAGAGAGGGGGGAGAGAGAGAATGGGAGGTGGGCAGTGCAAGAAAAGGGAGAGAGAGAAACTCAAGCAGACTCTCTGCCAAGCATAGATCCCAGTGAAAGCCACGATCCCATGACTCTGAGATCATGATCTGAGCTAAAATCAAGAGTTGGATGTTTAACTAACTGAGCCACTCAGGTGCTCCCCAAATATTGAATTATTACATTTATTATTTGAAAAAGAATAATATAATCTTTTTATTATTCTTAAATAATTAAATAGGATTAAAGAACTCTATTTTTCAAGTCTCCAAAGACACATGAAATTATAGATATGTATGTGTGTGCATACATATATATGTATATATACATATAATTTTTTGGGTTTTGTATAATATTTTTTTATTTATTTGAGACAGAGAGAGAATGTGTTCATGAGCAGGGAGAGGGACAGAATGAGAGAGAGAGAATCCCAAGCAAACACTCCGCTGAGCACAGAGCCCAACAGGGGGCTTGATCTCACCACTCTGAGATCATGACCTGAGCTGAAACCAAGAGGGGGCCACTCAACCGACTGAGCCACCCAGGTACCTGCTCTTGCTCCTTAAGAGCAAACCACAAAATAAATAATAGTTTCCCAAAATATCACTAAATTTAGATATCTTAATGCTTTATATTCTCCCTTTACATATTAGGAAAAGGTGTCAAGTTTTATCTCAAATTCAAAAATTCTGGATACTTAATCTCTAAACAATATTTATTTAAACATCCAGGCATTTTAAGCCATGCATTTAGTCTCATTTTCCCCATAATCTAACTTAATTCAGTGGTACTAATTAATGAAAATTGATGTACTCTTTGTGAGGCACAAGTACTACTAACGTACTTGGTCCCAAATCATCACTTGAAAGCTATTAATCAATATATTGCAAGAAGAAGCCTTGGCTCTACCATTTTGAAGTGAGACCAAAACTTAATGGAGGAAGATTGAGTGCACTTTCCACTCAATGTTGGGCTGCTTTTTAAAATATAATTCACAATTGGCACCAATGATTTTAGAATTCCGAGAAAAACAGGAAATTCCATTTAGATTGCTGCCCACATTCTTCTGTTGTTCCAATTGAATTTCTTTGTATTGTTTTGTACTATTATCATGGTTACACTCTTGATCCCACTGTGTGGTAGGAAAGCACATCTTTTAAGTGTCCATATTTAGAATATGAAACAGCCTTGGTTATGAGACATTATGAGTTACTTGAATGAGCAGAGTTGTAGCTGAGGTTAAAAGCAGGAATCCATTGTTCAAGACAGTTAACGGGCTACAAGAAAATGACTTTGTTTAAGAAACTAATTCCAGAAAACTTAGATGGGCTTCTCTGGGTTTATAACATAGTGCCCAAGTGCCTGTCATATGATGCCCATGTAGTGCCAGGGCGTTCATCCATATGGGTAAAGTACAAAAGTGAGTAATTAACAGAACAATGATTATTATCTTGTTATCAGCCTATTCGAACCTAAATTCCAGCCAATAGACTAGGAAAAGGCCATGGAAGTGAAAGACAAGGCATAAATAGGGTAAAGGGAAAACAGGTAAAGGAACGAGTTTCAAGGTGTATTTTTGCTTAGGAACAGTTTACTCATTTGACACATATTTGTAGATGATTACTATGGGCCAAGTATCTGTTTGAACTGAGAGTGAAAAGTGAGTAAGTCACAGCCCCTGTTTTCAAGGATCTCATAGTTCAATGAATTATTTAGGCACTTGCGAAGATTGCTGTGTTCAGTGAAGTAAATCACTAATTAATAATGCTACCAGAGATTATGTAAGTTTTGATGAGAGGAAGCTAATTCATCCTAAGGGGTTATGGAGTCGATAGATGAAAGGTGTTCCAGATTAGGAAACCGAATGAGCAGGCACTGAAGGGAGTATATTCAGGGTGGCAGAAATGAAACACATAGCACAAAGTGAAAATATTGAGCCAGTATTGAGGCTGGTGAAATAGGCAGATGTCAAGTCAGGAGGATTATTTTTCCATTCTCTGATATTTCTGTTTCTACCCTGTATGTGATAGGAAGTCACTGAAAGGATTTAATCAGGGGGATTTTATAGGTAAAATTTTCATTTTACTTTGATTATGCCTGCAGCTGTGTTGATGATAGATAGGAAGGGTTAAGCTAGAGGCAGTTTGGAGGTTATTGCAGTGATTCTTTTGAGAGATGATGGGACCTGACCCATTAGAATGGGCTTAGTTGGGTTAAGAATAGAGGTTTATTTATTTAGGAAATAAAGGAGGAAAAAACAATTTGGTATGCCGAGATAATGCTGTGTGAAGCATATCCTATTGTGTTTTTCCCAGGCTTGTGGACAGACCACATATCCAGCCTTGTTGCTTAAGGAGGCCTTATGACTTCATACCAACCAATGAAATATAGTTATAATTATTATTTGCTACCTCTGATCCTGGCTCATAAAAACCTCTGCAATCTTGTAGTTATTCCTCTCACTCCTTTGGATGCATAGAGTCCTAAGAAGTGTTCCAAGATTCCAGGGGAGGGCATGCACTTGACAGAAGGAGTCTGCCTCCCTGAATGACTCTAAGGAAAAAGAAAAAAGCCCCACTACTGACCCGTATTGGACTTTATTGCATCTATTCAGGCATCTGTTTGTTCTAACGATTTACCTTACAAAAATGAAAAAATGAACCAAAATGAACATGTTTAGGTGGAAAGTATCATTTCAGTTTTAAGAGGATGAATTTGAGGTGATTATGAAGTGATTACCAAGAAGGTGAA
Organism: Canis lupus dingo; assembly: GCF_003254725.2. NCBI lineage: Eukaryota > Metazoa > Chordata > Mammalia > Carnivora > Canidae > Canis > Canis lupus. The sequence goes on along the minus strand of NC_064257.1, from coordinate 31,487,777 downwards.
ACCCTAAGTAGAGAAGGTCACTCAGGAAAATGGTTGACTAAAGAAAATAATAAATAAAGAATGATGGGATCCCTGAGTGGCGCAGCGGTTTGGCGCCTGCCTTTGGCCCAGGGCGCGATCCTGGAGACCCGGGATCGAATCCCACGTCGGGCTCCCGGTGCATGGAGCCTGCTTCTCCCTCGGCCTATGTCTCTGCCTCTCTCTCTCTCTCTCTCTCGCTATGACTATCATAAATAAATAAAAATTGAAAAAAAATATTTAAAAAAAGAAAGAAAGAAAGAAAGAAAGAAAGAAAGAAAGAAAGAAAGAAAGAAAGAAAGAAAGAATGAAATTCTGGGAGCACCAAAAATTAGGAGTCAAAACTGTAAGAAAAACAAGGAGTTAAAGCTGAAGAGAGAGTCAAGGTCAAAATAAGAGGGATGTGACTTTCCCTTTTAAGGTGTCCAAACTTTGCTTTTGAGATGATAGAAAGTTTCCAACTGATTTAATCAGGGAAGTACTATGGTGAGATTCTCATTTCAGTAAGATTATCCTTTTAGCTCAGAAGATGACATGTGTGGGCCTAAAGGGTTAGAGAAGAGGCAAGAGGGGACTCCTGGGTTCTCAGTGGTTGGGCAGCTGCCTTTGGCTCAGGGAGTGATCCCGGGGCCCTGGGATCAAGTCCTGCATTAGGTTCCCTGCTCAGCAAGGAGGCTGTTTCTCTCTCTGCCTATGTCTCTGCCTCCCTCTCTGTGTCTCTCGTGAATAAATAAATAAAATCCTTAAAAAGAGAGACAGACAGAGAGAGAGAGAGAGAGAGAGAGAGAAGAGGCAAGAGGTTACTGCAGTACCATCATGGTTAACATGAAGCTATCTTAGAAACAAGTAAGTGAATTTCCAAGGTAAGAAAACACATCTAATGCAGAGTATGATCAAAGGTGCCAAGCACAAGAGAATATTTCATTTTTATAACATTGAGGTTGGCTATATGGCAGTCAACAGGGGCGTTAACCATCTTGTGGTGAGGATGAAGCATGTCCAGAAGTGAGGAGAGACTGCCAAGGTAGACAGGCTTTGAGGGAAGACAAGGGAAGAAACCGGGTTGTAGCCAGAGGCATGCATTTAGGGTTAAGTAATTTTTATTGTTAATTTTTGTTAGGAAGAAAAAGATGCAAATAGTTTACCCGGATGCAAAACCGGGTTGTAGCCAGAGGCATGCATTTAGGGTTAAGTAATTTTTATTGTTAATTTTTGTTAGGAAGAAAAAGATGCAAATAAAAAAAAGGAAGATGTCAGAAGAGAAAGAGAGCTTGAAGACTACACAGAAAGAAGAGAAAACCGAGATAGTGAAGTCCCAAAGTAGGAATGGCCTCAAAGTCTAGATTGGTGGTGGAGTGTACTCGAATAGAACATGAGGAACTCATCATCAGAAACTAAAGGAAAAGAAGCAAGAGCTCCTGCATTAATATCTATAGGTGTGAATGGCTGAAATATGGGATGGTTCATACCCTACTTCCTCTACCTTCTCTAGAAGAAATGAGCAAGCATATTGAACAAGGTGGTGGGAAACACATTTTTAGATAGTCATTGAGAGCACCAGAACATTAAAACTGAAGACAAATAAAAAGATCTAGACATAGTAGTAACAGTTATTTATTTTTACCAAAAAACTGTGAGGCCAAGAGCAATAACTGGTATAAAGTTTGCAAATTTTCATTATAATGAATAATTCAAGTATTGCATTTTCAATTTATAAAACCAATTATTTTGCAGTGATTTGGGGCTTTAAATGCAGTGATATTTTATGATGAAAACTGTTATTGCTGAGTTACCTTTTCTATTGACCATGTATATGAACATATTTACCATATAATTTAAAAAATAAAGTAGCATGAACCATATAGTTACACAGGACCTTTCATCCATCTTCATTTATGAAGCCCACCTGGGAACACAGGTAGACAAGAGTTCATTCCATCAGTGATTCTACTCACATATCATCCTAAAGCATGAACATAAGAAAAGAAAAGAAAAAAAAAAAAAAAAAAAAAAAACTACCTGAAATGGAAATCAAAGGGTATCAGCTCTTCATGAAAGAATTTCATGAAATGAAGACTGCCTATAAAATAAGCCTCATGTAGTGTTTATGATAAAATAAATATCATTATTGATGATATTGAAACAACACTATTTGAGACACTTTTTCTTAAACATTCAAGTTAAATTGGAAGCTTCTTCTTGGCACTCTCTTTTCAAACATGCCTCTGACATAGCACTCAAGGCAAGAGAATTTGTTTCCCTCACCTGCCTTCTATAATAAACTTAGTCTCTTGAGAATTGTGACTGTAGTTTGTTCAGTTATATTTCTAGAACGTTGGAGGCTCTTTAGCCCATCGTAGGCAAACACTAACTGGTAATTGAATTATATATTGAAAATAAGTGAATTACTGAATACACAAGCAGATGAATATTCTTGTATTCAGAAAAGATACAGATTTCTCTGGTTTAGGGCCAGGCCTCACAGGCAAAGCTACAGTTTATTTCCTCAAAAATAAAAATGAATGATTTCATTTTTTATTTTGGTATAAATTTGCAAACTTTATACCAGTTATTGCTCTTGGCCTCACAGTTTTTTGGTAATATTTTTTCTATTTAGAAAAAAGAATATGCAGAACACACATCTCATTTTTATATACAATAGCTGCTGTGATATCCTTTCTCACTTGTTTAGAAATGCTACAAAAAATTGGAGAAATGGCAAAAAAGAAAAACATATGCTATTACATTTAAGAATAACACTGCATTACACAATACAGTTAGCAAAAGATGGCTTTCTAACCTAGTATTCTATAGCTCAGAAAGAGAAAGTTCAATTAATAGTCAAAGTCCCTCTGCATTGCAGCAGAATGTAAGTCACAGACTAGATAGTGCTCTTATATTGTTTTTTGGGGGTTTGCTAAAAAAAAAAAAGAAAACATGAAAACCTTTCTGCAGATTCTTAAGGATTAAAAAATCTTTACTTTGTGTTCATTTCTTTAGTTTTTAATTTGAATTCATTTTGGTTTTGTGAGAAAAGATGAAAAAGGTGATTGAATAGTCATTTTATAGCAAAACCATTATGCCCACAAATAAAATCATTTCATAAAATGCATTCCTTTGTAGTCTTAATAAAGAAAACATTGCTTCCACTAATTGTTACTATTTTACACACTTGAAATTTTATCAACATGAATTCACATTGAATAATTTCTTATCAAATATTCAGAAGCTATGTTCAAATTTGAAAGTTACACATTTTCCAAAAATGGTAGTTTTAGCCCAGTTGAAAAATGACTGATAATTTAAACACATTATTCAGTGCACTGGTACTAATTTTGAATTGTTTTGGAATTATTTCTCTCTTCTCAAGTGAATTCATAGCATTAGTACTTCTAAATTTAACCTGTCATAAAAAATGATTTAAGTGCAAAGTACATTAGACACATAGATATTAAGGGAGTTACACCATTCCGTGATCTGACACAAGGCACCTAACCACTCTGAGCTTCATTGTTTTTCATCTATGAAATGACCATATTATGAACCAAATTACCATATTATCTCTTTTGGAGAGTTTTTGTAATGATCAAAGGATATACTTAAAATATTAGTTACATGGAAAATATTTTAAAATACTAGATGATTGAATTCCCCCACATATTAGAAGTATTTTGGGACTAATGATCAATTGCTTGCATGTTAGCCACAATTTGTTTCCTTCTACTATGTTTTCAGGGTTTTCTTCACAACTGAAAACATCAATCAATAAACATATGAACACTCTGCTTTTGCTCCAAATCTGCTTACTCTCTTTTCCTTAAGTACTAATTATATTATGAGAAAATTAAAGAAAGAAAAGAGGCAATTATGTACTTCTAACTGGCACTTCTAACGCTTCTAACAGGCTGCTCTGGAACTAGACTAGAATATTTCTGATTTCTTACTGATTCTAAGAGTGGGAAGTAATTTTTTTTCTTTGAGATAGACTCGTTACTTTATCCTAGTAACCCTAGGTGATTAATTAAGTCTAAAACTATTTCACCTCATTATTCATTTGCTTGAAGAATACCTGAGTCAGTAAAATAATTCAAGTATGGGTGTTTCAGCTTAGTAAATTTGTCCTTCTTCGTGGTGGTGTTGATAGCCCACTTCACTGGTAGAAGGGTGCCTCTCTGAAGACATTGCTATCATGCAAACCTGTTTTGTTTTATTTTGTTTTGGCTCTTATATAATCAGTGATATAATTTGGGGCTTCAGGAACAGAAGTTAGAGAATATACTAAAAGTATATTAGAATATACTAATCTAGTATATTCTAATATACTAGATTCATTCAACATCCTTCAAATATATGTCCACTCTCTATTGTTGGATAGGATAGAGTTCCTGTAATATAACATCAGCATTGTAGGCTAAGAAGAAAAATTGTCAATAATCACTATCCTGTGAATGAACACATCTAGTGGTCATTAAGTAGAGACATATCTGATATTAGGTTTTTTTTTTTTTGGAGTTTTTTAAAGATTTTATTTATTTATTCATGAGAGACACACAGAGAGAGGCAGAGACACAGGCAGAGGGAGAAGCAAGCTCCATTCAGGGAGCCCGATGCAGGACTCGATCCCAGGACTCCAGGATCTCGCCCTGGGTGGAAGGCAGATGCTCAACGGCTGAGCCACCGAGGCGTCCCCTGATGTTAGGTTTTAAATTTTCCTTTTATGCATTATAGTTAGTTATGCAAATCTTAGTAAAGCTAAAAAAAGAAAGCTCTCTGTATTAGTTTCTTGTAGTTGCTATGTTAAATTACCACAACTAGGTGGCTAAAAATGGCAGAAATGTATTCTCTCACAATTCTGGAGGCTAGACATACTACATCAGTATATCTGGCTCAAAATCAGTGTCAGCAAAAATGATCCCTAGGAGGCTCCAGAGGGAGGATCTATTCCTTGCTCCTCCAGTTTCTAGAAGCTCAGGGCATTCCCTGGACTCCAGTTTTCAAGTCCAGCATCCTCAGATCCCTTTCTGCTTTTTCTTCACATCACCTTCCCTATGTGCTTGTCAAATCTTCATCTGCTGTCTTATAGAGATACTTGTTTTGGCATTTAGGACCCACCTGAATAATCTGCAACTATCTCTCCATCACACCAATTCTTAGTTTAATCACATCTGTAAAAACAAACAAACAAAACAAACACCTTTTTGTTTCCCTTATAAAGTAACATTTACAGGTTCCAAGGATTAGTACTTAATACTGTTGAGGGGATATTATTCTGCCTATGGTACTATCCCCCTTTATATTTTTATAGTGGTAGCCAGAGTAATGCTGACCATTTAATTCAAATCTTCCAACATACTCTCCAAAAAAAAAAAGATGAAATTAAGAATAAATGAAGCAAAACCCATGCTTATGGCATTAATAACAGAAAGACAACACCCAATCTTCAAATTCCATGTACACATAGAAAGCACTGTCCCACTACATGGACAGGGAATGCTGTTTAGAAAAACGGCACAGAAGACAGAAGAAGAGGTCTATCCTAAAATCGACCTAAAATAGCTATCAAAAATTAAAGTCTATCGTAAGTAAAAATAAAATAAAAATAAAAATAAAAGACTATCTTAAACAACAACAACAGAAAAATAGGAGATTAGAGTACTTATTTTGAAAGGGGACATAAAGACCATATGTTTACATGTACAAAAAATGTGTATATGAATGTTCATAGCAACTTTGTTTATAATTTTAAAATTTGAAAGTATTACAAATGTTTATCAACAGATGAATGGATAATCAAATAATAGGATAGCCATATCATGAAAAATTCAGCAATAAAAAGAAATGCCCTTCACCTAAATGTAATTCTGCTTCTTTGAAATTTAAGGTCACATCTATCAACCTGCCCCATGCCATCCCTCCACATACACAAAAACAAAGTGGGCAAAGAGAAACCAGGCCTATGATAAAATCAGAATTCAACTTCATACTTGCTGCTCAATTATGCTATTTGAATATTGGCAATACAGAGCTTTAAAATTCACTCACATTTTAAATTAATTTTTAGGACATCCTCTCTTGTCATTCAGACCTTAATGGTTTAACTACCTGGTCAGGACTGTTCTTTGTGTTTCTCTGCAACCACCTAACAATGGTTCTGGTAGACTTCTCTTAGTAAGCTGTATTTTGAATCTCGTCATTCTTGATGCCACGGCATCCAAAAAGCAATCACTACTAGCACTTGCACTGCTACAACTCGGATCCAAACCACTATCAGCTCTTGCCTGCATAGTTAAGATATTCTTTCCCGCTTCTGAATTTGTTCCTCTATGATGTATTCTCCATTTTAAATTCAAGTTATGCTTAATTTCAATATTATGCTCTTCTGTTTTTCAAAACTTTCCAGTGACCACATCTCATTTGGAACAAGAATAAAAATCCTTACAGTAGACTACCATGAGGCCCTTGGATAATACAAAGGATCAGATCGTCCAATCATCTCATGTGGATCAGAGGTCTTTCCCATAATCCTTTACTGTTAATTTCAAACATAAAAGTAATCGTGAGACATAGGCAAGCAGAGAGAGGTTCCCCCATATCCTTTCTCACTGCATCAGGATTAGCTCCAGTGCAGAGTAAAATATGGAAATTCGAAGTAATAGATGCATCTTCTTACTTACTCAAAGATTTCTGTCTGGGTAATAAAAATATCTCCATTTTATTCTCAGGTTAGTGATTTTTTTCTTAGAACTGTGTCCTATGACTCCATCAATTGTAAGTTTGTTTATCATATGCAATCCTAGATAGATCAGGTCGAGCCACCTGAGAGCATTCCATAAACAAGTATTCTCTGGCTAACAAATGCAGATAGTTTGTTTGCCAGAAAGTTTGTTAGTAGCATGTTTACAATCATATGTGATTCGCTCATCTTTTTTCTTTTCCTCGGGTGTTTCTTTATAATGATTGCATGTCTACACCTTACCCATTTTTTTCCCCAGAGCCCCTCCGGATATGGCTTTCATTTTCTTGAAGGTCTCATCTCCCACTTATCTTATTTCCCACTTCATTACACCTCAGTCATTCCAGTCTCATTTCTTGTCCATAAAGACACCAAATTTCTGTTCCAGGACTTTTACACTTGCTAATCTTTCAACCTGCTAGGGATCTCCAAATATCTGTACAGCTAGCTTTCTCTTTTTGGTTCAAATTTGCTCATAAGTATTCTCTCTGATGCCTTCTCCAAACTGCTTGTATATATTAGAATCCCCTTTTCCCTCCAACACTCCCTGTTCACTTCTGTCCAAATCATCTATCAAGATTTAATGTACAGATATTTTACTTAAACATGATCTTATTGTGTATGTCTCACCACCTGAAATGATTTCCTCTTCTCCTTCTCCTCCTTCTCCTTCTCCTCCTTCTCCTTCTCCTTCTCCTTCTCCTTCTCCTTCTCCTTCTCCTTCTCCTTCTCCTTCTCCTTCTCCTTCTCCTTCTTCTTCTTCTTCTTCTTCTTCTTCTTCTTCTTCTTCTTCTTCTTCTTTCTTCTTCCTCTTCCTTTTCTCATCCACTGTTATATCCCCAGTATTTTGAATGATGTCTGGGACTAAGCAGTCCCTCAATTAGATCTTTGCTAGACAAATGAATGAATGCAATAAACATCACTTAAAATTCTATTAAAACCTACATAAACCATAACTTTTATCTAATTCTGCTCTCACATCCTATACATGAGACCAGGTCAAGTCCATTTCACAGAGTAATTCTATTATATAATATTATCTGCTTTTGTATGCATTCACTTGGACTTTTTGTCCTCTCAAATGTTTCCTCCATTTAGTTGGCAGACTATTTCTTTTTTTTTTATCATGAAAATTGCACATTCTTTCTACCTATTTTTCCTCCTTTATCACCCATTCATGTTGAAGCAAGACAATCTTTGCTATAATCTCTATGACCTAAGAAATACCCAGGTTGTCTCTTGACCTTACTGGAACTTCACAAACACTAAAATCTGAATTGTTTGCTAATTAGGAGTCCCATTAACTTGACTCATTCTTAGCTTTTGATAATATGACATAAAAACTTTCTATACCCAGTGGGACATCATGGAGAATGTTGGTTTCTTTCTCTAATTTTGTTTCTTAAAGATCTATTCATCTTAGAGGTTGTGATTCATTAAGTTATTGAACCAATTATATAATCAAGACTACTATGAAGTACCTTATATATACCAGACATTTTATGATGTTCTGGAATTCACAGCTAGAAAAAATATGGTCCTCCCCTTAGTCTTATACAGATACTATACTCATAAACATACCACGACAACTCAGTTTAAGTGCTATATTTGCAATATTTACAGAATTACTATAAAACCTTAAAAGAAGAATCTATTTTGCTTGGGCTGATTATTTCTCTGTTTGGTTGTTTAGGGCAAATGAGAAATAACGGTGGAGTCCCTCTTACATGTTGCTTCATTTCTATTTTTTTAATTTCCATGTTGGCACAGAATGATGGATATATCCTTCATGGTTATTCTAGGATAACATGGTGCTTGTAGCCTACCTAGCATGCTTTATATTGTGAAAGAAAAGGCAATATTCAATATCTTCTATAAAATAATGATAGCAATATGCAATTAGTCAAGTTGTGAGCATTAAACAAAAGTATATGATGGGAAAAACAAAAGTATATGATGGGAATATGAAACACAATGTCTGGCCAGGAAGGGTGACTTGAGAAACCTGTGCAGCACTTTAACAGTCCAGGCTTTGGAATCAGATATTCTTAGTTCAAATTCATGCTCTACCACCTACTATCTGTGTGATCTTGAGCAAGTGATTCAGCTTCTCTGCACCTAAATGTCTTTAATGTATAGAATAAGGATGATAACCATACTCAGTTCATAAAAATGCTTGAAGAGTAAATGATTACATGTAAATCACCAAGAAAAGTGCTTAACACATTGTAGCTAAGAATAACATTACCCTTTATTATTCTTTTCTTTCTTTACCACACTTATTTTAAAGAGTATTATGAAAATAATGATGGAATACAATGCTACCTAACAATACAGTGTGAATAGGCTGCTACTATGTACAAACACTGTTTTGGTTCTGCTTTTGGCTTAAAAACACCTTTACTGACTAATGCTTAATCTTCCCACCTCATCCATATGTGTTTACCTTTTTATTTTCATTTCACCTCCTGCCATATAATTTAACTCAGCATTACATTCATTCTTCTCTAATTTTTGTGTGTGTGCTTTCCTGTTTGCTTATTGGGTTGTCTGTGAACAAATATTAATTAACACTTCCAAATATATCTTTATAAATGTAAACATTGAAATTATTTAAAAAGCTGAAAAATGCCCCAAATAAAAAAGCATAGTACTGTGACATATTTTCATTAAAACAAATACATTATATTTGAAATTTGTTTACAGCATTAAATCACTATTTTTTAGTACTTTGTTCTATTTCTATTTTCTGAGCGGCTTCAAACACATAGGCTTAATGTATTTCCAACATTACTTAATCCTGTCTCCTTCCTAATATTACTGAGATAGCATAATAGGAACTCAGAAAAAAACAAAAATCAAAAAACAAGGGCTTCCTAACAAATACTCCTTAGATAAATAGAAGGTGGCTTTTGAGGTGTTTAAATAATTTCACATTTTTATTAAGATGAATAAATAAAATAATGGTGGAAATAGTTTTATGGTTCATTCTGGCTAGAAAACATTCATCTCAAACTTATTTAGAATTACCTCACAGGAAAATCTTTGTCTTCCTTGTATATATATGCTAAGTGCCTTCCATTCATTGTATTTTCTGGTTTGAGCTGGTTATCAGGAATCTCAAAAGCAAATATATAGTTTAGTCTCAGCAGGTGTGTTAACTCCAAAAAATTATATTCACATTTATTCATTACCTATAATTTTTCTAGCACAATTTCTTTTTTTTTTAAGATTTTATTTATTCATTCATGAGAGACACACAGAGAGGCAGAGACACAGGCAGAGGGAGAAGCAGGCTCCATGTAGGGAGCCTGATGTGGGACTCAATCCCTGGTCTCCAGGATCACGCCCTAGGCTGAAGACAGGCACTAAACCACTGAGCCACCCAGAGATCCCCTAGCACAATCTCTTTTTACATTAACCTTATTGTTAAACATTGTTATAAAGTGACTCAATTCTTTGGAAAGGAAAAGAATTAGTATATTTAGTACATTAACAACATCCTCAAAATCTGGAAAACCTAGCAAGTGAAGACATTTAAGTCTCTTTTCCCACATCAATAAACTAATAGCTGCTTTTGATACCAGTGAAATTACAGGTAAGATAATGGAACAAGAGGTATACTACAAGTAATACAAAATTTCTTCACACTCCCATATTAAACTGTCAATTGTTAATTACATTTTGAAAGGAGAGTTAGAATGAGGTCTATAGAGCAAATTACTCTGGCATGTATGCTCTCAGAATGAAAAGATATACTAATAATGCTTTCTTCCTGACATGTATGGAAATTCCTGTGAGTTTCTTTTTCCATTCAGATCTTTATCTCAAGAGGAGTCCAACATTATCTTTCTAGGAATAAGACTATCCTGCCAATGGAGTGTGAATTAGTGTCATTCACTGACATGAAAGTTTTATTATATCCTATAACCCAGGCTAGAACTGTGTTAAACCACTTAGAGATACCTATAAGTGGAGTCCAACTAATAACCATATCCTCCAAAACATTCACATGAGATATCCATCCTCAGTATTTGCCTTCCATATATTATCATCAGAAGTAAAGCAAAGCAATAAATGAGAGGACAGTATGTGCAACTCTTAAGGCAATCAACCTGTGCCAATAATATATCTATCTGCCAAATTATGAGAAAATAACCCAACTTAAAAATGAAAATAGTATTCAGACAGAATCTTTACAGAAGAAAACATGTGAATGTGGAAGACGACATGTGAAGAGCTAATAAATGATGGTCAACATCACCCAAAGTTTCTTAAAAAATGAGATGTCTATAAGTTTTATTCAGGTTATCAAAATTGAAAATATCACAAAGAATTAGAGCTTCCTCATTCATTGTTTATGGCAATATGAATTCCTACATTAGGGGGAAGATACTTTCTAATCTCTTTAAAAACAGAAAGAAAAAAAAACAAAAAAACAAAAAAAAAAACAGAAAGAATATATTTGGATCCCATAATGCCAAATGTGGGGGTCAATGATGCAATACAAGAGTATCAATACATTGTACACATAAACAAGAATGCTTACTGCAACAATTGCTTATATAGGAAGAAGAAAATTCAAAGACTGGATGGTTACTGTGCTGTTTGAAAATCAGTGCCATTCTCCATTCTTCCTATTGTTTGATGAACTGGGAGGTTGATTTGTGAGAATTGCATCAGGGATTTCTTATATTCCACCAGATTCTTCTACTGAGATTTAGATAGTGAGGGGAAGGAAGAGAGGGGCTAAGCCCAGGGTCTTATTCCCCAGACTTATCCCCTGGTAGGTTTCCATGTATTGGTTAAGTCCCTCCACCAAAGGCCACAATTCCTGCTAAGAATTAATCTTCCTGCTGCTCTATCTGAATTCTCATTCTGCTCCTTTCTCTTGCCTATTCTGTTTTTTTTTTTTTTTTTGGTATTTTAGTGGTTCCCAGTATTCATTGTCTGTTGTTGTCATTGCTATTGTTATTATCATTTTTCCTGACTGCTTTTTAAATGGCCACCTTATTAGATTATCTTCAGCTTGAATATGGCCATTTGGTTCCAACTGGGATCTTGATAGATACATCTATCAATAAATGAATGGTCCAATAAATTCTAACAGAGCTATACCCAGAAAGAGCATTAGATCTGGATGTTTTGGCTTAGAAGAGTATGTGTAAAATAGAGTAAGAAACACAATTTAATAGCAAAATATGCCATCAACAAAAAGAAAAGATAGAACTCCAAGAAAAAGCATATGTAACACAAATAACTGAATATATATTAGTATCCAAATTATGCAAGAAATTTCATAAATCAATTAGAAAAAGACAAAAAAATCCAACTTTAAAAATATGTGGCAAATAACATGAATGAATAATTTATACAATACAAAGCATCATTTAACTAATATATGAAATAATACATAACACATATATGATAAATGTTTTATTTTACTTATAATCAGAGAAATATAAATTAAAAGAAATGTCATTTCATATGCACTAGACTTTTACCGTGAATTTTTTTTATATGTTGGAGATGATACAGAACAAAGGTAGTACCAATAAGTTGAGAACTATAGAACATATTTTTTAACTAAAAAATATATTTTATTTATTTATTCATGAGAGACACAGAGAGAGAGAGTGGCAGAGACACAGGCAGAGGGAGAAGCAGGCTCCATGCGGGGAGCCCGATGTGGGATTCAATCCTGGATCCCCAGGATCAGGCCCTGGGCTGAAGGCAGTGCTAAACCGCTGAGCCACTCAGGCTGCCCAACATGTATTTTAAGATGAGTATTTGTATATGCTTTGATGTAGTAATTTCACACCTAGATATAGTCTCTCAAGTAGGAGTCAGCAAATTTAGCCTGCATCAAAATCAGCTTGAGATCATGCTAAAACACAGATTGCTGTCCCTACCACCAGACTTTCTAATTCAGTAGGGCTGGGGTGGGCCCTAAGAATTTCCATTTCTAAAAAGTTCTCAAGTAATATCAATGCTGCTGGTCTAAGACCCACACTCTGAGAATGACTACTGAGAGAAACTCTGATCCATGCACAAAATAAGATACGTACAAGACTGTCCATTGCAGCACTGTTTCCAGTAGTAAAAATTGGAAACAAACTAAAAAACTCATTTACAGAATACATGTATAACTTGGAGTATACTTAAACATGAAATATATAACTCGGAATATGCTTATATAACTAAACAAGAACTATCTGCATAAATATGAGTTAACCTAATCATTAATATAACATTGAGTAACAAAACCTATTTGCAGAAGGATAAATTCAGTATGTTACTTATATACAGTTTTATAACAGGTAAAACAATACAGTATGTTATTTGTGGATAAACATTTATATGTGCAATTATTTTTTAAAAATGTGTGGGATTGGAAATTTTAAATTTAAAATAGTGATAAGCTCTGAAAAAGGACAAAAATGGGATTTGGGAGAAATATACCATAAGATGCAGCTGAATATGTAAAATACTATGTCTTAAGCTGAATTTGAAGGGTTACACGGGCATTCACTATATTAGTTTCCACAACGTTTCATGCATGAAAGTCGTTTTTTTTTGTTTGTTTGTTTTTTTAATTAAATTTAGTTAGTTAACATATATTGCAATATTGGTTTCTGGAGTAGAATTCAATGATCGCTCACATACAATACTCAGGGCTCATCACAACAAGTGTCCTCTTTAATACCCATCACCCCTCTAGTCCATCTCTGACCCACATCCCTCCATCAACACTCAGTTTGTTCTCTATTGTTAGAATCTCCTATGGTTTCTTTCCCTGTCTTTTTTCTTTCCTTCCTTTACATATGTTCATATGTTTTCTTTCTTCTTTTTCCAACTGTTTTCCTTCTTAATTCTTCATATAGTGAGAACATATGGCATATGTCTTTCTCTGACTGCCTTATTTCACTTAGCATAGCATGCTCTAGCTCCATCCATGTTGTTGCAAATGACAAGATTTCATTCTTTTTGATGGCTAAGTAATATTTCATTGTATATATACACCACATCTTTATCCAGTCATCAATCAATGGACATTTGGGCTCTCTCCATAGTTTGGCTATTGTTGATAATGCTGCTTACAAACATCAGGGTGCATGTACCCCTTTGAATTTATATTTTTGTATCCTTTAGGTAAATATCTAGCAGTGCAGTTGCTGGATTTTAGGTAGTTCTATTTTTAACTTTTTGAGGAACTTCCATGCTGTTCTTCAGAATGACTACACCAGTTTGCATTCAGGACAAAAATACAAGAAAGTTCCTCTTTCATCACATCCTCACCAACACTTGTTGTTTATTGTGTTGTAATTTTACCTGTTCTGACAGGTGTGAGGTAGTATCTCATTGTGGTTTTGATTTGTATATCTCTGATGAAGAGTGATATTGAGCATTTCTTCATGTGTCTGTTAGCCATCTGGATGTCTTTGGAAAAGTGCCTATTCATGTCTTCTGCCCATTTCTTAACTGGGTCATTTGTTTTTTGGGTATTGAGTTTGATAAATTCTTTATAGATTACAGATGCTAACTATCAGGTTTGTTGTTTGCAAATATCGTCTCCCATTTCATAGGCCGTTTTTAGTTTTGTTAATTGTTTTGTTTTGTTTCCTTTGCTGTGCAGAAGCTTTTTGTCTTGATGAAGTCTCAAAAGTTCATTTTTGCTTTTGTTTCCCTTGCCTCTGACAGTATATCTAGTAAGAAGTTGATGCAGTTAAGGTCAAAGAGGATGCTGCTTGTGTACATCTCTAGTTGATAGTTTTCTATCTCACATTTAGGTCTTTCATCCATTTTGCATCTATTTTTGTGTATGATGTAAGGAAGTGATCCAGTTTTATTCTTCTGCATGTAGCTGTCCAGTTTTCCCAACACTATTTGTTGAAGAGACCGTCTTTTTTTCATTGGCTATTTTTTCCTGCTTTGTTGAAGATTAGTTGACCATATAGTTGTTGGACCATTTCTGGGTTCTCCATTCTGTTCCATTGATCTATGTGTCTGTTTTTGTGCCAATACCATACTGTCTTGATGACCACAACTTTGTGATATATCTCGAAGTCCAGAATTGTAGTGCCTCCAGTTTTGTTTGTCTTTTTTAGAATTACTTTGGATTGCGTCTTTTGTGGTTCTATACAGATTTTAGAATTATTTGTTCTTGCTTTGTTAAAAATGCTGTTGGTATTTTGATAAGGATTGTATTAAATGTGTAGAGTGCCATGGGTAGTAAAGATATTTTAAAAATATTTGTTCTTCCAATCCATGAGCATAGTATGCTTTTCCATTTTTGTGTTCTCTTCAATTTCTTTCATCAGTGTTCTACAGTTTTTAGAGTACAGATCTTTGACCCCTTTAGTTAGGTTTATTCCTACAAAACTTATTGTTTTAGTGCAATTGCAAATGGGATCAATTTCTTGATTTCTTTTTCTGCGGCTTCATTATTGATGTATAAAAATTCAATAGGCAGAGCGTTCGAGTGGCTCAATAGGCTAAGCATCTGCTTTCAGCTCAGGTCATGCCCCTCCTCCCACTTGCACTTCTTTCTTCCAAGCTCTCTTTCTCTCAAAAAAATAAATAAAATCTAAAAAAATAAAAATAAAAAAGAAAGAAATGCAACAAGTTTCTGCACACTGATTTTACATCCCAACTTTGCTGAATTCATGTATTAGTTCTAGCAAATTTTTTTGGTGCAGTCTTTTAGGTTTTCTACATACAGTATCATCTCATCTGCAAATAGTGAAAGTTTGACTTCTTCCTTGCCAAGGAAGAAAATTTCTTATTTTTGTTGTCTGATTGCTGAGGTTAAGACTTCAGTACTATGTTAAATAGTAGAGGTAAGAGTAAACATTCTTGTCCTGTTCCTGACCCTAGGGGAAAGGCTCTCAGTTTTTCCCCATTGGGGAGGATATTAGCTGTGAGTCTTTCATATATAGCCTTTATGATGTTGAGATGTGTTCCTCTAGCCCTACTTTGTTGAGGGTTTTTATCAAGAAAGGATGCTGTATTTTGTAAAATGCTTTTTCTATGTATGAACTTCTTAAGTAAAAATATGTTATGGAATAACATGCATTTTGTCATATTTGTGCCACTGCTCTCCACTGGCTTATTGAAATATAGATATGCATGTATGTAGAAATAGAATTGACTTTTATATATTGAAATTGTATCCTGTAATCTTGCTGCATTTGTTTATTAGTTGTGGTAAATTTGAGGGGTTTTTTTGTTAGTTTGTTTTTTTCAGATTTTTTGGGATGTTCTACATAGACAATTTATCTATGAGCCAAAAAATTTTATTTCTTAATATGTAATCTATAAGTCTTTTCTTTTCTTTTCTTTCTTTCTTTCTTTCTTTCTTTCTTTTACTTTCTTCTTTCTTCTTTCTTTCTTTCTTTCTTTCTTTCTTTCTTTCTTTCTTCTTTTTCTTTCTTTCCTTTCTTCTTTCTTTCTTTCTTTCTTTCTTCTTTCTTTCATTTTTGCCACTGTTGTTTTTCTGTGGGTTTTTTGTGTTTGTTTTTTAGTTTTTTTTTTTTTTTTTTTTTTTTTTTTTTTGTCATATTGCATTGGCTAAGACTTCCAGTGTGATATTGAATAAGAGTAGTGAGAGGAGGCCTTTTTGTCTTCATCATGATCTTCAGGGGTGGGATGGGAGACAGAAAGCATTCTGTCTCTCACAGTTAAGTGTATTACCTGTAGGGTTTTTTTTGTTTGTTTTTGTTTTTGTCTTTTTTTTAAGATTTCCTTATTAGACTAGGAAACTGCCTTTCTTTTCCTAGTTTGCAGAGAATTCTTTTTTTTTTTGTTTAAGATCTTATTTGTTTATTCATGAGAGACACACACAGAGAGAGGCAGATTTACAGGCAAAGGGAGAAGCAAAGCTCCATGCAGGAAGCCTGATATGGGACTCAATCCTGGGTCTCCAGGATCAGGCCCTGGGCTGAAGGTGGTGCTAAACCACTGAGCCACCTGGGCTGCCCTTTGCTGAGAATTCTTAATGACAAATTTGTCAGATGCTTTTTCTGCACATATTGGGATGATCATGTAGTTTTTATTGTTTAGTTACTAATATGGTGAATTACACTGATTGATTTTCAGATGTTGAACAATAGTCTCCTTGGGCTGCTATAACCAATTGCCACAAATGGAGTTGCTTGATATCACAGAAATTCTTGCACATTTCTAGATGGTGGAAGTCCAAAACTAAAGTCAGCAGAGCTATTCTCTCTGAAGGCCGTAGGAAAGACTCTTGGCTGCCTTTTCATAGCCTAATTATGGCTACCCAGCAATTCCTGGTAGTCTTGGTCTCTGCCTTCACAAGTGTATCTTCTCTCTATGTGTATTGTTATCTTTGTCTGGCCTTATAAGGTTATCAGTCATTGGATATAGGGCCCACCCTAATCCACTATGCCTTTATCTAAATTCTATTAATTACATCAGTGGAGACCCTATTCCTTAAGATAGTCACATTTTGAAGTTCCATGTGGACAGGAATTTTGAGGGCATGTTCTTTAACTTGATGAATCTTCCATTTCTGACATAAACCCAAGTTGGCTATGGCATATTTTCTTTTTTATGTATTGCTGAATTCTACTTGCTAATACTTTTGCTGGGGATTTTTTGCATCTGTGATCATTAGAAATCACAGATTTCTTCTTTAGTAATATAATACCATTTTCTTGTTTTATTGTTAAGGTAACTCTAGTCTCATTGAATTAATATTAAGAAGTTTTAGTCTTTGAAAGATGCTGTTAAGATTAAAAGACAAGCCATTGACTAGAAGAACATGTTTCAAATAATATATATGATGAGAGACTTTTACTTAGAATACACAATGACTTTCAAAACTCAAAAATAAGAAAGCAACCCATTAAGGATATGGGCAAAAGCTTTGGATAAACACTTCACTAGAGAAGATGAAGATAGTGAACGTATGAAATTATGCTCAACAGAATTATTCACTGTGCAAATTCAAATTAGAACCACAATGAGACAACACTGTATGTCTATTGGAATAGCTAAAGACTTATATTAAGTATTGACAAAGATAGAATTCTTATATATTGTAAATGAGAATGTGAAATTATACAGCCTCTTTGGAAAATGGGCTGACATTTTCTTAAAAAGGTTAAATATTCACCTACTTGTGAACCAGACATTTGAAATGTCAGTATTTAAGTGAGAGAAATAGAAGTGTATGTCCATTCAAAGACTTGTATGTGAATATATGTAGTGGCTTTATTTGTAGTAGATAAAACTGGAAAAAGAACAAACATCTACCAAGACTTGAATGGATAAACAAGTTGTGCTATATTCATACAATGGAATACCAATTAGGAATAAAATAGCTGAACTCTGAATACATGCTAACACAATGATAAGTATCAAAAATATTATTTTAAGTGAATGAAAACACACATGAAGTAGTATATAATGTATGACTTTATTTACATAAAATATCAGAAAATGCAAGTTATTATCTGGAGATGAGGGAGAAATCTGGAGAGGGGTAGAAAGAAGAGATTACAAGAAGTCTCAGGAAACTTCTAGGTATGATGGATATGTGGGGTTTTGATTATGATAATGGTATCACTGGTATATACAGATGTCAAAACATAATTGTACAATTTAAAATATGCAGTTTACTGTATGTCAATTATAAGCTACTAAGTAAATGTAGCAAGATCATAGGATACAAGTTCAATATATGAAGGTTGATTTTATTCTTACATACATATAGAAATAGCTTAATTCCCATAAGCCAGTTAAGGGCGGTGACACAAGCATGGCAAAATAAACATGAATCTGTCATTTATTTTTATTCATGAAATATTTATTGTTGAAATGAATCTATCCTCTGGAGTCATATAGTTCTGCTTTCTAAATATAAAGGTGTTTGAAATGGGTACCTTACCTTATAAGGTGAGTCCATCTTTGCAATGATTATCTCATATGTAAATTCTGGGATTTGTGAATTAATTGATTGATAATCTTTTGGCAACCACAAGATTTGAGTTTAATATTGTATGTTGTTCTTTTTGGAAACTATGTACAACATGAGAGGGCTGGGACTAAGGAGAAAACTGGAAGAAAACTTAAGAAAAGCCATGCTTTTCAGTCTTTTCAGTCTTCAGCAAAACCTCGGGGGAAGATTATGGAAGACAGGACAAAGAATTGACTGTTTCCACGATGCTCTATTCATGGGCCCAACATGCTTCTGCTGCTCACTCTGCCACCTGATGATGCTCTATTCATATCTGTAAGGGAAGGAGGCTGATGACAAATGTAGAAAGGAATTGACTGCTTGTGCTTTCATGCAATTTTTTACAGAGATCTAAAATATTATCAGGTTAGCAAAGGCAGTGGATTACTTAGTTCAATCTTCCTATACCCTAAGGCCATTAACCCAAAGTAATCCAAGCCTGATTCAGAGTCTAGGACTATTAACTGAAAGGCTAAACAGCAACAACAAACAAACAATCAAACAAAAAATATGTGATAAGGAATCAAACACAGAAAAACAATGTGCTTGTTACTGTTCCACATGTAAATGATTTGCTTGCTAGTGCTTTGATAAAAACTAGGGAAGGGATATTTAGAAATTTTCTGATGAAGAGATAACAACTGGAAATAATGGCAGAGTACATATAATAATTCAAGAGTAAAAATATCTCTGATGATGCATTTATTTGATACATACATTTGTAGTTTTATTTTTGGTGTTTGTAAAAAAATAAAATAAAATAGAGTTTTCTGTACATTCACTCTAGGCATTGGCTCCTTTAAACATTATTCTACTTATAAAGGATTAATATCTCCAATTTCAACTTTTTTGCTCAAATATGCTCAGAAATTTTTGAATTTCTGAGATTATGTATATACCCTTGGATCATCACCAGTGCCTGACTTGTAGGATTTGCACATGTAGCTATTGTAAAATAAGTGAAACAAGAATGAATATGTAAATAAATTAATGACTGTAACATCCTAATTCTTTTAGTATTGTTTTTAAAGTCTCTTTAAAAGTCCTACAAATTTAGTGCAAGAAAGTTTGCAGTTTTAGTTTAGACACAGTTGAGCTCCCCAGATGTGGCAAATCCTCTTTGTTAATTACAAAATGGAATTTATTTTAAGAGAGAAGCACAGATTTATTTATTAAGCACAAAGTTATTAACTTTTCATGGTTCTTTTGCCAGATAGTCTTTAAAATGTTCATTTAGAAGTTACCTATTTTGAAGGGTACTTATCCGGTGGTAATTATATACTGAACAAAAGCATTTTATTTTTTATGTTATATAAGGTACTTTGCAACAATTGTTCCTTAAAGTCGCCATGCCCACATGTAGGTAGTAATGGGTTTTGCAGATGTCTAATATCTTATCTGATCATTCTTCAAAATATCTGTAGGAACCCACTGCATCTGATTTAAGGGAACTTTATTTTCTACACAAAATACTTGGTTTGCTAATCTACCTCTGGTAAGTAACTGACAGGTAAGATAAATGAATAAAGGGTCTCAGTGTTACAATAAGGCATGGTGGGGATTATGGCAAACTGAGGACCACCTGCCTTTTCTAAAGGTGAAACCACTAATGGGCTTTAGCAGAAAATTATTAGATCTATTGAATTTTCATGAAAAATCTTAAATCTAAATATTTTAATGTTAAATCTCAAAGCTTTGAAATTTTGGCAATTAATTAAAATTGTCTTATAATCTCTACAAACCAAACAAATATAATTATAGATTATAGTCAACCCAAGTGCTGTCAGGGTTCTATTCTATAAGGTATTTTCTGTATAATTAGGTCTTAGTTCACAACTTCAGATTTTTTTTCTATGTCCTCATCAGTAGCTTCATAATTCCGTGAGATAAAGTAACAGATTTATTTGAAGGACCCAAAAGTAGTTTTTGAGTCAGAGATTTTTCAAAACTACAAGAATCTCAGGAATAACCTAATTCATGTATCAAGTAAGAGAGCAACATCATATATGAAAATTATCAGATACATTGAATGAGCTCTTTAAGGTCATCAGTTATGTGAAATAGCCCTGGAAGGACTTTATATCCTATATTTTACGTCAGAGGTCTTTCCATTATCTCAGGGAATCACTTATGTCTTGGCAAAATACACATGAAGATATTATATCAAAAATGTAAGATTAGACCAAGAAGCTAAGTATGAGTTCTTAGTCACATTTGTCATTTTAAATTTGTTGTTAGTAGAATCTCGGTGTACGAGAGAATTATGAATTTAAGAACAATAATGAAGAATATTTCAAATGAAAGTCATTTGTTTTCTTAATCATTCTTGGCTTTGTAGGGATTGAACATAGTAATCACTTGAAAGGACACATACATAACCTGCTATGGAAATGTAAGGGATTGTCATAAGAATAATAATGACAATAGTAATAATAATAATAACAAAACTATAGTACTAAAAAACTATTCAGGCCAACATTATTGTAATGCAAAGATGTGGACAACTAAAATTCATGACATAAATGGGAGGAAGTCCTCAATAATCTAAAAATAAGAAGAAATCTTTCCAGAATTATTGACTACTAATGAGCTCGTTGTTTTCCTTTTATTTAATTACTCTTGAGGCTTTTCTTCCATATAGTTTTAGGGTTCATGTGTCTGGGGTGGGGGGGGGGTTGTTTTCTGTTGCTTACTTCCTTCACTGGTTTCCATTAAATTTATTCCAATTAGTAAATTTTCCATTTTGGCATAACACATATCTGTTTTAAATCCTACTAATAAGAACAGAGAACATTAGCTTTCTGTCTCAAATTAAATAAACTTTTAATTTTGTTTAATGGATAATTCTAACATGTCTCCATGAAATGCATTTAGCAAAAAGATTTAAAGTGATGAGTTGTCAGTTGTCTTGTATTTTTTGATTCAATATGACATTATAGGAAATCATCTAGCAATATGACTTCAAGAGTTAAATATTATGCATTAATTATTTCCATCCAGAATTACAGAGCACTGAAGACTTAATCCAAGTACAAGATCATAATACAGGAATGAAAGCAAGCTCTTTAGGTGTGAAGACACTGAAAGATTTTTGGTTTTTCATTAGTGAAATACTTTAGCAATTGATGATATTTCCTAAAAGGTACAAGGCATCTAGTGTGCGATGAGTATGAAGAAAGAATGTCTCTTTGAAAAAAAGACACTTGTTTCCAAATTCAACGTTATGAAGAAAATTTAGAACATATACTAGTAAATATCAAAAGTAGAAAGGTCTAGACTGCCTGGGTGGTTCAGTCTGTTGAGCGTCTGACTCTTGATTTCTGTTGAGTGTCTGACTCTTGATTTCCACTCTAGTTGTGATCTCAGGATCATGGGCATGAGCCCCAGGTCTGGCTCTGCACTCAGCGGGGAGTCTGCTTCTCCTCCCTCTCCCTTTGCCCCTCCCCTTACTCACACACACTCTCTCTCTGTCTCCCTCAAATAAGCAAAATCTTAAAAAAAAAAAAAAGTTGAAAAGTCTTCCTACTGGGCTTTATTTCATCCAATCTAAGAAGACCACTTTGTTCACTTACGGATGTCTGAGAACAACACATTTAGAATTTCTTTGCAAATACTTCCCTTGAAAATTATTTTCTCAAGCTGGTCTTATAAAAATATACAGATTTTTTTCTTCCATTTCAAAGCAGGTGGTGTTTTGAAGAAAGTTCTTTAGCATTTCTTCTCTTAACAGTCTTGTTCTACTTTTGTCTTTCACAATTATCAAACACAATTAATAGGCTCAATTCCATTATTAAAATATTTGTCCTCAGTTCTGAAGGATGGAGATGTTTCAAGAGATTTTTAAAAAATAATTATATTGGGTATTTAGTGCAGTTAGTTCTACATAAATGTGGCTTTAATTAGTGTAATTATATAAATCATAGCAGAGCACATTAGAGCTACTTGGATTAACAAGCTAATTGTAATTTATTACTTCTCAAGAATATTTCCTGGCAATCAAGCCAAACAATACACCTTACAATGAACATTCAACAGTTCATTGTTCAATATAGTTCAGTTGTTCATTTTTATTTTAAATGTTCTCAACTCTATGGCATTGGCCTTTCCCCTTTTGCTTTGAATAAAAAAGATTAATGATAATTATTTGTAAGTGAAAGGTAGAGTGTCTCACTACACTCAGCACTTAATAAGACAGTATATTCCTGAGTCACTAATTAAAAATGATTAGTACATCATCATGCAAAACAAGAATAAATTCACCAGGTTGCGTGAAATGGCCATTAACTATATGAATGACGTATTCTACCAAAAATCCCAGGAGGAGGGTAATTACTGAACCAATACAATTTGAATCCAATACTTAATTATTCATGGTAATCAGTCCTGTACAGAACCTTCTGACTCAATGACAAATGAAAGCCTTTTATAAAAAAAGAAAACATTGGTATTAAAGTATTTTTTGAGATAGTCAAATAAAAAATAACTAAAAATACCCAGGAGGGAATTTAAAAATTTACATGCACCCAGAAAAGCTTGATATATGCCCTTGTACATGCCTTGATGGCATTTCTATATCATTTTTCATAACATATAATGGTCTTTATAACCACAGAAATATGCCTGGGTTTAGTCCAAAGACTGTTTTAGCAAAAAATAAAGAACAGAGTTGAATTTTTCCCCAGTTGACTACTTCTTCATTTTTTTATCTTTTTTTTTTTTTTTTTTAGTTTATACCATGCTTGTAATACCAATGTTAAAAATGGCAACACCCTGCTATTCGAAGTCCAGTGAAAAGTTGACATTGTTACCTCTGTCTAGCGATCATAGGAACATTACAATATCTGCCTGGATTAACTGATTAAGCTAAGGGTAGCTTCCCATTTCCACAGAAACTATTTAAAAACAAATAATTATTAAACAAAGAAATAGCTGGAGTCATTAGAATCCTATGTTGTTAAGTTTGTTTTGTAAACTAATCTGCAGAAATTTACCCTCTTCATTCCTTTTTTTATACACCAGGAGATGGCTGTTCATCCATCCCCATCTATAACTAAATTGTGATGTTAAGAATGTCAACAATACTGTTGACAGACTATAGCAGATTAACCATGTCCACCAGAGACTGAGGACATTTGGTCACTGCTATTTTCCTGTGGTTACAAATGTCTCTGATGGAAGTAATGCATCCCCTCCTGTTGAGTTAAAGACAAATAAAAGTGTTCCTGATTAGAACATGGCTTCTAAATGGCATCCAGAAATGCAAGCTTATCTTCCACATTGTGGTTCTGCCTTCCTTTAGTGCCCCAGGGTCCTCCGCATCCAGCCAATGAATACAACCAATGTTCTCAAATTAGTGTTGGTCAAACTCTCCCAGAGGATATGTTAAAATAGAAATTATTCAGTCCACCCTGAAGAATTTCTGATTCAACAGACGGGGGTGAAGGCCAAGGATTTGCATTTCTAACAACATCCCTGGTGATGTTGTTGGTCATCTGCGTACCCCACTTTGAAAATCATTGAAGTGGAGAATAAACACAGTAGTCACACTTGAAAGGATTTTATGGAACAGGCCTGGAAATAGTACCTAACACTTTTATTCATCCCATTAAATATTGCTTGGGCAAAAGGTCTCATCCATCTGCAAGGGAAACTGGGAAATGTGGTTTAATTTTATGTCTAGTAAGAAGAAGAAATGGATTTTTATAAGTACTGAGCTATTTCTGCCACAGGTGATAATTAGTTCATTTTGTTATTTTTGCCTTGCAATAATCTATCATCTATCATCTATCTATCTATCTATCTATCTATCTATCTATCTATCTACCTATCTTTCTATCTATCATCAATTTTATCCAGTCCAAACCAAAAAAGGAAGCATAGAGGGAAAAGTAGCATAACTTAAGAGAAAATTTTTATTTTTATTTTTTTTAAATATGTTATTTATTTATTCATGAGAGACAAGAGATGAGAGAGAGAGAGAGAGAGAGAGAGAGGCAGAGAGAGAAGCAGACTCCATGCAGGTAGCCTAACATGGGACTCGATCCTGGGTCTCTAGGGTCGTGTCCTGGGCTGAAGGCAGGGCTAAACCGCTGAGCCAGCCGGGCTGCCCAAGAGAAAAGTTTTAAACAAACAAAAACAAATTATCTTCATTATCTTTGAATTGTATTCTCAATTCCTAATAAAACTCATCTAATTCCAAAAAATTGAAGGAGTGTTATACTAAAGATATCTTAGAATAGGACAAAACAAAGTGTGTTCAAGATTATCTGTAAAACACTATTTACAGATATAAAAGTCTGAAAACAAACCAAAGCCTATCAGTAAGGGGACTGGTTGAATAAATTATGGTAAAGAAAGAAATGTAGGTCAAATATTTCTTCTGAACATCTCTACTGGGGTGAGTCTCCCATATAACTCCTAGAAGCTTTGAATTAAAGATTCTCTAGGGAAGGTGAGAAGCCAATGAGAGCAAGTGCCCAGTCACAGGATAGCACAATGATGAGACATGCAACTTAGCTCCTTACACAACCCTGACTGGATTCATAAATGGTCTTTAACTACTTTCCGTGGTAGATATGAGTTGGGGAGGTTGATTTACAGTCACTAAAATTGAAGTGTATAACCTGAATGTCAGGTAAATATTTTACAAAATGTAATCTTTTAAGGATGAGATGTTTGATCAGCTCAGCCATTATATTCTCCTCTTGAGACCCATAGAATATTCAGATTTTTAAGAATTAAAATTTCCAAAAAGATTTGTGTCTATTATTATTTTTGTCTATTTGTATGGTGGACTCTCCTCTAACATTAATACTTTTCTGTTCTATTCTTGCATTTCTACTAATTTTGGTATGTGATACAAAGACATATTATTTACACTGGAAAGATCTCTGGCAATTTTTTCTCTCTTGTGACTGACCCCTTATTATTGCAAACTATTAATCATAATCATCTTTATCTTTTGCCTTTACTACATTTTGCCTAGGATAACTATTGTAATCATTGTCTGATTTCATTTGGTCCACGTTGGTCTTATGTAATGTTGAATGATTTTTTTGTATTTATGATTTATGTGTTCTTCCTAAATAGCATTTTGTTTAGTTTTGTTTTGTAATTGGAACTAAGAGGCTTTAGTTTAATTGGAACACTTATTACATTGGCATTTTTGTTATAATCGGTATGATTGCTTAGGCTTATGTTCATCACCTTGTTCTGTAATAGGCAGTCTGAGTATGAACTACCTAGATTAAAATTCTACCTACAACACTTGCTAGTGTGTGATTTTGAACTACTAAGTAAAACTGTCCATCTTTGTAACATTTGTAAAAAGTGAATAGTAACAATATTAGAATTCTACATTTCCATCTGATGAGCTCTTTGACTACATTCTGCAGGCTTTTAACAAATGTTTTTCTCATAGGTCAGTCCTAAATACTAATTATTTTTTCAACAATCAGAGTTATCTAGAATTCTTTTAAATTAATTTAAACAAATTTAAAATTTTATTTAAATTTAAAATTAGTAACATCAACTATATGAATTAATTCTATTATTTGAAGTTGGTTTCTAATTTTACCATGTTATAGTTGATGAATATCATTTTTGTGAAGAACCTTAGTTACTTGTAAGAATTCTACATTTTTGATATTTATACTTTGTCAGGTCGTTCTTTTTTTGAGAGAGAGAGAGAGAGAGAGTGGGAGACAGTACACGTCCAGGTACATGAGTGGGGAAGAGAAGTGGCAGAGGGAGAGAGAGAAGAATCTTAAGCAGGCTCCATGCTCAGTGCAGTGTCAGATACAGGGCTCAATCTCATAACCCTGAGTGAAAATCAAGAGTTGGTCTCTTAACTGATTGAGCCACTCAAGTACTCTTGTCAGTTCCTTATGATATATATATATATTTTTAATTTTGTGATTATAAATTATCAGTGGTTTCTTATTTGTTTAGATAGCAAATTTCTGGCTACAAAGTGGGAGAATGTATTATCAGAATATATAACACGTGACATCAGTACTTAAAGCTAAGTACTATTGCAATGCCTCACCAGCAAGTGAAAAATTGCAAATGGTAATGTTTCAGTAACTTAGAATAATTCCAGACCTTCTAGAAGCATAAATTTGTCCTTCTAAGTCAATTTAGGTAAGAATCTCCCCGTACTTGTCTAACCTTGATGTTTACCAGAAACCACCTTGCACTGATCAGTCAAGAGAGCACTCGATGATGTACCCTTATTCATAATGTATATTGCAAGATACAGCACTCAATAAACCCAGGAAAGAACCAGGCTAGTACAGCCTAGTGTGTGTACATACCTAAAATCCCTAGGTATCTCTGGAATCCCTGCTAACCTATGATCAGAAAAAAGTGTTCACCCTAATTGTGTTCACTGTGAATAAAATGCAGAGTTGTGCAGGGAAGCATATTCAAAGAAGGCTTTTGCATTATAAATAACGTTTTAATTTTTTACAGGAAAAATTAGTAATTTATTATTATTGTAATTGCATTTGTACCATGTAAAATTAATATTATGTAAAATGCATAAAATAAAGGTGAAAACGCTACTATTTAGTAGCTCTAATAATTTTTCTTTAATAGTTACATCATTTTACCTCCCTCAAAAAAAGTTTCTATAAAACTCTGTATATCTTTATAAGACTGATGAATATAATAAAGTAATTAAGAGTTTGATTCCTAGAAATAGACTACCTCCATTTGAATCAAGGCTTTTCTATGTAATAACTGCGATTTTAAGCAAAAATTAATCCATAAAACAGTCTTAAGCACATACTCTGGCACAAAAGAAGCGCTGGGTGAAGATTAGGGATTATAAGTTATTACTTTGGGGAGGAATAATCAGGCAAAAAAATTTTAAAAATTAAGTGTGATTATCCTTGTCCAACAATGGCAAATTTATTTTTCTGTCTAGTCCTGTTTGCATATTAGGAAACTTTTCATTCATGTGTCAGAGTTGTGTTTATGTTTTAAGTTGCTAATGGTATTTGTAAAGACTAGAAGTGGCCAAGACTTCACTTCATTAAGGAACCTGGAGAAAAACTGACCGTCTCTTAGCAACCAGGCTGATGAGATCTCTAAGAAGAAGCATTTCATCTGTTCTGTTCTCAAATCTCCTTTCTCATTACTGAAACAATACAGATATAATTAAAGACCTTGCCTGGGATTCAAAATGATAGAAGAAACTAGAATAACTGCAAATTGTCCTTAGATAGGGTGACTTGCTCTTCATGAGCACATTGTCTATAGATGTGGGCAGAAATACGATATGATTTCCCCCATAACCTGGAATATTAAAACTGAAAATTTATAGAATGTGTTTCTGTGCTTGGTTCTTAAGCACTGATAAAAAGAAAAAAATGACTTTGAAGAATTTCTTGAGGAGGACTAGTTAGATATATGAAGCAAAACTTTCTTCTCAGAATACTTGATTCTTTTTTTAAAAAAATAAGTTTGGGAGAATCAGAATAGAGGAGTACAATTTTCTGGGACTACAAAATCACATGTTAAGTAAATCAATAAAATTGAATTGTAGTGCTTCATTTTAATTCAGTGTGAAAACTCATTATGAAAAAGGAAAGCTAATATTCCAAAAACAACCATGGCTCAGTTTTGCAATAAAAAAGTCATGTTCAATCATCTCATTCTCTGCATTAAAAAAAAAAAAATAGTTGATGAGGAAACAAAAATTAGGATTCTTGTTTTTTGCTCTTTGCATTTGAAAATTCCAAGCAAGCATTCATCAAATAAATCTATATTTATTTTACTTCCAGTATCTATTAACATATGTGAGGAGTCTGAGATTACAATGGGACCTAAGGGAAGCAGTTACTACAGTAGGTTTTTGAATAAGTGCCAGCTGAGCACTCTGCCTTTTCTGAGTGCAACTACTCTTTGAATTAAATTATTTCCACAGTAATTTAGCAGCATGAGCATTTAGAAAAAATGTTCCCTAAAATAACTGTTACTATGTGCATCTATAGAAATGGTGAGTCAAGATAAGAAGACAAGGTTTTACTGAGGTTTGAAGTTTGAAGTATTGATTAAGGTTCAGCAGATTCATAGAGGGAATAACAGACTCAAAGAGTACAGAAACTCTTTTTTTTCTTTCTTTTTTTTAAATTTATTTATTTTTTTTTTTTTATTTATGATAGTCACACACACAGAGAGAGAGGCAGAGACATAGGCAGAGGGAGAAGCAGGCTCCATGCACCGGGAGCCTGACGTGGGATTCGATCCCGGGTCTCCAGGATCGCGCCCTGGGCCAAAGGCAGGCGCTAAACCGCTGCGCCACCCAGGGATCCCTCTTTTTTTTTTTTTCTGTGACTGATTTCCCTATAGGTAATACCAAACAATCTTGAGCCTATGAGATTCCATTAATTTTTAGAAACATTTTTGACAAAGTATCTTAAAACTTGGAAAAAGTATCAATGACATTCTTCTTGCTTTCTTCCTTTAGCTTCAGTCCATCCTGGAAAATTCCACCAGTTTTTCTACTTGTATCCTTTTTTCTTTAAATATTTATTGAGAATATATTTTAGATTTCTGCTTCTCAGTAAAAATATCATCATGGAAATATTACCACTTAGATATGGTATTAGATATCTTAATTCAGATAGTCTTCATGGCTATCTTTCTGATCTCTATAGTTTTAAAAATTTAGATATAGGATAATCAAGTGTCTTATGAAGTTCATGGAGCTGTAACAAAGGCTATTAATACCTTACAGATATTTTTAAGCATCAGTACATTTTGGGAAATTGATGACAGCAAATCCTTAAAGTATCCAAGTACTCTGATCTGCATCATTGGCCAAATTGGTTTTCAAGAAACAGATCAGACATAATGAATTTAATTGGAAAAATTGTATGATACTAAAGATTTTTTAACTATAAATGTGTGTGTGTGTGTGTATAAATAGACTGGTGAGAATATTATTTTAAAGTATTATCTATTTTCCCCTTCAAGTTATTTTTCTGGATTTCCTTATTCCTTTACATGTAACTACTATTCTTTAGTCCTCAACTAAAGCCTTGGGTCAAGACTCCCCAAATTTTAAATAATCTTTGATAGTACCTTTCATTTCATCTACCTCCTACATTTACTCACTGAGATTAAGCCTTTCCTTTATATCAGTAGTTCTCAAACTATGGTGTCCTCAGAATTCCTGGAGAGCTTGTTAAAACAATGGTTGCAAGATCCCATCCACACAGTGTCTCATTCAATAGGTCTGAAGGAGAGACAGAGGATTTGCATTTCCAGCAAATTCCCAGATGATGGTAATGATGATGCTTGTTCAAGAGTCAGATTTTTAGAATCATTGCGTTTATATATATACCTTTGTTATAGTTTGGCCCTTGTCCATTTGCAATGATTGCCTACCTTTTTTCCTTGTCTCCTATCATTACTCCCATCCCCAAGTGACTTGCTCTACTAAATTATCTCCATGGATTTTTTTCTATGCCACTGCTTCACAATACCATATGTAATATTCCCATCCTCATTTAGGAATCTTTAGTGATTCCTTAATTTTCAATCATTCAAAAAATCTTTCCGGAATGCCTAGTATGTACTAGCTATTAATCTAGACAGTATAAATACATTAGTGAGCAAAAGGGACAAAATTTTGCTTACATGCTAACAGAAAGATAAAAAATAAACCATATTAAATAAGTCCAAAATGTAGAATGTTAGTGATACAGCTAATGACAGCATGGGAGAAATGTTGGAACCCTTAGATAGAATGCCCAGGGAAGGAGACAGTGAGAAAGTGATACTTGAGTAAAGGCTGAAAAAAAAAAAAAAAAAAGAATTAGTATTTTTGTATTCTTTGGGTAAATCCAGCAATTGCACTACTAGGTATTTACTCAAAGAATACAAAAATACTAATTTAAAAGGATACATGCACCCTAATGTTTACAGTTGCATTACCTATAATAGCCAAATTATGGAAACAGCCCAAGTGACCATCAATTGACGAATGGATAAAATATATATATATATATATATATATATATATATATATGGTATATATACACACACACACATGTAGTGGAATATTACTCAACAATGAAAAGAAATAAAATCTTGCCATTTGCAATAATGTAGGTGGAGCTAAAGAGTATTGTGCTAAGTGAAATGAATCAGAGAAAGACAAATGCCATATAATTTGACTCATGTGGAATTAAGAAACAAAATAAATGAGACAAGGCGAAAAAAGAGAGAGAGAAACAAACCAAGAAACAGACTGTTATCTATAGAGTATAAATTGATGGTCACTAGAGAAGAGCAGGGTGGGGGGGACGGGTGAAATGGGTGATGGAAATTAAGGAGGGCACTTACTGTGATGAACACCAGGTGTTGTCTGGAAGTATTTACACCTGAAACTAATGTTAGGCTATAGGTTAACTAACTGGACTTTAAATAATAACTTTTAAAAAGTTGGAAAAGAGGAGAAAATTAATGATATTGAATGCTAAGCAAGTGAAAAGGCCCTGAGGCAGAAGCATGCTTAATGTTCCTGGAAGAGCAAGAAGGCCAGTGTGGGTGGCTAGTGTATAGAAAATGAAGAGAAAGTTCTTATTAAAAAAAACTCCCAAGTCTGACATTTAACATTATCCAGTCTCATCACTCTATATTGACACTGTTAATTAACACTCTGCTCATGCCCAAAGACTTCATGAGCACTCTCATCAAGATTTAATTCTTGTGCTTCTCTTTGCCTGTTATATACTCTTTTCTTTCCCTAAGCAATCTGTACACTGTCAAGTGAAATACTATGACTGATGAAACCTATACCATTTTCCAAGTCTATAATGCTTTTATAGACTTTTTTTATAATTCACTTTTCTCTGAATCTAACACCATTTCTTTCTTTCTCTCTTCCTTACTCCCTCTTACTCCTTACCTTACTCCTGCTCTTCCTTTCTCTTTCTTTCTTCTTTCTTTCTTTCTTTCTTTCTTTCTTTCTTTCTTTCTTTCTTTCTTTCTTTCTTTCTTTCTTTTTCTTTCTCTTTCTTTTTTCTTCTTCTTTTTTTTCTTTTCTTCTGTCTCTGACTCTCCCCCCACCTCACACACACAAATGCCTTTATGTAAGTAAGCATAATGTATTTATAATTCTCTCTCTCCAGATCTAAAATTATAGGCCAAGAAATGGGGAGCTATCTTAATAGCATTCTGTATCCTATAGCAACCAGAGTGCCTTACTGTAAGTCAATTTTTAAAATGGATTTAGTTGTATTTGTCTGTAGGATTGAAAGCTCAGTAAAGTGAGTGATTCAGTCTTTCATTTAACAAACACATACTGAATCCTTACTAAATATTGCACGGAGAATAGAGAAGAGGGCCAATCCCCAGTGACAAAAAGATGATAATCTAATGTAGAAGACCAACTAGCATACGTGCAAGTACACTATAGCCTAATGGGTGCCTACTTAGAGATACACCCAGGGGTCTCTTCTGGGTCCTCCTAGGAGCAGATGCTAAGACAGGATCCCATGTGCAAGGGTTTTGTTAGAGGAAATGCCTATGAAAGAACATAGGGAGAATGTGGAGAAGTTTGAGAAGCTTCATGAGGCAAGTCTAACCCTGGGTTGAGAGAGACAGTGAAAAGTGGGTGAAATTTCCAGAACTGCTGTGTCATCTGAGGAAGGTCTAGCAAATCAGGGAAGTCATTAAAGCAAGCAAGAAGCTAAAGAGTGTGATGTCTCCCAGGATGGGTCTGTCTGAGTCTCTCCACACTCAGACATTGACTAGACATGACCTGTGAGAGTTGTCATCTTGGCATGCAGCCATGGATTTCAGAGCACAGCAGCTGGGTTCTTGGTCAAAGATGCTCTTTGTAGCGGGAGACTGCCAGACACAGCCTCAGGGCTGCTCTCTTGTGGGAGCACATTGGATCCAGAATTTAACTGAATTAAAGGAGCACTTTTCAGAGTAACCTACGCTGAAGTTGAGTCATAAATCTGTATCAAGAGTTAGTTCCCTGAAGAGAGGAGGGAAAAATGAACTGGGAAGGCGCTGAGGCATGAAGTGCTTCTTCAATTCAGAAAACCATATAGAGGAGGGGGCTTGAGCATGTGGTGAGTAAGGGAAATGAGAATGGGAATTTGGCAGAAGGCAGAGTGTCATGAGTCCCACAAAAAGCAGATGCATTTTGTCTTGAAGGAGATCCTTAGAGAAAATGTTTTAACCAGGGCAAGTGTAAGACTGCCTGCCTGCTGTGATGTTATTAAAGAACAAAGAGTAATCCTGCTACCATTTTGGCAACAGCCAGATTTCCTTTTTTTTTTTTTTAAGATTTTATTTATTTATTCATGAAAGACACACACAACGAGAAAGAGGCCTAAGCAGAGGGAGAAGCAGGCTCCCTGAAGGAAGCCTGATGCAGGATTCAGTTCTAGGACCCCAGGATCACAACCTGAACCAAAGGCAGATGCCCAACCACTGAGCCAGCCAGGCATCCCATAGATTTTCAATTTACATTAAACGGTAGGTTTGAAGAAGGTAAAATGATTTTTTAAATAATTTTCTTTTCAGTTTTTGATGGATTTAAAATTATTTTGAAGGAATTAATATCCAAACCCTGGAAGAATATAGACTTTAAAATTCAAGCAAGGCCCCTAAAAGAAGGCATTTAGACTTAGGGAGTTGGGGTTCTTTGTATTAGAGGCTGTTTTGTTAAAATTTTATAAAAGTAAAAATTTTATAAAATTTCACAAAACTCTCTGAAGTGCTTTTGGAAGATGTAAAGAAACTGATATGCTTGGGCGAGGGCTTAATCTAGGAGAGACACTGAGCAGGACTATTTGTACACCTGTTTGGCATCCTCTGCCACTTCTTGGAGAACTTTCAACACTTTTGGTCTTTCTATTACAGAAATATTAAAGTGTGATATTTACCTTCAATAAACATAATAGGATATGTTTGATCCTGCCACAAGTTCCCTGAAGAGTTTTCTGTAATCCTGGCAACTACCATTAGTACTACAAATGGTTCTGGGAATGCTACTCAAGGATTATTTACTGAGTGTTATTAATTAAGGCACAAGAGATTTTTCACACAATCCAAAATCTTAATTTGTTCTTTCTAATAAAATGTTTTATTAAAATAAATATGGTCCCATGATTCCCATCACTAGCTATGGACTAATAAACTCAGTAATTGGCCAGACCAGTTAGTGAAAAGGATACAGCAATATTTTGAGTAAACCATAGGCAAAATCATTTCTACTCACAACATACATACATATAGGCATCCATAAAATTAAGCCACCATAAAAAATAGTTTTGTATTGCATTTGAGTGATTGCAGAGCAGTATTTCTGAACTGAGGGAGAGGTGAAATTTTATATCTACCCCTAGGGACATTTGTCAATGTCTAGAGACTTAGTAAGCTGTTATATTAAAGAAGGTCGCTCTTTACATCTAGTAAGTAGAGGAAAGATGCTGCTTATCCTCTTACAATGAACAGGATAGCTCCCATTCCCCAAGAAAGAATTATCCAACCTGAAATGTCAATAGCTTCCTGATTGGGAAATTCTACTGTGGAGTGTCCAAACAATGGGTCCTTATTGTATGTCATCAAGTGAACAAAGGTGCACAAGTTAGTGTATTCACAAAACTATACACCACCCCTAAGTATTCACACTTCTGCTGAGTCTCACAGTTTCACCTATTTGCTCATTGCCTCCATATTTATCTTCTTAAAGTACAGAATAATCAGGTCTTTTCTCATCCAAAAACCTGTCACAGTCTCTGTTTACTCAGTTATCTCATTTTGGTCTGGCTTCAAGGCCTCCAAACTTTGGCCCCCTTCACATACTCTTTACTCTCACAAAGCTACAGGATTTTTATTAATTTTTTTAATATTCTGAGCAGTCAGTCACTTTGCTTTCTAGCACATGCTGTCCCCCTAATCTGGAACACTCTACTCCCACCAAGCCAACATCATATATAATTCCTACTCATCATTCAAACTTATCTCATATGTCACGAACTTCAAATGTCTCTCCTTTATTTCATAACTGATTATCTAAAGGTCAGTTTAGCTGCGCATAACAAGAATCACAGAAATGGTATTCTATGAAGACAGAGGGTTACATTTTCTCAGAAAAACAAAAGTCCAGATATGGACAGTCTCTAGGATGGGAATGGTGACTTTCAGTAATGGGAGACCCAGGCTGTTTGGAGCTTCATGTTTCACTAAAACAAGGGTACTACCCATGTCCCTACAGACAAAATTAGACTCACAGAAGATGCATCTTAAGTAGCAATATGAAGAAAAGAAGACCAAGTCATATTCTAGAGATATTTAAAAAAATTTAACTGAAAGCTTCCAATTTTGACTTCCAACTCATTGATCAGCATGTATCCAAGCAAGTGACACCACCTAGCTGAATGAATGCTGGGAAATGTAAACTCATTCATGACAGTCCGTGTGCTCAAAAGGAGCATGCAAATAGGAGCAGGGAACTCGAATTCTCTGTCACAACTATAATCTAAACTCTAAAATTTTCAGCCTAATATTGCATCTATTTGGGTAATAACTTTGGGTAATAATCTCATTCCTATTTAGGTCATAAACTCAGGAGGCCAATATTTGATCTCAGTATCCACTGCAGTATTCAATATGTTTGTTTGTTTTCACATAAAAAGTGTGTTGGTGTTTAGATGATAAATCATAACTTACTCTCTTCTGAGTTCAGAATCAATTATAATAAGGACACAGGAGTAATACAGTGATAACTAGCAAAGCTGAATTGGGGTCTGAAAACACAGATTGGACCTAAGGCCAAAATTGTTTTCCTGTAACATTTCCCACAAAGTTGTGTCAGGCAAAGAAATCATACAAGTAGATTCTTTTACACAATTAGATTTTGCTCTGTTCCTTCTTGCATGGAAGGTGGAAGTGGGGAGGCCTTAGCTCCTTAAGGGGCAGTAGTTCAAGAGATGGGTTCAGAGAATGAAGGAGGGAGAGAGTGAGAGCCATGAGGAATGCATCTTTAACACTCCTTTTACAAATTGCAGAAGCTAGATAAGTTACTGATCTTTCTGTGGTATGGACAAGTAAGGGGCACCGGCAACACCCAGAAGTGTTTTGTCAATATTTTTATACCTGGGTAGCAGAATGAAACTCTACTGAAGCAAGAAGAATGGGTAATTAGTGTTTCTCTTTAAAAAGTGTGTAGTGCACATCTATTACATTGTCCTGAGAATTTCAATACTTTAATGTCTAATGACTTTGTACATATTGTGCTGTAATTACAATAGGAGCTCAGCTTTATATGAATTATCTACTCTCGTGTCAGGGATGATAATCATTTTTAAGTGATTTCTTAAAGAAATAAGGAAAGTGAAGAGCTGTTTGTTTAAATATATGTTATAATTCATCTGGAACTTGCTAAAGCAAATCAAGTATTGTTTGCATAGCACACACATTTTTTTCTTCTGTATTTCATTGTTACTAATAGAGTCTTTTATTACAAATGACCAAACTCACAAAATGGAAATTTATGGAAGGTGTAGAAGTGTCATATATATTAGGGGGTTGAATTAGTTTTTCTGAACACTTTTTTAAGCCTTGTAGTCTAGTTCTTATCGTACTCTACTATCATTTGTTCTTTAAAATTCTGTCTTGCCTACTGGACTGTAAGTTCCTTGAGTGAAGAAACTGGATCTTAATTATCTTGGATTTCCCAGAACTTAGGCCTTTTCTCAACACAAGGCATGTTTATTATAAGAATAATGAATATTCCATATTTTTGAGATGAAGAAAATAATATATCCCCAATGTAGGAAGCTGGTAGTTTCTATCTATCTGCTTGTCTATTTGTGAACAAGAATAATGAATATAGAAATGAGAAAATAATTTTTTGCCCAAATACTCATTGTTTTGAGTTTATTTAGACTATATAAGTTAGTGAGAGAAAGACTTTGAGAGCAAAATACAAATTCCTAAACCCCTGAGAAATACTTTTAGTAAGTACTGTACTAACATCATGGGGCCAGTAGTGGTGGACACCTACACGCATCCAAGAGAGTAGTACAACTATAAATTTTAATATGGACTCTTGCATTTGACCAGTGCCAACAAATCCCATTACTCTAAGTCACTCTGAGCATGTAATGGATATTACTGATTCAACATTTTATTCTTGAGGTCTTTCTCTGAATCAGCTCTTGGTGTTGAGTATATAGTGCTGAAAAGGAAGACTGGTGGAGATTATGCTTAGTAATGGCAGTGAGTGTACATACATACAGAAAGTTACTGAGACCTGAGGGATACTAAACAAAAAAACAAAACAAAACAAACAAACAAACAAAAAAAAAAAACCTGATACTTTATAGCAAAGCTTTCTCCCCTGCAGAATCTATTTTTTAATAGGAGGGTTTATATACTACCTTTAGAAAGTTAACTCTCTCACAATTCATTAAATCCTACCAAACCTACATACACATCATCTATGAAATAGATTATAGCTATATTATAAATCACAAATCATCATGTTCCTGCTCCTAATGAGATAACACAAGAGTAGATGGGATAGTCATATTGATTTTTTTCTCTTGACTTTCTGGGTACAACATGAGCTGGAATTATTCAAATGAACCCTTACTTGATTAGTCTTCCTTAGTTCTTGGGCCAATGCTGAGCAGGACAAAAGGAAATTTGTAGCCTCTGTTCAACCAGAGGATATGGTCTAGAATTAGTCTTTCTTCAATGAAACTAACATCTTGGGGAAGAAGTTTCCCATTTAGCTTTCCACTTATCATCATACCCTCTCTTACCCTTCTTCCCTCTTCTTCCTTTCATCACCAACAGAGTGGACACATCTATATGACTTTTTTCCTTCTTTTTTTTTTTTTTACCTGATCCTTCAATGATATGCTAGAAACAGAACCTTGTCTTAAAATTGCATAACCAGAAAAAAAAACAAACAAACAAACTATCACTGCCAGAAGTTGAGTCCTATTTCCCATTACCCAGTGCCTGATTAGGGTTGTACTTAAGAAAACACCACTGACTTGAATATTAGCTCATATCCAAGAACCAATTAATACCAGCCGATAAATACATTTTTCATGTACTCAAACCTGCTTAGACCAGGCCCCAACTTTCAACCCCTTGGAAACTGCTCACTATCTAATAACAGCATATCCTTAGGCCATCCAGTGGTAGTAGGGCAGTGATAGTTTTTAGATACTGCACAAACTCAATGTCCTCCCCCCACACACACTATGCTCATATTACTGAGGACTCAACATATCTTTGAACACACTCAAATGTTGATAATATCTAAAGAAATATTTTATTTTACATTGTATACCCAAAAGAATATAGAATTAATGCACGCAAAAAAAGATAAGAATAACCACGCTGGTGCAAAATATGTTTACTGACACTGACTAGCAAAAACAAGACTCAGTTGTTATTCATCCTTTTCAAACACACTGCTTGAGTTAAGCAAATTTCAACTAGTTCTGTAGCATTAGTCAGACCTTCAAGCTTAAAATTTTGCATTGTTTAATATTTTCCATTACCGTGAAGGTAAACATAGTCATTAATCCAAAATCTTGGCAACAGCACTGTTTTGTGTGTTACCACCAAGACTGTGGTAAATACATGAGTGCATAGGAAATTTTGATGTACAATGTTTGGGAGAATGGATAAATAATGTTCTTGAAACAAAGTTGAGTGGATGTTTATTCTGTAAATCACCACAACCATTTAAATAAGAAGCTTAGAATGATTTTAAAATATTTTTGAAATAGTCCAAAGTATCTTCAAATATAATTCAAATTTATTTTCCAGCAATCATAAGAATCAAATCAACTTCTCCAGTAAAACAGTATTTTCTCCCCCAAAGAAAATGAAGTAATATTATAGAGACATTTTTTAAGAGGGACATATTTGAAAGTAAGCCAAATATCTAAGCCAATACTTGTTTTTAAAAGTAAGAGAAACAAACAAACAAAAAAAAGTAAGTAAGTTTGGGTGCCTTCTTATAAGCTTCATTTTTAAATGGCATGTACTTTAGAAGAAAAAGTAAAACCTAGTAATATAGAATTCCATTTACTGAATTTTCTATTACTGACATTTTAAAATATATGTTTGAGGAATTTATATATTTCATGATGTTGAGTTATAAAAGATATGTCATATCTGTGCTTCATATCTTTTCTTGTCGCTGTATAAAATTTTATCCAGGATGACCACTAAAGTGAGCAATTGGATGGTTGCCTAACAAACACAGAAAAAAAAAGAAATAATTCCAGGATAACTATTTAATATGTCAGGTTGTCTGGGTCCATAAACTGAGGAATGAGAAAGGGTTCCCAGTGCTAATTCCAAACAAAATGTTTAAAAATTTTGGAATCTCCTTAATGGAATCTTATATGGCTAATTTCCTTCTGATGGGACTGAATTGGCACATATACGACCAAAATTGTTCAGTGAGAGACAAAGCATTTTCCCAAACCATGTCTTTCTCCATTTTTAATTTGTTTATAAATTTTAGAGTAGAACAGAGAGCCAATTGTGTAGAATATGATGGAGAAATTGTGGCTTTAGCTTGAGTCATCTAAGTTTCCTGGCTTTTTTATAGAATTTAGATTATATTTTTCCATTGTGGAGGATAATGAATTTTGGGGAAATTCTTAAAAATATTCATTCAGGATAAGTTGTATTATGTGGAAAAGACTTAAAGAAATAGAACTTGATATAATTTTTATGTAAGATTCATATGGTTCCTTAAAACACAATGTATATAAGAAGTGGCCATCATAAAGCCATGCTTCCCAATCAACTGAAAATATACAAAATGCTAGTGATTGAATACAAAGAACAAAGAGAAAGGAATAATAAAGGAGAATTTACCTCCTTTCCTCATTGACTGATAATCTGGATTTCTGTGTTTGTAGCCGGAGCTCAAGTAAAATGTATTAGACTGTGAGACCACATGTAAATAATTTCTTCATTCTGATGTCCTCCTGGTCTTATAAAATGAGGATTGTGTTCATGTGGTTTCTAAAATCCCTTCCTGTGTAACACTGAGTTATCATGTTATAGTCCTGCGGTCTCTATTGGAAATATAATCCCTATAAAATTAGCAGAAGCAAGTAAGATTGATTTTTCAAGCATGTAGGAGATTAACGCTTTAAAAGGAAAGATTAACCCCTGGCAATATTTTGCCAGAATTAAAACATACTAACAGGAGAAGTAACAGATATAAAGGAAAAATCAAATGGAAGATACCCAGACAAAGCTACTAGGACATGGAGAATAGAAAGCATAGAAAGAGCTATTTACTGCAATGTGAATCTTGACTACAGGGATGGAGAGTTTATCATGTCAAGAAATGTGAAATATAGGACATCTGAGAATAAGATATAAACTGGTATGGGTACCAAACATTAAAAAAAATATTATTTTGAACCCAGACCATTCCAGCACAACAGCCAAGTGCTCAGAATTGAGAATCAATATCTAGAATGTTCAGGGAAGAATATTAAATATATGTACTATACAAGAGCAGCATTCACATAAAAAGAAAGGAAAAAGACATTTTGACATCTACAAGAATTTCTTTAAAATGTAGTATCTCCACAAAAGTCTATAGATGCTATCCAGCCAAATAAATAATAAATCAAAACTCAACACACATAAATCAATAGGTCAAAGAACAAAATGACTAGGAGTGAGTTCTGAATCCAGGTAAATATATCATTAAATCCTAATAATTACATCAATTGGCTGCAAAAGAGAACGGAAGTACTTTAAGTTTAGAAATAAAAACCAATACAATAAAAAATCATAGAGAAGCAAAAATACCATAAAACATGAAAAATATTGGAAGACTTGGCCAGACAGGAAAGGGTATAATAGTTCTTCATGTTTCACACAAAGGAATCAAAGGATATTGTTTGATTTCTGAGGCTGATAACCAAAAATGAAAGTTTATACAATACAATCTGAAGATATAGATGTAATTATTCTTAGAAAAAACAGTGAATAGATGATATCCTTCTAAATTAGCAAAGATACAAAAGAAAGAATAGCAAAAACAATGAAAATAAAGGCTATATGTGTTATAAAAAAAATTTTTTTTTAGGCTTAAAATGCCTGAAGCAAAACAAAACATCTGATAAGGCAGTAATCCTGAAACCTTTTAAAGGGAATAAAACAAGCTGTAAATGAATAATAATCAGATCAACTTTATATTTTTCATCAATAAAACTAGATGACAAAAAATAAAGCACCTTGGAAATCTGAAGAAAAATAATTTTTAATCTAGAATCCTATATTCTTGTAGAAGATGATATAATTACTGAAAAATATTCACTCCCTCCTGGTAATAGGATTATACATCTTTGTCAATTGACCTGTGATTTGCCTGTGCATATGCTGCCATGGTGCTGACAACAGATTTTGACCAAGTGACATGCTTTGGCAATTGGGATGTGAATGAACGTGGTATTTGAGAGATCTGAGTTGGACACCTTAAATGGTGTTCCGTGATTCGGTTTGACATGACCCTGCATCCCTGCCTTCGGCTCTGACAATGTGCATCCAAGG
Source organism: Canis lupus dingo (assembly GCF_003254725.2). Taxonomy (NCBI): domain Eukaryota; kingdom Metazoa; phylum Chordata; class Mammalia; order Carnivora; family Canidae; genus Canis; species Canis lupus. The sequence goes on along the minus strand of NC_064257.1, from coordinate 31,446,453 downwards.
CAGGGCCTGTTCTGTCAGCGTGGGACTGGAGATGAGAAGAAATGGACCCATGCTGAGCTCCTGAGCCACACAGAGCCCTGCTGAGTCAAACAGAGCTGAAGCTCATCCACAGCCCTCATGCAATGTGAGCCAGAAATAAATACGTGCTATTGTAAATCACTGAGATTTGGGAACTGTTTATTACCATAGCAAAACTGAAAATACAGCCACAAAAAGGCTTTTACCCCTTGAGGAGGAAATTTATTGTATTCTTAATATTCGTTCTCTACCTAAAGAGATTTTCATTTAGGAATTACTCCTTCTCTAAGATGCATTCAAATAATTTGGATGATTCTATGTCTGATTCCTATCTCCATGAGGGGGGATAAGCCTGTCATGAAGTACTCAACCTATCCCTCCTGTTTGGCCAAGTTGATTGAATCAGAAATGTGTACTTGACCACTTCAGTAATGACAAGCATGTTCTGTAGCATTCTGGTAGCATGGTATGGTTACTGATGTAGATAAAACGTAATGTCATGGTAGCGTTCTGTAATGGTATGGTTACTGATGTAGATAAAAGCTTTCTCTGGACTTAAGCTTAGACAGATATAAGTCCAGATATTTCAAGAGCCTTTATGAAAAGGTAGACTGTTTTAAAGAAGACAAATATGAAAATAAAATTAAGACATGGAGAGAGACTGAGCTGTGATGACATTATTAAGACCTCAAATACAACTATTGTATTCCTGGGTGTTTGCTAAACCAGTAATCTCCTTCTTTGATTTAGTCAGTTTAAGTTAGATTATTTTTCTTCATAACCAAAATAATGTGTATTACCAGAGGCCCCCATTCACCTTTTCTTTTTAATTTGGTGAATTACTCAAGTAAGTGAATCAAGAAAGAGAAAGATCTTAAGTTCAAGAAACAGCAGAAAACCCAATGAAACAGTGATACGTAGGGAAACAGATGTGCATTTTGTAAGGTAACTGGTCACATGATTGGAAAAATAATTGCCTTCAACTATGTTCCAAGGATTTCTTTTAAAATGTATCTCAGACAACAGAAAAAATCACTAAGAAACTAGAAGAGTGAATCATTTGTTTTATTTATTTATTTATTTATTTATTTATTTATTTATTTATTTATTGTTTTCCCAGTAAGAGAAAAGAAAGACAGTCAGAAATTCCCAACCCTACTATAAATAACTATACAGGAAAGTTTGAGGCTACCAATTGTAATTGATGCAAACTAGAAAGCCCATTATTTGAGAAGTTGATGGAATACAGGAGAGGGGGATCCATCTGTCTATTTTGGCAGAAGCTAAGTGTGTTATCAATATTAACAGAATTTTAAGGTAAAATTGACAGATGTCTAGAAATGGAAAACTCTTCCATTAAGTAACTAAATACTATAAAAATGTAAGAACTTGAGAAATAGGAGTTTAAGTATCTTACATTACAGCTTTCATTAATTGAAAGGTTTTTAATTTTCAGAATTTGTGTTTTACACGTTACCTAAATTCTCAACTAGCATGACAAAGAATGAATAGATAAGATCATAAAGACAAGGTAAGTGAATAAAAATAAAACAATATCTAAATCTATCATCTGCAGGTGGGGAGGCACCTTCAGAGAGGTAGACTGTAAAATAAAATCATAAAATGATTGCTTTTTTAAAAGAAGGCCTGAGAATTCAAAGGGTTAGGAAGGACGGGGAAATTTGCTTTTCATCACACATAGTTTTCTACAAACATATACACCTGGATTTCCCATACAGTTTTGTGTATTATTTTCTCTGTTAGTAAGTAACACAGTGAAACTCAGCATTTAAAAAAAAAAAAAAAAGATTTAATTAAACTGAAATAACATTTTGAACAGCATGCTATATGTAAGAATTCATACTGGAAACCAACCTACCTAACATAAAAATACATAAGAGCAAAAAATCATAACTTGAACACTGAAAATTTATTAAGAAGAAAACAATCATTTAATGAAAAGAATAGACAAATGATTTGAAGAGATGTTTTGCCAGAAATGTACAGATGATAAGTAAGCACATGAAAAAATGCTCAACATCAGTAGTCATTAGTGAAATTCAAATTAAAGCCACAGTGAGATACCACTACATATCTATCAGAAAGTCTTAAAGACTTACCACACCAAATGTGGGAGATACTGAGTAGCTGGAACACTTACACTCTTCTGATAAGAATGCAAAATGTTGTAAATATCTTGAAAACAGTCTGACAGTTTCTTAAAAAGTTAAAGACATACCTGGGCCACCGGGGTGACTCAGTCAGTTAAGTGACTGACTCTTGGTTTCATCTCATGGGGCATGATTTCATGGGTCCTGAGATTGAGCCGAGCCACAGGGAGTCTGCTTGAAGATTCTCTCCTGCTGCCCCCCAACTCTCTGTCTCTTTCAAATATCCCCCAATTCTCTCTCTCTTTCAAATAAAGAAATAAATCTTTTTTAAAAAAGGTTAAATATACACTTGCCATATATCTAGCTATTCCACTCTTAAATATTTACCCAAGTGGGGATTTGGGGGAAGCATATGACCACACCAATGACTTTCATAATAATATGCTTAACAATTTTCAGCTTTATATGTAGTAGTCAAAAACTGGAAACACGACTTCCAGAATAGCAATCTGAGGAGCTCCTTGAATCTGCTCTTCAGTGAAATAGCCATAACGGTAAAAATTTTTCTAAAAAGAGGTATTTTTTAAAAATTATTTAGTTGCTTGAGAGAGAGAGCATAAAAGAGAACAGAGAGCACAAGCCTGGGGGTTCCAGAGAGAGGAAGAAGTTGACTCCCCATTGAGCAGGAAGCCTGGTGTAGGGCCCTATCTCAGGACCTGGAGATCATAACCTGAGCTGAAGGCAGATGCTTCACCAACTGAGTCACCTAGGTGTTCCTAAAAAGACGTATTTAGAAAAATGTTGCTACAGCCAATTTCAGAGAAATTACTGCCTCTCTTCTGGGATTTATTTTCATGGTTTCAGATCTCACATTAAGATATTTAATTCATTATGAATCTATTTTTGTGTATGGTATATGAAGCCAGAGGAGAGGCGGGTGGAGAGATGGGTGAAATAGGTGAAGTAGATTAAGTATACACTTATCATGATGAACACTGAGTAATATATGCAATTTTTAATCACTATATTATACACCTGAAATTAATATATTTGTATATTTATATATTTGTAATAATATTTTATGTTAATTATACTAGAATTTAAATAAACAAGTAGATAGATAATAGATAAATAGAGATAAAACAGAAAAACAAAATTATTTTAAAAAACAGAAACAAAAAATAAACCCAGTCTTTTGAAGTCACTGGAAACTGCCCTAAGGATATATAGCAAGTAGATAAATATTTATTTAATAAAACCTACTAAATGCTAATAAGAACAACGAATGCATATGACAAGTGACCTACAACCTCCTCCCCCCACCCAAGCACAACATGACAGAAGCTCCACTCTAGTCAAATGTCAGATGGTGGGGCTTTATCTTGCCCCAGATATGTATAAGATACTCTAGTATCTCCCCAGAACAAAAAGACTGTAAACATTTTTCACTACCCCAAGTTTTGTCTTGCAGAGGCTAAATTCCAAACAAATCCAGTGAAGAGGTAGAGGGCTCCCTTTCTCCATTCAGCTCTCACTCAGTGGGTGGAAGCTTTACCTAGGCAAGGCTGACTGAGAATAACAGGGCCTCATGTATTAACAAATAAAGTCTTTGCCCCACCTTATTCATATGGCAGAGGTTCCATGCTTGTGAGCAAAGAAAACCAGAGACTACCCTTCTCACCCAGCACTTGGCTCATAAAGCAAAGGAGTCACTTCTCCACTGTCCTTTCTCCCATTCTTTTGGAAATGACTGAAATTTTGTCCATGGGGAGAGGTAGGCCAAAAGACCAGAAAGCTTCAAAATGTCCTCAGGTGGACAAACTTTATTGGGAGTGGAGTGTGGGAAATTTCAAGCCTAAAATGTCACTCTAGAAAACAATGGGAATTTGGAGGGCAAGCAACTAAGTGGCTGGTAGCTCTCAGAGCTTATTAGAAGGAATCCAGGGGAAGAAATGGCTAAAAATATCCCTGCTAGTGTCAGAACAAACCTCAAAGACCATCTTCAGAAATTACCAACCCCCAACCCTTGCAAAGGGGCCTGTTAATTGGATCAGACTGTGGAGCAAGTTCTATCCCAGGGCATAACCAAAAGCAATAGAGCAATCAGCCAGCAAGTGTTAGAGCCTAACAGCTGGGTGTAATACTTAGCAAGGCAGACAGATTAACAGAAAGAACAGAAGAGTCAAAGAGAGCTCTGTTGAAAAACTGTCATTTGTGGATGATTGGACATATATCTATGCCCTGCAACCTCTGAGAAGTGATATCAGAGGTTTCACGCTGTAGGGAACAGACTTCACAAAAATAGTCCATCCAAATCACTAATCAAATAAACAAACACACAATAGCAAGAAAGTCCTGAACAGGGAGGATTAGTACCCAGAGTCCACATATTATCTAAATGGTCAGTTATTAATAAAATATTATGAGGCATACCAAGACACAGGAAAGTGTGATCCATACCAAAAAAACAAAACAAAACAAAACAAAACAGCAAGTAACAGAAACAGTCTATGAGAGGGCCAGGTGTCTACTTAAGCAGACAAAATCATCAAAGAAACTTTTATAAATATGTTTAAAAAACTAAAGGAAACTATGCTTTAAGAAATAAAAGAAGGAGTTCTACTGGTTGACAATGAGAGGGGCTCCATGGATCTACTTCTCAGTGAAACTAGTGAAGATTATGAAAGAACAGTCATTCATAGTGATTACATTGAATGAAAAATGCCAGACAAAATTATATACTGTAACAGTTTATTTGTATAAAACTCTAGAAAATATAAAGTAGGAATGCCTGGGTGGCTTAGTGGTTGGGCCTTTGGCTCAGAGCATGATCTCAGAATCTGGGATCAAGTCCTGCATTGGGGTCCTTGCAGGGAGCCTGCTTTTCTCTCTGCCTGTGTCTCTGCCTCTCTCTCTCTCTCCATGTCTCCCATAAATAAATGAATAAAATCTTAAAAAAAAAAAAAAAAGAAAATGTAAAGTATTCTATAATGACAAAAGACCAATCAATGGTTGCCTGGCTATGCCAGGGCTCTGAGGGAGGGTGACAGGTGTGATGAAGTAATGACGGGATCACAGAGAAACTTTTTGGGGTAATATGTAAATTATTTTGATGATGGTGATCCCTTTATAAGTGTATACATATATTAAAATGTATCAAAATTTACACCTTAAATATGTAGTTTTTATGCAAATCCTTAATAAAGTCCTCTTAAAAAGTTGGGCAAAAATATAATAGGGAAAAGCTAACAAACGAATATAGGGGGTCACAATTCAATAGTTATATCATAAGAGCATTTAACTCAGGAGATGTCTTTAAAATCTACCCTCCTATAATATGTACTCCATTATTGCACTGCAAGAATTGTTGATAAAAAACAACAAAAACAAATAAACAAAAACACCTTATAGAGGATTAACACTAAAGCGCAGAATTAGAAACATTTTGAGGTTCTCGACCCATCCTTATACTCCTTTGCAATTTGAGGGTTGTTCTAAATGCAGAATGGTTTGATTACTCCAACATCTGCAGATGTTTAATAGTTTCTTCCTTTCTCAGACTAGTGTTTATCAAACTGCATAAGAATTACGTGCTTATTTTATATACAAAATAAAATCGTGTACACAGGAAATATGACCAATTTAGGAGGGTTTCAAGTGTAACTAGGGTAAGGTGTGATCTCTGCCTTACAAGCATGAATGCAATCAAAATCAAAGCCAAAGACATTAAATTAGACAAAGAGTTACTTTATTGCAATGGGAATATAATCAGAATGATAAGACTGTAGTGAAGAACCATTGTTCCATCAAAGTTATACAAATATATGGAAAATAATAGCGAGAAATACAAAGAAGTAGCAGAAAAATATAGTAGAAATTTGAGACTTTCTCTGTCCTTCCAGGTAATTTAAATCTTAAGGAGTGGTCAGATCAATTCAAATGTGCACTAAAGAAAATATATGATATAAAAAAAAGAAAGAAAAGAAATTATATAAGCTCTATTTTCAAAAGGCTGATTTTTGTTTGTAGTACATTTAGTAATATAAAATATTTTTTATTAGTCATTTAAAAGTGTAATTTAATATTATGAAACTTGATTTTTAGATATGTTTGGCTCTTCTCTGGAGACTACCATTTGTGTTCATTTATTAGCATTTATATTTGCAATCCTTAGCACTGGGTTTGGGAATGCAGATGGCATCAGACTATAACTACTGCTGTCTAACAAACCCTTCTAAACCTCAGTCATATACCCCCCCAAAAAATGGAACTTCATAATTTTTCTGTAATGGGTATATGGGCTGGCAGTTCTGATATTTCACCTTGACCCATGTATGCAGCTTCATTCAGGTGGTTAGCTGGGACTAAATACGTAGGAAAGCCTTACTTTTCAGGCAGTCATTGCTGACTTTTAGCTGAGGTACTTTAGCTTTTCTGCATGTAGCCTTCCATCCTACAGTATTGACTAGCTTCTGTTATGCAAATCCTTAATAAAGTCCTCTTAAAAAGTTGGGCAAAAACACAATAGGGAAAAGCTAACAAACTGTTAGCTGTTTGAGCTGTTCTCAGGGCAGCTCAAAGTGGCCACTAAAACACTCTCAAGGTCCAGGCTTAGGAATTACTTTCTGTTGGTCAAAGCAAGTCACAAGGTTAGCCCACGTTCAAGTGCATGAAACCAGGAAGAAAGGAGGCCCTCAAGATTCTTAGAGACTCTTATGGCAAACAGAGACAGAAAATGAGACACTGATTTAAATCTCTCAGAGGACATTTTTTAAAAGATTTTATTTATTTATTCATGAGAGACACACAGAGAGAGGCAGAGACACGGGCAGAGGGAGAAGTAGGCTCCCTGCAGGGAGTCCGATGTGGGACTCAATTCCAGGACCAGGATCACACCCTGAGCTGAAGGCAAATGCTCAGCTGCTGAGCCACCCAGGCATCCCTCTCAGAGGACTTAACAAAGAAATCGTATTGCTACAGCCTTGAATAGATCTTTGTGTCCTGGGCTCATTTTATGCTGAAGACTTTTTACTGCTAATCAGAATGATGCTTCTAACACAACATGCTCTGGACCTCCTATATTTTTTTAAATTCTAATTGCAAATCATTTCCTTCTTTAATTCATCTTTTCTTCCAAACCTTATGAATACCTCAGCTAAATGAAACCAATCTGACCTCTCAATATTCTCCCTGTGAATATCCTTAATCCATTCCTGTTTGTTACATGTATTTTCCTCTTCCAATACTTGTGTTAATTGTTCCACTGCTACATCACATTGGCTGTCCTTTCTCTAACCTCCAACTATCCCTTTGCCATTTTCCCTGTCTTTGCTTATAGATTTCTCAAAACTTTTCCAAGTTGTACCTGCCACCCAGGTTTCAAAGCCAACAATTATTTTAAGGTTATGTTATAGTAGCTCCCAATTTTAATATGGGTTTCTGTAGTTGTTAAGTATTGTTACAAAACAAACCATACCATGACATTGTGGCTTAAACTGCAAATATTTATCATTTCCCCTCATCCTGTAGGTTGGCAGGTGATTCCCCTATTGTTTTACTTGGCTACTCTCAATGGCTGCTGGAGGACGAACTGGGCTATTTGGGAAGGAAAATGAGTTTTCTTGTACCCTTCTGAGTTCTTGCTGAGGACCTGGTGATAAAAGAGATGAAGAAGATCAGCAAGAAAAAAATAAACAGAAGTTTATTAATATGTGTGCCTCATATATGATGAAAGATAACAGAGAAAAATGAGTAATTCAAAGAAGTGGTTTGGAGTTCAGGCTTAAATGGGGGAGAAGAGACACAGACCTGTTAGGAGAGAGTAAATAAATGGCTATGTATGGATCCTTAAGAGAATAGATGAGAGACATGATAGCTTGTGACAGTTTTGTCTGGGTGCAGTGTCTTTTTTCCTATAATAAGAGATCATCTTTCTTGGTTGGTAAAACTCTCAGGGAGGGAATTTATGACAATTGATCTTTTGGAGGATCTGTCTTTAGGTGAATAAGAGGAGTTCATAGAAAGCCTCTCTCTGTGTTTGCTGTTTTTCAATGCCCATACTTCAAAATAATCAATATGCTATAGTGGCATGTTTGAGGACAGCATATTTTCTACCCTTAGCCATAAGGTATCATATGGCCTCACTCACCTATCTGAAAGTTGGTGCTATGTCTCTTTTGTGACAACACAGTTCTCTGGGCTGTCTCTTACCTTTCAGTGAGCCAGACCACCTTTCTTATAAGAATTAAACTTCATCTCTTCATGCCAGTTGCTATAAAGAATTGGGGGCCTTATTTACTAAATACCAAAGATTAATAAAGTCACAAAGATGTCTGGAAACATTGCATTCTTACTGATACTGATTTAAAAATACAAATACTAAAAGAAAGAATAATCACAATTTTTATCTCTAGCTTTTACAGAAATAAAAATAAATAGCAAACTTCTGAAGAAGAAAGCAGCTAGTCCCTCACATAAGCTATAGTTTTATTTTTTTCTGTTAATGACTTGACTCAATATTTTGGTTTTAATTTTCTTGAACAACTTAGGTGTTCCAAAGATGGGAACTATCATAAGAAAAGTTTTCTGGCACGGAAAATTCTACTTTTCATAATAAAACCAGAGAAGAACAAAAACCACAGATTTCTTTAGTGCTGCTGAAGCACAGTATGATTGAAGGTGTCACAAAAATTATTTGGTCTATATACATGTAATTAAATATACACAGAGAAATTTAAAATCAATTTAACATTCTATTATATTCAATGTTGGAAAGTAGTCTCCCATCTCCTCTGCATATAATCATCATTTTTACATATTTTATCTTAGAGTAAACTTTTTTTTTTTTTTTTGCAATTTGGCTTTATTTACTCAATACTATCCTTGTAAAGTTTATACACATTGACATGGGTAGCATTAGTTAATTTGTGTGTTTTAATTAAAGTGTCCCATCTTGCATAATATATTTCAAATGACTTATACATTTTTGTATTGATAGCATTTCAAAATGTGCTATTATGATAGACCCTGTTATAAATACTTTGTTTATATCTCCTTGCAAAATGTTGTCATGGAGTGGAAGTGCTGAGTTGTGGGATTAGAACATATTCAAGTATCCTAGATATTGCCAAATTCTTCTCTCAGTGATTGTGACACATTACATTTCTACCCACCCAAAGTGTACAGCTTTTCCAGAAGGTCCACATAATCTCCCAGTACTTGAAATTACTGGGTATTTTGTTTTTTTAAAATTTAAATGTGTGAAGTAATGTCTCAGAGTTTTTAATGGGAATTTTCCTTTTAACCCTTGGTCTTGGGTTGTTTGCCTTTTTCCATTGATTTATAAGTCTTTATATAGACTGCTTTGCCAATTCATTGTCAGTCATGTATGTTACATTAGTCTCTTAGGCTGTGACTTGAATTTTAACATCAGCCTTAAGTAATTCTAAGCAAGTGGCCTATGGTTCAAACTTTGAGAAAAAATATTCATAGCTTGGAGTGAAATATAATGTCCTTAAAATGCTAAGATTCATCTGGAAATTAATCAACAGAGGTGTGATATGAATTTCTCCTCTGTGATCCAATCATCTTTATAAAAGTATACGTATGATATAGTAACAATAAATGATCAATTGACTTATTAGTAATGTTACATCTTGATGGGCATGATACTCCTACACCCAGTCAGTAATATTTGTCTAGACATTGAAAAGTCTTCACTATTTCAAGGTATTCTTTTTTTTTTTTTTAAGATTTTATTTATTTATTCATGAGAGACAGAGAGAGAGAGAGAAGCAGAGACCCAGACAGAGGGAGAAGCAGGCTCCGTGCAGGGAGCCCGATGTGGTACTTGATCCCGGGACTCCAGGATCATGCCCTGGGCCGAAGGCAGGAGCTAAACCACTGAGCCACCCAGAGATCCCTCAAGATATTCTTAATGTAAATAAGGAGTATTGATTTAAAATCATTCATTTATTAACCAATCATTGATCCAGACTTCGGCATGCCTGGCACTGTACTCATTACTCAGGATAAAGAATGAAGAGTATATTCAACTTGCTCACTAGCACCTTTTAGTCTGGAAGAAAAAAACCCAAAATATGAATACTTTGAGTATAGTTTGTGTAATGCAAGTGTTGTTACTGAAGACATAATAGGATCACTTATGTAAAGTTACAAGATCAACTAATGTTAACGGGAGATGGTACCTAAATTGAACCTTAAAGACTAATGTGACCTTAATTGGTCAAGTATTTCAAAATCACCCTAATTATCTCAATCTCTTTTGATCGTTTTACAAATATAAGATTTATAAGTATCACTAAGGATCTATTGAGTTCATATACTAGAGGTTGGGGACCTGGAATATGTAGTTTTGAAACCCCCCAGGTGATTTTAAAAATCGCTTATTTGTTGGAACTATTAAGTTAGACAAATGAGAGGTAAAAGCAATTCTTAGCATAGAAAGAGAATAAGGAAGATATGAAAGTGATTAACCTGAGCATGACTTGAGGATTCCAAGTAGATCAGGATGGCTCTTGTGAAAAGTGCGAGGTGGAACATGGTAGAAGAAAAGCCTAAAAGCTAAGCAGAAACCAAATGGATAATGCAATTAGTAAAGAAGATGATATATAATAGATGTTCACTAAGTGATGGTGAGTGATGACTCACCAATAAATAGGTGAGTCATTATGACTTTATATGCCTTGTTTAGAGTTACATGTTTATCTTGAAGTTTATGAGGGACCAATGATAGATTTAAAGGAGAGTAGTGGAAATCAACATTAAATTAACACAAATGAAATATTGTAAAATGACAAAAAAAAAAAAAGCCCACATTTTGTTTTAGTTTCTTGAAGAGTCTCTGGAGCTATGACCAACATTCATAAGTGATGGTTTTCCTAATTTTTATTAATCTTCTATTGAGAGTACTTAGACTTAGTACAACTGCTTATAAAATTTCATTAAACCCATTGACAGTAGAAAGAATTCAAACCTGACACAGAAAGGACTAACTGTCCTATTTCCCACCTATTATGAGAAATATGACATGCACCACTGGGGGAAAATAATTATCATAATTTTGTCATTGTAATGAATAATTTAAACATATAAATGATATTCTGAATATTTTATTTTATAATGCACCATATCATTTCTTTTAGTTTGGACAGCATGCCTTTTTCCCTCCAAATTCAGTTTCTGAAATGCTATACTTTGGAAGACTACTTAGCTGATTACAAAAGTAGAAAAAAAATCCTCCTAGCCCTCCATGAACAGTAGGTAGAAAAAGAAAATAGGAAGGAAAAATAGAGTAAGATAGAGAAGAGATGACAAGTGGGAACTACAGTTACCATGAACTTTAATTAATGCACTTTTCAATGTGCCACCAGGGCTCTGGTGTAAAGGAGTAGCTTAGAGGCCAAGGTATGTGATTTAGTCATTTGGAGTGACTCCCTTCCCTTGGGATGGATGCCACTTTAATGATAAATCACTTTAAGTATTCCTGAGAAAGCAGCCTCAGAGAGCAGATGCCTGGGAAGAGTATGAAATTAACTCAGGACCCAAGTAAGTGAAGGACTAGGGGAATCTGGTCCTGCAAACCAAACAGGTTTGGACCTAGAACAGAAGACCCTGTCATCAACAACTCTTTATCTTCAAGCTAGCTGTTACCTGGAAAATAGGAGTTACCATCAGTATTAACTCTATTTTTAAGATGAATCTCAAACTTCCTATTGCAGCATAAAAGGTCTTTCTCAATCTGCCTTCAGATCCTCTTCTTCAGATGGCTCCTCATCCTTTGCATCTATTCTTGTAAAGCTTTACTACATGCTCAGTTACAACACATGATCTGCCTCTAATTGCTATGTCTTTTTATATGTTCTTCCTTTGCTTGGCAGCATTTTTTAAAGTTCTCTTTTATCCTGGGATAACAGTTACTTGTTTTTCCAATTTATCTATCTTTATTTACTCCACAATGAGTTATAGGCTTTTCTGCATGTTCTCATAATACTCAATGCTCTTTGCAGATCAATTTATTCAACTTATTTGATTGAAGAGCTCAAAAATAAAGATACTCCACTTTATTCTAAACTTGGGATTATCAGTTCAACATGTTTAGGGCATGAGTGGAGGATACAACTAGCAGAGGACCAGATAGAAGAAATAGAGAATGGCAAAGGTATGGATTTAGATGTGGCATGTCCTCCACAAAAGAACTTTATTTTTTTGGTTAAGGTTTTACTTATTTATGGGAGAAAGAGCAAGGGAAGGAACAGAAGGAGAGGGGCAAGCAGACTCCACACTGGAGCATGGAACCTGATGTGGGGCTTGAGCTCACAACCCTGAGATCATGATCTGAGCCCAAACCAAGAGCTGGGTGCTTAACCATCTGAGCCACCCAGGCCCTCCCACAAAAGAACTTTAATACTCTGATTTTTTAAATATATATATATATATAGCTTTCCTTGATAAACAGAATACAAACATAAGTCAAATGTAGTTTGATTTACAGCTACTACTTTCTTGAGATCGCTATCATATTTTTCTTTTTTTCATTTTATGACATAAAGCTGGCACAAAAGTGGGATTCATAAATATGAACCAATAAAAAATGACTGAATGTATGGATGGGATTATTTCTGATCTATAAGAGTCCCAACTTTCTTGGTTCTACATATAGACACATCAGTTAGTTGATAGACTGGGAAGCACCACAGAGAAATAAAAGTACGTGAGGATGATGTTTAAATATTTAGTATCAGGGGGACCCCTGGATGGCTCAGCGGTTTAGCACCTGCCTTCAGCCCAGAGCATGATCCTGGAGTCCCAGAATCGATTCTCACATCAGGCTCCTTGCATGGAGCCTGCTTCTCCCTCTGCCTCTCTCTCTCTATCTCTCTCTCATGAATAAATAAATTTAAAAAAAAATAAAATCGTAAATAAATAAATAAATAAATAAATATTTAGTATCAGATAGATACAGGGTTAGGACCTTGAATATTACAAGTTACAAAACGAGGTTTTTAATAAGAACTGGTCTTTAAAAAATACTAAGTTCTAGCCCTAAAAAATAACATAAGATAGGATTTCTAGCAATGAAACAATTAGCATTTGTTAAGATAGTTTCTTTGTCTTTATTTACTTATTAAATTATGATTTTTAAAAATAATCCTAGCAACATCAGGATACTTTTCATATTTCGTATCTTGTATTCTCAAAAGTTAGCATTTTGGAAGGAAGAGTCACTCGGGTGTTGACTTTTTATCCAACTCCTCTGTATCCAACTTTATTCTGAAGATACTTTATAATTATGGCAAACAACACTGTAACTAAAAATTTAAAAAAGCATTAAATTCTAACTGAATATGGTTGCCTGATGAAGATTCTGAGTTGAGCTCTGTTCTCATCATAAAGGACAATGAGCAAATATTAAAGAAGTATTAACTACATATTCCAAGAGTAAATAAATAAATGAATAAATAAATACAAGGACTATCTATGAGGTCAACAAAAGTCAATGTTATTTAATGACGTCTTATAATAAATAAAATAATTTCAGATATGACCAGGAATCTGCATCCTACATTTTGAAAATATAGGGGCTAGATAAAAAACACTGATTTAGCATGACTAAATTAGGTTTCTGGACCCAATTCCAGTGTGTGTGTGTGCCTGTGTGTGGAGTCTTCCCCATATGGACAAGGAATTCTTGGACACTAGCTGGGTGTAATTCAAGTCAAGTGTGACAGTATTTACCTGGAGATGGCATAAGAATCCACAGATGAAGGGTTCAGCCCTACAGGACTACACACTACTCCGGCCCACTCAAGACACCAATCTCAAGTTCAGGTTGACACTTCTAACCAACTGGGTATAAATCAAAAGTTCCCATGACATCCTTGTCAGGTTTTAGTAGTTTGCTAGAGCAGTCCACAGAACTCAGAGAAACATCTTACTTACTAGATCATCATTTTATTATAAAAGGATATGACTCAGGAATAGTCAGATAGAAGAGATGCATAGGGCGAGATACGGAGAGAGTGAACAAAACTTCCATGCCCCCTCCAGGTGTGTCAGTCTCCCAGCATCTCCACATGTTTACCAACCAGAAGCCCTCTGAACCTGGTCCTTTTGGGTTCTTAAAGGGGCTTAATTGCATAGTCATGATTGGTTAAATCACTGGACATTGGCAATTGATTAAATTGTCTCCTCTCCCAGAAGATAGTGGGTGGGACTAAATGTTCAAACCTTTTAATCATGGTTGGTTTTTCTAGCTACCAGCCTCCATCCTCCCTGCTTTCCAAAAGTCACCTCATTAACATAACAAAAGACATTTTGATCACTTTCAGCATTTAGGCTATCCCAAGGGTTTGGGAAGCTGTGATCCAGGAACTGTGGTGAAGACCAAATATATATGAGAAATACATTTTGGTCATCTAAATGACCTTATATATATTTCTTATAAATCACAATATCTTAATGACATTTACCTTTTTGTAGTTTTATTATGTTGGCTCTTAGTTTCTCTTTTCTGAGAAAGGTGTCTCATTGCTTAGACAGATAGTAAGAGTGGCATAATGGGGGTTCAGGGCCCAGCAGCATCTGAGCTCCAAGGGTCCCAAACAGACCAGATTTGACCAACTCATTACTGATAGGTTCAAAAGGCAGGGATAAGTGGTGGTGAAACAAGAAAGGAATTTATTTCAGTGAGGCCAACACCAGAAAGTAAGCAGACTAATGTCTCAAAATCTGTCTCCAAAGTGCTGAAAATACAAAGTTTGTATAAGGAAAATGTAGGACAAAAATCGGTAAGGTGCTGCAAAGGGGTGGTAAGGTCAGGTGGATCATTGTCTTGGGATCAACCAGGCAGTGTGGAGAATGCTTTACCCACTTGGTCTTTAAGCTGGAAAAAACTTAATCAATTAGAAAGTACAGCCTGAGATCAAAGTACAGGGAGTTCAAGTCCTCTTTCATTGAGACATTATCTCCTTCTGAAAGTCCATGCACACACCAAAAACAGACAGGATTAATTAAGTACCTATGTCACTGATAAGAAGGGAGAAGGGCTCTAGCAGAGGATTTACACCTCCTTATATTCCCTTGATTGTTTCATAATTGGCTAAAGTTTAGGGGATTTCTTGTTTGTTTATGTTTTAGAGAGGGGGAGAGAGAGAGAGAGAATCTTAAGCAGACTCCATGCATGATGTGGAGACCGACAATGAACTCAATCCCATCACCCTGAGATTATGACTTGAGCTCAAATCAAGAGTTGGATTCTCAACTCAGCCACCCAGGTGCCCCATAACTTACTTAAAAAAAAAAAAAAAACTATACAGGTGGTCTTCCTTAAGCAAACATTCTGCTGAAAGCACATTATGCATTTACCTGTCCATCAGTCCATGATCACCTTAGCCATTTCTAGAGCCAGGAAACTGAATTAATTCAAGGACTCCATGAAATACACAAAGCAGATCATAGTTCTACTGTGAGTAGTACTAACTAGCTCTCCTAGAATGAATTATTTATGAAGGTAATCAATTCCAAAGGAATGAGGTTGATTTACCCAGAATATACTTCCCTTAGACTACTTGTTTCCTTTTGGTTATTTGATGGCAGCTGGCTATTCATGTTTATTTTAACCAGGTTTCAAAGGTAAGAAAATGTGGGGAGGAGAATGGAGTAAATAGGATTAAGCTTGAAGAAAAGCTGGATAGACATAAGTTCTTGTAAACCCCGGGAGTGAGAAATACTGCCACCAAGATGCGACATTAATTTATTTGCTCACACAATTTGCTGTTAGCTGACAATAAAATCACCATAGCAGGACGTGACACACTCCTTCATTTCTAGATGTTTGATAGATTCAGAAGATTTGAACAGATTTTAGCTCGGCCATTTAGTCCTTACTCATATAGCCACCGCATATGCATTGCTGTGATGACAGCAAGCTCTTTATGTCATAGATTTTTTTTTCTTACACAGCTCTGTACACAATAGATTTTTAATAAAGATGTATCATTAGTAATGCAGAGCAGACTTCCAGGCAAGAGCATGAGTTTAGCTTCTGAACAGGATATTTCAATTCTTCCATCTCTGAATTCTCACACTATTCTCACAAAATAAAAATTTTAGGATTTCCTAGTATATCATGAAATATTTCATTTGATTGCTACAACTTACCATACCATTTTCAAAAGGCTTTGCGGTGTTTCCCTCAAGGTATTCCACTGACAAAATAAATATTTTTGTAGTACTCATTCTCAATTACCTGAAAATTTGGGTAAAATCCAGGGAGAAGTTTCAAATTTGAATTACAAAATACAATCTAGTCTTAAATAAGAGGAAATTAGAGGCATAAAGAGTTTTTAAATTATCTCTTAAATATAAGCCTATATCACTATTTCCTTTAAAAAAACATGGTTTCTATAATTTTCTTGAAATACTCCCTCACTTTATTACCTATGGGATAGTTCTGTCTAAAGCTATATATTAGATAGAGTAGTTTCTACACATAAAGGTAAAATAACTTTATAAGTTGTCTAAGAAATCACACCAAAAATGCAATTCATCAAGACAGCTGACTGATAAAACATATATTTGATATAAAAGTCTTTTACTTGGGGCTCCTGGGAGGCTCAGCTGGTTGGGCATCTGATTTTTTATTTCAGCTCAGGTCATGATCTCAGGGTCCTGGGCTGGAGCCCCACATTGGGCTCTGTGCTCAGGGAGGCATCTACTTATCTCTCCCCCTGCTCCGCCCCTTGCTTGCATTCTCTCTCTTTCTCTATCTCTATCTCTAAAAAATATAAATAAAATCTTTTTTTAAAAAAGATCTTTTTCTTCAAGTCTTTACTTTCAAATTTAGGAGATTTAGATCTCTTAAGGTCTGTACCACAGAAGTTCAAGAGAACTGAATGCTAAAATGTTAAGACCGTAACTGGCAGTTCTATAATATAAATAACATGAAAAGAGCTCAAAACCTTATATTTATCCACAATAACTATCTTATCAGTTTATCCTTAAATCTCCATTCATTCTTTTTAGTGTCATGTATCCTGTCTGGATGGATGGCAGAAACAAGCTAAATTCAGAGACTGAGATTAGTTTTTCAAAGTGTATCTTTATTCTCTCCTTATAGGCAAAAAGCATAGTCCAGGTACTCCTTGGATTGCACTTAGAAATTGTGTGTGTGTGTGTATGTGTGTACAAATCCCACTACACAAGTATACATCTCTCTGTTTTGTTGTTCTTAAGGAGAAACATTTCCTCTTTGGGATGTTTGCTTGTAGGTACATATAGTATTTTCAGGACCCTTGGCTTCACTCATCTTTAAATTGTCTATCCTCAACTCTTGGGAAATGAAGGTTGGTGTGAGTACTCTTAGCTAAATAGGACAATATGTCAAAGCAAAATGATTTTTTGGCAGTAAATAATGACTAGGTAAGGTAAAACTAATGTGAGTGAAAAGTAATGTTATTTAAACCACTAGAAGAATTTTCACGTGCCTTTTCATGTTTTAATATGTGCTGAATAGATTCTTGATAAATGTATGCCCAAAGCCCTTCAGGAAGCTTTACCACTTTCATTATCAAAAATAACAATATAGGGATGCCTGGGTGGCTTAGCGGTTGAGTGTTTGCTTTCTGCTCAGTGTGTGATTCTGGGTCAGGGGATCAACTCCCGAATCCAGCTCCTTGTGAGGAGTCTGCTTCTCTCTCTGCCTTTGTCTCTGCCTCTTTCTCTCTGTGTCTCTCATGGATAAATAAATAAAAATCTTAAAAATATATATATAACAGTTTCAGGGAGACTCTTTCCTAAATATAGCTTCCAGGCAACAGGTTGCTTCTCCTTCTCTGTGTTATACCACTTAACAAATTCTTAAAAATAATATATTCTAAAAATAATGTCTAAAAAAATTCTAAAAAGCAACCTCTCCATGTTTTTAACATTTATAGGTCACGCTGGATTTCAGCAGTGAGAGTAATTGGAGAATCTTGACTAAAAAAAAATATCAACCTCAAAAGTTTATAGTTTGATTTGAGTAAAATGCCACAGATCTTGACAATAAGTTACTATCAAAAAATTGTTTTTCTCTTTCAAATTTTTATTTAAATTCTAGCTAGTTAACATATAGTATAAGATTGTTTTCAGGAATAGGATTTATTGATTCTTTACTTACATATAACACCCAGTGCTCAACATGACAAGTGCCAAAGAAATTAATAAGGGTCCATTTCTACCCAACATTTCAAAAAAGCTCAAATTATGTAATTCTGCAGACTTGATAGATATGATTTTGCTTTCAATATTCACAGATTCTGTCCTTGAAGATCAACTTGCTACTATATTTGCTACTGATTTTCTGATCATTGCACCTTTTCTAGATTTGTTAAGTCTACCTTGTATGGGGAATAGAGCTTGTTTATAACGAGGGAAGAGTCACTTTTGAACAAGGATGCACAGCCTCATAATAATGAATGTGTATAATTGAAGCAAGAAATAAAGTACTTCAAAGCTAGAATAATGCAATTGATATTTGGATACTCTGATACCTATCTATTTTATAGATAATTTGGCATATAAATCCTTTGTTTTTATTAGTGAGAGCAAAGGATCTATAAAAGATACCTGACTTCGTCAAAATCACAAAGCTAGTTATGGCTGGCAGTGTTAGAACCCGGCGATGTCTTGGCTAACAGGAATCCTTTTAATTAAAACGGTAGATCATCATTTTTTTATGAACCTGCTTTTACACAAGGCTGTCAGATAAATAAAAATGTATGAGATATTTGGTTAGTCTCAGGGAGAGTTTACAATATTAAGGTGTTTCAAGTAGAATAGGTTACTCATGCGGGAAGCCAAATTCATCCAGGAGTTGGAAAGTAAATAAATCTCCAAAGAAAAACACCAATTTTGAGGGATTTAATCAAATAACAATTTCTTCTATTTATATCCACACTCAATTTTAATACTTAGTTTTCTATTATAAAATATATTTACATTTTCCCTGGATGAAATGATGTCCTAGATTTACTTCACAATAATCTAGAATGGGTTAAATGGGGAGGGAGTGTGGGTATAGAGGAAACAAGATTGGTGATGGATGTATGTGAAATTTATCATAACATTATCTCTCCTTTATAACAGTTCAAGTGTTTTTATAATAATGAATTAAAAGATGCGTATTTCTCCATGTATTGCAATGTTATCTGGGCTCTTTCTAATCAAACACTAGAGATCTGTGGTGAATCATCTTAAAAAACATAGACCTATTGTTGAGCTCACATCACATCTTCCTAACTGCTTTCTCCCATACTGGGCCCCTCTGCATTCATATTTTTGAAATGCCACCTGACATCAAAACAACATAAATGTCTTATTTGTGGCATTTGTTTTAATTTTTCTGTATCTTTCAGATTTTCCAACTCTAGGATGAATAAATAATACATGTTCTACTTACTCTCAGCCAACTCTAAGATGTGAGAGGCACTGGAGATGAAAGCATTTTGCAATCTGTGAAGAGTTAAAAAATGTTAGTCGTCAATATGATATAGGTCATGATGGTGAAGATGATGATAATTGCTCTAACACGTTTTCTTTCTGTTTTATCTTACATCACTGAATATGCAATTAAAATTATTAAGGCTGTGTGGATGTTGATTAGTTGTTTATAGCAATGTAGTAAATCAGTGGAATTCTGAATTTTGATAATGACTTTCATTTAAATTATGTGAACATTGGTAAGTTCCAAATCCGCGTTTGAATATTCTTTGCTACACCTAAATAAAAGTTAAAAAAGAAAGAAAACATCATTTTATTAGATCTCAAAATAGCGTGTGACTCATTTTAATTTTGAACTTTAAAAAAGAAAAAAAAGAAATCCTAAGAGTGTTTTTGGCAAACTGGCAGGCTAGAGGCCCTCTATAAAAGTTCATAATTTATATGAATGAAAAAGCTAACTCTTTATTAATTTTGTTTCCTATCCTCATTCTTATCTCAGAAGCTCAGGTACCAATTTTTAAATGTGTTTTTCATGCTTTAGTTTATGGGAATTTCCTAAGCTAGCTAAAGTTTATTCTCAAGGAAAGAAACTGAAAATTTTTCTTCTATCCATTTCATGCATTCCCCAGTTTTCTTTTCGATAACCATATATTCCTCTTTCCTCTAACCATACATAATAAGAGTTATCCTACAATGATGCAGTGACACAGTTGTGACAATCCACTTTCATTATCCTCAATGCTACTTTACCTGACATAGTGTAATAATATAACATAATATAAAAAAGAACCCGAATATGTATATTTCACAGTGAAATCATTTATTTCTAATTTAAAAACACTAAGAGGATTATCATTAAAGTTCATATTTTAAATGTCTGAATTTATATTGGGTAACAAATATAACTCTATTAAGGGAGATAAAGTGAAGTCAAAATAGTAAGACAGTGTCAAAGTTAGATTACTCAACCTGCAATTAGCTCCAAAAAGTGAGTAGGATTTTTTTAACCTAAATTAAATAACTGAGTGACTCAGTTCACATCAAAATTTTTACTGCCTAAAAGTTTGGAAAAAAAAAGTTAAAAGAACTTGTTCTTACTTTGCAATTCTATAATTCCCTTCTTTTAATTTTTTTAATTCCCTCCTTTTAAATATATTTTTTTGATTTCATAACTATATGGTCAATTAACTTTTTGACAAATCAGAAAAGAATATCCAATGGGCTAAACACAGTGTCTTCAACGAATGGTGTTGAAGAACAGTATGAAGTTTCCTCAAAAAGTTAAAAATAGAGCTACCTTTCCTCCAGCAATTGCACTACTAGATATTTACCCAAAGAATTCAAAAATACTAATCCAAATCCAAAGGCTATATGTATCCCCAAGGTTTATAGCAGCATTACCTATAATAGCCAAATTATGGAAACAGCCCAAATATCCATCAAATGATGAATGGATCAAGAAAAAATGGTGTTATATATAAGTGGAATATTACTCAGCCATATAAAAGAATGGGAAAAAAATGAAATCTTGGCATTTGCAATGACATGGATATAATTAGAAATTATTGTGTTAAGTGAAATAGAAAAAGACAAATACCATATGATTTCACTCATATGTGGAATTTAAGAAACAAAACAAATGAGCAAAAGGAAAGAGAGAGAGAGAGAGCGAGCGAGAGAGAGAGAAACCAAGGAATAGACTCTTAACTATAGAGAAAAAAACTGATGGTTACCAGAGAGAGGTGGGTAGGGGCATGGGGGAAATAGGTCATGGGGGTTAAGGAGTGCACTTGTTGTGATAAGTACTAGGTGATGTATACAATTATTGAATCACTATATTGTACACCTGAAACTAATAAACTACTGTATGTTAACTAACTGGAATTAAAGACTTAATAAAACATATGTATATTTTTATATTTTAATTAAAAATTAGAGATATAACAGATTTAAATAGGTTACTATATTTTCATACCTGCATCTTATCTTTAATAACTAAATACAGCTAATAGCAAAAACATCTTCTACCACCATCTCATTATTGTGCCTCCCCAGAAACATTGCCCAGTGTCAGCATGAACCCTTTCTGTGCATGTTTTTATACTCTTATCACATATGTCTATATCATTGACAAGCATGTTGTGTAGTGTGCTTTAAGTTTTACATTAGTGATTTTACATTGTACAGAGCACACCATTCTCTCAGTTCCCCGACATCATAAGTAAAATCACAATAAAGTAAAATAACATGCTTAGCTAGCTCTCTTCATAGAAAAAGTCTTTTAAAAAGCTCCCTTTCTGTCACCTTTTCATCAAAAAAATATTTAAAAACAAGAAACAAGAAAGTTTAATATAAACATTCATATTTGTGGTACTTTCCGGTCGCCAACCCTATAGCTTTCACAACCTAGTGAGCAAGTAGCCCTTGGCTCTGTCTCCTCTTAGGCAACCTGATGTTGATAGAGGAATGCAGTAGTGTGAGAAATTATTAGGCTCTGATAAAATACATGTAACCAAGTCAGTGACTTGGCATCATTAAATTCATTTGTTTATTTTCTGAACTGCTAAAATGAGCATATGGGGAGATGTAGATCTGAAACGTGCTTCATTCAATTTCATTATGTAACTGAAAAAAGAAAGCAGGAAAATGAGCTTACCAATTACAAATCGGTGCAATGCAAATGTTCTTTGGAAGTCAGTTATTGGAATTTGACAGATATGTTCCCATAGGTAAAATGTTATACACAATAATTATTGTCCATTCAGAACAGGGAAAAGTCTAGTGAATCCATATAATGAGTATAAGGTTTAGAATTCTATTCAAATAAAAAGTACTACCAGAAAACTGATGTTACATGAGGAAATGCTGTATGATGGACAGTTTGGGTTTCTAGGTATATTTATATCCCTGCCACAATGAGACAGGAAGTTCTGTCCACAGCTCCATCTTTACCAACTGCCAAGATTAATATATCTCCAAATATAAATCCTGGTGCTGTTTGACAGCACTTGGAGTCAAGGACCAGTGAGTAACTCAAGAGTTAGGAGCTGGGGTGGTCAACTCTTTGATGGAAGAGGACCTGAGAAAAAAAACATCAGGGAAGGACACTCCAAGAGAAAAGGCCTATGGAATTATGGGTCTCAGTGACCGCTGATACCATATGTCTCCATTTTGAAATAGTTTACCAGGCACCTCCTTTCTCTTATTCCACTTGCTTTAGGCATTGGCTTAATGTTCCCTATTTCATGCTTTCACTCTTCCTCTGACAAGTGTTTCCTATTATCTCTTCCATTGCAGGAAATCACTGATTTTATGGCCCATTTTCAGAGTCAAATTTAAGGGACCATTTGGTCAAATCTCTAAATCTCCTCAAATTTTAACTTCTACTTTCATCACCAAATAAGTTTCTGCATACAGTCATGAGGATACATTGAAAGGAACGAAATACAGTATTTGTAGATCTTCAGTAATTAAATTTAAGCATTTAAAATATTTTACCATAGTTATAATATTGTCTTACACTTCTGTGGTTTTTAATATAGTTGGTTCTCAGAAGTATGTAGGAAGACTGATCTTTCCTGAACTCTGAGAAGGCATGCCAACACTCCACCACTTCTAAAGAATGCCTCATTTGAACTTTCTTTTTGTAGTAATAATTCTCATCCTCCTCTTATTTTTTAAAAAGGGAACCAAGGTACAAACACCTGGCATGAATGCTACTTCTCCTCCTGCAACTGGGAAAGACATCGCTAATTGATGAAGATGTTCTTCTGTGCTGAGATGACACATTGATCTCAAACCTTTCTAAATATAGCATTCTAAGGAGTCACTAAAGATTTACTAGTTAGCAAGTAAGATGAACTAAATGTGTGACCTCTAACTTAGATTCTATAGAAAAAATAAAATTATACTAATTTGCTAAATCAAGTCTCAGGGTATACAAAAGACAGAAGATTTAATTACCTCTGAGTAAAGGGAGAAAAAGAGACTCTGCCTCACTAAGACATCAGAAGAGCTGAAAATGAAGGCTTGCGGGATGTAGAATAATGTTGGGGCAATTTGAGTGAACTGAGAAAAATAGCATAAGGAACTGAAGATGCTACCCTGATACCTTAGAGGTAGGAAGGAGAAGTTTTGAAATTTTTTTAAAGTTGATTTTTATTCTTCCATATACCCTCTCTCCCACATCACTCCTGTTCTTCTCAGAGTAAGATCCTTCTGGATCAGTCCTGTATAATATTATAATGTTAGAGCTGATGGGCTACTTAGTAGCAATTGACAGAGGAGAAGGAAAAGAAAATGCCAGAAAGCAATAGTGAAGAGGGAAGTATGACCATTGCAATCTTAGAAGAAATTTCTCATAAATAGCTGTTCATACATAAGTGACATATAGATGATGATGTAGTGTGTTGGAGTATAGTACAAATAGTACAATATCCTTTATTCCAGTAAATTTCCTATTATGGTCCTCTATGTTTATTTGTCTTCCTGTCCCTAAAAAATGAAGGAGAGATAACTTTAAGATCATGTAGCATGGCGCCTGGTGGCAGGTGATCTAATCCCTTAAAAATCAGATGGTTTTTATTGTTGCCACAGGAATCTGCAAAGTGCTCATTGTATCTTAAGAGCATTAAAATTCCTGTTTCCACAGTTGATAAAATAAGGCATACCACAATAGACAAATAAGTGAAGACCAAAGTCTTTCAAATATTATTATTATTTTAAAAGAAAATTTAAGTAATTGCACAACAAATATAGGGTATTACCGCTGTAGTAGATATACCCCAAGTGACAGATACTTAGCACAAATAGTTTATTGGTGGGTGGCCTCCCACATGGTCATTCAGGAATTCTGGTTTGTTCCATCTTGTATAATTTCCATGTTCAATATATGGATCCCAAGGTCACTTTGTAGGTCATTTCATTTAGTTGGCCAGAAGAGGAACCAACCATATAAGTTGACTGTAGAGGTCTTTGCAGTCCAACCCTTGAAGTGGTTCACATTCCTTCTACTGTGTTCTTTTGGTATGGATTTAGTCACATGAACTCAACCAAGCATAAGGTATACTGAGAAATGCAATCTGGCTGTGTGTGCAGAAATAAAAGAAAATGGATTTGAGTAAGCACATAATCGTCTCTTACACAAACTATTATAGGCCTACTGTGTGCCATGAACTGTGCTAGATAGCCTCTGTGTGCTTCTCATGTAGTCTGCAAAACAACTAAAATGGATATTATCTTCATTTTATAGATGTGGGAAATTCAAGATTATTTGGATTAAATCAGGACTTTCCATATAGAGAGCATCAGAGCTAGAATTTGAGGCTAACTTCAAAATTCAGTAAATGGATCCCAAAGGCCAGTCCATGGACAGCTGCAATAAAATTATTTAGAGAGCATGTTTAAATATAGCTTGATGGGAATAAACCCTGGAGATTCTTATTCAGTAGCTTTGGGTTAAAGCCCAGTAATATATATTTTTAAAAGCTCCCTAGGTGGTTCTATATATGGCCAGAATTGGGACCAGCTGCTTTAAGTTTTCTTGAAATCAACCACTGAATGGACACTACAGGGGCATGAAAATTAGCTGTAATCAATTGCTCTCCCAGGACATAAACATCAGACCATTCCCTCTTTCTATCAACCTTTCATTAAACATGAAGAGAAAGCCTTGAAGTATTCAAAAGCTTCTCAAGACAAACTGGTAACATGATGATGATGTTTGAATGGTGGCATTTGTCCATATGGGAGTGAACTGAAGGATATAGTAATTCCAAGTGACATTAATCACTGAGCAGACATGAAATAATAAGTTTGGTAACGACAACCAGATCATTACTCAGCTGGGTGGCATTTGAATTGGTATCCTAAAAAGCTCCCACTGTTTTGTTTCCAAAGCTGTCTCTATCTTAAAACACTGTGAACATTAGCGTTACTGGAAATGATAATGGTTACACAAAATTTTCCTAATTTGTCTAAACTAAAAGTGTACACTGTATTTTGCCATCTTCCCCTAAATGGTGGCTGTTCTGAAAATCTTGGAGAAGTGCAGAAACTTCACTAAAAGACACTTCCTGTTTTGAGTTGTTTGATACTAGTGTAAGCTCCCATTGTTAACCTTCAGAACACATCTGAGGTCTTAATTTAACATTGTTCTGGGTCAACTCAGATAATAACACACCATTCTTTAGGACAGATTCTATTAGTTTTTTGACACTTTTGTAGAATTAGCTGGAAACATAAAAGATGTATCCTACAGTTTGAAGGATTTTACATATATATAAAATATTATATATACTATATATTATGTATAATCATATATATTATATATTATATATAGAATTATATATTATATAGAATATATATTATATATAATTATATATATAATTTAGAATATACATATATTCTATATAATATAAATATGAATACACTAGTCGAGAGCATAAACCAATTGAGATTACCAGTTATTACTTAAATCCACTTAAATCCAAATTTATGAGGCTATGAAATATCAGAATAAGAATGATTTACATAGTTCCCTCCATTTAATTTGAAAAGGGCTCAGGAAACTTTGATGCTTGCTAAAGCACTCCCTCAGTCACATAACATTTGCACATTTGGACAATACTTAATACAAGCCATTATTTGAAATTACACATCGTTCACTTAATAAAAAGGTAAAAATCTGCTGTTCTCTTTGTCTTTTAAAAATTATTTCCATGTGTTGTAATTTAGCATGGTATAATTTGTTTGGAAAATTAAAGTAATAAAACCTTAGTTTGTTGTGTGTCTGAATGGTGGCAATGATTGTCTCAGTGGGTGGCTGCAAATGTGGGGAAAAGTCATTGTCAAGATATGCAGACAAAATAAATACTATTTACTAAGGGCTAATGTATAAGAACTAATAATAGACATATTGTTGCATGAAAAAATTACCTCCCTAGGAGAACTTGAACAGTTAGCTTCAGTGCAGTTAGTATGCATATGTTTTCCTTCTAAACCATTAAAATAACCTTCTGGAGAAAAAAAAGGAATCCAGAGCAGTCTTCTCATTGTCATCTATTTTTTGTGTTGCATTATTTGGGATTGTGTGGTGGCCTATGAAGTTAATAGTAATTAATAATGATTATAATCATTGGATTATTAATATTTTAGAAGCATGATAAAATGATTATTGTAATCATGTGAAGCACCAAGAACACATGTAATTGTGATAATGTCGGCTATTACTTTAGCAATTTAGAAAATGAGTATATAAAAAGAGATCAGTAAGGGACAATTTCAAAATGAGTGTGTGTATTCATGTAAGAAGATTATTAAAACGCAAAGCTAATCAGCTGGACAAGAAACTTTCTGAAATGTTCATTCTCTGATCTTCTGCAGAGAGTTTTGAATTATTCCAACACAAGATCCCCTAAAAGGAGCAAAATTTTGAAAAGATCTCTTGGATCTATAAAGTTCCAATTGCCAAGGCATAGAAGCCTGTCAAGATCTAACGTACTGAGACTTGAAAATATCAATGTGGATCCAGATGGATCCTATTTTTTTTTTCTGTGACGAATTCTTTCAAAACTACAAATGAATTTGTCTTTGCTTTATAAGAATTTGGTCATGACTCATAATTTTGACCCTATTAAATAGTGAATATATGGAAATGTCAGACTCCTATAACAAGTAGCTTTTGTTGAATTTTTAAATTAATTCCACAACAGCCCTATGCAATCAATAATACTATTAAACCTATTTTACTAAAGAGGAAAGAGAGACCTATTAAGTTGCTTGTGAAAGGATGCACAGTTCCCTAGCACCAAAGTTATCAAACCTAGGCCAGCTGACTCCAGAAATCAAGCCTGAGACCACTTCTCTATACCTACCCAAAGGCTTACAATTTAGTTGAGAAGAAAGAACATAACTATAAAAACTGCATTTTCTGAGTTGTAAGTAGGTGTTACTGTTTAAATTCAGACAAAAGAGTGGATAATCTTTTTTTGCATATATATTGACTGAGGTAAACTTCAATGAAATACTTAGCTCATGCAACTGGATTTTAAAGGACTGATTAGTACCTTTCTCATGCTAAAATTCATCTGTTCACTCTTTCAAAGCACACAGTGAAATCTGAGGTTGTATTTTTATAATTTTTCTCTTTTATGTAAATTCATTATTATTCTCTTTGCACAATAAAACCAGCTATGTTCTTTGTGAAATACATTAATCATCTGTAATTTGTTCATATGAATTAAGTGAGTATTTTCTATTCATTTGCTAATAGTTTGCCTGTATGATATAATATTACAATTTTCAGTGTGTGGAATGAAAATATTCCTTCTTTCTCGAATGTTTATTTTTTATGTAAAAAAAAGTCAAACAAGTGGAGCACAAGACTCAAATGCTCCAAAGAATAAAATAAACAAATACAATTTTTATTAAAACGATTATTTAAAAAAATGACTGTATATTACTTTAAGTTGCATTAAAATAGAAGAACATGAAAGATAATGGGAATATTCAATAAATATTTTTGTAGATTAATAAAATGATTTTATTAAGACTATTAAAATCAAATTAAAGGTAAAATAATACAGAAAATATTCCAATAGTCACCAGGTTAAATCTCCAAAATGGGTTTGTTTCACATTTTAAAAATAAGGAAAAATCTATGTTAACTGTGTTTTCTTTTAAATTAAAATTAATTTGGTTGAAGACAGAAATCAGAAACACAGAACATAAAATATTGGCAATGAGAGAACTACACATTGATATTTTTAAAAAATGTGAATAAAACCATATATTTGAAGTTTAGGTCATAACTTGCAATTTTTCAGTTATTTAGAAAGAATGAGAATAAACTAAGCCAAATTTGTTGTATGTGAGAATGATCTGTGGAGCTCAGTTATATAAAATGAAAAATCCACAAAAATTCTGATTATTTACATTTTGTGCTAGGACAGAAGGATCAATCACTTAAAAATTCTCCTGAAATTCTAATGTTGGTGAACTTTGGATCACTTTGAAAAACAAAATCACACATTAAACTCAAGATTTTGTTTACCAAAAGGAAAGGGGAAAATTTAGCTTTAGGCAAAGCTCTTTAAACACTCAATTGGCACAAGTATCCAACACAGCACAGTTAAACCTACTTGTATTACTAGGAGGTAAAACAACAAACTGTACAAGAGGAAGAATGAATCTTTTACTTTCTTCCCTAATATTATGTGATCTTGAGCTCTGCCTTGGAATTTAATTCACGGACATGAAGTCATTAAGGAAAATCACTAATGCCAAAGTTTCTATTTATTGTTCTTTGAACTAAGATTCTCTGAAGGTGTGCCTCAACAGGGTGGCGAGCTAGAACCCCAGAAAATCAGAGCTCAATACTCTGGATTCTTCCATAGAGGATATACCTACAGGTCTTTAAGAAAAGTTTCCGTTATATTTGGCTTTAAATTATTCAGTACTTTCCGCAACTGTCTATTGTATCCAAAGAAATTGTGCCTTAAGAAGGAGCTTGTACTCACGTTTTTTGTTTTGTTTTGTTTTTATCAAGAGAAAACTAAGAAATGGGAGAATTGTATGGCATATGAATTACAACACAATAAATCTACTGAAAAACAAAAAAAGATGAGAAAACCAAGATATCTAGAAAAACTCACATATCCAATTGCAAAGCAGTCTGAATAACTGAAGACTAAGGAGCAATAAGACATAGGAGCAAGTATCTCCCTAATATCCATGAAAATATCGGAAAGAATGTTGGACTTGCCACAATATTAAGTGAGAGACTTCACGAGTTATTTTACCTGAATAATAAACAGAAGGATAGCTCTAGAATGCTAGAATTTGAAGACACGATAATTATGCTTGGATAACCACCAAATGTTAAAACTTTGTATGATATTTAAATATTGTGATACCACTTGATTGATAAACTTTTCTTAGAACACAGTACATATTTTGTTTGGCTCATGGGTTTCTAGAAGAGAGAACAGCTCATATAAAAGGGATGATACTTGTAATAAGATTAATATTGAGTAAATCAATAAGAAAAAATATATTAATTAAGTTTGAATTTTTACTTTCTATATATTCACCTAAATATTTGAACATAATATGAACTAACCAAACTGACAAGCATTTACATACTAAAATTGTTTTTAGGTTGAATTTTTTTTTTTTCCTTGAGCTTGAAGAAAAACTGTTGTAGGAATCAGAATATGAGTAAACATAATAAAACAATACAGAAAGATTGGGAATCTTAAATCCTTTGAAGAACTCTGTAGAGAATGAACAAATGAATGAATTAATAAAGTAAAGAAAACAAAGCAAATTTAAAATGTTTTTTTTTTCTTTTGAGGAATTTGTGTCCTACTTTATCAATGTGTGTCTTACTGTATCAGAATATAAATAAATTCAGGATTTACATATGAGTGAGAATTAAGGAGACATTCATAAGTCACTTTAAAAGAGAGGGAGGAAACTGTGTAAATTGTGTATATTTGAAGAGAGTAGAAAATTGTGATCTTTCTGTTCGGCAAACAAGGACTTTTTAGTGGCTATGCTCTTTTTTTAGTATCAATTATGCTGGCCATTATTTTTCTCAGATAGGAAGAACAGATTTTCTTCTTATTTCCCTTCTACTCTTTAATCGCATTGATTACCAATACTTAGTTAAGGTTTCTGCAGACAAATTATTCTTAAAATTGTTTTTTTCTGGGCAGCCCGGGTGGTTCAGCGGTTTAGCGCCTGCCTTTGGCCCAGGGCGTGATCCTGGAGACCCGGAATCGAGTCCCACATCAGGCTCCCTGCATGGAGCCTGCTTCTCCCTCTGCCTGTGTCTTTGCCTCTCTCTCTTCTGTGTCTCTCATGAGTAAATAAATAAAATCTTTAAAAATAATAATAAAATAAAATTGTTTTTTTCTTATACATTAGTTCCAGATCTACAAGTTTTATCCCTGAATGGACTGAAACACTTCTAAGAAAATGAATGAGTACAAAGAGAAATTTATATGAGACATTAAACAAATTAATCCCATATTATAGTTGTCTAACAGACTTAGTACTCTGAGTTGTATTAATTTAATGTCTTATTGTGAAATCAATCTTTTCCAAGACATAAGCTGAAGAGAACTTAAGCCAAAGAGCATTACTGCACTTAAGACTTAGTAATATTTAAAGATCATAGTGGCAAGATTTTAATTAGGACCAATACTTGTTATTTTAAAGGTGCCAAGTATATATATATATATATTTTTAAATCATATATATATATCTGATTTTTAAAATTCTTTCATCTTAAAGCAAATAAAGCTTGTTCTCCATTCCATAAGATGTTAATGAGATGCTGACAAATGCTCAGTATTTTTAACATAATTAACAGTAGGTTATTTTGGATCTTTCAAGCTACTTTGCAATGTGCTTTTTGTTTTTTAATCTCCCTATAATTGGGTCTAGTAGAATAGTTTAAAAATATAAAATTAAAAATGCTAAATTTTGATGGATTTTTGAGATATCCTTTTGCTCAATGTCATAATTCTCCTAATAAGTTTAGTAGTCCTAACTATACCACAATGACAGAGAGTTCTGTAGTTGAAAACGTAAGACATCTAGAGACAATGACTTTTATCAACCTAAGTTAGAAAACATAATCAGAATCTGAAAAAAAAAAAAAAGTCAAACTGGTTCAAATTAATAACTTTTTTTTTTTTTTTTTTGCCTTGGAGTTAATTTATATACATAATTTGATCAAGTAGGTTGGGAAGACCACTAATCAGAGAATCAGGATCTCTGGGTCTTGGCTTATTCAATTCAGTTACAACCTAATTCTACATCTATAAAAAGAAGGTATTGGACACTGTACTTAATGATTCTTTCCTATCAGATTTCATGGTTCATTATTATAAGAAAAATATACATTCCCTGTAGAGATTTTCATTTCCCTACATTACAGAAACAACATAGCTCTTGGGTGTTCATGTTTTTGGAATCATCACACATATTCTGCTTACTTTTAACTAGAAAACCTCTGGAGAATATATAGTAGCTGTCTTCTTACCCAGTTTGGTAAATGTTTATCAAATATTTATACATTGAGAAGGAATTGCAATGGTAGAAATATGAAAACATAAAATTCCAGGCTATTGCTGGGAGATTATGTATTACACGGTGAGGTGTCATTCATGTTGTTATGTGTTGCACTGGCTGTAAAGCAACTGAAAAAGGAATGCTCTCCTTTGCCTCAGGCGGCCTGAAAGAGAGGTGTTGTGGAGGATATAGCTTTGTGGCAAGACTTAGATTGTTTGAATTTCAAAATTAAAGATTTTTGAGCAGTATAAATTGGAATGGAACAGAGGAAGCAACAGACTTACAGATGAATAGTTGTAAAAATCAGAGTTCAGATTATGGGGAGTTGTAAATCATACTGATTATATTATATAAACCAACTTGCTAGTTCTCCTGATCTAAAAGTCTCACTTTTGGTGGAATATGCCTGGCTCTTGTTTTCCTTCATGATTGGTGGTGTCTGGTCCAGCCACATTCTTCTTCTCAGGCCCCACTGTTACCAACAATATAACTTTCAAGAAAGAAAAAAAAATGTGTATCTTCAATGATTAAATAATTATTCATATCAAAATTAATTAATTGCACTTAAAGGACCTTGGTCCATCTGCCCTCTCTGACATTCAACTGTGACTGTTTGGGTTTCTCCACGAGAGAACTAAACAATTCTTCACCTTTCGTTCTCTATTTGTTTATTCATCTAATAAATATTCAGAGAAAACCGATAACTTTTCAGACTTGTTTTAACCAATAGACATACAATGATGATAACTAAGGCGGGGACTTTTAACTATAGAGAACAAACCAAAGGTTAACAGAGGGGAGGCAGGTAGGGGGATGGATGAAAGAGGTGGTGGGGATTAAAGAATGTACTGGTTGCGATGAGCACTGGGTGATATATGTAAGTGTTAAGTTACTCTATTGTACACTTGAAACTAATATTGAATCCGTATGCATGCCTCAGTGGCCTGGGTTCCATGGTGTTCCCTAGAACTCACAGTAAGAATCTGCAGTTCATGGATTTCCTAACTCTCAGAACAAATACTAGAAATTGATATATCCTAAACATGTACTTATTTCAAAAGTGTATTTCTTAAATTTTCTGGGAATATAAATTTCAAACCTGAGTACCTTCTCTTTCCATTATTAAGACAATTTATTATTGCCTTGCAAGTTACAATTTATAATTATTCTTACCTCCCCTGTTTGGAAGAGGTGGGAGCTTTTTATTGTTTACTAACTCCTTAGCACAGTCTCTTTCTGAATGACAAAGATCACCCAAACATGACATGCCAAAACTCAAAACTTTGATTTTTTTTTTCTTCTAAAACTATTTCTGCACAGAATCCTCCAATGGTTCTCCTAGTTGTTACATTCAAAATCTTTGGACTCATCTTTGTCTCTCTTTCTCTCTTTTTCATATCCCACATTCAATCCATCAACAAATGCTGACAACTCTCATCTCAATATGTATCCAGAATCTTTACTATTACTACTGTCAGATAAAACTTTGACTATTTTCTCTACCTAAATCGATCTACCTTTTTCCAGCCTTGTCTTCCTACCACCTACCCCCCACCAAATAGTGGGAGTAGGCATTTGAAATCATGAGTCAAATCATGTCACCCAAAGATCTCCAAGGTTTTCCTATCTCATTCAAATTAAAATTAAAAGAATTGTCCATGGTAAGTAAGAACCTGCATAAGCTGCCTCATTTCATCTCT
This sequence comes from Canis lupus dingo, assembly GCF_003254725.2. NCBI lineage: Eukaryota > Metazoa > Chordata > Mammalia > Carnivora > Canidae > Canis > Canis lupus. The sequence goes on along the minus strand of NC_064257.1, from coordinate 31,413,041 downwards.
CTTATCTCCTATTTTCTCTTACCCCATCCATCTCAGACAAACTGAGCCTTTTACTATTCCTCGGGCATGACATGCAGCCAGCTCCCTGCCTTCAGACTTTATAGCCATTATTTCTTCTTCAGGAAGAAACATTTTTCTTTCAAATATCTACATAGCCTTCTCTATAATTTATTTAGGTCGCAGAGGTGTCCTTCTCAGGGAGAGCTTTCCTATTCACTCTTTCTAACATAACAACTCACCCTCTTTTTTTTTTTTTTTTAAGATTTTATTTAATTATTCATGAGAGACAGAGACAGAGAGAGAGAGAGAGAGAGAGAGGCAGAGACACAGACAGAGGGAGAAGCAGGCTCCATGAAGGGAGCCCGAGGTGGGACTCCATCTCGGGTCTCCAGGAGCACACCCTGGGCCGAAGGCGGCGCTAAACTGCTGGGCCACCTGGGCTGCCCCACTCATCCTCTTCACTCAGTCTATGCCCACTATTTCCCTACCTTACTTTTATTGTTTTAAATCTGACTTTAAAAAAATAATTAATTAATTAATCATCTATTTGATTATTTTTAATACTAACCTCTACTGCTGGACTATAAGCTCTGCGAAATAAGACTTCAATTTGTTTAGGGCTTTTGGAGGCATGTTTCTTAATCAGGGCAATGAAGGCAGTGATTCCCTATAGGAGAAATGTTGGGCAGGTTTGGTAGCAACCCTCCCTTATAAGAAGGGGGTTTCCTAAATTTGAGGTTCTTCAGTTTTGACCCACTGTGTGCACAGCATCCACCTGAGCAATTCCTCATCATCCCCATGGGATAAGAGAATATGGGGCTCTTGTGGCTGGCTGTGTCATAAGTTGTGACATTTTTTTCCCTCTGACTTGGGATTTTGCAAACATCTATGCAACTGCAGAAGGCTAATTTATTAATGAATAAGTAGGGAAAAATCTCAGATCCTTTGCACTTCTAAACACCTGGGATCGGCATTCAGTACTAATGCTGCATAATCCTCAAACTGACTAATACAGTTTAGGACTCAGAAAAATGCTTCTCCATATCTCTTGCCCTATGTTCTTGAGAAAAAGACAACTGCTCCCCAGTGCTGTGAAAACGTGTAGGTTTTGCTGCTCCTTTTATCAATGATGGACATTGCTTTGGAATGCAGGGGAAATTTGAGTGATGAAAATCGTAAGATAGAGAACAATTGGCTAACTCATAATTAATCAGATTAATTAACTCATAAAATTCCTCTCAGATTACATGGATTCAATAGCTTTTTGCATAAACTATCATTTTATATTTGTGTTGGTTATTCTTGCTTCTTTCTTTTTTAATTTACAGACCTAGAGGTACTCAAGAATTTTTTTTCAAAGATTTTATTTAATCATTCATGAGAGACACAGAAAGAGAGGTAGAGACTCAGGCAGAGGGAGGAGAAGCAGGCTCCATGCAAGGAGCCTGATGTGGGACTCGATCCCTGGAATCTGGGATCACGCATTAAGCCAAAGGCAAATGCTCAACTACTGAGCCACCCACATGTCCTGGTACTCAAGAATTAATGTGATACTCTCAACAGATGCGCATGGTACCTAAGGACTATTTTGCAATATTTAAGCAATTCACATTATTTTTAAAATAGAATATGTATTGTTCTAAATACAACCTGCATGGAACATAATACTTATACTTTGAACTGGTTTTAGATCTAAATGTTGCTTTATGAGGCAGTAAAAATTGTTTACGTAAGTGATAACAGTTTGTGTGATAAAATTAATATTTCACAATAATTTATTTTATGCAACTTCATTTCAATGTTTAAAAATGGTATATAAAATTCATGGTTCATATCCAAGTTTTCCTTGGGAGTTTTATTCATAATTTCAGTTGCCTCTAGTTCAGTAGGCTGAAGTTTCTCTAAATTAATTAAAAAATTATCAAAGAACTACATAGAGTCAAGAAAGGTTAATTTGGCATTATTATCAATAGAACACAAATTATGTTGAAGTTAGTAACAATAATAGAATTATTGATTTTGTTATGATAGAGACAAGAAAATGAATGTTCTAGAATAAATGTATAATAACTTAAGAATTATATATCCATAACTTAACTTATAATAACTTAATAATTATATATCCATAACAGCATCACTGGCTCAAACACACAACACTAAAACATATGTGAGAATAATTAGATTCAATTATATTTTATATTCTGCTGATTTTAAGTCAGGTAAAAACAATTGATCACATATTTTTTGAATATTATTATGAAGGTATGTTTTTCAAAGAAATTTGACTTATAAATTTTAGACACTAGAAATTTGGAATCTGGGCTCCAGTTTTCCCCTGCCCCTGGTGTAATAATTGTCAGGAATGAAACCGAATGCTTTATTTGGAGTATCCAGCTCATAGCAGGGTTTGACATATTTCCATTGAATAAATAAGTGAGCGTCACACTTGACTTGATCAACATCAGCAGTCTCTTGCTTTAGTATATACTTTTAGCAATTTATCTTTTCAGGTTTAATATTTTCCACATTCACTACCAGTCCTTTTTCTCTATAATTTGCCTAATCTAAACTTTCTAATTTTTAAGAAAAGATAATTTATGTAGCTACAGAGTTACTAGGTTACAATATTTTCAAGCTTTAAAAGCTCTGTAGACATTATTTCTCTGTTTTGTGAAATTTATGGTTTTACTCAAGTCTCTTACTAACCTGATTTTAGTTCCTTGGGGAATAATTTATTTTCTTTGCTTGGATACTTTCAGAACTCTTTCCTTATTTTTGAAATTTAAAATTTTCAGACATGTTTCAAGGTAGATACTCTTTTTATTTATTTGTTCTAAAAACATGTTAAGACTTTCAGTTTCCAGACCCAGAATCTTTTCTTTTCTTTCTTTCTTTTTTTTTTTTTTTTCTCCTGATGTTCTGGAAAGCTTTCTTCTGAAAAATATTTGATTGTTGCCTCTACTTGCTTTGTTCTGTTTTCTTCTGCAGAAATGTTTATTAATGTATGATAATTTATTTATGATGAAAGAAGTAATGCAAAGTATTTGGGGAATAAATCATTTTATATCCTCACTGAATTCCATACCAGTAATATTATATTTATAGGTTAAAAAATAGCATTATAGTAGCATTCAAATAAATGGAATGTACAATAAAGTAAAATGTATACCAGAAAGCTTAAGATAGAATGTATTTACCTGTTCAGACTTGTGTACCATAATCCCTGACACTTTGATTATTTTAGTCTCTGGATCCATTGCTATTGCAGATTACTCAACCGACCATCATGAGACTCTTTCCCATCCATCATCACTCACATTTATGACCTTGTTTCCCACAAATCTTCAGCAGATCCTCCACTCCACCAGGAGCAGAGGGTCTATGGCCTGACAGCACTACACGCTCTTTTCTCTATTAAATGCCATTTCTCCCAAACTTTCCAATGTGATGAAGTGCTACTTAAGTACCTTCTGCTATTTGAAGATGTCTCCCATTACTGAAGTTGCAAAGATCATTCCCTCTTTAGTCTTCCATACATTGCAACACATTCTGATAAATATGCACTGACATAAAAGTAACCTTTGTGTGAATACACACCAGTTGTTTCCCTCTAACTAGAATAAAGATGAGCAAACTAGGTGAAGTAATGACTTTGGGGGGCAGTGGCATCACAATGAGCCCTTTTCAGCATCATCACTTAACCCCTACCCATTCCAACTTCATCTCTTTGATATTGCCTACTTGCTGTCATATTGATTGTACAAACACTGCTTGGGTGTGAGGTATACTGCTGCCCATGCTGTTACTTCTCTCATATTCTACTTTGTTTGTGCCCTGATTATTATCTGCTACTTTCAAAATTTTTGGTTGAATTCCATAGTATTCTGTTATTAAACAGAAGCCGTGTACTTTGGCAATTTGTAATCACTCATCACTGCTCCGTACACTGTTATCTTTCGCCTCCTTGGAGCTTGCATCTTTATAGACCCTGGCTATGGTTGAGTGTGAAGGGCTACTTATCCTCAATTCTTTGTACAGTCCTAGGAAATAGTACATCTTATTTCTCCAAAAGAAAGGAAATTGCTCTCTTGCAACCCACTCCAGCCTCACCTCCATCTCCACTCCTCCTCTCTCACTTTTTTCCTTCTCTAGCTTCATAGTTACACTCTCCTCTCTCTTTATTTTACCTGAGCACTTACCCTGACATGTGCTTTTCTTTCCATCTGCTCCTCAGATAAAGGTAGGGCTACAAATTCTATGCTAAGTCTTTGGTGTTAGGCTTACTTTGGAAACATCTTATCATGCTGTGCTTAAAATCTGAAATTTTCCTTAGGAAAAATTAACATGTACTCCACGGTGGTTTGGGAAGCTTGGATTAAAAGGATATGCTGCAAGACCCCAATTTTTGAAGTCTTCCTTTTTTAACTTTAAAAGGAATCTAAATCTGAGTTTTATTTTACAATATAACTTGGTTTTCCACTCTCATTTTTTTTTCTCTAAAGATTTTTTAATTTATTTCACAGAGAGAGAGAGAGAGAGCATGTATGCACCAGCAGGGAAGAAGAGTAGAGGGAGAGGGTGAAGCAGACTTCCCGCTGAGCAGGAAGCCAGATGTGAGATTCAATCCAGGACCCTGGGATCATGACCTGAGCTGAAGGCAGATGCTTAACTGAGCCACTCAGGTGCCTCTAGCATCAGTCTTTAAAACCATGATGGACAGAAATAAAATAAATAGTAAACAAGCATGATAGCTCATAATAAAAGTTTTAGTGCCAAAAGATGAAAAGATATAAATTCAACTCTGGAGAAGCCTGTTCTCCTATGTTGTTAAAATCATCTTAATGTAGCTTTTAGTTATAAAACCGAAAACATTCTTTCAAAATGGCAGGGTTTGTAAAAATGTGGCACTAAGGAACTAATCCATTCTTGGCAACATAAAAGAGGAAACAATTTTCTTTGTAGTCAGAGATATGTCTCTGCAGATTATGTTCCTCCAGTTTTAAAATGTGTTTTTAAAAATTGTATATTTAGATTTTTTTGTCTGGAAAATTTTGCTTTGTAGAATCCTGCGTGTGGGTACGTGCATTCTCATTTCAGTAGTTGCTTGGATCATGAGGTGAAAACTGAAGACCGTAGAAAGGATGTTAGGCATGATCCTCACCTCATCTTGACAGAAGGTGCTCAATGAGACTGGAATACTGGTTTTGGCAGTGCTCAACCTCACGGAACCAGACTACTGATATTCTCTGTATATTATATTTTTTTTTGCATACACTGTTGTCTAACTCAATGGTCATTCCCAGCACTCTTTTCTCTTTACTCTCTTCCCATTTTCTCCAACTAGAGATGGTCCATGGAACATTTGGGGGCAATAGGACGCAAGTAGAGGCGTGCTGGGTAGGTCTTCTGGAGAGTGTTTGCTTTCTTAATAAAAGAAACAAAGATCGCCATTCCCATATCTTCCTGCTTTAAATGTAGGTGTGTTTCTGTGTTTGTGACAGCTATCAAGCTATGATGAAAAGCCACTAAAAACATCACAGAAATGATGAGCTTCACATTACTGGGCCACTGACACATTAACAACATCCTCCTACTTCCTGGTGCTATATTATGTAAGAAATATAAAACTTCACTCTCATTTATGGACAATGGGATTTCTCTGCATGAAAATGAGTATAACTGTCACATATTCTAAGACACTATGTACTCTACATAAAAGTTAAGACAAGGGTGTTAGACTATTCTGGAAAAATATTCTGGACAAGCTTTATTTTGCATTTTTCTCTTTGTGTCTTGTGGCCCTTACATCTGGAAACAAAAGATCAAGCATCCCTGATGCATCCTCAGTGGTAAAAGAGCTAGTCTCTGGTCCACCAGAGCAGATGAGAGACTCAGAACAGTATTACCCTAGAGAGAATGCTGAGAATGAGCCTGTGTTCTTTGAGTGGAACCTGTAGTAATGGGGAATTTTCTTGAGTGCTTTCCTCTTCCTTAACCCATTATCCTGAAGATTTAGTAAAGTATTGTTGAATGTTGAGTCTGGAGTTAATTGGACCATGAAAAGATAATCAAGCCATGCCCATGCTTGACTTCAAATGATAAAGGGGGATGCACTTGATTCCTTAGTCTACCATGTTCACAGCAGACAATAGTGGTATGTACATGAACGGCAATCTCGTCAGTATATAAGGCAATGATATGCAGTCTTATAGGAGAGTCCAGAGGAGAATGGTATATGGGCCATGTTCCTGAGTCCATGTGACATAACACTATGAGGAACTCTCAGAACCAGCTGATGACACTGAGATATGCTCCGCATGGTGAGAACTGTACATCATCATACATTGGGTACACAAGGCAATGCAATTAAAACATAATATCAAGAGTTAGTAAGTCTAAAGAAAAATGTTAGTAAGTCTAAGAAACAATTGAGTTACATGGGTTTATATTAATATAAAATACTTACTTGCAAAAACAAACAACATATTCTACTTTTCTCTTTTTAGCATTAAATGTGATGCTGTGACTTCCAATGTATTCATTCTGGGAAAGAAAAGTATGACTTAATCAAAGAGTGTTAACATGGCTTACAAAGTCCAACATCCAGAGAATTTCTTCTCTCTGTCTTCATTTTTACAATACTTTGTGAAACTAGAATCTCATAAATAGCAAATAATGAAACATTATAATTTTCAAGTTTGTCAGGGTACTTACTGAAGAGAGATGCCCAGCATTATGCAAATGATATGGTTTGACAAACTATTGCTTGTGTAGTATAATAAACTAAAACTGTCTCTGATTCATTAAATAGTTTTGTTGTTGTTGTAGGGACAATTTTTTTTTTTTTTTTTTTTTTTTTAGTGGTGAAGGTGGATTAGTGGTTTTTTACTGTATCATCACTGTTTTAATAATCACCACACATAAGAGAACAGAAAACTCATAGTCTTGAGGCCATTCCTCAAGTTGTATTCAACTACCCAACTTTATTTCATTACCACAGTTTTGTCAAGCACAATAAAAATATTCACATTCTAGGGCACCTGGGTGGCTCAGTGGTTGAGCATCTGCCTTTGGCTCAGGTTGTGATCCCAGGGTCCTGGGATCGAGTCCCACACTGGGTTCCCCACAGGGGGTCTGCTTCTCCCTCTGCCTATGTTTCTACTTCTCTGTCTCTCATGAATAAAAAATAAATCTTAAAAAAATATTCACATTCTGTCTTGTAGTTGATGAAGAATGATCAAAAATGAAAGAAAATAAATTGTTCATGTCATTAAGATAAAAAATGAATTAATTCTCATACACAGTTCTTTACCATTTGTTTGGAAGAGATATTTTCTTCATTAAATAAAATTGACAATGTGACACTGAGTTTAAAAACTATGACCATGACCTTTTCCAACAAGCATATTTGTGTATTGTAAAGTAAATCAAGTTTTAAAATTCTTGCTCCTCTCCATTTCCTTACAAATATGCCTAGAAAAAACATATATTCAAACACTTGCTTTTATGAGATCTATCATTGTATCATATAATTGACAGCTTGAGAAAAGCAAAAGGCAAATCTTTAGATAAAAGGTATTCTAAAGAATAAAGAAATAACTTGCAGTGCCTCTAAAGTTGACCAGATTAGAGCCTGGGCAGACTAGCATTTCCTCTGTTTTGACTGTCATCAATTTAACCCCGTGTGACCATTTATTCATATATTTTTTTTCCTAATTTATACAATTCACATTGATAAATTTAAAGGCTGTTGTAAATATCTTTCAATGGTAATAACAATAGCTATAATTTTTAAACTTTTTACACTGGGCACTGTGCTTAACATTTCACCTGTCATATCTCATTTAGCACTGTCCCCCACAGACACACACAAAAACATAAAAACAAAATAATAACAAGCAATACCTTATGATCTAATATTAGATATCAGGAAATTTTTCATTCTCCACAAAGTGGTTAGGTAACGTTCCCAACTTTTCCCAGCTAATATGTTGCAGAGCCAGGATTTGAAGCCCACAAATCTAACTCCAAAGAACTTCTCTGAACCCCTCATTTGACCATCATTGGATTGAGTAATAGATTTATCTTCATAGAAAATATCCTTATAAATACTGTATTTGAGGATCAATAATACTGTAAAAGCCCTATATTCTCCTTCTAACTACTACAAAGCCCTATTTTCTTCTTCTAACTGTTGGTTGGAGACTTTGGGAACTTCTTGGGTGAAATCTGAAACTGGCCCCCAGACAGGCAGGGCAAGGAGAGACTGAAAAATAAGGCAGACCATTCCAGGTTTGTAAGTGGCAGGTGTAATAAGAGAACCTAAATACTCAAGAATTCTTGTGAATGTCTGAGAGATGACTAAATTTCCCCATTTGCCGACTAGAATCATAAAAGTTTGTTAAGAAGCCTTGACTGAAGGTAGCCTCAACAATACATTGCTCTTTCAAGGCTGCGTCCCTGAAGACAGCTCCCACTATGGGAATGGTGGACAGAACATACATTTCCAAGGACAGGGGAGGAGGTGAGGAGTCTCCCATTGCCTGGGCCCAGCTCATGGGTCAACTGGTGATCACATCCTCTGAATAGCCTCCAACAAAAGGCATAGATCAAATTGTAACTCTTAACTTGTTGTAATATACATTACTTACATCTTAAGTAGAGCCTATTATTTCAGTGTGTTAATGGGTAAAATAATATTTTACATCTGGCTTCATTTCTTCAGCCTAAAGTTTGGATTTCCCTTCATCCCCATCTCCTCTAATTATGAGCTTCAGTTTTTAAGGTAATTCTTAAGGAGAATTTGGAGGAAGTTTCCAGGAACATGCATTACTTGATTGTGCTGTTTTGTTTTTTTGTTCCTTGCCTGGTGTTTTGCAGCTTTAAGCTGAACAAAATCTAATAGTTTTCCTTAAATATTTGAATCATTCATTTTTGATCATATCATTAAATTAGTAAAAAAGAAAAAAAAAACAGTGTTTTGGCCCATTTTCTTTCCCATAATAATAGAGACTATATTTTAAGGAAGTTTCTAAGAACTACCTACACTTTCATTGACCGACTACTGTAGTTTGCTTCTAATTGACCAGTTGTCATGTTGTGGTACTGTTTTCATTATGAACAATGTCATAACTTTAATAACCACCAATTATTTTGGGTTATTACAAATATCTCTTATTATCTTGAGGATATCCATCAGATTGTCGGCTAACAGTTCAAATTTTCGCTTTTAATAATTAATCCATCTTTTCAATTGAAAAATACAGCTTTTAAGAAGCTAACATTTGAAAAGCATATAAGCAGGATGTCGTTTAGAGGATGGTTGTTAATTATTAGCTGTCTACCATTAATTTCCTGTTCCTCAGTGAAGCCTAATTTCCTTTGGGGACAATCCAGACACCCACCATCCCACTAGCAAATTTGATGCTTATGAAAACTGCCTCTTCTTTATATCTTAGGGAGTAAGCCCATGAGCCGAGCTTGGAATCAGGCTGCAAAAAAATTTAAACTGAGAGCCTTAGCCAGCTTCCGAGGATCTCTATAAACTTCCCTCACAATTTCTCTATAAATATATCTCCAATTAAGCTTCTGATATAATCTTCCAGTCTAATAACTTTTTTCTGCAAATATTCCATTCATTTCTATTATTATGTTTTGTCTGTGCTCCTTACTATTGATGGATATTTGCTTAAAACATGTTTTTCTTTTCTTCATCATTATGTATGTTAACACAATTCATTCTTCTTTTGGCCTCCACAATTTCTCCCTTATTTCTCAACCTCATGATATGCTCTTGTGTCTTTAAACTTCTATAGCATTTGTATTTGTAGCTTTGGTTGCTAAATTATAAACTATGGATTAGTATCCTTGGGCACTAGATAATACTCTGTTTTGCGTGTTATAAGGATATTTTCTGAGTCCAATTTCCCAATGAATTTATAGAGACAAAGGCCTCTTTCAGCAATCAGGATATTGTGGCTGATATAAAATAACTGTTCAAATTGTTAATTTTTTAAGCTAATACCTTTTGGAAATTAAATATGCCAAGTTTTTCTGGCCCACAACAAAGGTGCCCAAAAAAGTTTGAATCCTGTACATAATGCATTTAAATCAACCTGTCTTAATGTCTTAACTGAAAATGTACAAATATCTAAGTCAATTTATAAACATTATTCATTTTATGTGACAAGAAGGAAATGTCATTAGACTCAGAAGAAAAGTCAGAATTATTCAGTAGTCTTTTGATTCAATTCAGTAGTCTTTTGGATTTGTGATACCTATCTATCTACCTACCTATCTATCTAAATATATATAGTATATATATTATATATATATACACACACACACACACACACATATGCACTTATGCATAAGTACAATGAATGACATCAATGATAAAAAGGATGGGAAGAAATTAGGAATAATTTTATTATATAAGGTACTTGTAGTACCTGTGAGGTGGTATACTATTATTTGAAAATGGACCTAGATTAATTACAAATGTGTATCATGAAACTCACATAAAATGCCACAATCTGAATAGGCCTATATCTACTAAACAAATTAAGGCAACAATTAACACAAAATAGAAAGCACTGAGCCCAGATGTGTTCACTGGTGAATTGTACCAAACATTTAAGAAAAAAATAGATCAATTCTCTGCAATTTCTTTCAGAAGATAGAAGTAGATGGAATTCTTGCTAGCTCATTCTATGAGACTCACATTAACATAATACTAAAATCAGAAAAAGATATTACCAGAAAAAAAACATTCCTCATGATATAGATGCAAAAATCCTCAACAAAATATTAGTAAATTGAATCCAACAATGTATAGAAATAATTATCCACACCATAACCAGATGAGATTTATTACAGATATATGTTGGTTCAACATTTGAAAATCAATTAATGTAATCCATCACATAAACAAGCTAAAGAAGAGAAATCATTACATGATCACATGAAAAGATGCAGAGAAAGTATTTGACAAAATCCAACAGCCATTCATGATAAAAAATTCTGAGCAAACTAGGAACAGAGGGGAATTTCCTCAACTTAATAAAAAGCATCTACAAAACACTTATAGCTAATGTCATACTTAAGGGCAAGAAACTCCAAGTTTCCCCGCTAAGATCAGGAACAATGCAAGAATTTCCTCTCTTGCCACAGCTTTTCAATATTACACTGGTAGTTCTAGCTTATGCAGTAAGATTAAAAAAAAAAAAGAAATATAAGGTATACAGATTAGAAAGGAAGAAAAAAAAACTGCCTTTGTTCACAGATGATATGATCCTTTATGTAGAAAATCTAAAAGAATTGGCAAAAACAGAGTATAAGCAAGATGGCGGAAGAGCAGGGTCCCCAAATCACCTGTCTCCACCAAACTACCTAGAAAACCTTCAAATTATCCTGAAAATCTATGAATTCGGCCTGAGATTTAAAGAGAGACCAGCTGGAATGCTACAGTGAGAAGAGTTCGCGCTTCTATCAAGGTAGGAAGACGGGGAAAAAGACATAAAGGAACAAAGGCCTCCAAGGGGGAGGGGCCCCGCGAGGAGCCGGGCTGAGGCCGGGGCGAGTGTCCCCAGGACAGGAGAGCCCCGTCCCGGAGGAGCAGGAGCTGCACCGACCTTCCCGGGCGGAAAGGGGCTCGCGGGGAGGTGGAGCAGGACCCAGGAGGGCGGGGATGCCCTCGGGCTCCCGGGGACAGTAACAGCAACTGCGCGCCCAGGAGAGTGCGCCGAGCTCCCTAAGGGCTGCAGCGCGCACGGCGGGACCCGGAGCAGCTGAAGGGGCTCGGGCGGCGGCTCCGCGGAGGGGGCTGCGCGGCCCGGGAGCGCGAATCCACCAGCGCAGGCTCCGGAGCACAGGGCGCCGGGACACAGCCCAGGATCCCGCCTCCCCCGGGACAGGCAGAGGCCGGGAGGGCCCAGGACAGCGAGGACGCTCCTGCCCCAGCTGAGCAGATCAGCGGCCCCGCCCCGGAGCCTCCAGGCCCTGCAGACGGAGTTCCTGCCGGAGCTGAATCCAGGGCTCCAGAGCTGCCCCGCCACTGGGGCTGTTCCTCCTGCGGCCTCACGGGGTAAACAACCCCCACCGAGCCCTGCACCAGGCAGGGGCACAGCAGCTCCCCCAACTGCTAACACCTGAAAATCAGCACAGCAGGCCCCTCCCCCAGAACACCAGCTAGACTGACAACTTCCAGGAGAAGCCAAGGGACTTAAAGTACACAGAATCAGAAGATACTCCCCGGTGGTTCTTTTTTTGTTTGTTTGTTTTTGTTTTTGTTTTTGTTTTGTTTTGCTTTTTGATTTGTTTCCTTCCCCCACCCCCTTTTTTTCTCCTTTCTTTTTCTTTCTCTTTTTCTTCTTTTTTTTTTTTTTTTCGTTTTTTTTTTCTTTTTCTTCCCTTTTTTTTCTCTTTCTCTTTTCTTTCCTTCTTTCTCTCCTCTCTTTTTCTCTTTTTCCCAATACAACTTGCTTTTGGCCACTCTGCACTGAGCAAAATGACTAGAAGGAAAACATCACCTCAAAAGAAAGAATCAGAAACAGTCCTCTCTCCCACAGAGTTACAAAATCTGGATTACAATTCAATGTCAGAAAGCCAATTCAGAAGCACTATTATACAGCTACTGGTGGCTCTAGAAAAAAGTATAAAGGACTCAAGAGACTTCATGACTGCAGAATTTAGAGCTAATCAGGCAGAAATTAAAAATCAATTGAATGAGATGCAATCCAAACTAGAAGTCCTAACGACGAGGGTTAACGAGGTGGAAGAACGAGTGAGTGACCTAGAAGACAAGTTGATAGCAAAGAGGGAAACTGAGGAAAAAAGAGACAAACAATTAAAAGACCATGAAGATAGATTAAGGGAAATAAACGACAGCCTGAGGAAGAAAAACCTACGTTTAATTGGGGTTCCCGAGGGCGCCGAAAGGGACAGAGGGCCAGAATATGTATTTGAACAAATTCTAGCTGAAAACTTTCCTAATCTGGGAAGGGAAACAGGCATTCAGATCCAGGAAATAGAGAGATCCCCCCCTAAAATCAATAAAAACCGTTCAACACCTCGACATTTAATTGTGAAGCTTGCAAATTCCAAAGATAAAGAGAAGATCCTTAAAGCAGCAAGAGACAAGAAGTCCCTGACTTTTATGGGGAGGAGTATTAGGGTAACAGCAGACCTCTCCACAGAGACCTGGCAGGCCAGAAAGGGCTGGCAGGATATATTCAGGGTCCTAAATGAGAAGAACATGCAACCAAGAATACTTTATCCAGCAAGGCTCTCATTCAAAATGGAAGGAGAGATAAAGAGCTTCCAAGACAGGCAGCAACTGAAAGAATATGTGACCTCCAAACCAGCTCTGCAAGAAATTTTAAGGGGGCCTCTTAAAATTCCCCTTTAAGAAGAAGTTCAGTGGAACAGTCCACAAAAACAAAGACTGAATAGATATCATGATGACACTAAACTCATATCTCTCAATAGTAACTCTGAATGTGAACGGGCTTAATGACCCCATCAAAAGGCGCAGGGTTTCAGACTGGATAAAAAAGCAGGACCCATCTATTTGCTGTCTACAAGAGACTCATTTTAGACAGAAGGACACCTACAGCCTGAAAATAAAAGGTTGGAGAACCATTTACCATTCGAATGGTCCTCAAAAGAAAGCAGGGGTAGCCATCCTTATATCAGATAAACTAAAATTTACCCCAAAGACTGTAGTGAGAGATGAAGAGGGACACTATATCATACTTAAAGGATCTATTCAACAAGAGGACTTAACAATCCTCAATATATATGCTCCGAATGTGGGAGCTGCCAAATATATAAATCAATTATTAACCAAAGTGAAGAAATACTTAGATAATAATACACTTATACTTGGTGACTTCAATCTAGCTCTTTCTATACTCGATAGGTCTTCTAAGCAAAACATCTCCAAAGAAACGAGAGCTTTAAATGATACACTGGACCAGATGGATTTCACAGATATCTACAGAACTTTACATCCAAACTCAACTGAATACACATTCTTCTCAAGCGCACATGGAACTTTCTCCAGAATAGACCACATATTGGGTCACAAATCGGGTCTGAACCGATACCAAAAGATTGGGATTGTCCCCTGCATATTCTCGGACCATAATGCCTTGAAATTAGAACTAAATCACAACAAGAAGTTTGGAAGGACCTCAAACACATGGAGGTTAAGGACCATCCTGCTAAAAGATAAAAGGGTCAACCAGGAAATTAAGGAAGAATTAAAACGATTCATGGAAACTAATGAGAATGAAGATACAACCGTTCAAAATCTTTGGGATGCAGCAAAAGCAGTCCTAAGGGGGAAATACATCGCAATACAAGCATCCATTCAAAAACTGGAAAGAACTCAAATACAAAAGCTAACCTTACACATAAAGGAGCTAGAGAAAAAACAGCAAATAGATCCTACACCCAAGAGAAGAAGGGAGTTAATAAAGATTCGAGCAGAACTCAACGAAATCGAGACCAGAAGAACTGTGGAACAGATCAACAGAACCAGGAGTTGGTTCTTTGAAAGAATTAATAAGATAGATAAACCATTAGCCAGCCTTATTAAAAAGAAGAGAGAGAAGACTCAAATTAATAAAATCATGAATGAGAAAGGAGAGATCACTACCAACACCAAGGAAATACAAACGATTTTAAAAACATATTATGAACAGCTATACGCCAATAAATTAGGCAATCTAGAAGAAATGGACGCATTCCTGGAAAGCCACAAACTACCAAAACTGGAACAGGAAGAAATAGAAAACCTGAACAGGCCAATAACCAGGGAGGAAATTGAAGCAGTCATCAAAAACCTCCCAAGACACAAGAGTCCAGGGCCAGATGGCTTCCCAGGAGAATTTTATCAAACGTTTAAAGAAGAAATCATACCTATTCTCCTAAAGCTGTTTGGAAAGATAGAAAGAGATGGAGTACTTCCAAATTCGTTCTATGAAGCCAGCATCACCTTAATTCCAAAGCCAGACAAAGACCCCGCCAAAAAGGAGAATTACAGACCAATATCCCTGATGAACATGGATGCAAAAATTCTCAACAAGATACTGGCCAATAGGATCCAACAGTACATTAAGAAAATTATTCACCATGACCAAGTAGGATTTATCCCTGGGACACAAGGCTGGTTCAACACCCGTAAAACAATCAATGTGATTCATCATATCAGCAAGAGAAAAACCAAGAACCATATGATCCTCTCATTGGATGCAGAGAAAGCATTTGACAAAATACAGCATCCATTCCTGATCAAAACTCTTCAGAGTGTAGGGATAGAGGGAACATTCCTCGACATCTTAAAAGCCATCTATGAAAAGCCCACAGCAAATATCATTCTCAATGGGGAAGCACTGGGAGCCTTTCCCCTAAGATCAGGAACAAGACAGGGATGTCCACTCTCACCACTGCTATTCAACATAGTACTGGAAGTCCTAGCCTCAGCAATCAGAGAACAAAAAGACATTAAAGGCATTCAAATTGGCAAAGAAGAAGTCAAACTCTCCCTCTTCGCCGATGACATGATACTCTACATAGAAAACCCAAAAGTCTCCACCCCAAGATTGCTAGAACTCATACAGCAATTCGGTAGCGTGGCAGGATACAAAATCAATGCCCAGAAGTCAGTGGCATTTCTATACACTAACAATGAGACTGAAGAAAGAGAAATTAAGGAGTCAATCCCATTTACAATTGCACCCAAAAGCATAAGATACCTAGGAATAAACCTCACCAAAGATGTAAAGGATCTATACCCTCAAAACTATAGAACACTTCTGAAAGAAATTGAGGAAGACACAAAGAAATGGAAAAATATTCCATGCTCATGGATTGGCAGAATTAATATTGTGAAAATGTCAATGTTACCCAGGGCAATATACACGTTTAATGCAATCCCTATCAAAATACCATGGACTTTCTTCAGAGAGTTAGAACAAATTATTTTAAGATTTGTGTGGAATCAGAAAAGACCCCGAATAGCCAGGGGAATTTTAAAAAAGAAAACCATATCTGGGGGCATCACAATGCCAGATTTCAGGTTGTACTACAAAGCTGTGGTCATCAAGACAGTGTGGTACTGGCACAAAAACAGACACATAGATCAGTGGAACAGAATAGAGAATCCAGAAGTGGACCCTGAACTTTATGGGCAACTAATATTCGATAAAGGAGGAAAGACTATCCATTGGAAGAAAGACAGTCTCTTCAATAAATGGTGCTGGGAAAATTGGACATCCACATGCAGAAGAATGAAACTAGACCACTCTCTTTCACCATACACAAAGATAAACTCAAAATGGATGAAAGATCTAAATGTGAGACAAGATTCCATCAAAATCCTAGAGAAGAACACAGGCAACACCCTTTTTGAACTCGGCCATAGTAACTTCTTGCAAGATACATCCACGAAGGCAAAAGAAACAAAAGCAAAAATGAACTATTGGGACTTCATCAAGATAAGAAGTTTTTGCACAGCAAAGGATACAGTCAACAAAACTCAAAGACAACCTACAGAATGGGAGAAGATATTTGCAAATGACATATCAGATAAAGGGCTAGTTTCCAAGATCTATAAAGAACTTATTAAACTCAACACCAAAGAAACAAACAATCCAATCATGAAATGGGCAAAAGACATGAACAGAAATCTCACAGAGGAAGACATAGACATGGCCAACATGCATATGAGAAAATGCTCTGCATCACTTGCCATCAGGGAAATACAAATCAAAACTACAATGAGATACTACCTCACACCAGTGAGAATGGGGAAAATTAACAAGGCAGGAAACAACAAATGTTGGAGAGGATGCGGAGAAAAGGGAACCCTCTTACACTGTTGGTGGGAATGTGAACTGGTGCAGCCACTCTGGAAAACTGTGTGGAGGTTCCTCAAACAGTTAAAAATAGACCTGCCCTACGACCCAGCAATTGCACTGTTGGGGATTTACCCCAAAGATACAGATGCAATGAAACGCCGGGACACCTGCACCCCGATGTTTCTAGCAGCAATGGCCACTATAGCCAAACTGTGGAAGGAGCCTCGGTGTCCATCGAAAGATGAATGGATAAAGAAGATGTGGTTTATGTATACAATGGAATATTACTCAGCTATTAGAAATGACAAATACCCACCATTTGCTTCAACGTGGATGGAACTGGAGGGTATCATGCTGAGTGAAGTAAGTCAGTCGGAGAAGGACAAACATTATATGTTCTCATTCATTTGGGGAATATAAATAATAGTGAAAGGGAAAATAAGGGAAGGGAGAAGAAATGGGTGGGAAATATCAGAAAGGGAGACAGAACGTAAAGACTGCTAACTCTGGGAAACGAACTAGGGGTGGTAGAAGGGGAGGAGGGCGGGGGGTGGGAGTGAATGGGTGACGGGCACTGGGTGTTATTCTGTATGTTAGTAAATTGAACACCAATAAAAAAAATAAATAAATAAATAAATAAAAAAAAATAAAATAAAAAAAAAATCATCTTTATAAAGACCAATGAGAATTGTTTAAAAAATAAAAAAAAAAAAAAAAAAAAAAAAAAAAAAGAATTGGCAAAAACAAACTCCCAGAATGAAATAATTATAACAAGGCGGCAGGATACAAAGTTCATATTTGAGTCACTTTCCTGTATACCAACAAAGAGCAAATGGAATTTAAAACTACAAACACATTTCCACCTGTGCATTCAATGCCCCCTAAAATTAAATTCTTAGGAATAAATCTAGTAATATATGCATAAAATATATTTTAAACTATAAAACTCAGGCGAAAGGAATCAAAGAACTAAATAGAGAGACATCCCATACTCATGAATAGGAAGACTCAATATTGTAAAGATGCCATTCATACCAGCTTCATCTACAGATGTGACCTCAATAAAACATCAGCAAGTAATTCTGGATATTGAGACACTAAATCTAAAGTTTATATGGAGAGGCAAAAGACCCAGGATGGTCAACTTGATATTTGAGGCGAATAAAGTCAGATTACTTACACTACACAACTTCAAGATTTACTATAATTAATAATATAAGCTACAGTATTAAAGACAATGCAGTATTGTTGAAAGAAGAAGCAAATAGATCAATAAATCAGAATAGAGAGCCCAGAAATAGATCCTAATAAACATAGTCAACTGTTCTTTGACGTGGGAGGAAGGTCAGTACAATGGAGAAATGACAGTCTCTTTAACAAATGATACTGAAATGACTAGACAGCCACATGCAAAACAAACAAACAAACAAAAAACCCAAAAAACGAATCTAGATGCAGGTCTTACATCCTTCACAAAAGTTAACTCAAAGTGAGTTATTGAAGATAACATAGGAGAAAACCTAGTGACCTCAGCTGTGATGATGCCTTTCTGGATACAACACTAACGGCACGATTCATGAAAAAAAAAATTGTAAAGCTGACTTCTTTGGAATTTAAAATGTTTTTTTTTTCTGTGGAAGACATTGTGAAGAGTCAGAGAAGTAAACAAGCCATTGACTGGCATAACATATTTGCAAAAGGCACATATGATTAGAAACTGCTATCTAAAATATACAAAGATATCTTAAAATTCAGCAATAAGAAAATTGAACAAATTGATCAGAAAATAGGCAAAATACCTAAACAGATTTCACACCAAAGATATGCAGATGGCAAAGAAGATACACAGATGTGAAGATGTCCAAAATCATATGTCATTAGGGAATTGCAAATTTAAACAACAATGAGATATCACTATACCCTTATTAAAAAGGCAAATGCCAGAACATTGACAAATAACAAAATGCCGGTGAGGATGTGAAGCAAAAGGAACTCCCATTCATTGCTAGTGAGGAGCAAATGGTACACTTTGGAAGACAGCTTGGTGATTTCTTAAAAAAACTAAATCTACCCTTACCCTATGATCTAGAAGTTGCATCCCCTGATATTTACCCAAAAGATTGAAAACTTATGTCCTCATAAAACTTGCACATGGTTGTTCATAGCAGCTTGATTCGTAATTGCCAAAATTTAGAAGTAACCCAGCTGGAATGGATAAATAAACTGTGGTATATCCAAACAATGCAGTAGTATTTAATGGTAAAAAGAAATAAGCTATCCAGCTGTGAAAAGATACACAGAAAACTTGTGTGTGTTGCTAAGTGAATGAATCTGAAAGGTCTATACACTGTTTAAGCTCACCTATGTGATACTTGAAAAAGAAAAAAACTGTGGAGACAGTAAAAAGATGGGTGGTTTCTAGGGGTCAAAGAGAGGGATGAATAGGATGAATGTAGAAAAACTTTAGGGGAGTAAAACTATATCATTCAGCTATAAAAAGAATGAAATTTTGCCATTTCTCTGATAAATAGAGAAAGATAAATACATATGCTTTCCCTCGTGTGGAATTTAAGAAACAAAACTAGTAAAGGAAAAAGGGAAGAGAGACAAATCAAGAAATAGACTCTTAATTATAGAGAACAAACTGATGGTTATGAGAGGGAAGGTGAGTGGAGGGGATGGGAAATAAAAAATAAATAGGTGATGGGGATTAAGGAGAGCACTTGTCATAATGAGCATTGAGTGATGTATGGAATCATTGAATCACCAAATTGTACACTTGAAACCAATATAACAGTATCTGTTAACTAAATGGAATTAAAATGAAAACTTAAAAAGCCCCAAAATAGTGAATTTCAAATGTTCTCTTTATTTCATCTCATGTGTCTTTTCCTCAGGACCTTACTAAAGAGTTTATATTTATAAATATATAATAAATATTATATATATATACTATTTATCTATGTATATGTACATATATTATGTGGATGTATTAGTCACCAATAAACTTTAGATGACTTCATGATCTGAATTAGTCTTTTCAATTCATTTCATGTGTTTCTCAATGAACAGAATCCAGCAACAGGTGGTTACATGTATGGTCCCAAATATATTTATTTTAGGTCTATAATTTACTTTGGGGTTTAAAATTTTCCTAGGATAGAGACTTACTTTCTTTCTTTCTTTCTTTCTTTCTTTCTTTCTTTCTTTCTTTCTTTCTTTCTTTCTTTTTCTTTCTTTCTTTCTTTCTTTCTTTCTTTCTTTCTTTCTTTCTTTCTTTCAAATTGAATATTGCTTGGCAATAGATTATTTCAGTGGTATAGCCTCAGGATGTTAAAAGGACACAGATGTGGCAGCTGAAATGAAAACTGAATGAAAATGAAATTCAGGGCAGCCCGGGTGGCTCAACGGTTTAGCGCCGCCTTCAGCCCAGGGCCTGATCCTGGGGTCCCGGATCGAGTCCCACATCAGGCTCCCTGCATGGAGCCTGCTTCTCCCTCTACCTGTGTCTCTGCCTCTCTCTCTCTCTCCCTCGGTGTGTATCATGAATAAATAAATAAAATCTTAAAAAAATAAAAAAAAAGAAAATGAAATTCAAGGGCTTAGGTTCATTTCTCAGTTGTGATCTTGACTCTTTACGTAAACTTGGGAAAGCTCCGAATTTCCTTAGATTCAATTTCCTCATTGCTGTACTAGAAACAAGGAGATTCATCCTGCATCCTTACTATGATAATCACTGGGATAATTAAGTATGCATCCATCCTTACGGAGAGAGCAGGAGGGGAGAGGGAGGAGGAAGCCAAGTGAAGTGATTGAAAAACAGTGAATACTCAAAAATGGTTACTATACATTAAGCTCTCAATATAGGGCAGGCACTGCTAAATATCTTATGAATTTTAATCACAGTGCCAACACAATAAAGACATTTTTATCCCCATTTAGTGAATAAGAAAATGGAGGTTTGAAAATTTTTAACAATTTTTCCAAGGTCACATGGTTTATAAATCAACATAGTGCTCAAAATCATGTCAATCTGATTAACCAACGTACAGACCTGCCTGGGATGTCCCAGCACTGATTGATGGATGAGGATCCTTTTATATTGGCAAGCAGTAAAATATTATTATTTACCCCTCTCCATTACAGCCTGACATGACAGAAACGGAGTGGAAATCAAAATGGAATGGCATATGGGATGTGCTGTGAATACGAGGTGAAGAGCAACAGAAATAGCAAAGAAATGAATTTATCTAGTTAAGGGAAAAGAAACCTGAATGGAAATCATGGAGGTTCTGCCCATAGCTTCATCTTTAAAATTTTTTTTTTCTGTATTTGTTCCCCTAACATGCATTAGAGAATGAGAAAGAGCTGAAAAACATTAAACATTTCTAAGCAGAAATTGCTGAGGAAAGTGGTTGCCTAGCAGCAAAAATATACTGTTTTGACATTATAGTGAGGGTTGGATGAAACATTAAAATAGTTCATTTTAAAAGCTGAGGGTTGCTTTGGAAATGTAAGGACATCTGGTCTTTTTTCAGAATTTTTTTTTGTAAGAGGTTTTGTATTAGTTTTACATGCTGTGTAACAAATTACCAAAAACTTAGCAGCTTAAAACAGCATTCATTTTATGATTCACAGTATCTATAGGTCAGAAGTCTGGGTGCAGCTTAATGGGCTCCTCTGCTCAGAGTCTGTCCAGGTATCAGCTGGGCTGTGCTCAAAACAGGAGGCTGAAGTAGGAAGGATCAGGCTCCAAGCTTGGAAGCTTGGCCAAAACTCATTACCCCGAGACTGTAAAATTCCTGACAGCTTACTTCTTCATAAACACAGAGAAATCTCTCCCAGTTGAAGTCTCTGCTTTCAAGGAAAGGCTAGAGCTGCTTTTATAGGAGTTGCCTGATTAGGTGAGGCCCACTTAGGATAATTTCTTTGATTTAGTCAAAGACAACAGGTTAAAGGCCATAATTATACTTGAAAAAACCCTTCACCTTCACAATATAACTTAACATAATTATAGGAGTGAGAGCCAATTAACTTGGTATATTCTGCTGGTTAAAATTATACATGAATTGCATAAAAATAATTTCTTAATGCTTACAGTGCCTGTGAATTATTCATAATATATGTAAACAGGAGGTAAGCAATGATTCTTTAAAAACAAACAGAAACGTGTGTAAAGAAGTTTCTAAAACTACAACTAAAGTAAACCTATATTACTCATTTAAAAACCCATTTTACCTCTAATCAATCCATGTTATTAGAAAAGAGCTTATTAGATTTTCTGGTGTGTCTTATATGTCAGGATATGAAAAAAAATCAATGCATGAGTGTAAACTATAAGCACATTTATACAACAACAAAAATACCAACTTTGATGGTGATCTACATTATTTTCAAGTGACAATATGGTGATCTTAGCAAAATGATTTTATCCTAATGTGCCACATAAATGTTTTTCATATTGCACTAATTTTTGGACACAAACTATTCTAATGAGTTTGGCATTTTATCTATTTCTTAAGCAGAATTAATTCATAATTCTTTGTAGATTTTTCCCTATAGATGAATCTTGGATAGCTTGGTAAATTAAGTTCATCTGAATAGACACAAGTGTCAAAAATAATTTCCCCTCTAGTTTGAATTGGGATAAAGTACGCTTAAAAAAAAAATCATAGAATCTGGTTGACTCAGTATAATTGCTTTACTTCAATTCGTGTTCTATTCACCATACAGATTTTTTTCTGGCTTCTAGGTATTTTGGCTTTAATTGGGGAAAAAATGAGTAATGAAAAGTATAATTAGACTCAATTTTTCACAAATCACTTCAATTGATTTTCTTAAAAATCCCCTAACTCAGATGACTTATATCCATTAAAATCTTAATGTATGTTGATTATTGAAATGTACTACCATGAGCATATCCAACCTGAGTCCTATAGCTTTCTGAGATTACCCTTCTTCTATAAATAGATAAAATGAGTTGCCTTCTCATTCTCTCTGGGAAGTCAATATCATTTTCAACATTTTGAGGTTAACCAATCACAGTGCTTACTTTTTCTTGTTTTTTTTTTTTTTAACTTGTTACCACTTGTTCTGATTGGCTATTTCACCCTTCAATTCTCATTCTCTGGCTCTCTGTCCTTTCAAAAAATTGCATTTGTATTTTTACCAAAGTTATTTATGCACATAGTTTAATGAGGCAAAGCATTTTATAAGATATCTATATTTAAAATAGTAACTTCTATACACTCAAATCCATTTTTTTTTCTCCCATGACAACTTTCAAGACTTCTAGCTCAATACTTTTGGTATTTATCTATATATCAGTTGAAGGTATCTATCCAATGCAGAAAGTATCACTGTATTCCAACAAGCAGGAATTCTAGAGGGCACACTCTAAGTATAAATTAAGTAGTAGGTAAGGAGAGTGTTATTCTTCCATTTAAAAATCTATTTATGGCTCAGCCCCGGTGGCTCAGCGGTTTAGCGCCGCCTTCAGCTCAGGGCGTGATGCTGGGGACCCGAATAGAGTCCCAGGTCGGGCTCCCTGCATGGAGCCTGCTTCTCCCTCTGCCTGTGTCTCTGCCTCTCCCTCTCATGAATGGATAAATAAAATCTTAAAAAAATAAAAATAAAATAAATAAATCTATTTATGGTTGACTGCCAGAATTGATTCCTTTTTATATGTGTTCTCACTACCTATTGACTAGAACTCTTATAGAATTGTAGTATTACATTCTAGTCATTTTTATTATCTGGTTTCCCATTTAGACCATGAGGCTCTTAAATGCCCTTGATATTCATATTTAAAGCTGACTTTTCTAAGAGAATATCTGCTATACAGTAGCCTCCTTAAAAAAAATACTTAAAATGAATCAAATTTTAACAATCTTTGGATGTCTACCTGGTATATGTTGCATGCTTACTTGCTATTATTATAGATTCTTTGGGGAACTGTAATTACTTCATTTCAAGAGCCATGGGACACTTGAGTGACTCAGTTGGTTAAGCATCTGCCTTAAGCTCAGGTCATGATCCCAGGGTCCTGGGATCCAGTCCTGCATGGAGATCCCTGATTGGCAGGGTGTCTGCTTCTCCCTTTCTGTCTATCCCTCTCCCCTTCTCATGCTTTCTCTCTTTCTCTCTCTCACTCTCTCTCTCAAATAAATAAAATCTTAGGAAAAAAAGAAAAAAGGAGAGAGAGAGCCATGAAGCACTTCCTGGAGAGTCACCACACTCAAGTATCTTCCTTCCCTATCTTAATTGCTGGAACTTGGACATTCTAAAGTTACCTTTTCAAGTACCTACACCGCAAAGGGAAATATATAAAATAAAACAATGATCATCCTTATCTCATAAAATCCCACAGCAGCAGTGTAAACCTAAACGACATATTACCCAAGAAGAGAAGGGTAATTGAGGAAAACTAAAGATGTTGCCGTGTTTCCCTACAAGTATTCTAATGCCAATTTTAAGGTGTCATGGAATATCTGGCAACCAGTAGTCTAGTTTACCACTGGCAATTTCAGGACAGAGATCCAGACAGGATTCTAGTCTACCTCTAATATTTTTCACAAAATAGTTTCATAGTAACCCAGTAGACATTCTAAAATATAGACAATTACAATTGTCAAAAAGAACATCTACCACGTGTAAAGCACTGGTCAAACGTTTTAAATGGATTCTCTCTAATCCTATATACAGAGGATATATTAGGAGTGGGTATAAGTAACAGAAGGCAAATTGATGTAGGTTAAGAAAAATGGGGGCTAACTATAAGGATACAGGGTGGGTAGTACAGTCCAAGGGTAGACATAAAAGGAGAAGTAGGAGAAATTAAAACCAGAAACTTGACACTTGTCAGAAACGTTATGTTTCTTCTTTTATCTTATTTTTCCCTGTACACTGCTGAGCTTTTTTCTGTAAGCCTAGTTGACACTTAGGACTTGAGGTGTCAGTACAGGTCAGTTTAGGAATTCTCCAGTGTCTGGGTGATAAGCATTAAGGAGAGCGTGTGATCTGATGAGCACTGGGTGTTATACCATATGTTGGTAAATTGAATTTAAATTTAAAAAAAAAAAGGAAAAAAAAGAGAAATTCTCCAGTGTCAGCCGGCAATGGCATTTCCCCATGAATAATATATGTTATAATTGACTATGAAATCTTATTGGCCTTGATGTCCAAACAAAAGTAAGAGAAAATAATTTATGGTATAGAAATACCAGTACAAGGGTTATCAGTATTATACTTAAGAGTACTGTTCAATAATTAGCACAACTTCAGAGAAAACATTTATTATTGTTATTATCATCTATGACTATAGATGTTCAGCCAAATCCAATCATGTTTTTCTTTCCTTTCCCCCGGCAGTAAAAATAATAGATTGTAGCCATTGTAAAATTAGTCTAGATCTTACATTTAATTTGTCCCCTGAAGGCCTAAATGGAAAAAGAAATGGCCATTTTCAATGCCATGTCTTGAGTTTGTGATATTTTTGCTCTTTCTAATTTGCAGAACAATCATAGATATTGCATCTCTTATAATGCCATAACATAAATGGAATCCTCTGGGCACTATCGTTTGTAATTTGAAAGCTATATTGAATTATGTTAGAGACTATTTTAAACTGTGTTAATTATAAAATCAAACAATTTATTATTTCATGAAGTCAAATAAAGGTATTGTAGAATATCATTATGGGGACAATATGTTTTCAAAAAACAATATATGGGTGAATTTAAGAATATACTTTTCAAAAGTTTGAAAGATTTTAGAGTTGATATTTGGAGAATAGATACTTACTGTGGAAGCCATATTTTACAGCCCTAAATGTTTGTAACTCATAAAAAGCATTTGTAATTCATAAAAATATATACTCTAATGTAATCATAATATAAATGAATTTAGGGTTTGTCAATAAAATATTTTGACTACTTTTATCATGTATCAATATGTATTGATATTTTGATTGGATAAACTATTTAACGTTCATTCTGCAACTGAACAATAATTTATTAAATATCTGCTGTGTGTCTCATGTAATGAAAAGTTAAACAAGTGTGAGATTAAAATTTTCTTCACAATGTATCCAGTGAAGTCATAAAAATAAATGTCTTTAAAATACATATGTAACAAAAACTTTAGGAGAAATATTGACTAAAAACCTTACAGATTAAAGGGAGTGATTCTTCCTCACTGAAGCACATTAGAAAAGGAAAATGTAATTATGTTTCTGTTTTTTTAAGTATCAATTTTACATACCACAAAAGTGGATTTCAGATTACTGGAAGAATCAATCTTCTAAGATTCAATCACATAGATACAGAGTCTGAAACTAAAACCTATGTCACTTGGTTTTACTTCATTGTTCCTGTTATTTGATGCCTTAAAAAAACTCTTCCATGAGTAAATACTACTAACAGAGCATTAAGGGATGAGAAGTCGTTTGTACTGTGAACAAAGAGGGGTGATGGAGAACAGTTATGGAAGAATGAAGAACACGTGGGGATAAATGAAGAGTATTAAGCTTGCAGAAGTGAGGTGGGCAGAAGATGGTCAAATTACGGTCAGCCTTTAAAAGATTCCAAGTCTTCATGCTGACTTGTGTGGCTAAAACAAGAAAAAATATTGAACAGATATATATGTTAGGAAAGTAATTTCAGCATCATTAAGAAGTAGTCAATGCATAAGGAAGAAAGAAGACACAGGGATCAGATAGCCTGCTCTTGTTTTGAGTCCAGGTTAGAAATGAATCAACTGGGAAAGCAGGAGATGGATGGATTAAAGAGGTAATGAAGATCAAATCAACCCAATGGGTAAGCGAGGGAAGAGGTAAAATGGAACATGAAAAGGAAAAGACGAAATGAATAACTAGTTTTTTTTTATTTATAAACTATTAAGATGATAGATTTATTTTATACTACATTCATCCAGGGTTTATCTGTTCTTAGTATTAAGGGTTCTAGAACATTAAAAGTCTCAAATTTCAAAAATTTGGAACTGTTTACCATAGCTGTAAAGGTAAAGAATACAGCAACTACTTCAGATTGTTTTGTGAGAACCAGCACAAAATATTGTTTTCATTTATTCTTTTACTGATTCATCCACCCCAATTAGAAGGCATTTATTTTATAATAAGCTGTATGGTGGGTAATGTGTGTTCAATAGTCAACATAGTAGACATAGTGGTTGTCTTCAGAAGCTTACAGTTTGGTGAGTGAAATAGATGGCATTCAAATAAATAAGCAAAGAAATATATGCTAGGAAGAAGGAGGAAATGATTTTGTAAGATATTTTTTAGAGAAAGGTAAGTTAGTTCAGTAAGGGTAAAACTTTAAGAACAGATTCATGATGAAATCTGAAATTGATAAAGATTAGCTTGGGGAAAGTAAGAGAAAAAGAGTATTTTAGACAAAAACATTTCTTCTGTTCACTCTCGGTGGTCATACAATACCATTGCAATGATGAACTGTTGGTAAGGCGTGTTCTCTGTGCTTAGGTACATTTGGCATATCCAATAAATTTACCATTGATTAACGATGAAAAGCAAACAGAAGAAGTACAAATTTGAAGAAATACAAAATAAATAAATAAAACTAAATAATTTGCAATTACTTTTTCAAAAGCCCTATTTAAAATAGAAATGTGTGTGTGCATAAACACACAGACACACAAAGAAACCCTGCCAGAACACGGAGGCAATAAATATGCATAGTAATTTTTACTTAGTATGCTTTATATTTTTTTATTTTAAATTATAATAAAAGTTAATCATGTGCTAAACATGTACTCTTCTGTACGTCATTGATTTTTTAAAGATTTATTTATTTATTTATTTATTTATTTATTTATTTTTATTGAAATTTGATTTGCCAACACATGCTATATCACCCAGTGCTCATCCCATCAAGTGCCCGTTCAGTGCCCGTCACCCATTCACCCCATCCCCCAACCCACCTCCCTTTCCACTACTCCTTGTTCATTTCCCAGAGTTAAGAGTCTCTCATGTTTTGTCACCCTCTCTGATTTTTCCTACTCATTTTCTCTCCTTTCCCCTGTAATCTCTTTCACTATTTTTTATATTCCCCATATGAATGAAACTATATAATGTTTGTCCTTCTCTGATCTACTTCACTCAGCATAATACCCTCCAATTCCAACCATGTTGAAGCACATGGTGAGTATTTGTCGTTTCTAATGGCTAA
This sequence comes from Canis lupus dingo, assembly GCF_003254725.2. Lineage (NCBI taxonomy): Eukaryota > Metazoa > Chordata > Mammalia > Carnivora > Canidae > Canis > Canis lupus. The sequence continues at coordinate 31,384,972 of NC_064257.1, read as the reverse complement.
TACTCCATTGTATATATAGACCACATCTTCCTTATCCATTCATCTGTCGATGGCAGGTGAAGCAGAGCATTTTCTCATGTGCTTGTTGGACATGTCTATGTCTTCCTCTGTGAGATTTCTGTTCATGTCTTTTGCCCATGTCATGATTGGATTGTTTGTTTCTTTGCTGTTGAGTTTAATAAGTTCTTTATAGATCTTGGATACTAGCCCTTTATCTGATAGGTCATTTGCAAATATCTTCTCCCATTCTGTACATTATCTTTTAGTTTTGTCTAGTGTTTCTTTTCCTGTGCAGAAGCTTTTTATCTTGAGTAAGTCCCAATAAATCATTTTTGCTTTTGTTTCCCTTGCCTTCATAGATGCATCTTGCAAGAAGTTGCTGTGGCCAAATTCAAAAAGGGTGTTGCCTGTGTTCTCCTCTAGGATTCTGATTGATTCTTGTCTCACATTTAGATCTTTCATCCATTTTGAGTGTATCTTTGTGTCTGGTGTAAGAAATGGTCTAATTTCATTCTTCTGCACGTGGCTCTCCAATTTTCCCAGCACCATTTATTGAAGAGACTGTCTATTTTCCAGTGGATAGTCTTTCCTGCTTTGTCAAATATTAGTTGACCATAGAGTTGAGGGCCCATTTCTGGGTTCTCTATTCTGTTCCATTGATCTATGTGTCTGTTTCTGTGCCAGTACCACACTGTCTTGATGATCACAGCTTTGTAGTACAACCTGAAATCTGGCATTGTGATGCTCCCAGCTCTGGTTTTCTTTTTCAATATTCCCCTGGCTATTTAGGGTCTTTTCTGATTCCACACAAATCTTAAGATGATTTGTTCCAACTCTCTGAAGAAAGTCCATGGTATTTGGATATGGATTGCATTGAACTTGTAAATTGCCCTGGGTAGCATAGACATTTTCACATTATTAATTCTTCCAGTCCATGAGCATGGAATATTTTCCATCTCTTTGTGTCTTCCTTAATTGCTTTCAGAAGTGTTCTATAGTTTTTAGGGTATAGATTCTTTACCTCTTTGGTTAGGTTTATTCCTAGGTATCTTATGCTTTTGGGTGCAATTATAAATGGGATTGATTCCTTAATTTCTCTTTTGTCAGTCTTACTGTTAGTGTACAGAAATGCCACTACTTCTGTATGTCATGTAAGTGTGATTAATCAGATATAACTATTATTTATCCTTAGTTCTTTTGTTTTGTTTTGTTTTAAGATTTCACCTACTCATTCATGAGAGACACACACACACACAGAGGCAGTGACACGGGTAGAGGGAGAAGCAGGCTCCATGAAGGGAGCCTGACACAGGACTCAATCCCAGGTCTCCAGGGTCACACCCTGGGCTGAAGGTGGCACTAAACCGCTGAGCCGCCTGGGTTGCCCTATACTTGGTTCTTTTGGACACTGGGACAGAATTATGAATTTGAAAATAGCAGTTATATTTTTCCCATTTTTTAGGTGAAGTTTTAATTCACTAAAACCAAGTAGGCTAAATCAATTTTTTTAATGTAAGGCATGAATCATCTGGTAAAGTAAATTTCAAAATCTCAAAAAGCTTTTCCAGATAGAATAAAAGTGATAGATGTGAAAATGTAATACTCTTTTTTGCTTTTAACCATGCCTACTCAGATGGAATCATCAAATTTTATACCTGAAAGAGAGCTGTGATCATTTAATCAAGTCTTCACACTTTACAGATGAGCAGTCTTTCCACTTTTAAAAATCTACTTTCCCTCCCCCATTCCATCCTTTTATGGACTTGAGTTTCTATCAAAGGACTAATTAATGATGTGGAAGAAACTCACATTTATCTTTTATTTTAAAGAAACATGTTATTATTGCCTTAACATTCAAAATATATAAAAACTCTAATAGGACAGGAAAAATGTTCCAATAACCTGAAAACCATCCTCTAATTTTATACTTTAAGTTTCCTTTTTATCCAAGACAGTAAGAGAGAGAGACAATGGAATCAGGAGGTCATTGTCCAAAAGTTCTCACTTCTTTCTTTTCAGAAGATGAAAATCAATAATTAAAGCTAAAGATAGAGTCAGATGGGTGGAAGAGACAAGGTAAGTGCTGTTCTGCTGAAGAAAGTGGCAAGAATCATCTGATTTGGATGTTTAAGTAGTGAATCTCCCTATTTTACAACTCTATACTCACTACAAATCAAGCTTAATAATGTCTCTTCAATAAAATCTGAACTCCTAACATAGACTTTGAGGGCCTTCACCAATTCTTTTCACAGCTTAACTTAATTATTCTCTTTTCTCACTTGCAACCCACAGCCCAAGAAAGCTGCCTAGAAGATGCAGAAAAAAACCATACGTGGAGTTAATAATCTCCTTAACTTCATTAAAAATATTAATAATAATAATAATCTCTTAACTTAATGAAACTTATGGCATCTTACAAAAAAAAGTATGTATGTAGTTGATATTAATTACTTGAACCCTTACTGTTATTCACTAGACTTATATATTTATATATAAGGAACAAACAAGATTGCTGGCATTCTATTTTTTTGTTTCTTTTGCCTACCCGGCATTTATTCCTAATATTCCTTCCCCCAAATCTCCAGTTTTGTTCAGATATCTACTCTTCATGAACTGATCAGAGCCTTAGAAAAAGATTCCTTCAACTCAACTAAAGTATAAGTCTTATTGATTTAAAGTCAATAATCTCATTCCCCTTGCCAGCTCTTGGTTTACAAAAGAACAAGATACTCAAGTTTCAAGTGATCTGAGGAAAAGTTTGCTGGGGTAAAGGGGTTGTTTAGACAAGTTTTCCTCCCTGTATAACAAGAGATGCATAACAAGTAATGGAGTCTCTTCTTTTCTGGGCATTATCATAGAAGAAACTTCTTCCTCTATCTTGCTTCCAGCCTAAGAAGGAAGATAGAAGATCTGAGGGATAGAAAGAAACAACATATTTTACATCATTATCAAATTTCTCAATTAAACAACCTATTCCCCAATTTATCTCGGTTTCTGTTATGTGAGCTAATATATTCTCATTGTTTAAGCAAGTTTCAGTGAAGTTTTCATTTCTTGAAGCAGAGGTTATCCTAAGTGATGCAGAGGGGATAATTATTATTTAGTTAGTTAAAGAATTTTACTTAAAATTTTCGATTTTTGTTGGGCCTTCTTAAATTATTCTTTTATATGAGGAAATAGATTTTCATTAATATCACTTATACAGTGCATTGCAATCTTAAGAAAAATATAGTGTAGGACTGCATCCTATTTGGTGCACTGATTCATCTGCCCATGTACTTGGTGTTTGGCAAAAAACATAAGGCAAAAAATAGGTTATTCAAAGCCTGACTGCATTATTTGGAAAGAAAACAGCTGTTTATAAAGTTCTTTTGCAGCAATATTTTGATGATATATGAAGTAGAAACATATGGATTAAATTTCCCATAAGTCAGTGTTTAACGAAAATGATTAGAAAATATTTTTACCAAAAACCAGATACCACCCTCCAAAATCAGTGAAGCTATCCTCAACTTTTCTTCTAAGTTTAATAAAGTCATTATAAAAATTTAAGGAATTGGAAATAATTAAGTCAAAGTCACAAATGTGTGTAAAAAATCTTGGCAAAATTGTATCAAAATATAGAATGAAGCTGGGTATAGAGTAATACTTCTCCTAACACTCAGAATTAAAAGTAGACAAACTTATGATCACCTATGACTCATCAATTGGGAATGTAGCTTTTTTGAAATGTTTGTACAGAAAGAAAGACTAATTGTTTTAAGTTTTAAATGTTAAAGTACATGCCTTATTTCTCTGGGGATACATTCCGTCAGAACAATAGCTAGAGATAATATGCTGCTCTCAGGATATCCTTCCACTTCAAGCTGGCATTTTGCAATTCATATCTGATGTACAACAGTACAAACAAGGTGAAATATAGCCCTCCTTAGGACTGCCAAAAAGACGTTACTCTTTTCCTTATTACTATAATTTTCAACTTTTTCATTAAAACTTTCTTGTATCTCTTTTTTTTTTTTCTTGAAGACATACTTGAAATCACTTATCCTTAAGTTTATTACTTAGGATAAAAAAATATTGATTTTTTAAAATGTAAGTAATTCAAACGGATTCGAATTTTACTTATCAATTTATTATCATTCAACTTTATTTTTTCAGCACTTATATGGCAGGTACTGTACTCAGTGCAGAATGCATGATGTTGAGCAGTATAGCACTGCCCTCTCTGTATCTGCTGTCTTTGACAAAGGTAAAAAGTTAAACAAATAATAACCCCAAGTGTGTCTAGGGCTATAATATGGGATTACAAGATCCAGAACAGTCACAGCATGAACATCAAACTAGTTTAAAAGAATTGAGGAAGACTTCCTAAAGTAAATTATTTTAAGTCATTTTTTTTAATTGTAGGCTATAAAAATCAATTTAGCAAATCAAGAAGAGTATAAGAGAACAGAAACTATAGATTGCATGGCACATAAGATGTATGAGTATGAGTATTGTTTCATAGAACATCTTTTTCAATTGTGTTTGTGTGTGAGAGAGATTGGGGTTTTAAAGTAAAACATGTATTTTTAGATGAATCATGCCCCCAAATGTGTTTGAAATCCACTAGTCTAAAGGATGAATACAAGGTAAGTATTCAAATATAAGAAATAAGAATTTTTCTGGCAGGACCATGAGCTTTTCTGGCAGAGAAAAGCATGTGCAAATGCCCAGGAGTAGGAAAGTTCGTGTAATTCTAGAAGATGCAAGCAGTTCAGAAATGCTGGAAAAGCTGAGTGGAACAGCAGTACATGAGGGAGGGTGGTTAGTGGTTGAATTCAGGGTAGAAAGGGAAGATAAAGCTTAATCCTATAAGCCATGCCATGAAGTTTGGGTATATTTTCAGAACAATTGTTAACTGCTAAATGGTTTTAAGCTGGAGGATATGATTTGCATGTCAGAGAGAAGTGCTGGTTGCATTTTACAAATGGGAGAGGAAAATCGGTATTGGAGGCTTGAGATTTGCAGTAATTAGGATGGCTAGCTCAAGCAGGGTGATTTGAAGGCTATAGAGCAATGGTTGGATGTAATGCCTGGTGAAAAAGAATAGTAGTAAGATTGATGTTTGGCTGTGGGAAAGAAGGGAAAGGGAAGTATCTGGAAAGTCAGTCAAATTGCAAAAAGTGCTAACTCTAACTGTGATGGTAAACAATGGAAAAGAAACAGGTTTGGTGGATAAGGAGAACAAAAGTGTTCAGGTTGGGACATTTGGTTGTTAAATCTGCTCACCCTCAAAGACAGTAATGAGACTTCAAAAGGTTTTTGCTAAGTGTCAATTACAGGTGCAATGCTCTGGAAGGTTTTCTAAGTGAGGAGCTCCATTTTCCAATTTCTATACATTTCAACACAGGTTCTACAACTCTGGTTTTCTCACTGTAGTTTCAATAACAATGATTAATTATTGATGTTTCAATATGCTAGCCTTTTGTGGATATATACATTAAAAAACAACAACAACAACAACAAATTCACAGTTTATACCACATCATTGTAATGAAGAGGTTTTCCTTCCTGACAATTGTAGTTTTCTGCTGGTCGGACACTCACAATGTAGCAGAGTCATAAACCACAAATAGAAAGTCTTCTCCCGAGTCTAGCAATTCAAGGGGAAATGTCCATGGATTTTTTTTTTTTTTTATTATTCAGGTAATTCCTGTTTCTTCAGCTTTGGTGTACATCCATATATATTCTTGGTGCAAGTTGCTTATGTGAAAAAACGCCATTCAATTCAATAGCATTACTCAGTTATCAGATAATTACCATGAGCATGGAGTTCTGTATTGCATGTTTGCCGCCCTCACAGTGCTTATGTTCTAGTTGGGAGGATACAGCCTTATTGGAAGGTGAATGGTCCAAGGAAAATGTTCCTGGGAGCCAAAACTAAAGTTAAGATAGGACTAAAACCTATAGAATGTGAAAATCATAATGTAAAGGGGCATAGAATTTAGGTGTGAAGTGGCACTGCTAGCATTTACACCCGGGCAGCTTATACACTGTTATGTGGGATCTACAAGTTCCTGTTCCTGTGTTTGGGAAGAAAACCTTTTCTTTGAAAAAAACATGGCTGTCAAAAATGGCAAGTTTTGGCTTTTAATACTAGTGTCACTGATATCATTTTTTCAGTTATTTTGAAAGGCCAAAGCATGAACTCTCCTATAACTCTATTTTTCCAGCAATGGTGGTTCCTGAGTATGTGTGAAGAGACCTCAGGAGTGACCTAGAAAACTGTCCTCAGTTTCATCCTGTCACACAAGCAAGGCCACAGCATATACCACAAGCAATTGGAGAAAATATAGTGGAAATCAATTTCCAAAAAAAGACTAGAAAAAACTGTAGTAGAGCCTACAGATAGAAACTACTCCATTAAAATATTTATGTATTTACAAAAGAAATACTTGGTGATTTACAAAAACTTTATGCTGACATGAAAATATTTATATCATTAAGGAAGGCATAATTAGCAAGGTTTATCATCATAAATTTTTCCAAGAAAGTCAAAATAATAAATATGTAGACTTAAGACAATTTTACTGTAATATTTACAGCATTCATTTCTGAAAGAGAATGTCACAAAAAAAAAACCTTATTTTTCTTTCTTATGTAGTTTGAACATATTTTAAAGAGAGATGGATTATTCATTAATGGAAAAGAAAAACTACTATAAATGATTGTTTTCTTCTGCAAGTGCATACTCCATGCTATTATCTGAATTACATCCACAAAAGACACTTAAGCAAATCATCTGTCTAGATCCTGACAAACTTTAAATTATTTAGCCATAGATTGAGCCTTGCAAGCTAAGGTAACATCTTATTAGGTGTGTATCTCCACTTATTTGCCACAATTCTAATTTCTTATTAATATCAAGATGCTTGTCATTATGATTGCTATCATTATCTTGTGTCTTATGCTGCAATTTGGTAGGAGAGAACTGTCTCTACAATAGTAAAATTTATTTCAATAGTATAGTTGTAGTCCATTTTCCTTCGGTACAAATTCACCCATATAGTACTGGATATTTAATAGGTAAACTTTAAAAATCTAGCTCCAAAAATGCACAATAATAAATATTTCCATATCTGGATCCAAGGCTTGGACATTCTACTCAATATATTAGGATACTGTTGAGAGGTACAAAGGTACAAAGTGATGCTGAAAAACCATTCACCCATGGATTTTATGTCCTAAATGTCACCTTTCTACTACAGTAGAAGAGTATATAATCTCTCTCACTTGCCCTCTCTTTCTCTATTAGCATGAAACCTTCTTTGCAGTTCCCAAAGCTGCAATCCAATCAGACACATAGAGTAATTCCGTTTCAATGCTTTTTCCCTTAGTCTAGTTCAGAATACAAATGCAGACAATATTGCTTTCCCAGAGGCAAGCTAGGAAAATCTTTTTCGCTCTATAATAGAGGCAGAGAATAAACATTTCAAGATTGAAACCCACTCATCTGTAAACAGAAATGACATAGATGACATTTACTAGAAAAAAATAAGCAGAGATTATCATTTCATAGCCTGCAGTAGATTGAAACTAGTTGAAAAGCAAATACTTCTTTTAGCATACCATTTCCTCTGTTTGATAATGGGTGTTGATCTTTGTTTTGCAGTCCTTCTAATTGCTTTGCTTTTATTTTTAATGAACCCCCATTTCACATACTCATCAGCCACATATGGGGGAAAATGGATGGTGATGCACAACCATTCACAGGGCCACATTCATTAAAGATAAAAAGCTTCTGGAACTGTGGTTTTAGGAAGCAGCTAAACAGCTTCATTCTTTCTTCAACTTCTTTTAGCTGTATCCTTCAAGTTCTTATAAATTCCTTTCTCAAAGGAAAGGAGTTCACATTGTCCATGAAATAAGAAATCCCTGACTTATTAGTATTTAATTTCTTATGAATACTCCTGGGAACTAAGCATATTGATTTGTGTTGTGTCTCCATGCCCTAAAGATTGGGGAGGATGGAATCTAAAGGGAAATGTAGAATTTTTGACATGTGATCAAATGCCTGAGTTATCTGAGATCAAACATTATCTGAGATTGAGTTCTTTCAGGAGGGAAAAGTAGAACAGTTCTGTCTAGAGCTAGAAACTATTTAAAAAATCACACAGCCAAGAAATCAGAAGAACAAACTGGACATGACCTTAGAGTAAGGAATAGAGTATAGGATTTGAAGTTCAAAAACTGGATGGAATTTGAACGCTTGGTTCAGTATCATGAGAGCTACTTAACCTTAACTAAATGATTCTGAGTCTGTTTCTTCATGTAGAAAGAGGAGGCAGTCATGTTATCTGATGAGACTACCTCACACGGCCACAGCTAGCATAAACTAACAGAACATCCGGGAAAACCTTCAGAACTATGGTTGCATCTATGAGGATATTGCATAAAGAAAGAGGGCATTCTGTATCTCTTTTAAAGGATATCTTGTTCAATTAATTTTGTTGGGAAGACTGTTTATATGTTTGGTGGGAAAAAAAGAATTTAGAGCCCTTGCTCATACCTTTCACAGAAACAAAATATTGATATATCCAAAACCTGAATGTATAAATCTTAACCGAAAACATACTAGAAGAAAATATATTAATATACATTAATGAAGTTCAAGTAAGAATAATGATCTTAAATCAGACAAAAAGCAAAACCCGGAATGAAAATATTTACAGTCTATAACAACTTTCATATATGCATATTTAGAAACATAGAAATATATGGGATATACCTTTTGAAAACAATAATAAGACAAACATCCTGATTGAAAATGGGCATATACGTGAACATATGTTTCATTAGAGAAGAAATATGCATAATATTTTATATATAATTTTAAGTTTCAATAATCCTTTATTACATTAATTGGGGATGGAGCTGTGAAGAAATGATACTTCTATATTTTGTTGGGACAGTGTAGTTGGGACAGCTACCAGAAAGAGTAATTTGACTCTATAAAATTTTAATGCCACCATTATCACCTGTCCTAGAGAAATATCCACATCATTGCATAGGAAAGCATATATATGGATATTCATCACATCTAGCTTACAACAGCAAAATATTAAGAAAAAAATGTTCATCAGAAAGAATGGCAAAACAACCATATTATACTCAAATTATGTAATATAATGCAGTCACTAAAAAATTGAGCTAGTTCCACATATACCAACAGGGACAGAACTAATAGTCATATTATTGAGTAAAAAAAAGCAATTACTGGATGACGTATTTTAGATGATATCATTATATCAGAACATGCACAAGACAAGATCATTGAGGTGAGCCCCACAGTTGCCCCAGATTGCTGGCTTGAGAGTTTCTAAGCCATGGTTCAGAGACTGGGAATTCAGGACCAGGCAGATTTGGCTGAGTTGAAAGAGACAGAACTAAGGGTCCAGGAAACCCAACAAGCTAGAGTTCATAGAACAGACTGCTAGAAAAGAAAGAACTTGACAGATAAAATTCTGGAGATCAACAGAGAATTCTCTCAAATAATCAGTGCCTCCATTTGAGGATGCTACTTTAAGCAGAAGAAAAACCAGCCAAAAGAATTAGAGGGAACAATCAACTGGGCTCATATAAGGAACTAAGCATGTTTCAAAAAGCCATAAGGAAAAACTTTATAATTCGTGGCCATTGGTTAGAATATTCTAAAGGATTTTACTTTAGAAATGAGAGATAATTAACACTAGATTAAATCCTCTTTTGGTCCTACCAAAAAAATATTAAAAGATCCAAAGGATCAAACAGTTAACATGCAACCCAACCATGTCCCAGTATAAAGCTCCATAATGTATACTTGACCCTTGAACAGCATAGGTTTGGATGGTGCAGTTCCACCTATATGCTAATTTATTATTGCAGTACAGTTTTATAAATGTTATTTTCTCTTTCTTATGGTTTTCTTCACATTTTCTTTTCTCCACCTTACTTTATTGCAATAATATAGTATATAATATACATATAACATACAAAATATGTGTTAATTGGCTGTTTATATTATTGGTATGGCTTTTGGCCAATAGTAAGCTATTAGTAGTTAAGTTTTGGAAGAGCTAAAAGTTACACATAGGTTTTTGACTGTGCAAGAGGTTGGTACCTGCAACGTCAGTGTTGTTAAGAATTATATAGGAATACAAAACAATGTGGCATCAAACAAGGTAAAGGTTTTCAGATATGTAAAAAAGCAGGAAAATACAAAACATAATGAGGAGAAAAATCAATCAAAACTGATCCAGAACTGACATAAATGAAAGACGTAAACAAGAATATTAAGATATTTCTTGTCACTGCATTCTATAGGTTAAAAAGATGTGTCCATGAAACCTTTCAGAGTATATCATGAGGAAGAATGCAAAAACAATAATAATTAAAAATACTGTCTTTTCATTCTTTTTTATTCTTTCATGCTTAAATTATTTATTAGGTAGTTATTTCATATAGACGTGAATACTAGGCAAAGGATATTTAATAGGAAGCACAGTAGACATGGTGACTATCTTCAGAGGGCTTACAGTTTAGGTTAAACAAAAATAATAATAACATGGCATGGAGGTTATATAAAGGTAAAAATCTACGAGGGAGGGAAATTATGAAAGTATACTACTTTAAGATTCTAATACTCTACAAAATATGGTATAATATCACTTGCAGGCAGATTGTGATAAATTAAAAATGTATGTTATTAAAACAACCACCATAGTAACAAAACAAAGTCTTATGAGTAATAAACCAACAAAGACTAAAATGGGTCATAAACTATACTAAATCCAAAAGATGGAAGAGACTTTTTTAAAAAATCCACAGAATGAGATAAACACAAACAGAAAAGTATTAAGGTTATAGATTTATACTTAATCATACTAATAATCACATCAAATGTAAATAAACACTCCCCCTTAAAAGGCATATTGGATATAAACAGACAACACCCAATTATAAGCTATAGGAAACTCAATTTAAATATGAAGATTCAAATAGAATAAAAAAAAAAGAATAAAGAAAAAATATGCCACACTAAAACTCATCAAAAGAAAGTTGGCCAAGTCATATTAATAATATCAAAGTAGATTTCAGAATAAAGAATATCATTCAGAATAAAGAATTTCATTTCATACTGACAAAGGGGTCAATTCATCAAGAAGAACCAACAAACAATTTTAAATAATTATGGACTTATGACTGAGATTCAAATACTTGAAGCAAAAGCTGATACAACTTCAAGGAGAAATACACAAATTCACAAGCGTAATAAGAGATTTCAATACCTCTCTTTCAATTATTCATAGAATGAGCAGGCAGGAAATCAGCAAGGATACAGTAGACTAAAAAACACTTTACCCAAACTTCACTTGATTAATTTTTAGAGAACACTCCATTCAACAATAACAGAATATGTTGTGGGCTTTCCTTTTTTTTTTCAAATGCACACAGCACATTACCAAGATAATGTAATTCAGAATATATTCATGGACTTAAAAATTCTGTGTTCCACCTATTTATCTCTTCCTCACCACTAACCCTAGGGAAACATCAGTCTTTTTAGTATCTCTGTGGTTTTTGCCTTTTTCTAGAATGTCTTAAGCTTGGAATGATATTTAGGTAGTTCCCAGTTTAATAACAGCAAAAAGGGACATACACATATATTTGAATTTCAGATAAACATCAAATGATACTTATTTTTTATTCAAGACTTTATTTTTTAAAGTAGTTTTAGGTTCACAACAACATTGAGAGAAAGGTACAGAAACATCCCATACCTTCCCTGCCACCCACACACGCACAGGCACTTCTATCATCAGCATCAGCCACTAGAATAGTACATTTTTCCAACTGATGAACCTACAGTGATACATATCACTTCAAGTACATAGTTTACATTATTGTACATAGTTTACACCTCAAGTACATAGTCCTACATTCTATGGGTTTGGATAAATGTATAAAGACGTGTATCCACCATGATAATATAATTCAAAATATTTGCTGCTTAAAAATTCCGTATTCCACCTATTTACCTCTTCCTCACCACTAACCCCAGGGAACCATCAGTCTTTTGGCTATCTCCATAGTTTTGCTTTTTCTAGAATTTCACGTACTTGAAATCATATAGTGTGTAGGCTTTCCAGATTAGATTCTTTTACTTAGTTAGATTCTTTTACTTGTACTTAAATATGTATTTAAATACATATTTTCTGTCTTTTCATGACTTGATATTCCATTTCTTCTTAGCGTTGAGTAATATTTCATTGTTTGGATGCACCACTGTTTATTTAACACCTACTGAAGGACATCTTGGTTACTTCCAAATTTAGCAATGTTGAGTAAAGCTGCTATACACATCCTTGTACAAGTTTTGTGTGGACATACATTTTTAACTCCTACAGGTAAATACCAAGGAGTATGATTGTTGGCTTGTCTGATAAGAATATGTTTAGATTCGTAAGAAATCACCAAACTGTCTTTCATAGTGTCTGGACCATTTTGCATTCTCAATGACAGTAAATGTGTGTCTGCTGCTCCACATCCTCACCAGCATTTGGTGTTGTGAACGTTCTGGATTTTCACCATTCTACTAGATATGTAGTGGTACATCATTGTTGGTTCCATTTATACTTCTCTAGAGATGTAGGATGTGGAATATCTTTCCATATGCTTATTTGACATCTGTATATCTTCTTTGGTGTCTTTGGCCTATTTTTTATTTATTTATGATTTGTTTTCTTACTATTGAGTTTTAAGAAATTCTTGTATTTTTTATTTTATTTTTATATATTTTGTTTTATTGGAATTCAATTTGCCAACATATAGCATAACACCCAGTGCTCATCCTGTCAAGTGCCCCCCCTCTGTGCCCATCACCCAGTCACCCCATTCCCCCGCCTACCACCCTATCTACCACTCCTTGTTCGTTTCCCAGAATTAGGAGTCTCTCATGTTCTGTCTCCCTCACTGATATTTCCCACTCATTTTCTCTCCTTCCCCCTTTAATCCCTTTCACTTCTTTTTATATTTCCCAAATGAATGAGACCATATAATGTTTGTTTTTTTTCCAATTGACTCACTTGACTCAGCATAATACCCTCCAGTTTCATCCATGTTGAAGCAAATGGTAGTTTCTGATGGCTGAGTAATATTCCATTGTATACATAGACCACATCTTCTTTATCAATGGACACTGAGGCTTCTTATAGTTTGGCTATTGTGGGCCATTGCTGCTATAAACATTGGGGTGCAGGTGTCCTGCTGTTTTACTGCATCTGTATCTTTGAGGTAAATCACCAGCAATGCAATTGCTGGGTCGTAGGGCAGGTCTATTTTTAACTCTTTGAGGAACCTCCACACAGTTTTCCAGAGTGGCTGCACCAGTTCACATTCCCACCAACAATGCAAGAGGGTTCCCCTTTCTCCACATCCTCTCCAACATTTGTTGTTTCCCGTCTTGTTAATTTTCACCATTCTCACTGGTGTGAGGTGGTGTCTCACTGTGGTTTGGATTTGTATTTCCCTGATGGTAAGTGATGCAGAGCATTTTCTCACGTGCTTTTTGGCCATGTCTATGTCTTCCCTGTGAGACTTTGTTCATGTCATGATTAGATTGTTTGTTTCTTTGCTGTTGAGTTTAATAAGTTCTTTATAGATCTTGGATACTAGCCCTTTATCTGATAGGTTATTTGCAAATATCTTCTCTCATTCTGTACATTGTCTTTTAGTTTTGTCGAGTGTTTCTTTTCCTGTGCAGAAGCTTTTTATCTTGAGTAAGTCCCAATAAATCATTTTTGCTTTTGTTTCCCTTGCCTTCATAGATGTATCTTGCAAGAAGTTACTGTGGCCTAATTCAAAAAGGGTGTTGCCTGTGTTCTCCTCTAGGATTCTGATGGATTCTTGTCTCACATTTAGATCTTTCATCCGTTTTGAGTGTATCTTTGTGTCTGGTGTAAGAGAATGGTCTAGTTTCATTCTTCTGCACGTGGCTGTCCAGTTTTCACAGCACCGTTTATTGAAGAGGCTGTCCTTTTTCCAGTGGATAGTCTTTCCTTCTTTGTCAAATATTAGTTGACCATAGAGTTGAGGGCCCATTTCTGGGTTCTCTATTCTGTTCCATTGATCTATGTGTCTGTTTTTGTGCCAGTACCACACTGTCTTGATGATCACAGCTTTGTAGTACAACCTGAAATCTGGCATTGTGATGCTCCCAGCTCTGGTTTTCTTTTTCAATATTCCCCTGGCTATTCAGGGTCTTTTCTGATTCCACATAAATCTTAAGATGATTTGTTCCAACTCTCTGAAGAAAGTCCATGGTATTTGGATATGGATTGCATTGAACTTGTAAATTGCCCTGGGTAACATTGACATTTTCACTATATTAATTCTTCCAATCCATGAGCAGGGAATATTTTCCATCTCTTTGTGTCTTCCTCAGTTGCTTTCAGAAATGTTCTGTAGTTTTTACGGTTCTTGTATATTTTAGATAACAGTTCTTTATCAGATGTGTCTCCTGAAAATATTTTCTGTCAGTCTGAGGTCTGTCTTTTCATTTGCTTTACCAAATGATGTTTTTATTTTTATTTATTTTTTATTTTTTAAGATTTATTTATTTTTAGAGTGAAAAAAAGAGAGACTGAGCACGAGCAGTAGGGAGAGGAAATTCCACAAAGATTCCATGCTGAATGCAGAGTCTGACTCCGGGCTCAATCTTATGGACCCTGAGACTATGACCTGAACTCAAACCAAGAGTTGGATGTTTAACTGTGTCACCAGGCTGTCCTCAAATAATGTTTTTAGTATAACTATGTCCCATGTTATACTTGAAACATATAATAAAAAAAATTATTCAATGTTTTCCTAAAATTCCAATTGACCAGACATTCTGCATTTTATATGACAAATTTAGTTCTAGGTCATAAAGCAAAATGCAATTAAATTAGGCATCAATAAAAAATATTTTAAAATTCCTAAATATTCATAATCTACATAACACAATTCAATATGGCCAATGAGTCAGAGGAGAAAAAAAAAGAAAAATTGAAAACTACTTTGCACTGAATGAAAATAAAAGCATACCAGTAACTAAAAAAAAAAAAAAACATACCAATAACTAATACTCCTAAACAAAGTTTTTGCTAATCAAATCCAACAGTGTATACAGTTGACATACTGTGACCAAATGGTGTTCATCTCAGAAATGTAAGATTGATTTAACATTCAAAAATGAATCGACATAATTTATTACAATAGTAAGGAAATAAAACATATTATCATCTGAATAGACATAGAAAAACATTTAACAAAATCCAACATCTATTTTCAGTTTAAAAACTCTAAGCAAACAAGAAATGGAAGAGAACTCTCTCAATGTCAATCTGATAATGGACATCTATGAATAACCTACAGCTAGAATAAAATGTAACAGTAAAAAAATAGGTACTTTTCCCTTAAGATCAGAAAGTATCTGATCCTACCACTTTGTTTCAATATTGGATGGGAGATTCTGGCCTTTGCAGAGAAACAAAGAAAGGAAATAAATGACATCCATATTAGAAAGGAAGTAAAACTATCTTTATTCACATACCACATAATAATCTACGTATAACTCAATATCCCCAAAAGACAAAAAATCCAATTAAAAATGGGCAGAAGACATGTATAGACATTTCTCCAAAGAGGATATACAGATGGTCAACAGACACATGAAAAAAAGACCTCTGTACTTAAAAACACAAAGTATTGTCAAGAGAAAACAAATCTAAATAAATGGAGATATATATTATTATTAATATATCAATTCTTCCTAAGTTGATCTGTAGACTTAACACAATTCCAGTAAAAGTCCCAGTAGGCTTTTTTTGTACAACTTGGAAAGCTGATTCTAAAATGCATGTGGAGGGCAGCCCGGGTGGCTCAGTGGTTTAGCGCCACCTTCAGCCCAGGGCATGATACTGGAGACCCAGGATAGAGTCCCATGTCAGGCTCCCTGCATGGAGCCTGCTTCTCCCTCTGCCTGTGTCTCTGCCTCTCTCTCTGTCTCTGTGTCTCTCATGAATAAATAAATAAAATCTTTAAAAAAATTAAAAGAAACAAAATGCATGTGGAAAAGCAAAGGACCTAGAAGAGCAGAAACCTTAAAAAAAGCATTCAATATTTTCTCTGTATTGTAATTTCCAACCATGTTTTAAATAACTAAATCCTGAACAATATAAATTATGAAAATAAAGTCTTTCTTTGCTTGTTTTTAATAAGTGAACACTATCCCCCAAAAGGAAAAAACACAGGAGGAGATAGGAATTGTTATATTTTATCAGAGCAAACATAACAGGACAGAGCAACAAAAGGCATCAAGGTCAAGTAAAAGCTATGTGGCCTGTGGCTCAGGTGGGCCACAATGCTAAAAATGCTAGTCTCAGTGAGGCATCTGATATGCAAACAAGCCCAAAGAGTTTCCTTCTGTTTTGTGCAAAGTCTTTCTTGTCCTATATGGTGTGCATGCTTCTCAACACAACATGAGAGAAAACCAATGAGCAGATTTCCATTGTCTCAATGCTTTATTTGGGAACTGCTACTATGTAGGCTTTTATATTTTATTTTTTGAAAACTATCAAATGAATGACATAATTCCTCTAAATCTCTTCTTTTTTTCTGGTGCAAGATTAGTAATAATAACAATTAGTACTTTGGTTGATTTAAATTGTATGATCTAGGATGGCACTAACATCCTAGCGGACTTATAATAACCCAGTTACTCTTTAGACAGGCTCTCTCCTCCTCTCCCCTTCTCCCTCCCTCTGTTTCTCCTATTCCTTCTGTTTCAGTCTCTCTGTTTCTTTTGGTCTGCATAGTTTTCAGCAGCTCAGGAGTAAAAACTTCTGAGAAGAACCTTGGTGCCCAGAAAGCCTATGCTGTGACAAGCTCCCTTCTTTCTATCACTCTGTGCCCACTGTTACTCCACATTTATCTCACTGGACTGAAAAACCCATCCATTTGCATGTCAGTTCTCCCAACATTTCATGGGTTCCTCGGTGACGGTGCCCTTTTGTGTTTTTATACCTGTCCCAAGAACAATGTTCGGCTCTTAGTATTCATTTCCTATTTACTGAATAGATGTACTTTCTTTAATAATTTCTGTAAACACTGCACTTGTTTCTTGGTACAGAATAAGACACTATGGAATTCACACTTGTAGACCATGTCATGGAAGCAGAGATAAATGAAAGGGCTTTGTGAAATTAAAAAAATAAAATCCTGGAGAATCCCTGTGTGGCTCAACAGTTTAGCACCTGCCTTCGGCCCAGGGCATGATCCTGGAGACCCTGAATCGAGTCCCACATCGGGCTCCCTGTATGGAGCCTGCTTCTCCCTCTGCCTGTGTCTCTGCCTCTCTCTCTCTCTGTGTGTGTATCTCATGAATAAAATAAAACTCTATCTTAAGAAGCAATGATTCTTCCATGGAAACATAGGTCTGGCAAAGGTATATTGGCAAAGTAGTGGAAAATAAGATGCTGATAATTCTAGAACATCAAGGTAGGTCATCTTCCCTTCTAAATATATAATACTATAATCCTCCACGTTGTATAGGTTAAAAAACAACAAACACAATAATGACATGTTAAAATCACCCTCAATTTTCTTTCTTTTCCTCACCTCCCTCTCCATATTTAAGCTATGGCTTTTTTTTCGTTTTATCTTTTTAGTGTTTTGTTTTGTTTTGTTTTAGATACCTTCTTAATGAGACAGGATGTCCCTAGGTTTTGGTTTTTGAGACTAATTTTAGGAAGTAAATTTATCTCATTTACATATGTTGTTTTAAAATATTTCTTGACTTCTAATTTTAACAAGTTATATTTCTTACTGTAAGAGTCCAATTTCTATATTTTGCTAACTGAATTGACCCTGTTTTGTCTTGTTTATTAATTCATTCATTAAATATTTATTAAATATATACTCTTTGTGGGTGGCACTAATTTAAGTGCTGGAATAAGAAGGAACCAATCAAACAAACAAAAAAAAGAAGGAACCAAACAGACAAAAGTCTCTTTTCCTCTGGAGCTGAGTGATTTTTCTAAGGGTAATTTGGATTGTTACATAATCTATTATTTTCCATTTTATAGTAGTGACCTTTAAAACTTTGGATTTCATGTGTAAAATGTTCCTAATTTATTTTCTTTTTAGACAATATAACTGCCATCATCCCCATGAGGAATAGTGTTTGGTTGATGATTTTAAGTAGCAAGCTTAAGCTGGATTTCTTGACTTTTTCCACTTTGGGTAATAGCTATAGTCTGCTAAGCCATTCCAGAAACTTTTATCCCCATCCTTCCTCCCTCCATGAGCCCTCCATATATTAAGTTTTGGTTTTAGGTTATGATTTTTAAATTGTCACCATTTAAAATACATGTTTTCTATAAGTATATTTGCCTGAATTTTGACCTAGTGCTCTGTTCAAGTGTTTCCAGTGGTCATGACTATGTTCAGTCTATAGTTGTTGTTTTGTTTTTCTTTTGCATATTCATTTTTTTCAGGAAGAGCTCAAGGGTTTTTTGGGCCATGAAATCTCTAATATTTGACAATGTATACCTGTTATCATTATATTTAAATAATAGCTTCACTCCAATTCATTTATCTCTGGGAACAGAATCTGCAACTAACATTCTGGGTGCCCTTCTCTTGTTCTTCCTTCCTGAAGATCCCCTGAGCAGGTCTTCTTTTGCTACTAGAAATTCTTCTGGGTAATTATTCTTAGGTTATCTCCAAAACATGCGAATCCAGAGTACTGAATCTAACCTGTCTCATTTCAGGTGAAATAATGTTGGTGTTTTTCCTACCTCTTTTCCTTGGGATGCATATATATCTCCTCCATTCATTCCTTCCTAAATTGGGAGCAGGCCTCATTTCTTGGGCACTGCATCTATTTATTGTTGAAGTTTTTTATGAAGGCACAAGGCGAAAGTAGTGGTCAGTCTCCTAAGTCGTCAGTCCTTACAGGGTGGCATTTAACAAAATTCTGCTCTTATCCTCAGCACTGTATGTTCCTAATTGTCACTGAATACACAGAAATGAACAAACAAAAATTCCAGTTTTTAAAGTTATTAGCATATACAAATTCTAACTTTCACTAGGAACAAAATACTCGTATTGGTATGACACAGCTTTTCCCTGGAAGCACACGTGCATTGGAAGATAGTTATAGTCAGAAATAAATTACTGAGTCTTTTGCTAAACCAAAGAAGTAAGTTGGATGATTTTTGGAAACATTCTTCATCTAAAATAGTTTGAGGTCAACTTCCTCCCTTGTGGAACAGGTTTGTTAATTAGACCATTAATGTTCAAAATCTATGACTGATCAGCACATGTGGCCTGTCAAGTTCTCCATTTAGAACTGTTAACATTTTATATAACATCCAGCTTTTGTTATGTGTAAGTTCTAGCCTCTGGGGGGTAATTATATATTTGAACTTCAGTGATACTTTCATAATTGGAGACTTGAGATCAATTATCCCAATTTCAGAGGTGAGAAAATAAATACTTACAGAAGCTAAGGCACCTGATACAGGTTATATAGCGAGATGACATAACGAAACAGTCTGTCTGAAACCAAATCCTATCTCTTTCTTTCTGCTTTACCACCTAGGTAGAAAAACTGATCTGTTTCCAAGATCTTCATATCACTTCCTGTGTATTGAACTTGTTTCTTATATTTTACAGGGGCCTATAAGACTAAGGATGCAAAAGATCCTTGGAAACATTTCATTGATATACTCAATCAAGACTTTTTTTTTTTTTTTTTTTTTAAGATTTCATTTATTTTAGAGAGAAAGAGAGAACACATGACCCTAAGCCAGGGGAGGGGCAGAAGGAGAGGGAGAAAGAGAATCCCAAGCAGACTCCACGTTGAGCATGGGGCCCCAAGCAGGGCTCTATCTCACTACCTTAAGATCATGACCTGAGCAGAAACCAAGAGTCAGGAGCTTAACCAACTGACTACCCAGGTGCCCCAATCAACACATTTTTTTTTTGTAATGGAGCACAACAATAGATATGCCAATGCCCCTTTCATCCCCTTGAGACTCACTTTCTAAAGGCTGCTTACTGGAAATATCTGTCCTTTTTACTGGAAAGATTGCGGGTTTTTTTTTTCTTAATTTCATTTTTTTGTTGTTGTTATTTTATATTTGTTTTGATTTTGTTTTTGTTTTGCCCGAGGAGCATATTCACCCTTCACCCACAGAAAACTAGAGAGAGTTAACTTTCCTGGAACAGCCCACAATGTACAATAGTCAGAAATGGTAAATAAACTATTCAAGTATTTCACTGTTTGGTTGGAATACCTTCATTGTTTGGTATGTACCGCTGTATTTCTTTTGTAGGATCATGGGAATGCATTCCCATTTTCCAGACTGAAAACTTGCCCGATGTCACAATCTTTTTGGCTTTCTTCTGTTCCCTTTCTCACATCATCACTTCCCTACTTGTTTTTCTGGGTCACTTCCCAAAGTATAGGGTATTCAAATCCTCGCCTCAAGATCTGCTGTGTGGAGCACCTAAACTGAGACCAAAGAATACTACCTGCCCATTACTGTTGAAAGATCTGAAAATACAGCAGCAAAATAAATTAAATTGTCTGACCTTGTACATTGTTAAAAAAAAAATATATATATATATATATATATGCATATATATACATATGCAACTTGGAAATAGGCAAAATTGATTACTGAGTGTCCTTTCAATAAAGTCTTGAACTTGACTTACCATCAACTGAGCTATTTTACAACTCCGTTGGAGCAGAGGTTAATTTGTAAATTTTGTCAGTAGAGATCAAATAATTTCTGTCCAATGGAATAGATAGTACCAAAGGTTATACTTTATCTCCTTGTAAGACGTTAATCAGTTCTATATATAACCCAGCAATCCTATCCTGACATTCTTTATTAAGTGCCTGGTTTCATCCAATGTTCTTGAACAGACTTTAACAATATATTAGTTGTCTTATTAACAACAACAATAAAAATAAGATAACATTTTTGGCATGTATTTTTTAAAGATTATTTATTTACTGAGAGAGAGAGAGAGAGATCACAAGCAGGGGGGAAGGGTAGCAGGAGAAGCAGACTCCTGGTTGAGCAGGGAGCCTGATCTGGAACTTGATCCCAGAACTCTGGAGTCATAACTTGATCCAAAGGCACACCAACTGAGCAACCCAGGCACCTGTATGCATTCTTTTTATTTTTGGCTAAGAGTCATATTTTGTAAACATTGGAGAAGTATAGTTTAACATAATGGAAACAAACAAAAAAAAACAATAACTACACACACACACACTTACTGTATGTGCATATATATAATAAGTCAAGTCATGTCTTGATGAATCTTAAAAGAATAAACCTAGGTACGAGTTAGAGACTGATGGTTTGAGGTATGAGTTAAAGACTGATGGTTTGAGGCAAAGTGATTGAGAGGGCACTTGGGTGGAGATGTAAAGGAAGAGAGATAGTGGGTCATACAAACATCTAAAGCACAGGTATTTCAAGCAAACAAACAAAAAATAGATATTTGGAAAGTGAAATAGGATTATGCTTGATAAGTTAAAGTGACAGCAGGAAGATCACTAGGGGAGGAATTGAGTGAGTTAAAGTGCAGGAAAGGAAGGGGAATGGAAGCAATGAGGACAAAGAAGTAATGTGGACCAGGTTGTGTATGACCTTCTACATGTCTTCAAGGATGTGGCTTATATACTAAATGAGATAGAAAAGAACCACTGTAAAATTTTGAGCAAGTATGATGTGATCCCCTCTGTTTCTAAAGGATCTTAAAAGTTACCCAATTGAAATTAGGAGCTAGAGCAGATACAGAAAGAATAGTCAAGATTTCTTTCTTTTTTTTTTTTTCCCCATTGGCAAGATGTGTTGGTGACAGAGGTGATGAGAAGGGGTCTGATCTTGGATAAATTCAGAGATAGAACCAATATAATTCTCCCTGATAATTTGATGTGATTTATGAGAATGAATATCCGTCTTCATTTATCCATTCCTCACTTCTTCAAATATTTAGTGCAAGACATTGGATTAAGTGTATGATAAAACAGCTTTTGCGATTCACGTGGACTTTTGTTGCAGGTCTAACAAATTTGAGATTAATATGGTCATGTCACTTCAGAGACATTTTAATATTAAAACCTGCCACATCCACAAATGGTGATAAATGCATCAGCAAAAAAATCTCATCACAGTAATTTAAACATAGGTGATTCTGACAGTCAATACTGAGCCACACTCTACTTCTCAGGGAAGATATTCATATAAAGTAAAATCAGTTTATTTCCCATTAATGGAACAAAAATATACAAAATGACACTTGGAGTATAAATTTATTTACATGAACTTTAGAACTGTGAAACTAGGGTTGTAAACTTTTAGCAATTTATTTTTAAAAATTATATTGCTTTCAAAAACTGGCAGGCCATCACTCAAAATACCCTGAATCACTAACTTCTGCAGCACTTTAATTTCGTATTTTTTATAATAATATTGTTCCTAAATCATGTAAGTATCATGAATTTCATGCTAAGAATTGGCCTGTCATTTTTTGTCAACTAATCCTTTTCATCATTAAAGAAATATTTGATTTATCTTCAGGAGTTGACAAATTGATCTTTAAGGCAAGATCTGCAAGCCAGAGATGGTGTGAAAGATAATACATTGACTACAGGGGGAAAAAATTAGATCTTCCGGTAATAATTACTTTTATGTTTTCTTTTTCAATGTAAAATCTAGTATCTCTTAGTAAAGTAGTACATGGATATAATTTTTAAATAGTAGATAAACATAAGAGTATATTTATATTTTTCCCTACAAATGTATAGACTAAAGGTATGGACATATATCATAACATACATTTATTCATTATGTTTATTTTTATTATCTGTGTCCCTCTGTTACAATGTGATCTCTATGAAGGGTTTGATTTGTTTTTATTGTTGTTCATTGAGACCTCCTACACACAAAAAACTATGCTTAGCACATAATAGGCACATAATAAAGGGTGTGTTTAATTGAAAAGATGGACTAGCACTTATAGTCATGTCTTACTATATTTCTCGAAATTAAAAAAAAATTCAAGAAAGAAAATTCTCTGACCTGGAAATCGGATACATATGTACATCATGAAGAACACAAAGAACAACAAAAGAGAAAGATGTAAGATTCCCCAAGGTTTTACTGTGGTATCACTAAAAAAGAGTCCCTATTCATAGAGGGCAGCGTCTAATAATAAACTAGACAGTTTAGTGAAATAAAGGTCATTTGGGGTACTAGAAGATGATGTTAATAATTGTATAGCTATCATCCATTGTTTACTTTGGGCCAGTCAATGAAAATAAGTATTTTTAGGAATATTGTGTTTTTATCCCCAGGAACTAGAAGATGTATAATAGATGCTCTATAAGCATTTATAAGACATAAATTTTCTCTTTAATTAAACAACTTCATGAAGGAGAACAAAGTTTCATGACTCCTTTTTAGATTTCAGCATCTGAGGCTAGAGAAGTTAAGATACTTGCCCCAAATCACGCAAAGAGCCAATAAAATAGTCCAGAGTTGTATCAAAATCTGAAATGAGAAGTTAAGCTTTTCAACAGTATACTCTCTGTTTTTAATGGAAAATAAGATAATTGTACAAAAATGAGTAATATGTGTGTAGTATTCTTTTATAGAATAAAAAGACTGAAAGGTTAGGTGTGCAGACTTCATAACTCAGTTATTTATATAGAACCTTATATATAATTTTCATTTTTACCAGTCTGAAAGGTGAGGTGTGCAGTATTGAGTGATCTGTAGAGTGGTAGAAAAAGTAGATGGATAATCCACAAATCTAATAATGCCCAACAGAATATTGTTCAGAAGCTGAATTACGGAATGGCTAGAAGTAACTAGCCATTACTTATCTATTATCTTATCTAATAATACATCTATTATTAGACTCTGGTTTCAGGGTAGAGATACTGAGGAAGTGACTGTGTATCGGGAGTGAGGGGTTCCTACTCTTTCCCTACCCACAAGGGGGGATATCTCATCTAGGAAAATCAAAACAGAATCCATTATTCAAATTATGAGGGAAGGGACAATGGGAATAAACAGAAAATACAGAAAAAAAGCCAGATAAAAGGCAAAGTTGGAAAAGAGCAATGCTCTTGCCAGTTGATTCCGGTAGAATTGGAATATTGAACACCATACCCTGCCCTACACACACACATACACCCACTCAAGTTAGATGGAAAGAAAGAAGCCCAATGCTAAGCTTCTCTGCAAAAAAAAGAAAAAGAAAAAGAAAATAAAAAATTTATTCTAGAAAGCCATCAAGAGTTCCTAAGCTAGTTCCTTTAGAAAGCAGAGATGAAGATTAATTTGGTGCCAGTATGTTTGGGCAGTACCAGCACAGAGAAGTGAAGGTAAGAAAAAAGAAATCAAAGTGAAACAAGGGAATACACAAAGCAATGCAATGTGATGTATCATTGTTCTGTCCATGGCTTCATGACAAGCTGGGGAAGGATAAAAAGGATCTCTCTGCAGGTCTCTGCTCAGCATGTGATTCTTCTCCAAAAGGGCTCAAGGAAGAACTACCACTGAGACTAGTCCTCAAATACAGAAAGAGAAATGTATCTGTTCAACTTCCTTTTACCTTTCACTTCTCATTTGTCAAGATATGAC
Source organism: Canis lupus dingo (assembly GCF_003254725.2). Taxonomy (NCBI): domain Eukaryota; kingdom Metazoa; phylum Chordata; class Mammalia; order Carnivora; family Canidae; genus Canis; species Canis lupus. The sequence goes on along the minus strand of NC_064257.1, from coordinate 31,360,232 downwards.
TTCTAAACAACTGGACGGCATGTCCAGTCCCTATTGCTATCTAAGCCAGAAACTACATCATGCATTGAGATGTTTTACCCAAGACCAAGAGGAGTAATGACCTGGTATGAGTATTATGCTGAAAGGATAGAGAAATTAAAAAGCTCAAAGGATTTGAGGCATACAAGAACATAACACAAAAGAAGATAGGTCCAGATAGTACAGTGCTTCACACTGTCTCTTTAACCTCACCTCATGTAATGCTTTGAGTAAAAGAGGAAAGAATTCAGAAAAGAAGATTGCCCTGTAATTACTGTAGGACAAAACAGAAGTGCTTGAGATGAAACAAAATTAAGAGGCTAGTCTAAGCAGGGGTGTGGCAAATCCAGTTGAGGTGAGACTTATGTCAGTATCGATATTCTCAGAGTTGGACCAAAAGAAAACCTGATAGGTAAACTTGACAAACTCAGAAAAAAAAAATAATAATAATAAGTGGGTGCTTGTGGTAAAAGTTGGGATACATGAGGAATAGAATAAAATTTCAAGCGGCACTGGGTGGCTCAGTTGGTTAAGTGTCTGTCCTTGGTTCAGGTCATGATCTCAGCACCCTGGGATCTGAGGTGGGGTCCCTGTTCAGTAGGGAATCTGCTTCTCCCTCTCCCTCTGCCTCCGCCCCGTTGCTCATTCTCTGTCTCTGTCTCTCTCTCAAATAAATAAACAAAATCTTTAAAAAAAAATGTTTTAAAGAATAAAATTTCAAAAAGGTGATTAAAAAACGGGCTCTAATCCAAGGAAAAGAACTAACTGGATGGAGCATGGGCATTCATGAATCCATGGGTGCGAGCAAAAGGGAGGCAAGTACATAGCATTGACTTCTCAATGAAGTCTTTATTTTAATAACTTTATGATGATAATGTTAACTGACATTTATGCCATTCTTACTTTCCAAGCTTTGTAGAATCTCCATTCATTTATTTTATTTTCTCCTTGGTATTTATGAGGCAGGTATGCTATTACTCCATTTTACAAATGAAAAAAGAAACTAAGCCCCAGAGAAGGCAATTAAATTGTCCTGATTACTTAGCTAAATAAGAAACAAAGCCAAGATTTTAATCCAGGCAGATAGGCTCCAGAGTATATAAGGAGAAGGGGTAGTAGCTGAGCTATCAGCAACATGGAAGGACCTGACAACTCTAAATTCCTGTTTCTCAGGGTGAACACTCTATGTTATTCCCCATGAGGCTCCCCAGAAAGCCCAAGAAGGCAGCCTTAGATCATACTCTGTGCAGAGCTGAGATGAGTCTGGGATTCAGAATTATGTCTCTCCAACTCATCTAACATAAATTCAATACACAAATCCTCAGGCTGACCAAATCAATAAGATAAGATGCCAATTTCTTTTAATGTTCACTAATTCTCAGGAAGAATTTTTACATCGAAATCTATCGTATATTAATTGAAGTCACTTATGGATAAAATGTCCAGTACTCTTTACAATCACAATTACTGAGAAGAAAAACTCCCCATGACTTAGAAATCCTTACTACTCGGATAAGTTGGAGTAATCAACTGAGAGAAAATGGGAAAAGCACAACTACACTAAGTAAGTATTTCAGCATCACAGGGATAAGGCTACCATTTAATTCCTTCCTTCTCAAAGATGTCACTATTGCTAGGTTTTTGCCATGAGAAGGTAGCTTCTCTTTCACATAGAGTACATCAATGGGAATTGTAGTGCCTTTTATATGATAAACCATTGTAACTTTGCTGGAATGCCTCTATCCAGAATGTCAAGGGATCTTTATAGAAACAGAGCGTCTGCCGTGTAAAAGTAAATGCATCTGGGTGGGCTGTGTATAGGATTTTGCTTTCTTCAAGATACTATACTGAGATCTTCTATTTTAAACAGTTTTTTTTAACATATTTAAAATAGGAGAGGAGTATACTTTACAGAAACCTTGATTTTGATAGCAATTAAACATGAATTAGCTTTCTCACAGAGAATTATTAAAGACTGACTGCAATTTAAACTTCATCAAGTGTTGATCTGAATATTTTAACTTCAAAGCATTAATAATCACTTGTAAAAATCTCTATATGGCATTTTCTTCTTTTACACTTTGAACAAAGAGAAAATACTTTAAGAGCAAGTGGGAATGTCGACTTAATGTTGAAAACAAAACCAATAAAGAAATCCATGGCCGCCATGAAACTGAAGTTTATTTGAAGAAAATGCAAAGGTGGGTGGGAGAAATCCAATGTGCAGTCATGTATTTCTGGCCTCTTTCCCTTCATTTGACAGAATGACGACTAACAGAGACAGCTGTCTTTGAAGGGGGAAAAAAAAAACTTATAGCCCCAAATTTGAGCTATCCACAGAGCTTTCACCAGCCATTAATGTTTATGTAAATGCCTTTTAGAATGACTTGCCCATCTGGAGTCCCAAATGAATAAAGCATTTAAAATACGGTAACTTCTTCTTAAAGCAAATATCATCTTAATGACTAGCTGATAATTGAGAGAAAGTTCTTATTACATTTTTGCAATAAATATCTGTGGTACAGTGTACAGCTGGTACAAGTCATACCGCACTGGCAGCAGATCTTTTTCCCTGCCACCGCCTCTGCAAACGTTTCTTTTGCTTCTCTCACCTCCCCTTTTCTCTCTATTCTTCTACCCTTGGGCCCTTGGGATCCCTGCCATGTGTTTCTTCTCCTTGCATCTTCCTCACTTCTTGGGCCAATGACATGCCTAGCACCCAATCTCTCTGGCATATTTTTTTGGGGGGGGATTAAACCATATAGCAAATATTAGTTATTTTTCCCCTAATACATTTCAGCAAATTAAAAAAAAATTGATCAGTATTTCCACTAACAAGTCAAGTAGCATATTTAAGGTGGGCACAAGTTTAGGATTTACCACTCCATTTTCTAGTTACTGCCATTGTCCGAGGAGGCCTTTGTGAACCATTTTGTGTTTTTCAAACAAGGTAAAATGTCAGGCTCAAAATAATCAGAGCTTGGTTTCTTTTAGTCCTGAAGAAAATAGCCAATTGAGATATTTACTTTATGGACCACAATCTTCATTGAACATTACTATGGACCCAAAAAGTTCTAAGTATTTATGTATGTAAACAGAGTTAAGCCCCAAAACAACCTTCTGAGGCACTATTATAATCCTTATTTTACAAATAGGGAAAATAAAACTCAGAAGATGAAGTAAAATGCCCCAGTTTACATAACTGGTAAGTGGTGGAAGACTCAAACCCAGATTGTTTGGCTCTGAAAACTCAGGCAGTTGACTGCTACACTGTATTATCTTTTATTCCTGTTCTCAGCCAGAATCCATGCAGAAAAAATCATTATTGAAAATAAATGTTTCAAATATGGTTGCCAAGCAGTTCTGCAGACCTTGCAGAAAGTATATACATCTGTGTTGTTTACGGACATGAATTGAGTTCTTTACATATTAAGATTGATGTTTAAAGAAACACTTTTGTCACTTTATATTTTTATGAGTATGAAGTAGGCTCATCCTCATTTGTGTTTAAAATAAATGCAGTTTTTTTCTTTCTATAAATCTCTGGATTAAAAAGAAAAAAGAAAAAGATGATTTGTGTCTGGAAGAGCTGTATACTACCCAGGTGCTTTTTATGGCTGTATTTAGCATTAAGAAAACATTTACCATGGAAACATCTGGAAAACAGATCACGCAGACAGCATTTTACGCAAGGGAATCTACTTAATTCAGTTGCTCTTTTTAAAAATGGGCCACCCTGTTCATGCCAACTGTATGCATTTAAAGCATATGAGCCATAAAAATGTCCCATGCTTAAGCAATCAGTTTTTCATTATTCTCAAATACTTTATCTGCTGGCTAGATTATATTCCACAACCAAGGGCTTTCCTCTTCCTACTATCAACTCTGCCCTCAGATAAAGTGTGGCTAGGGGTCCTCTTCCCATTTGCCATGAAAGAAGTAGTTAATGCCAGGGAGAAACTGATAAATGAAAAGGAATGGGTCCAAGAAAGAAAACGTCTATGTGGGCATACTTTGGTGGATAACTAAGTAGCAACATATGAAGAATAAGGAATTTAGGTCTAAAACAATGGTTCTTAACTGTGAGTTAGTGTAAGAAATGACGGTAGAGAAAGCACAATTCACTAATTCATAAATTTGGAAGAGACTCAGTAAGTATGTATTTGAAAAAGTTTCCTTGGTGATTCCGGTGTACTACTTGTGAAAAAGCATTTCTATAAATCAATATTTCCAAAAATTGCTTAATGATAAGAGTGGTCTGCGTTGCTTGTTAAAAATACAGGTTGCCAAGACCGTCATCTGGAGAATCCAAATTAAGTAAATTTGGGGGTGTGAAAGGGGAGTTTATTTTCTCTTCAGGCACCTTTCAGAAACATTGCACCAAATAGGATTTTACTACAGTGCCTTAAAGATGCCTTACAAAGAAATGATTGTCTTGTCAGTCATTGCATATAAGAATTCCCTCCTAGAAGTTTCCCCAAACATAGATTAACATAATAAAGGTCCTTAAAGGTCTTGCTAACAGCCAAGAAAGTTCTTAACATTCCTTGACCTACATTTTTGCGGTGAAATACATTTTTTCACCTGATAGTCTCAATATTTCTGAGGAATTAATGTTCTTAAATCCATACTTTGGAAAATTATTCTAGTCCCTAAATGTAGATACGAATCATCCTACCTAACTAACGTTGCAACCAGCACAAGTAGTACAATTACACAAATTAGAAAAAGACATCCCATTTGGGTGGAGAACTGAGGTAAGAATTGTGAGCAGATTGCCTTTCTAAGCATTTGAACTACAAAAAGACACTCTTTCCATTGGGATTCTTGCCCCTTATTGTTTTCAGACTGTATGCACAGCCTGCACAACGGTCCACAGTGACCCTGTTTGTAAGTACGGGGTAAAACGTGGTTTTTAATGAAATGAGAATACTCTGAAAGAACATTTGCCCTCAGTCCCACCTTTGCAGGAATGTGATATAATATCACCGGCACAGGAGTCAAGTTGTAGACACAGGTATACGAGGTGTGATTCCTTATGGGAACAGGCCAGAGGAAAGCTGAAATATGGGCATATATGAGATGTGAGCCCGTTATGAGAACTGGCAGAAGTCAAGTCGTCAGTGAATATACTAGCTGTGCAGAGACTTCTAGTTGCCTCATAACGCTTTTTCCTCTCCCTATTCTATGTGATAGAGCCCTTGATTTTCAGTTGGGTGAACGGCCATCTGGAACAAATTTCACATTTCCCACACTCCTTTGCTTGGAGTTTTGGCTATAACACTAAGTGCTGCCAATGACAAATAAATAAAAACTGTATGTGCAAGTTCTAGGCAGTGTTCTTAAAAGGAGACAGAGCACCCTTATCTTCCTTTTTCCTTCTTTCTTTCAGGTAAAATGCAAATGAATGGCAATGGCCAAGAGTGGAAGATGAGATGAACTTAGGAATGAAGGTTTTAGTAACAGGCCAACAATAAAAGGGCCTGAGTGGGTGATATCATGGACAGCCATCTCATCTGTCCCTGGACCACCTACCTCCAGACTGTGTTGGGAGAGAAAACATAACTTTTATTTTACTTAAGACACTGTTATTTGAGTTCTTCCATCACTCACAGCCAAACTCAATGTTAAAAAATTCAATATGTGTGGTTGATGTGAATTCCCAAGCCACGTTATTGTAATTTTTAAAGATTATCTATGCTGTTTCCTGCTTTCAATTAGCAACACTAATTAAAACTTGATTTTACTTTTATGATGCTGTCTAAATTTAAAATAGCTTTTATATATGTTTATATGCAGTTTCATGAAAAGACAAAATGTCAATCTGAGCAGCCTTCTAAGATTCAAGAAACTTAAATTCAGAAAAAAACAGAATTTGCAATACAAATATGATTTCATCATTGGAATTGGATATTTCCTGATTGAAAGAGAAGACAAAGATATTCCTATAGTAAGTTTTTTTTTTTCTTGGTTCTTAATTTATACAGTGGTATATAGTAAGAAATGACATAATTGTCACATCCAACAACCACACAGCCTCAAGAAAAATAGCAAGTAGAAAAACCACTTACAATGCAGTGTGATAAGCTCTAGCGAAGATTGAATTAATATATATTAGTAAACAATAAACTAGCACAGATTAAATACATTAGTTAATATACTAGCAAGACACACAGAACTAACGTTTCATGTTTCTTACAAATTGCATACCTATTCTTAATGTTGCCTATGAATATATATCTCTAGTACAATTCATTAATCTTTAATTTTATTGTTCATTCTTTAATTGATATATTCCACATTAAAGAATTTTGACAATTTTATGTAGATTAATGGAAGAATACTATAAATTCTTGCTGAATAAATTTAATTATACACACACAGTGTATACACATACACACACACACACACACATATATATATATATATTTTATGCTTTAACATTTATGAGCTACTAATCTGACACTCTTCTCTTTTCCTGGGAATATTTTCTCCTCTACTCCATTCACACAGATCTACGTCATGTTTTTGTATGACTCCACTTTCCTAAATATAATTACTTAGTTACTCAAGGTGGCCCAATCAGATACATTTCCTAAGTGTTTTGAATTTGAAGCCAGGTAAAATGTCAGACATAATCCCCTCGTACACTGAAGCTGTGAGTTGTAAAACTCAGATTGCCAAAGGTCATATTTCTCTCTATGTGAGGAACACAATATTTTCAACGAGAGGAAATAATGCTAAATAGATCAGGAAAAGTATGGTCAAGAGGGAAAGAAAGAGTTCTGTAACGCTCAATTAGTTTTTTTATTATTATTTAAATTTTAGTTAACATACAGGGCAATATTGGTTTTAGGAGTAGAATTCAGTAATTTATCACTTAGATACAACACTCAGTACTCATCACAAGTACTCACTTTAATACCTATCACCCATCTAGCCCATCCCCCACCTATCTCCCTCCATAAACTTCAGTTTGTTCTCTATTGTTAAGAGTTTCTTATGGTTTGTTTCCCTCTCTCCTTTTTTTCTTTTCTCTTCTCCTCTTCATCTGTTTTCTTTCTTAGATTCTGCATATGAGTGCAATAACATGATATTTGTCTTTCTCTGGCTGGTTTATTTCATCTAGCATAATATACTCTAGCTCCAATGACATCATTGCAAATGTCAAGACTTCATTCTTTTCGGTGGCTGAGTAATATTCCATTATATATACAGATACTACATCTTCTTTACGCATTCATCAGCTGATGGACATTTGGGTTTTCTCCGTAGTTTGGCTATTCTTGATAACTGCAGCACTCGATTCTTAGTTCCAATTTTTCCTGACGCCCAGATGTATCACTGCCCTAGCTTAACATTCAAAGTCTCTTTGGAATCAATGGATTAATCCATATCCCCTTGTGCTGAAGCTCCCTTGATTGGGCATGAATCATTTCAAAAAGGTTACAAAATGGTCCAGTTTAACAAACAACCCCCAATTGTAATGGCTTAAAAATTTTTATTTCTCTCTCATATTTCATGACAATCGGGGATTGGCAGGGAGAGCTCTGCTTATCACAGTCACTTGGGGGTTCAAATAAATGATATAGCCAGTTGTCATGCCAGAGGGAGGAAAGAAAGCTTTAGAGGGTCTCACAGAAGCAATTAAATGCTTTAAACCCAAGCCAGAAAGTGACACACATCATTTCCATTTCCAACTCTTTGTCCAGAAGTGGTAATATGACCCCAACCAACCATGAGGAGCCAGGGATTATAGTCTGGTGATATGCACAGAAAGGGGAAGAATGGGAAACAACACATTAGCAACTGGAGTCCTAATTAATATAGCAGCAAAAGTTGTCTTTTGCCAAGGCAAATCAAGGAAAGGGCAAAGTTTGAAAACTTGCAGTGGTCATCCGTGGGTGATGGTTTAGTTATAATTATAAATTTCTTTGTTGTGCAGTTGGAACTCTGGATGTCTTATAGGTTTTGGTAGTCACTTAGAATTACAGAAAAATGGGACAGAGTTCTTGATGGTGATGTAGCAACATAAGATGCAGGAGAAAGATTTCTCAGGTTGGAGCTTCCGAAGAAACCCAGATACTGTCTAGGCACTGTCCCCAACTCTAACTATAGAATGGGAGAGACATGCCAAATAAAATCTTGAGGTAGCAGTGGTGACTGATGTGATGGCTTTCCAGTATCATCAGGAACAAGACCTCTGCCTTCCTGCTTTCTCATCCTTTAGCTCTAGGCATTGCACCATATGACAGGCAGGGATATGGGCCAAAGAGGCTATTTTAGCTTAGTTTTCTTTTTTAAAAAAATCTTTCATGAAAGTTCCTTCCAGCAGATGTCACTTACATTTCATTGGCCAAAACTTTGCCATAAGGGAACTTGGGAAAGAGAAAATTTTAGCTTTCCAATCTCTATAAATTTAAAAAACTGTATCTTCCACAAGTGTCTATATGTAAATGTTGAAAATTTACATTATCATTGGGAACAGGGGAGGGCAAGGACATTTTGTTTAAAATTACTACTTATCTGTGGGCAAAGGAAGACCTGAGTGTCCTTGAAGAAAATAGATTTGTAATATTGGCTTTTCAGATGCTTTAATGATGTATTTTTGACATCCAATAATTTATGGATTCACTAAATTGATTCCATTGTTGGGACACAGGCACATTACAAAACAAGCAAAATCTGAGATAGAAAATAAAATGCAAGTGATGATTTCTTGGCTTAGTGAATTTTATGATTTTGGAGAAAGTTGAATTTATAACACTGTATTGGCTTCTGGGCAAAATCAAAGCAACAGTGAAAGGTATGGGCAGCCCAGGTGGCTCAGCAATTTAGCACTGCTTTCAGCCCAGGGTGTGATCCTGGAGACCCGGGTTCGAGTCCTGCGTCAGGCTCCCCGAATGGAGCCTGCTTCTCCCTCTGCCTATGTCTCTGCCTCTCTCTCTCTCTCTCTCTCTCTCTCTCTCTGTGTCTCATGAATAAAAAATAAAATCTTAAAAAAAAAAAACAAAATAGTGAAAGGTCTTTAGTAGTTAAATTGCCTGTGGTAAATTATTATTTCTTTATGGTTCTTCCTTCTTTCCTTCCCCAACCTTATTCTGATTCACTATAAGTGGTATGTATCACTTTGCCCCATGGGTTTTGGCCTTGGTTGGATATGGGAAGTGATCATATGCCATTCAGAGCCAATGATAGGTATTATGTGTTTCTGCTATTTGCTCTTTTGCTCCCACTATCTACCCTAAGAACCCAATGCTCATATTAGTGGCTGTTCTTTAGCCAGGGTCCCAGAATGTCAGGCATGTGGACCAGAACTAAACAAAGCCCAACCATGTTCAGCCTAGTCCTGCTGATTCACATTTAATGGGAAATCCCATATTTATTGTTGCAAGTCACTAAGATTTGGGAGTTGTGTAATGTCACAGAAATAAGTAATAGACCTCCCATTTTACATATTCTGGTAGATTCACGGGAATTGATAGGACTGGGAAAGTGACTTAAAAATATTTATGTAGTGCCTTTGTGGTATACAGCCAATCTCCTAAAAAGGACATCATCCCTAAATAACTATAAACCTAAATGATAAATGTACTGGGTTACAATAAGATTAGAATAACCTATATGGAAGTATGAGCCTCATAATCTCACATCAAAAGAAGTCAAGCCTTCCTCTATATAAAATTAAACCTGCTGATATAAGATATAAACAAAATGGAGATTCAGTAAAAAAGGTGACCAGACAAGTATTTGGAACCAAAGCCTTAGTTAGTAGTCATGAATGATGGGTGTATCTTTGCCTTTACTAAACTAGAGTATTTCTTGCATGTCAATTAAGGGCATATCAGAAATAGCAGGATCCTGGTCATAGTTTCCTTTAGTTACAACCAAAACAACTTTATAAGCTGGTGTTAGTGTCATAATTACTACCAAGCAAATTACTACCAAATGATAATCATCTCAATACTCAGAGTTTAAACATAGACAATGCTGTGAGATAGACGTGACTGGACTACTGGCTATCAGACACATGCTGTGTATGTTCTATGAAGTGTCCATCACAATGACTGGCTCCTTGTAGGTTCTTAATAAATCATGCAGGAGTGAGAGTGGAAACTTTGCAAGTTACTTAAAGTCTAACTTTCAGTTCCTTCTTTGTAAAATGGATATTGACTGCCTAGGATTGAGAGGAATTAGGAAAGTGTAATATTTTACCATAATTCCATGTACACATTGAAAGTACTCAATACATTACGTTGTTGATTTTGTCGTTTCTCATCATTATTCTAAAGCTAATGGTGGGTAGGCCAATGCTATATATAGTGTTTCTGTTTACCTACTAACCTAAGGGAAACTTGAATCTTTGAAATTTCTTCTTTGGGCCAACATAATATTTACTGAATGTTACAGAAGACCTGGTGGTTAAGTGGTACAGATAATTCAGTGGACATGTATGATTTTTTTGTATTTTTTTATTGGAATTCGATTTGTCAACATATAGTTTAATACCCAGTGCCCATCCTGTCAAGTGCCCCCCTCAGTGCCCGTCACCCAGTCACCCCAAACCCCTGCCCACCTCCCCTTCCACTACCCCTTGTCCGTTTTCCAGAGTGAGGAGTCTCTCATGTTCTGACATGTACAATTAACTATAACCTATATTATAGTAAGTTTAAATGCAGACTCTATGTGAGGAGGAAGGTTTAATTGAAGAAAAAAATGATTTTATGTATTTTCCTTCATCTTTTGTTTAATGGCCATCCTCAAATCCCATAGGAGGATGTTTAAAGTACTTTATTAATAATTTTGGCTTATGTAAAACAAAAACATTTTGGTGAAGGTTCATAATTTAGTATGAAGCTTAAACTTTTTTTTAAAACATTTTATTTATTCATGAGAGACACAGAGAGATAGAGAGGCAGAAACACAGGCAGAGGGAGAAGCAGGCTCCCTGCAGGGAGCCCGATGTGGGACTTGATCCTGGATCCCAGGATCACGCCCTGAGCCCAAGGCAGATGCTCAACCGCAGAGCCACCCAGGTGTCCCATGAAGCTTAAACTTAAATAATTTGACCCATTTTGTTTCCTTTGGTCAAGCATCCCATTCAAGTAAGGACATTAATGTTGCTGGTAAGTATCAGGCAATGGAGAACAGGGACATAAATTCTGTACTCCTTATTTTTCTATGAACAGAGAGGCAAATACCTTACTTTTCACAACTTGCTACATTAAAAAAATAACCTGTTATTTATGTAATTTGAACTCAATTCTAAGAACGTAAACTTTACCATACTTCAATAAACCTAAAACATCATTAAGAAAAAAAAAACATACTGTCCCATATGCCATGAAGAAATTTAAGATTACTACTAAACTATGATATGCAATCAGTTGTCAAGACAGATAATAATTTATGTTAAAATGTGAACAACAATGTGCATCCCAGAACTGAGCAGTTTATTTTACTAATTTGGAAAATGCAATTTAACTTGAATACAGTGAAAACATCTTCACTATTACTAAAGTTATTGAGTGGAAGGGAAATAAATTTAAAGATCTGACGAACTTGGATTCAAATTCTTAATCACTTTTTTAAATTAGTAGTATGACCTTCCTCATGTTCCTCAAATTTTTAGTTGTGCCTCAAATTTTCTTTTCTATAAAACAGAAATTATTTCAACCTATATTCTATAGTCAGTCTGAAAATTGAGTGCAATTATATATATGAAAGCATCAAGCACAACTCATGGCACACAGGAAAAATTGGAAAAAATCAAAAACAGTTTATTTCTTTCTATCATGTGAAACAAGGAATCTAAACTAGAACCCGGCTGACTGGCCTGCTCTTTGTACCTAGGCTTGTATTTCATCAACATATTCTTCATTATCGCCTAATATTTATGTGATGCTTCCTGTGCCACGAATATAATCTCCATTAGTTTTCCTTAACATTACAATTTAATGCAGTTTTTCTCTTTTTCCTTTCCCTTTTTTTTTTTTTTTTTTCAATTTTGGACTATACAGCTTTGTTTGCTTCACAGGTTTTCTCTGTTTTATCCCCTCAGAGCTTGATGATATTTATACAGCATCTGTTCAGATTTGCTTTCTTGCCCAGTGACTATCTGCATTTTACCTGTGCTGTTATAAATTTCCTCCAAAGCAATGGTAAGGTTAAATTCTCCAGGAGTTATCACTTTTGCTACATATGTTTTGGTTAGCACACAATGTTAGTATATTCAGTGATAAGTAAGAAGTCTCAACATCTTTTAATTCTTTTTTTAAAGATTTCTGTTTATTTATTCATGAAAGAGACACACAGAGCGAGTCAGAGACATAGGCAGAGGCTCCCTGAGAGCATCCTGATGTGGGACTCGATCCCAGAACTCTGGGATCATGACCTGAGCCAAAGGCAGACGCTCAACCACTGAGCCACCCTGGTGTCCCATCTTTTAATTCTTACAGAATCATATAATTTTAGAGGTATACCAGACATTATTAGGGAATCAATTGCACAAAAAATTACTGGCCACCAAATTCTTTCACTCAATTGAAAAAGGAAACTGAAATCCAAAAAGATTATGTGACATGTCAAACTTCATAAAAGTAGGTGGCCTATCTCTCATGCCTTTAAGAATAAATAAGAAAACTGTCAAAAATAAAAGGGATGGGGAAAAACTGATCCTAATGCACCTGGCCTGGCCAGTAACAAAAACTCAAGATCTTGGAGAAAAGACTAATGCGTGTTGAAGTATTTCTACTGGGGGTTTTTAGAAGGTGACTTCCTTGGATAATACAAAGTACCTCATTTTCAAAAGAGATAATTTGGGGAAAAAACATGTATTGGAAAATATACAATCTGGATCCTTTTTATAATGCAATTTCAATCTGTTTCTAGGCAGCAGCAGCTCTTTACTCCCCAGAACAATTTCTGCCAACAGAATCCACCAGCATGCACACTTCCATTTGCATTTTCTTTTCCCAGTTCCCAAAGAATTCTCTCGGATGCTATAACAAACCACTTAATGGTGAGGACAAGTAGGCAGTTTAAAATTCTAAATTAATTAGGATACTTTTCAAGAAATTTTTTTTGAATAAAAGAAATAGATTTAAAAAATCATATTTTTGCAATATCAAGCTGAGTCCAGAACTTGTAGAAATAATTCAATAAATCTTAGATAGTAGTAAAGAGAGAAACTGCAGAAGAATCTCAAAGAATGAATGATTAAAAGGAGCCAAGTCCATAGAATTATTGGATTAGAAAAAATGTACTGCTCCAAATCAATTACCAAACATTTGTCCAAATTCAGTGAGTTAATTTTAAATATGTTTGTATATAGAGGGATATTTCATATGATCTTTGAGACAAATTTTTTGCTGCATTTTGCTCTAATTTCTTTATGTAGTAATGCTTTTGAAATGGCAGAGCATATATATTTTTGGTGATTATTGTTACAGGGAAATGCATTTTAAATTTGTAGTTCCTACTATGTTGAGAGGTCAAAAGAACAAGTTAATTTGGAGCAGTTTCTGTTTTTAAGAGTAGAAATCACCTCCATTCTTTTCAGCAAATAAAACTGACATCATGTCCTGGGAAAGAGTATAACAAAGCAGTGTTTTGGCTGAACAATGGGAATCCCACCTTTTACCAAATACGATGCAAGAGTCTAAAGCTGTTGAAAAGATTTAAACTGCAAAAAGGGCTGAAAAAATATCTTAAATAAACAAAAAAGATAAAAATCCCTTGCTTTGGGGAGTTAGGGTTACTAGAATGTTTCTGATGGATAGAGATTGGTCTTGAATAAGACTACCTGGAAGAAAAAACCGAGATCTACCGAAAAGCAAGTCAACCAAAAAAGTACAGCGCCTCAAATTATGACCATCAAAGACTAAACTTTTATAAGAGCAGATAAAGATTAGGAAAGTACATGTATAAATCTGCACACCTTTACTGAGATGGCCATTACAGAATTGTGAGTTTGCTAAGAAGGAAAAGACAGTGTGTGACTGTAAGTAAACAGCCAAGACCTGTGAATCCAGGCATGTCATTAGCCAGAATGAGCTGGAGGACAGGCCCTCTTTTCCATCATTATCTACTGTTTAAATATAAGGCCAGACACTTTGAGTCAAATGTGTTTTAGATAGAAATGCTGTGCCATAGAGCTTAGTTGAGGAGTCCTCGCCATTAGGAGACAGAGTTAAGGGGAAGAGGCAAGGTGTGACTCATACATAGGGCTAATTCTTGGGTTCATTCCAATGGCTTCACATTCCAGTGGCAATTAGGATGACAGCAGTGAGAACAGAATCACTTTGGATTGGCCAGAAAACTGCTGCTTGCATCATTTTGGTAACATACCAGAGTGGTGGCTGCTCCTGGAACAATAGTGTTTTTGGACAGTGCTTATGGAAGCTTCTACCTTCCCCGTGAGTTTTAGCCCCATTCATGAGGTTGACTGATGAGGATATAATGATGTGAGTAAATATCTTGGATATTTGAGATCATTACAGGAGTGTTAACCCACTGGAGGAGAAAGAGATAAAAGAGGCTCAAATTAGTTTTGATTTAAATAATAACAATAATCTATGAGTTAGAAAATTGGGTCATATGAATTGCATATAAAATAAAAATGAAAGCACCTCTTTATGGGTGGAGAGATATGTGGGAAAGAAAACATGAGTGGAGGTAGTTTAAGTTAATGGGAGAGAAAATCTATGAAGATAGGGAATCATTTATCTTCTAATGGTGATTAACTTTCAAGGAGTCGATCTTGATTTCCCAGAATTACCATTTTCTAGCAAGTTCCAGGCTTCTAGGAGGCAAAAAAAATCTGGTATTAATAATACCTTTATAATCATAGGTCTGTGGAGGCAAACTTTTCCTGTAATAGGAAAGGTAATAAATATTTTAGGCTTTGAGGGCCGTAAAAATCTTTGTTGCTATTAAATTATTCCATTTTAGTTTGAAAGCAACCATGGACACTACTTAAATGAATGGAGTGTGGCTATGTTTCAATGAAACTTGATTTACAAAAACAGCAGGTAGCTGGATTTGGCCCATGTGAAGGCTACAGTTTGCAGACTCTTATTTTCTACTAATGATGCACATTACATAAAGACAACCACTTGCTAAACTTTGAACACTGCTTAGGTTAAACTAGCCTTTAAAAAAACATTTATTTAATTACTACTATACTTAAGTTATGATGCATCTGACTGGAAATAAAAAGAATAATAAGACATTGCTGCTTTGAAAAAATCCAACAATTTAAAAAAGAGGAAAGAAACAACAGCCCTAAAGTTCTAGTGCTATGTATGAGAGCAGTCCCATAAACATGTATGGAGTAGAAATTAGGAAGAGGGAATAATGAACTTTCCCAGTGTTTCAGGAAAATCTTCAGGAAGAAAGTGACATGAACTGAGAATTTTTCATTACTGTTTACTAAAAAAAGTTAAGCAGTCACTTCTAGTAGAGTCAAAAGCATGAAGAAAGGTATTGATAGAGAAAAGTAGAGGGAAGACTGGTCAAATCAACATTATATATACGCATGTTATCCCAATGTACTTGGACTGTCTTCCATAGTTAATAGTAATAATGATCGTAATAAAAATGATGATCATGGTAAACATTTATTGAAGACTAATTAGGTCAATTCACAAAAATTGATTTCTTAAAACTTATTCTGCTGCATAATCAATTTCTGAAATTCTGATGACTGATTTACTGGAAAGCATTTTATGTACTTTCACAGGAATATTTAATTTCTGGTGCTGAATATATTCAACATTCATCATTGCATAAGGGATAGTATAAAGCATATCCGTTTTTTTCAGAACATTTGGGCAGCCCAGGTGGCTCAGCGGTTTAGCGTCGCCTTTAGCTCAGGGCCTGATCCTGGAGTCCTGGGATCGAGTTCCACCTAAGGCTCCCTGCTTCTCCCTCTGCCTGTGTCTCTGCCTCTCTCTCTCTCTCTCTCTATGTCTCTCATGAATAAATAAATAAAATCTTAAAAAAAAAAAAAAAAACATTTGGGACTTTTTTGTCAGTATCTAATATGTATCTTTTAGCACTTATAGAATGGTTAATGTTTATATATCTTCTCAATTTCATACTTAGGATTAAAGATAATATTTGAGACATATTCTTTACACTGTATGCAAATTATTCATCTGTTGCCTCTCAAACCAACCATCCTATACTCTCCTTTGTGATACACCTTCCTCCTCCCTAAGCTGGCTCCCCATTAGGGCGCGCTAGAGAGAAGAAAACCAGGTAAGAGGAGCAAAAAGAAGCTTGCTACTTCCTTTCTCCCTGCTTTCTTTCTATTCCTCTCATGCTTTTTCAGCCCAGCGGGATCAGTTCTTTCCAGTAGTACCATTTCAATCCAGTATACTGTTTCCCCATCACCAACCAGAAGTAAGTAGTTCAGTATCACAACTTTCTTCAAGAGGTGGTATTTTAGCAATGGCTCCTAGACTTATTTGGTTATGGAACTCTTTGGGGGAACATTTTATTCAAAACATAGTCCATGAAATATACTTTGGACAATGTGATCAATGTATGTTCAAAAATAATATTCACTGAGTGCCTCCTATTGGGAGAAACTGTTTTAATTCAGAAAATGCTAGAATATTCTATGAGGCAGGTACTATCTTTATACCAATTCTGCATATGAAAAAAACGAGGCAGGAGGGTTTATGTAATGCTCCTATCATAGAGCTACCAAGTAACAGATCTGGGATTCAAGTCCAGCGTTTGAAAATATAATCACTATATTATACTACCTCTTAGATTATTTTAGAGGATTCCACAGAGTGGGAAATACCACAAGCAGAGATATTGGTGATGGATATCTAACAATAGCTTAGAAGGAAAAAGAAAAAAAAAATGAGACCGAATAAGGCAGTGGCCAGGAAGAAAGAAAAGAGGATAGATTCAAATAACCAGCAGAGGTTGAATGAGAGCTCTAGAAGCCATTGGATATGGAAAATAAAAAAGAGAGAAGAGCAAAATGGTTGTATTAGTTATCTACTTCTGCACTTTAAACACCCAAAGCTTAGTAGTTTACAACAACAGCACATATTTAACTCTTAGATCTGCAAGCTCACTGAGATGGCTGAGTTAGGATGGCTTTGCCCATGTGTCTGCATCCACCTGGCAGTCTGCTGTGGGTTAGTTTTGCTGATCTTGGCTAGGCTTCCCATGTGTGAGGGGGCCTTAGCATGAATCCAGGGATCCTAACACAGTGATAAATGAGGTTTTTGCTTGAAAGGCCAGTGAGATTGGAAAATTAACTAAGATATCAAAAACCAGAGAAAGGAGCTTATCTGATGAGGCAAAATTAATGAAAATATTAGCGTTGATTGGGGCAAATAGAACTAGCAGTGAGATAAGTGGAGATATCTCACAAGAGGTTAACTATGGGTCTGGAAGTTGCCAGAAATAAAATAGTAAAAGTGGGAACATGGAAGTTAATTTAAAAAGCCATAGGCTTATGTAGTATCATTCATGGAGATCATGTAGAGAAGTCAGGACCATTCTGAGACTGTCAATAATCTATTTTATTTTGCTTCTGGTACAAAGTAATGATTGTCAACAAAAGGACCATTTAATATAATTGAGGTTGAGAGGTAATTATTGTTGTCATATAGTCTTTCTGTAATATTAGATGTATTTGATTTTCAAGAAAAAAAGTAATTTCTTCTGCAGAGGAAGGAAATAGGCAGAAGAAGCAGAGATGAAATAATCTTCAACTGCCAATGGCTATATGATGGGAGAGATACAAGTGACAGACAAGAGCAAGCTTTCATTTGCTGAAAAATATCTTCCTAATATTGAGGGGATGATAGTGATGGCTAAAGAATTGAGGGATATATTTTAAATAGGTTTGGAAATGGTACTTTGGGAATTCAAGGGAATGTATTAAGTGATTTCTCATGATTTCTGCACTACCTCCATCGTTCCACAAATCCAACTGAATCAAGGACCCTAAGAAATGTGCCTATCACCAGTTTGGTATAATAAACAGTGCATTTGGAGTCCAAGCTTTTATAAGCTTTCTTGAATTTCCTAATTCAAACCTGAAGCATGTAATTTATTTATTTTCTTTTTAAAGATTTTATTTATTTATTTATGTTAGACATAGAGAGAGAGAGAGAGGCAGAGACACAGGCAGAAGGAGAAGCAGGCTCCATGCAAGGAGCCAGACGCGGGACTCGATCCCAGGACTCCAGGATTGTGCCCTGGGCCAAAGGCAGGCGCCAAACCACTGAGCCACCCAGGGATCCCCATGAAGCATGTAATTTAATTAAATATTAACAACAAGCACAGCAACCAATACATATTTTAAGTATATGTGAGCATTTTAAGTAATAGACCTCCCCATTACTTCTAACACTTCTATAATCTTTTTTTAATAATTAGTATATATAATACCAAAAATTCCAATGTTTTTTGGTGTGGTGGAAATAACATCCAATGACTTTTCTCTTTTAATTTTCTTGAACTTGGCCATTCTCATCAATAATATTCTAGAGGCATGGATTTGCCTCTTTGAAGGATCAGAATTATGCCACATATACGCAGAGTGAGAAAGAGGGAATAAAATTCTGGTTTTGGAATATGGAGTCAAATATCTTCAGTCCATATCAGAACAATACTTTTAAAAATCAGACTATGTTGAGAAAGGGAGAATATAAGTTATTTTAATTGCTTTAACATAGCAACATTCAAGCTTGCCCACTACAGCATGGATTTTACTAGCTATAAACTATAGACAAAAGGAATGCAGAACATGACAAAAAGAAAGGTTGGTGAGGGAAGCACATTTCTTCTAGCTCTGAGCATTGTAAGAGTGAGAAATAAGAAAGAGATTTGGGAAGCAGACAGTTAAAACTGTGTGCCTGACCTTCCTTAGCATGTCAGATTGATTGACTGGAAACCTAGAATGAAAAGACCATCTGCTTAATTTTCCCCTTAAATCTTTGGATTACCATGTAGGGTGGCACAGCTCAGACCTGGGGGATGATGGCCCAGCACAGCCAAGAGAGGTGCTTAGATAGATGAGCATGAAGCATCACACCTAGACTCCATGGTCTCCATGTAGACTAGACATGTTATGGTTCAGTAGGACAAAGTAGAGGTTTTGAGATGGCCAGGAGATCAGGACATGGAGACAAAGGTGCAGGGACTTTGTGTTAGAGACAAATAGTGGAGACCACAGGCTTTCATGATAAGAATAAGCACGATGCTTGGAAAGGCCAGACAGAAATAGTTGCGTACCTCAGTGGCCATTAGTCAGGCAGACTAGATTTGCCACAAAGAGCCACAAAGACCAAGAAAATATGACATAGACCTGGTATGAGTCTCTTATTGTTGCTGTTAATGAATGGACACAAACGTAATGGTTTAAACAACACAAATTTATTATTTTATAGTTTTGGAGACCAGATGTCTGAAGTGGGTCTCACTGGGCTAACACCAAGGTATTGGCAGGGCTCTGGAAGCTTTAGTGTAAATAGAGTTTCCTTCCCTATTCCAGCTTCTAAAGACTGCCTGCATTCTTTGACTTATGGTCCCTTTCCATCTTTAGCCTTTTTCATCCTGCATCACCCTGATGTAAGGAGATTTGTGATTACAGATAATCTGGCATAATCTCCCTGTCTCAAGGTCAGCTGATTAGCAAGCATAATTCCATCTGTGACTTTAGTCCCCCCTTACATTATAACCTAACATATTTACAGGTTCTGAGTATCAGCAGGGTGTAGATATTTCTGGGGCCTATTATTTTGCCTACCATAGAGCTTATACATTTAAAAAATAAATCTAGGGATCCCTGGGTGGCTCAGCAGTTTGGCGCCTGCCTTTGGCCCAGGGCATGATCCTGCAGTCCTGGGATCAAGTCCCGAGTCAGGCTCCTGGCATGGAGCCTGCTTCTCACTCTGCCTGTGTCTCTACCTCTCTCTCTTTCTATCTCTCTCTATTTCTATTATGAATAAGTAAATAAAATCTTTTAAAAAAAATCTCTAAAGCAACCTATATACCTGGATGCCCTCTTGGAACAAAGCAGGGAATAGAGGAGGCAATACGAGAGACAGGTTTTCTCAAAAAGAGAATGAGTCATGCTCAAGAGACTATTTAAAGCTGAAGAGAAATGCCACTGATGGCTTTTGTTTAGAATGTTATGTCTCCCCTTTGCTCTTCATTGAAGCTGACTCCACTTGCCTCTATTTTCCAATTGCTTTCCATGGAGAGACACAGGCTCTTGAAAGCTGAGATCAATTACAAAAACAAAGAAGCTCATTTTCCCTTGCAAATCTGAGGCAGGAGTTAACTGTCTGAATCTGCCACATTATTGTGAATTGCAATATTCACCCCTAAAGATGGACTTTAAAAACATAACAGATTTACTTGATACACACACAGACACTTGAAGAAGAAGTTTGAGCATCGTTATTTGACACATGTTAAGAGGTTTGTCCATAAAACTAACAGAGGAATCGGAAGGAACCTGGAGTGAGACAAAGGGACCCTAAGATCCTGGCCTCTGCCTCAGTGTCACTGTCCTGAGCAGAGGATTTCAATCCATTTATTTTCCTTCGAACTTGCTGTAGATATTTATGATGGGTGGTCCTCTTAAATTTTCTGGAACCCTGCCACTCGAGTTACCACAACTAAAATAGTGGAGATGGCAAGTGAAATGTTGCCCTAATCACCCACTGCCTAGGAATCCACAAAATCTTCCTTAGACATGTATAAAACTATGAAGCAGAGAAAAGGAATCAAAGAGCTAAGTACATCCTGAGACAATGTCAGAAGTGTGTTTAAGGGGAAAAAGATTGATTTCAGAGGTGTTGGCAGTTTTATGAAGTTATTGTGGATGGAAAGTAAAAAAAAAAAAAAAAGTATTTCAGAAAATAAACTGGAGAGAACATTTCAAAGTCCTAAATCCAAAGAGTGGCAGTGAACTGTGAAATTAAGGAGAAATGTTTCCAGCAGCACATAAAAGTGTCAAAGTGGCAGTAATGGAGCTTATCATTACCCAGGTGTGTACCTGAGTACATTAAGGTGATGGAAAGGTGGCTGCAGAATATCTGGGATGCTGGAGTAGAAGAAAAGATAAGAGTGCCCTTTTCTTTAATTGGCAAACCAACAATATGGAAGAGAACTGGCATCCATTTCTAACCACTTCTCTTCACTGCACGAGGACTTCTACTCAGGAGTGGCGGATATATCAAGGGATGGAAAACAGGACCCAGATTCCTAAAGACCACCAAGGTAAATAACAGCCAGGGAGAAAGATTTCAAAAATTATGTTACAATTAATTTTTTTTATGTTACAATTAATTATTGCTAAATTGAAAGAGAAGCATTCTGAACTATGATAAGCAACAATATTTTAGTATCTATGAGGCAAAAAAAAAACCATATACATATAAAAATACATATATATACATAAAATATATACAAAAAACATATATATGTATACTATACTATGTATATGTATTTGTATAATATACTATGATAAGAGAAGAAACTATTTTAGTACCTTTGAGGCAAAAAAACTCATATATACATAAAATATATACAAAAAATACATATATATATAAAATCAATGAAGAAGTTTTACTAGTGATTCCCACCTGCTAATAATATTCTGCAGTGACGTAGAAGATATCATTCTGTTTCTGTCGTTTTTCTTTTCCTCCATATTTAATTACCCATGCAGAGAGTAGAAGTCAGCTGATTTGCACAAGACCATGCAGAAGTTACTGCAGAAAGTAACTTCTCTCACTCTTTGAGCACATATGATTTGTGAGTGCTCCAGAATCTTCCATGGATTCATCCTTGTACAGGACCATTTTTTACATACACAGTTTAGGCTTGGTGCTTTTTTCATATATCACTCTATTCATTTGTTTTTCTTTCTTTCTTTCCTTTCTTTTTTATTTTTTGCTTTTTTTTTTGTTTTACCAACAATTCTAGTTGATGTGTACAGCTACCCTTTAATCCTTTAATTAATACAATTTGACCATGTGGGTAAAATATATTCTAGAGGCAAATTTTTTTTTTTTCCTTACAAATGATAAAGTAAAGTTATATAAAAAGGTTGGAGATTTTCTTCCTTATACAGAGATTTATTAAATACGAAGAATTTTCAAATTAAAAACCATTTGATGAATATAGTCATTTAACACCATTTATTTAAAAAACTTAACATCTTTTGTTCAGAAGATATTTGTAATTATTCATTGATATCTGGTATTTATATAAAGGCATTAAATACACTGCTAAGCACGGACACATGCACATGTACACATGAAACAGTGGTGTCAGGGAAGGGTCATGAGAAGAGAATATATGAGCAAAGGTCTGAAGGAAGCAAGGGACTAGGCCAGGTAGCTATCTGGGGCCAGTCGCCTCTGGGGCAAAAAGACAGGTTTAGTTTTTAGTCACAACTGATGCTCAAGAAATGAATAATTTCTTAGCTGGCCTAGGCTAGCTCAGTTTAGTCAGTGGGTATCTTGTCAAGTCCCTCAACCTTTAAGTCTGTTAGCTGTAAGTAATAGGAACTGTTTCTTCTCTTTTTAATGCAAACACTATGAGACTCAACTCTATTATACATATAAAGCATATGTGGTAGGAAAAATCAGAAAAAAATCCTACCCACTCTCTATACTACTCCTATTAAAAGGATTCTTCAAATCCATGGTATTTAATCAAGATGAGTGCCTTACCCTCAAACAAAGAATATCCATTAATGTAATTATATAGATTCTAAATCCAGGAGCAGTCCATGCTTCGCATAACTTGTAACCCTCTTTCCATACACTTGGAAAGGTTATATTAAATATAATGGTAATAATAGTTAAGACTGCCTTTTACGCCAATTTCATCAGTAAAAATAACAATAATAAAGCGTAACAATACCAAATGTTGGTAAGAATGTGAGCAATGGAGACACACACAGATGGTATGAGTATAAATTGAAGCAACTACTTTGAAGAGCAATTCAGCATAATCTAGTAAATTAGATGTGTGTACTCTTCAATTTAGCACTTACAATCTAGATATACAAATTTCAAACATAAATACAGAGGTAGAGATAAAGAATGTTTACAATTTTTTATAATAAAATGGAAAAATAAGATCACATAAACTGAAAGGGAATAAAGGAATTTTGACACTTTCACATAATGTGATAAATCATACCTAATAGCATGAATAATCAAAAACCACATTTTGTGAGTAACAAAGTTGAGGATATATGTGTATAGCTCAATACAATTTAAATAAAGGTATGCAAGCTGGCAAAACAATATAGCATGTTTACATACATGTACATGTATAGGAATGGCATATAGTAATGGCATAAATTATATGTGATACTGAAGAACACTAAAACGAGAACAGCCCCCTCTGTACAAATGTGGCCAAACACTAGCATTCAACAAAGTTTCATGGTACCTATATCTATGAGTCTTTGCCCCATTCATTTTTACAGTGTTCTGTAAGCTTGAATTTTTCTAAAATAAAGCCAGTATTGCACATTTTTGAAGATGGAAGTCCCCATGGTGGAACCTGTTGAAAATCCACAAAAAAAAAAAAAAAAAATAGGAACACTGATTTTGAAGGGCAGGAGAAATGTCCTGCTACTTGAAAATGGTATCTTGTCTCAATATTGGTTGAGTCAGTGTTGTGCCAGGCATTGTTCTAAGTGCTTTACACCTATGATCTCATTTAATCCTTGTAACAATTCTCTGTAGAAAACACTACGATCTCCTCCTTTTAGAGATAGGGAACTGAAACACAGAAGGGTCAGGGATGTGGCCAGTATCAACATAGCTAATAAGTTGGAGCACTAGAACTTAAATCAGAGTCTTACCTCTCAGCCAATACACACATTGTTCTTGGTAGCTATGCTTGCACCGAAGTAGCAGTTCTCAAAGTGTGTTTGGGTCTTTGGAAGCATCAGCAGCACCTGAAACTAGCCAGAAATGCAAGCTTCTGCATCTTACGCTAGCTAGAATCAAAAACTCTGGGACTGAGCTTAGCAAAATGTATTTATTACAAGTCCTCAGTGTGATTCTCATCCACGCTAAAGTTTAAGAACCCTTGGGTTAAAGTAATCTGCAGGCCTGCAGATCTCACAAATGGGGAAACTAAAATGGGAGTTGAAATGTACATTTTCATCAGGTGAAACCCGATGCTACTTTGCTCACAGTCTAAAATGCCGTGTGAGTGGCAGAGAGGTTGCAAAAATCAGTGCATCTACTTGGGAATAAAGTCAAATATTTGTAGTGGAAGGGCAAAACTTTCAAGAGAGAAAACCTTGAAGAAGAGGATCCTTGGAGAATGTACATCAAGCTGATCTGGATGATCAGGTTAACATTAAGGGAAGGTTTCATGTGAGATCTCTTCCCCCCTCCATGAATCTCAATTTCTTGTAAAAGACTTAAGAAAAGCCATATTAGCTCAAACATTGATACTTTTGTGTTTGAGTCACATGTACTCTGAAATTGAACATTCTCAAGAAAGAAATTTACATTTACTAGTTGAATCTGGCCTGATAATGTTATACATTTTGGAGAAGCAATGTGACAAAGGGAGATGAGGAACTGGATCTTTTGCAATCCATTTTTCGTGCTTAGCAAAAGTTCCAAAGTATGGTCCCACTGAGTGTGCTGAGGTATGGAGTCCTACGGGGTGAAGGGTGGCAATGAAAGTGAAGTGCAGAGAAGCCGGTGAACTGGTAACGCATTCCAGAGGGGACATCCGCCAGGGAATAAATCCAACTATTGTATTGCCCCCATGAGCTAGGGAATGCTGAGATGGATTTCACATATGTGCTTTGTTTTATGTAGCATTACATTAGCAGAATCTGGTTCAGATGATTCACCATAAGCATGTACTGCATGAAAGAAAGGAAAAACAAAAGAGACTTTCTTCATGGGAGACTTTTGTTATTCAACAAAAATTCTAAAACTTTTTTGAGGCCCCACAAATTATTTCTCTGCTGCCAGCCCTGTGACTGTTTTGTTTATGTGTTTTTTTTTCTTTTTGTGCTGTTGTTTTTAACGGGAGAGAGACTTTCCATCACCTTGACCCAACCTTGTGCCTATGCAGAGAAATGAATTTTAAATAGATGTTCAGTGGAAACATTCAGCAGATAATTCTCTCCAGGATAAGCATCTTTCCCTCTCTCCAATATACTTTGCAAATGCCTAAGTATATTAATAGGGAATGAATAAGACTCTATCCAAAGAGATAGTGATTGGATGAAAAAACTATCTTCCTCTTGGAATTAGTCCATTTTCCTTGGACACCCACCAGACTTCATTTGTGCCCCCCTGCAAGCCCTTGCCTTGCACAGGTTCATCTGGTTTATATGATTATTTAAATGTGGGTGAAAGTCATCTGATCTCTTTTTTTTAAGAAAAATGTCATGCTTTTACATATAATGTGTATGAAACCCTTGGGTTAGGTTTAATTGGCAATGATACCTAGGGGTTCTTATTTTCTCCCAACTAACCATGAGAAGGTAGGCAAGCATAGTGTCTGTACTCTTTGTTCTCCACTTTAAAGTTATGCTTTAAAAAAAATTAAAAATAAAAAATAAAGTTATGCTTTGCCCCTATAAAATCATCTTAAGAGTGTTTCTTTGCCTTTCTTCTGAATGTTTACTGAGTGTTAGGCATTTTAAAAATGTGTGTTTCACGTTACTAAAATGATAGATATTGTTATTTCTGAAATTAAAGGTTAAAAAAACTGTGGTTCTTCAAGTCTGGCTGATTTGCTAAAGACCGAGCAGCTAGTGAATATAAAAGCTGGATTTTGGAGCCAAGATCAGGATGGTACTTTCTGTAGGTCTCTCTATCTTATCATATCTCAGATGAAAGAACCTAATATTGACACTTAAGCACATTTTTAGGTCCTTGGGGATCAAAAATACGACATATTAGCCTTCGTGTCATGGAGGTGAACTACAGCTTCCTCATATTTGCCCACTTCTTTGATGAACCAGTTATCAACATGTGTCCTAAGGAGGGCTACATGTTTTCTCAATGAAAAACTTTCTTTCTCTCTCCCTCTCTCTCTCTCTCTGTCTCTCTCTCTCTCTCTCACACACACACACATGAGTTATAGCCTCCTGCAAGTCTCTCTTCCTCTAATCCCTTTAAGTCACTCTCCAAAGAAAACTATTGTCTGAAGTTGAGGGATATCATTCCCATACATGCTTTTGAACCCTTATTAAATGTGTGCAATTCCAATTTCTTACTCTTAGAATCAATATCACAATAACCTTTCTTGCACAACTTCCATTGTGCACCCAGCAAGAGAGCCTCTGAGTCTGCTCATTTGTGCACTAGCAGCATCATCACTGACTAGGAGCTTATTTGAAATACAGACTATCAGGTCCCACATCAGACCTTATAAATAGAGGCTGCATTTCTGCTTTGGAACAACATACCCAGGTGATCCAGAAGCACGTTTGACTTGGAGAAGCACTATTTTAGGGTCTATAAAAAGGAGTGGAATTGCTGGGAAGGACACATACTTTTTCACCTTATTAAATATTGCGAAATTGCTTTCCAAAGTGATTATATCAACATGCAATCTCACCAGAAATCTGTCTTTTCAGATTTTTGCCAGTCAGCTAGATATGAAAAGCTATGTCATTATTGTTCTGATTTGCGTTTCCCACATTTTAATGAGGTTGAGTATCTCTCCATAAATCCACTGCCCATTGGTGCTATGAATTCCCTGGTCATATCATGTGTCAGAGTTTCTGTTGGTTTCTTTAGTTTGTACCCTGTTCCTTTCTGCCAAGTCAAAGTAACCTAAAGAGATCTTTTTATCTTTATTTTCTCCTTTTCCTCCTTTTATCTTCCTTCTCTCCCTATTTGCTAAAAGATGTTGCAGGGTTGAAGGTTATTCAGATATTCTAGTTGTCAGGATACTAGATGTAAATAATTATTACCAAAATATTTTATTATTTTCTCCTTGACCAAGACAAAATAATTCTAACAATAACAATAATAGCTAGTCCTTAAGTGATAGAACAGAATCTGAATCCAGGCCCACCTGATTTCAAGGCCTATGCTTAGAGGCTTTTTCAATCTCCAATTGTTTCTTATGATCAAAACATTAATTTTACATTAGACTTGAAAGTTACCACTGTTTCCTTTCTCTCTTTAATATATAATAGTATATAATATATATTATATGCATGTACAAGAGATGGTATGAATGATTAATGGCATGGATTGCATTTATATATAACAGGTATAATGGTGTAATCTTTTTGTAGCATTGGGGTATAGCCAAGCTAATCTCTGAATTAGCCTTCAATAGTGAGAAGGTAAAAGAAGAGATGAAATTGTTCTAAAGCCATCCATAAGATCTGTTATATAGTTGTACTTCCATTAATATGTTTGTTTTTTCTTAGAGGAATCAACTATGAAACCTGATAAATAAATAAGATTGCTTATTTGCTTAAAAAAATTAAAAAAAAAAGATTGCTTATTTGCTTATGACTGTTTTACTAAGCCTCTCCCCTGGAAATTCTGATTCTGCAGGTCTGGGTTAGTACCCAGATGTCCGTATTCTTATGGAGACACGAGTGATTCTTTTTATAAACATATTTTGGTGGGGGGACTTCCATCTCATAAGCGATAGATATATCTGCTCCTCACCTGAATAGTGACCCAGGCTAATTCAAAACATGTGATAGGATCAGCACAATGAGCCATACATTTTGTTAGGAACATTATGATCAATCTTACTTAGGGAGGAAATATCCTCCCACATCCCGAGGGGGTATCCACCAGGCAAATGTCAAGGCAATTACAATTAGGACCCATTTAAACTCTGCATAGCTACTGCCCTGTCTCAAAACACCCATAAAACAGAGAGTCAAAGTGCTGACTTTGTTTCCAAGCCACCCACTCACCCCAGCACAGCTGCTGCTCCCTTATCTCCATGTGACCTCTACACAGACTGCAGATAAGAGAGGCTTCAAGGCGGAGAATCTCTGGCCTCTCCCAGGTCTCTCAGCACTGGTCAGAGCTGCGTCCACCCCTCTTTTGCTCCAACTGCAATCTCAGTCTACGCAACTCTTCCAGCTCTGGACTCTTGGCTACATTCTCTGACATTCTATACACTTTGCCTTACTTTTCATTTTAAAGTTATGAGATGCTTGTTTGGGAAAATGCAAATAACTGAAAAAGAAATGAACCTGATTTGAAGTGACAGAAGAAAGCAATTGAGCAAGATATTACAACTACTCAAGTTTGCAAGCATTCATTGGTTGCCAATGAAGAGCTTTCCCACTTCGGACAAAACATAAGCGTGAGGTGTTCTTGATGAGTGCTTTTGTTTCCAGAAGCCTAAGAACAGTTTACAAATAGCCTCATACACTTACAAGGGTTCTGTTAAATGCTACTATTCCTCAGGAAAGGGGAAAAGGTGGTAAGAAAACAAAACTTTTAGAGAAACACATACACATTAAAGAATAGTAGATTTCCAGGTAAAGAACCTTTCTTTTTCCATCAATCAAGCAATAAATACCCTTTAAGTAAGGAACAAAATACTGTGCGATGAAAAGAAGAATAAAGGATAGGAAATATAAGGTAGTAATCATTTCGCCCCATAGGCTGCAAGAATTAAATGATTTAATACATGCAAAAATACTCAGAGCAGAGCGGGATATATAGGAAAAGTTCAGTAAACATCTGTTGTTTTCCTTAATTATTTTTCTCTAAGAAGTATAAGGTATGCACACAGTAAGATGCTAATAATCCTCTTCAAAATTGGGAGCATATTTTGCTTATTTTTAATTTCTTTCTGAGTCCTCAGCAGCTAATTCAGGAAATGATCAATAAGCATCTATAGAATTTAGTTGAAGTCAGCGTATGTTAAATTACAAATCAATGCTAGAGGCAGTACATCAGAACAGTGGTTCTCAACCAGGATGATTTTGTCCCCCAAACTCCTAGGGACATTTGGCTATGTTTGGAGACACTTATTGGTTGCCATAGCTTGAGAGGAAGGGAGGGGGTTACAACAGGTTTCTAGTAGGTAGAGACCAGGGATGCTGCTTGGCATTTGACAATGCACAGGCTAGCCCCACAACAAGGAATCATTAGGACCAAGAGGGTAGTGAAGGCTTTGCATTTCAAGAACAGAAGATGGGTTTAAGACACAAGGGAAAATATGAGAAAAATGGGGGCAGGGAAAACGTTAATATAAAGAGCAGTAATAAAAGAATGAAAAGCCTGGAACGGGTGTTCAGGAAGAGTGAGGAGATCACCTTCCTCCCCATTTCTGAAGTTACCCTGTCTGTATTTCTTTTTTTTTTTTATTTATTTTTTATTGGTGTTCAATTTACCAACATACAGAATAACCCTCAGTGCCCGTCACCCATTCACTCCCACCCCTCGCCCTCCTCCCCTTCTACCACCCGTAGTTCGTTTCCCAGAGTTAGGAGTCTTTACGTTCTGTCTCCCTTTCTGATATTTCCCACACATTTCTTCTCCCTTCCCTTATATTCCCTTTCACTATTATTTATATTCCCCAAATGAGAACATATAATGTTTGTCCTTGTCCGACTGACTTACTTCACTCAGCATAATACCCTCCAGTTCCATCCACGTTGAAACAAATGTTGGGTATTTGTCATTTCTAATAGCTGAGTAATATTCCATTGTATACATAAACCACATCTTCTTTATCCATTCATCTTTCGTTGGACACCGAGGCTCCTTCCACAGTTTGGCTATTGTGGCCATTGCTGCTATAAACATCGGGGTGCAGGTGTCCCGGCGTTTCACTGCATCTGAATCTTTGGGGTAAATCCCCAGCAGTGCAATTGCTGGGTCATAGGGCAGGTCTATTTTTAACTCTTTGAGGAACCTCCACACAGTTTTCCAGAGTGGCTGCACCAGTTCACATTCCCACCAACAGTGCAAGAGGGTTCCCTTTTCTCCGCATCCTCTCCAACATTTGTGGTTTCCTGCCTTGTTAATTTTCCCCATTCTCACTGGTGTGAGGTGGTATCTCATTGTGGTTTTGATTTGTATTTCCCTGATGGCAAGTGATGCAGAGCATTTTCTCATGTGCGTGTTGGCCATGTCTATGTCTTCCTCTGTGAGATTTCTGTTCATGTCTTTTGCCCATTTCATGATTGGATTGTTTGTTTCTTTGGTGTTGAGTTTAATAAGTTCTTTATAGATCTTGGAAACTAGCCCTTTATCTGATATGTCGTTTGCAAATATCTTCTCCCATTCTGTAGGCTGTCTTTTAGTTTTCTTCCATCCTCTTTATCCTTCTATCCCTGTGTTTGTTATTAGAGCATCTAGTCATGTGTCTTTGTCTGAGTCTACCGTCCCCTCGCCTCCATTGCCCTTTAGAGACCCACAATTTCTCTCTGGTTTGCCTGTCTGTACAGATGCTAGAGCTCTAGAATCCTTAGAGACAGTTCCATTCTCCAACTCTGGTGCTTTGCTCAATGTAGACACATGAAGAATCCTCTTTCTCTGTAAGTACCTATTTCACCAGACATGGGGATAGTGACTTTACATTTCTCTGAAATGTCCAACTTTCCATTAAGCCCATTTCAATAAATTACCTGCAGCTAAGTGTTGAAATGAGAATGATTACCAGGTTTTAAGAAACCTCCATCTTCAGCCACATATACTAATATAAAACAGAATAGTATTAGGCACACACCTATCATCCCAAGCCATCAGTAACCACACATTTCTTCTTCAATCAATCATTTCTTCAATTATGTCTGTTTTCTCTGTGCAAGTGGTAAAACCTGAGAGAATTCATTCCCATATTTGGGGCTTCTTATTTGCAACGATTTCATCCAAAGGAAATTAAGCGCTTGGGCACATTTCTTCCATGACTAGGATCTTATTTTACTTTCCCACTTATGTCTCAATATTAAAGAACATTTAACTTAAAGACACCCAGCAAGGATAGCGCATGTGGAAAATACGCTTTATGAATTTTACAATGTAAACAATAAGGATTGGAGGGTAATTTCATAATTGACATGTGTTAGCATTTGGTTTGTTTTGCTTGTTTGATTTTATTTCTACTGAAAGAAAAACAATGACATTTACTCTATGTCTTGTTATTTTAAATATCCTAGTCATTTTGTGCACATCTGATAGAGAAGGCAGGATGAGGGAACTGAAAGATTATGAAAAATATCTAGCAGCTGCCCGATTATAATAACCTCACGGCAAAGAAGTTGGTCAGAAGTGCAATTCTTTTGTTTACTTTTAATTTCCTTCTGGCTTTTAAAAATATAACTTGTGTTCGTATAAATGCTACATCAAAGCAGTCATAATAAATAATTAGAGTGTTATCAAAGACTGTTTTGTTCTTCCAGCTGCTAGAACTGTTTTATTTACATAGTATTGTGAAGTAAGTCAAAAACAGCTGCTATTTTATGTGAGTAATTCCATGATTTGATTTAAAATGCATTCCTCCAGTATATCCAATGGCATTTTAAGAGCAATGGCAGACTCATGACAAACATTTTTGGCCCATTGTGCATCTCAGAAGGAAAATAACTTCGATCGGTGGATGAGTGTTATGAATGGAAATACATTCTTCCAAAAGGGAAATGTTAACTTGAAATCATGTGCTCTGTGGCTGAGTGTGTAAGTGGCACAACTGCAGAAATAGTGCACAAGTCAAACACCCAGAAGTCCTTGAAGGGAAATGCATCCTCCCCTAGGAGCAGACAATTCGCTTGCTGATTTAATTGACCTCACCTCTGGAGTCAGCCATTCTCTGACACTATTAAAGACAGAAATAGTATAAGTTCTTCTGGAGAGAAATAAGCAGAAGCAGGACAAAGAAAAAAAAATCAGGAAGAGAAAGAGAGAGGAGAGAGAGAGAGAGAGAGAGAGAGAGAGAGAGAATAAACTGCCACAGAAGAAGAGAATGGGTAAAGCAAGGAGAAGAAAAAAAAAAAAAGACCAAAAAGAGATAAAGAGAGGAGAGGAAAGAGTATATCCCAACTGCCTCCTCTTTTCTTCCTTTCTTCATGGCAGCAAAGTCCCTTTTAAGGGTCTTGATAAACTAGTGTGGCTGGGTTGTTGTACAATTCTCTATTGTCACCACTTCCACAAACAAGTGGAAGTGCCTCCTTATTTTTCTCAGAGAATGGTGTAATTTCAGTAATAATTTGACCACAGCTGAAGCATGCCATGAGCTAATGCAACAGGAATGAACAAGACACCTTAGGATAAGTCACTTTCTAATTAGATTGTTTCTTTATTTATTGACACCCCAACTATTTGGCATTTCATAATGAGAAATCCAAGCATATGCTCTGGAGGTCTAATCAATACTTTCTCCCCCCCCCCAATCAACTTGTCTCAAACTTATTGTTGATACCATTTAGGGAATTACAGCTTTTTCTATATCAACAGCTTTTTTACCAGGAATTTATTTTCTTCAGATTCTTTCAAGACATTTTATCTTTGGGAGATAACAGTAGCTAGAATATACAATCTGGTAATTTTTCTCAGGTCATAAAATTGTAGAGAGTGTTTTATTTAATACATCCTTAAGGGTATTAATCCGTAAGAAATAAATTAACTGATTTTTTTTAGTTTACATTTATGATTAAATGTTTGACTGTTACACTTACTTTTGATATTATTTATATATAATCCATTTTCTTTAAGATAAATACTTAAGTAGAATGTCTGTGAATACACAGTTAGCTAAATTATGAAATAAATGCAAAATGAAATATTATGCAGCAATTAAAAAGAATGAGCTAAATCCCTACATTGACCTGGAGTAAAAATAAATAAATAAATAACATATATTACATCCACTTATTATTTTAAAATAACTTGAAAAAGAAGCAAAGAAAAAACTCAAATAAGTGTATGTTTATATTTCTATTTGCTTAAACAATCAGGAATCTGAATTAACTGTTAGTTCAGGAGTAATGAGGGGGATAGAGAAAAGAAGTTTAAGTTTTTCTTTACTGAACACTATATTTTAGTCACTATAATCCTGTCTTATAGTACTACTTTTGCAATTTATAAAAAACAATAAAGTCTAAATACATAGAATGTTTTTATAAATTTGTTACTACTTCCTCAATACGCTTCAATAGTGTAAAAGGAAAAATATATGATATACTTAGACTGTAAATATTTACTTTTATCTAACATATTAGACAAGTTTAGTTAATACTTAGCAGTGTTACCATTTCATACTTACAGCAATTATGATTATTAAACCCTACTATGTGCAAAGAAAATGCAGTTTTCTAACTATTTTATTTGCTTTTTATAACAAGTCTAAAAGTAAGATTATTAATTCCATTAGTTGCATAACTTAAGACTCAGGGGGTAAATTAACTTATCAAAACAGATCTGTTTGATCCAAGTCTCATGCTCTACTACACTGAACATCACTTGCCTTAATGATCTGTTTTTTGATGCACAGATATGCATAGATATGGGTCTGCATGGGCACATACACTCAAATAGAAACTATTAATATACATGTGTATATACACAAAAACAATAATACAATGTTAAATTAGTTTGTTTAGGTGGTACATATGCTCCTGGCCCACAGATGCCTAGAAGAATAAAGCATGTTGTGAATAAGGAGGAATTTAAAACTGCCAATAATATATGCCTTGGGCATAAATGAGTTATTTATCAATAAACATATATTAATGTCACATACTGTCTAATCATCTGAGACAATTTAGAAATTTCTTGGATTAAGTCTGCCTGAGTTTTAAAGTTTCTACTTGATATTTTATACCTTCGAACCACTAAGGATTTTCATACTGTCTTTTTTCCTGTGATTTTCTATATTGTAAGGTAATTGGGCTGACACATATACCAAGATTTCACTTAGTTACATTTTTAATGTAAACTAATATAAAAGTTTCCAATTCCCAACAGAAATTCTGATATTTTAACCAAGAGCTTAGCTTTGTTTCAGCTATTTTAAGATTTAACTTGTCTATTCAGATTTATGTTTATAAATATACATTCTATTATAATATTAATGATTTTATACTTGAAGTTCCTTCTGTTATTTTTTTTTAATTAGTTATGGTAAAGACTAATTTCTGGTTTAATAAAATCAGATTTTTAAAATTATCATTATAAATATTGTTTGTTAAAATAAAGAAGCAGTTTAATTAGATATTACCCCCAAGGCCCAAATATAGAGTTTGGACCTCTGAATATCAAAATAATAATTTTACTCTTCCTCAACTGTTTCCAAAAATCTACCAGTTTTATGATTACTTGATGTTTTTATATAATTTCTCAAATAACTAATCAATATGCAAAATTTAAGTTCCTTATATTATATATAATAATACTATTAGTTAGCATCTTTAAGCCCTGACAAAAAAATAATGAAAATTTTAAAGTAAGTTAAAATAAATGTACTATTCTGACACTCAATTTGCAGAACTCACTGATATTTGTAGGATATTTATGATATACACACATATGAGTGCATACTAAGTATTTATTTACTAAAATATTTTCTGATAGTATTTTACACTATTTAATATGTGATTCCTAAAAGAAGAAATATAAATGGCCAATAGGTACATGAAAAGATACTCGACATCACTAATCATCAGTGAAATGCAAATCAAATCACATGAAGATATCACCTCTCATTTGTTAGAATAGTCATTGTAAAACAAAAATAAAAATTAAACAAAACCCAGACAATAAGTGTTGCCAAGGATATAAAGAAATTAGAATACTTATGTTCTGTTGGTGGGGATGTTAAATAGTGCAGCCACTATGGGAAGTAATACAGAAGTTCCTAAAACAACTAAAATAACTACCATAAGATCTAGAAATCTTATTTCTGGGTATTAATACAAAAGAATTGAAATCAATATCCCAAAGAGATATTTGTATGCCCATGTTCATTGTAGCATTATTTACAATGGCTAATAGGTGGAAGTAACCCAAATGTCTATTTACAGATGAATGGATAAAGAAACATGGCATATACGTACAATTGAATATGATATAGCCATTTAATAAGGAAATCCTGTCATATGCTAAAACATTAATGAATCTTGAGAACATTGTACTAAGTGAAATAATCCAGTCACAAAATGATTAATGCTGTATGCTTCCACTAACATGGGGTATCTAAGATGATCAAACTCATAGAAGCAGAAAGCAGAATAGTAATTGTATGAGCTTAAAGGTAGGGAAAATGGGGAGTTATTGTTCAGTGGTCATGAAGTTTCAATTATGTAGAACGAAAAGTTCTAGAAATTTTCTGTACATTTCGCTTATAGTTAACACTACTGCACTGCACATTTAGAAATGTGTTAGGAGGGTAGATCTCATATTCTTTATTTTTTACCACAATAAAAGAAATATGATTCATAATAAAACAGTTCATATTCACACAAGCTTATGTTGTTCCTTTGAAGAATAAATATATTTTGCAGCAATTGCATTTCCTGGTTCATATATTAAAGCTTGCCTGTATAAGCTGGCTGATGGTGATAAAGGTAAACGTCTCTGGCCATGGAACTCATCATGGGATATATCAGGACATAGTGACAAGCACGCAGGATCTAGAATGTTATGGACCTTGATCTGGGTTTATAATCCCTAACCTGTCATCTTGTGAACTTGATATGTTGCTACCCTCTGAGCTTTACTTTTCTCATCATGAAAAATGAGAATAAGGATAAATAGATCATATGTTTGTTCTCAAGACTAATAATATATTTCATACAAAATGGAGTGTCATGCACTTAGTACATAATAAGAGTTCTCTGAGCATCAGTATTTAATAGTAATAATAATAGTAGCAATCATAGTATTAGCAGCCATGATAGTCTTACCAGCACTGGTAATAGTAGCAGTGGTAATAGTAATAGTAATGATTGTAGAGGGAGAAAAAAGGCAATAGTAGTGATCATAAAGGTAGTAGTTTCAGTAATAGAAGTGATAGTGGTAACAGAAATAGTAATAATGGTAGTATTAATACTAAATAATTGTAATATAATAAATAAAATGATTTAGATAGCATACTTAAATGTCCAAAGAAGTATCTAATCAAACTTAGACTTTATACTCTTCATCATGTGATGCTCCCAAGCATATATTAGTTTCTGGTGAGTAAGTATAATCCCCTTGTTAACTATTCATACTCTTTGTGTTTATTGCCTTCTGCCATCCAAGAGTTGAGTGACTTCTGTCAAAGTCTTGTTTTTATTCTATTAAATTTTTATGATCTGTGTTTAAAAGGAGAAGTAGAGAACTTATATAATTATTTCTAAAAACTTTACATGCAATGCCATTTATTCAGCCTGAGTAATCTGTCTTAAATATAAATGAAAACTTAAACAAAAGGAACACCTGGGTGGCTCAGTGAATGAATGGCTTCCTTTGGTTCAGGTCCTGATCCTGGAGTCTGGGGATCAAGTCCCGCATAGGGAGCCTGCCTCTCCCTCTGTCCATGTCTATGTCTTTGCCTCTCTCTGTATGTCTCTGATGAATAAATAAATAAAATCTTTTTTAAAAAAAGAAAACTTAAAAAGAGAGGAAAAAAAAAGCATGGAATAATTACTAGAGAATTAGAGAAACAAGAGATTCAGACATTGGGTGGTCCTGCTATTCTGAAATTCCTGTCCCGAATATAAGAGGGACCTTACCCTGATGTACAAGACACGTATGCATAGGAATGCGCCTGTTCAGGCAAATTCAGCTTCTGGATTTGCTTATTAGATGTGTTCCTCAGAGTAACGTAAGGGTGGCTGCAAATAAAGATTAGGACTTTCCTGGTTCAAGATGCTTCTCTTAAAAGTAACAGAAGGAATTCTTTTAACCCAAAAACTAACTCATTGTGGGGCATCTGGATGGCTCAGTCAGTTGAGCATCCAGCTCATGATTTGGCCTCAGGTCATGATCTCAGGGTTGATATCCAGCCTCATTAGGCTCCTCACTCAGTAAGGAGTCTGCTTGAGATTCTTTCTCTCCCTATAATCTTAAAAACAAACAAACAAACAAACAAAAACTAATTAGTGAGAGACTAAACTCACATTTCAAAATAAATCACACATAATTTACTATTTTAACCAAAACTATGTAAAACCAGTTTACAGGTTTATAATATGGCAAATTAAGTCAAAGTCAATTTCTGTATTAAAAAAATGTAATGTATTATTTAAACTGCCATGAACAATGTTTAATAATCTCCATTATTATTTTAAAACAAAACCAAACTGTAGCATTTCTTATTTCAGATTGACTTAGTCATTTATTTGCCCCCAGATTGTTTTACAACTCAAACTAGTCCATATATTATTGGTCTCGGTGGTATATTAACAAACATTTATTATAGAGGGTTCTCTGTGTTTCTGTTTTGAAACAGTTCCACATTAAGCATCCAAATATGGAAACTTTCTATTGGCAATGATGTAAATATCATTATCTAAAGCTCTCTGCGTGCTGCTCCAGAAACACATGAGCTGGATGGATTACTTTTCTCGAATCTGAGTGTGATCTGTTAAGGTTTCTGGGACAGGTTTTATGTTGTTACAGAATGAAGAACTTTCACAAGCTTTCCCATATATTCTGCTGCTGTGAGTAAGTACCTTAGGCAGGGATTGAATAGAGTGGTGCAGCCTAGTAATGGGAGAGATAGATGTCAAAGTAAGATAAAAGAATCTAAGTGCCAGATGAATTTGACTCTTATGAATGTATAGTCCTGGTATTAAAGAAAAGATGCATGGAAGTCAATAGTAAAAATAAATAACTGATAATAGAAATTAATAAAAACCAATGTAGGGGAAAAAAGTAGAGACTGTATTATGCCATTTTGCTTTGTAAGCTATACCCAATTTTACCCACAACCCAGACACACAGTCCAGCTTTGCAACTGAAATAATATTTTAAGTAGGGGTAAGTAGAATGCATTTATTTCTTTTCTTAAAATTTGCTTAGAAAAAATCATCTCTTTGAATCCCAAATATAAGAGTTACTTCATACTTTTCACCATCTTCCAAGTCCTCATTATCAAGGACAACTTAATTAAGTAGAGAATGTATGTGACATGACAGAGAAAAGAGAAATTGGAATAAGATGTAGTTCTATCATAAAAATACATTTTACAAGGTCGACTATACTTCTTTTTGCAAGTATCTAATCAAAATCATGATTGCTTTTCTCTGAAGCTGCTTTATCTGGAGTTTAGTTTTGCTGCAAATATTGTCTTGTATTTTCTTCAAGTAACTTTCTATAATTATCCTCCATTGAAT
This sequence comes from Canis lupus dingo, assembly GCF_003254725.2. NCBI lineage: Eukaryota > Metazoa > Chordata > Mammalia > Carnivora > Canidae > Canis > Canis lupus. The sequence goes on along the minus strand of NC_064257.1, from coordinate 31,321,906 downwards.
TAGCAAAACCAAAGGAAACTATTTTATTTGGTCTTTGTGTTTAATGGATCTTTTCTTGCTTGCTTTTTCTGTGAGAGAGAGTTTTTTCCAAGTGCCAAATAAACTCAATTTGTGAGACTCTAATGATTTTGTCATTTCTGAAGCTATTATAGGAAAATGCCTGGAGTTCCTTTTAATCTTCCTCTCATCCCTCTTGGTAAACATCCTTAATCAATTTGAGGTTTATCTTTTGGATAATGCTATTCAGCTTTATTTTTTTTTTGTTTGGATTTCCAATTTCTGTCCTGACTTTTAATCTGTATGATTCAGAACTTGGCAATCATTAAGTGATAATATGCCAGGAAAGTCACCTGTTTAGACCAATATCATTTTTATAAATTTTTAATACATAAATTACAAATCCCTTTCTCACTAAGAAATCTTGAGCAATCAACATTGTAGTTAATGTCATTAAATGAATTGGTATCTATTGGTGATTCATGAAATAATACATTATGCTCACATTGATACTTTCCTATTACCTAATGGTTGTTTTGTTCTATATAACTTATCTTTAGATGCCTTTGGAACATCAACATGTTGCTAAAAATAATCAGACTTGAGGATAAAATCCTAACAAGCAAAAGCCTAGACATCAGCTAAATAAAAAAAATATTAGGTTAAAAACAAAAATAATGATATTAGAACTGCTCACTTATTTGGTAATTACTGATAGACCATAATCATATACATGTGGTGAGCACAATAAATTTCATACCTACAGGCTTACATACCTACAGATAGTGTCAGCTATATATTTATCAGTTCACTTAATCCAGTATTGACTATCAACTTCTAGCACTGTTCACTAAAGAAAATACCCAGTTGACATATATTATTAAAACTATTTGACTATTTTTTAAAATCTATATTATCTTCTGAACTCTCAAAGTTTGTAGTATAACAATGTTATTACTCTAGGTTACAATTACCAGAGGTATTGGCCTATATTCAAAATCCTTTTTAGAGAAATGTTACAAAATTTTTTTATTTTTTTATTTTTTTATTTTTTTATTTTATTTTATTTTTTTTTTACAAAAATTTTTTTAAAACTCTTAGGGAAAGTAATGTCCTCAAGCTTTAATGACTATCGAGCTATCTCTGGTTGGAACAATCTAGGGCACAGCCATGCCTTAATTGTGTTAATAACTTATATTCTATAAAACCACAATGTTTTTATATAGCACTTCCATGTATATCATCTCATTTTATATCCATGACAAGTGCAAAATAGACAGTTAATCTTTTTTACAAGATGAAAAAAATTATCTCAATAAAAGTCAAGTAACTTGCCCAAAGTTACAGAGTAAATGAATACGTAGAAACTAAGTCTCCTGAAAAGATCATGCACCAAATAATAGAAGATATCAAATGAGAATGGAGGTCTCCTCACCTCAGGATGAAGGCATGATTGAAGACAGTACATTACAGTTCAGTATTTATTGAACCTGTCACTATAGTTCACAATGTGCCACACTCCAGAGACAGATATTAAGTAAATAACTGTATTAACAAACATCAGTTTATAACCTAATCCAAGTATTGAGGAGGAAATGAACAGGATGCTTTGAGAAATGAACAAAAGGCTTCTGACTCTGAGAAGGGGAAGCTCTTGAGGATGGCTTATCTTAGTATGGATATAATGGATCATCTACATGAAGGAGAGATGAATGGGAAGTAGAAGAAATTTATTTTGGGGGGCAGGAAACAGCATGTTCAGATGGGTGGGGCAGGAAAACACATGGATAATTTGGGGAACTGAAAGTCTGGGATGTCTGGAGTAGAGGAAAAAGAAGAAGAAAGGTTTGAAATGAATCTGAACTAGAGGCCACCCAGTGCAGGATCTCCAAGACAGTGTCAAAGATTTAGATCTTTATCTTTGGGATGATAGGAAGCCCTGTGGAATAATTAAAAGGTGGCCGTGGTGGTATGATATGATCTTCATTTTGAAAAGGGAACTCTAGCTGCCATGTAGAGAGAATAAAGATGACAAGGCAAACTAGATTCTGGAAGATGATTTAACATTCTGGTCCAGATATCTAGGTGAGATATGAAAGCAGCTGGGCCAGGGATGATTTTGATGGCAATAAAGAGAAGTGGCAGCATTTAAGAGTTTTTTAATAAAAAAAAATTATTGATAGGACTTGGTGATACACCAGACATATGAATGAGAAATAAGGAGATGTCAACAGTGAATCTGAGGGTTTTTGTTACCCCGTAGATAGTAGATAAAAGTGATTAGATGAATACAACTCTTCAACTGTATATATGTATTTGTGAGAAAAAGCAAACTAGGGGACAAACCATAATAGTAGCTAACATTCATAAAGTGTTTACTATGTGTCAACACTGATCCAGAGACTTTATTATTCCTTTACCCTGACCAACAAATCTATGAATTGGTACTATCATCCACAGTTTACAAATAAAGAAACCGAGACATGGAAATTTGAATACTTTGCTGAAAGATACATACTTGGTAAGAGATAGAGCTGGAATTTGAAATCAGGCAGTCAGTTCTAGATTCAGTTCTCTGGACCAATACATACCCTGCTTTTATACGGTAATATCATTTTCAAAATAGTTTATTTCCATTGTCAATTCCTGATATCAGCTGCAAAAATAGATCGGCACAGTTCTTTCAATAAAACAGGTCTCCAAAAGACTGTATTGATGTCAGAGTAAAAAGTAGATTCACCCTAACTCTATATTAGGCCTGATGAACCTACCAAAATAAACAACCACATATTTCATAGTATAGATAAACTTCTTATACATTGAATTTGTTGCTGTCATTATTCTACATCAAGCAATTCAATTCAAGTCACCTTGGTCCTCCTAGTTCCTTTGACATATTAAACAAAATTCTAAATTACAATGAGCTCAAATCTTCAATGACAGCTTCATGTCATAGTAACAGTTTTGAATTGTTTGCTGAATATCAGACAATACCTAAGTTTTTCTCTGCACATAGAGGAAATTGGCTATGTGCCACTTATCAATGCAGTTGAATTATTTGCACTATGGAATCACATAAGTCTGTAATTTAACTACCAATTTAAACAAATGTCTTTTAAAAGATTAGAAAATATACAGCCCTAATATGAGAGGTTATTAGGCTCACAGACATTGCCTGCCACACGCCAGGCAAAACAATTAAAGGCTGTAGAAATATCTAAAACCCTGAACAGATTACAGAAGATCAAACTGAAGAAGGACTGGCTTAAGCATCATAAAAAGCTACTACTTTTGCATTGGCAATTCATTTGCCAACTCCTACCTCAAAGATAACTTTTTAGGGTGTATAATCCAGTTGAAGAAAATGAAAGCATAAATTTATCACATAAGACAAAAAGATGGATCAGAGGGTCTTCAACATGACTTGAAAGTATAGCTACTCCTGTGAATTTGGCAGAGAAGGATATAAGTATATAATTAAGGTCTCAAATATATGGAATCCATCTTTCAGTATGGGAAGTTGAGTAAACAGAATAGGTGAATATATAAACAAAAAAGTTAAAAGCCAATCCTCTGACAGTTTGCTTCTAGTGATCTCCTAAAGATTTGCCCCTCATTTTCTATGAGATAATTTGACTTTGTAAACAAAAACTTGGTTTTTAACAACTTTTTATGTAGAGGACATTGTCTCTATTGTGATTGACTTTAGGAACTCAATAATTTCATAGTGTCATAATTCAATAATCCTCCCTGAATTTGAAACTCACAAATGAGCCCAATGGAGAGATGTTAGACAAGAGGAACTAATGGACTCTATGTTGAACTAGATTGTATACAGGGAGGTGGTGGTGCTACTAGCACAATACAACTGTTAAGTACAAGATTGGGGCCCAGTGTTAACTTACTGTTTGATTGCTTTTTTGTTCTTTCCTTGATACTCCAAAGAATTCTTATTTAGATGTGGGTTCAGCTAAAAAAATAAAAATAGCAAGGAAGCAAGGAAAGTAAAAGAGAGGAAAAAAACAAAAAAACAAAAAACACTGTTCATGCCAAAAAAAAAACAAACATCCCTGCCAGCCAAGTACTGACCTTCTTCTGCCATTTAGTGACACATGGCATTAGGGAATAAAATTCTACACTTAATGAGTTTGGGGGAGGAAAGGAAAGATATCCCTTCTAAGATGCTCTTTCGGGGAATGGGGCCCTAAAGAGAATTTCTACTTATCTCACACTTTGCAATATGGTGTAGGTTATCCTCAGACTTGGAGGGGGATCATGTCCATATTGCCAGGAGAAGAAAGGAGTGAAGGATTCAAGAGCAGAGCCTAGAGCAGATTTAGAAATGTAGGGTCAGTAATTTGTGGAAAAGGCCTGTACAGTCTTTGAGAAAGCCTGCAAAACTGATGAGTGAAAATGCTGTCATCATATCTAGAACTAAACAAAGCAAAAAATGTTAATCATTTTCAATGCTAAACTCCCATAATTTTCTAGAAACACGGAGCTTATTAAAGTCTTCTGGACTATAAGTTAAATTACGTGAGGCAAAACTGCTAAGTAAAGAAAGGCATCAACTAATTCATTGATTGGGATCCCCCATACAGAGTTATGAAACTGTATCATTGTGCTGGGTACTTTGCCAATTAAATTAAGTAGGCCTGGCATGTTGCCTTTGAGGAGAGAGTAAATCCTGAAGTTTTACTTAATCCTATCTCTTCTCCATAATTCCCTCAGAGAAAACCAAACTTGATTCTTTTCTGTTGAGAGTAATTTAGCCTCTTTACAAAGAGTTCCCTATCTCCACCGTCTTACTGCTCCCCTGATACACCTTTGAAAACAGGCAATAAATATATCAAATTCATGTGGTTCTGATTCCTCTTACTACCTCATACTGCATTCAGAATAACTTATTGTTTAATATTATTTATAGCAGTAAAAAGAGCATCCCAATAGTTTCCAGATGTTAGAAACATTTAAAAACAGAGTTGATTCAGACATCAGGATTATAGACACTAGAAATGAAGCTATTTCTCACAAAGCTACAAACATCTTCTATTCTGTTTTCTTTTCCAAAATAAAAAATTCTGACTATAAAAGCAGTGCTTGCTAATCATAAAGTATTCAACTTGTCCTCAAGTATACGAAGCAGAAAATGAAAGTCCCTTTAGGCTTCTTTTCCTGCACAGACTCCTACAACCTGACCCCTTCCCTATAAATAACTGCTGTTGATACCTTGGTGTATTTCCTTCAGGGATGTATGTTTTTGTTTTTGTTTCATACATTACATATAGGTAGATGATAAATAGGTCAGCAGATAGATTGAAAAATAGGTACACGTTTGTGCACTAAAATCCCATCACCTTCTACATTCCGTTTTGCTGTTATCACCTTAATAACATTGACATAGACTTTCCCTTTCCAATTATTAAAGTCTTGATGGTATTCTGTGGATGTTCCATAAGTGATTTAGCCAATCCACTATTGACAAACATTGACATTTTCTCAACAAAATGGGACGTGAAAGAAAGAAACTTTAAAGTCCAATTGAGTTTGAAACCTCAACTTAAAAATCTACATTGTGATTATGGAGAGTTATTTTTTTAAAGCACCTCTCTGGCTTTGAGACTGATTTGTACTCTAAATTGAATGGTTCAATATACTGGGTGTCTTATAGTATCTAAGTGTCCAGCAGGGCAGATTTATTTGTCATTAAAGGTTTATATCCTTGGTGTAAATTAATGAGCAGATTTTCGTTTCTTTAATTTTTCTCAAGTACTTATTATCAAATTCAACTGGAATCTATATAAAATATTAACAAATGAATGAATGATTTGATCATAGATAAGGAAGAACTTGATAATTACACTGATTATCACACAGTGATACACACTCCTACACAGGAGTGTGCAGAGAATTAATTTATGAGATAATAATGGCTGGTCTGGAAAAGCAGAAGAGAAAGTAGATAACTATAATCTTAAAATTAACCTTATTTTGTTAATTTGCTATTGGAATTTAAAATTATTTGGGGAAGAAAAAAAGCACAATATTCCTTTTTCTAAAAATTAATTGTCATAGCTTATTATTTCTCCTATTGAAATTCAAAAACATTTTTAAAATAACTTTTTAAAAATTATTATCAGAGTTTAGATTACTTAGCTTTGTTCTTTTCATTTGAAGGTGTTCCATTATTATGGTTTGATTTATAACATATTGGCCACCATATGGGGAAAGAAGAAAAAAATCCATGAAACATGGTAAATTTAGCATTCAGTGTCTATTGAACTTTTTTTCTTTTTTACTATCTTAAAATTTAATTGACTAGCAAAATGAGCAACACTGAGTTTATTTAGAAAAAAAAAAAATCTATCAGTCAAGTCTCAAAACCACTTAACCAAAGAAACTTTGTTGGGAACCTGGATGGCTTAGTCAGTTGAGTTTCCCACTCTTGACTTCAGCTTATGTCATGATCTCGGGGTCATGAGATGGTGCCCCACATAGGGCTCTATGCTCAGCAAGTAGTCTGCTTGTCCTTTCTCCTCTTCCTCTACTCTTCACCTCGTGTATGTTCTTGCACACATTCTTTCTCTCAGATAAATAAATCAACTCTTAAAAAAAAGAAACTTTGTTATTCAAGTGCACATTTAAATTGTGGAGAATTAGCTATATTCCATAAAATTATATGGCCCCTTTATGAGAGTCCTTCCAAATATTAAAAATTTCCCTGAAAAGTGATTAGATTTACATAACACTTTTCACTATGTATATAATGCTCCATAGCCTCACTATGTGTTTCATTACTATTGTCCTTATGCTATAATTGGAGAAAATAAGGAATCAAAAGCAAATAAATAATAAAACATATACAGAGAATTGATCATCTGCATAATGTGAGAATTTGGATGGTATAAGGACAAGAAGCTACACTCCTTTTTGTTGATTTTGGTGGTTTCTGCAGAGTTCCAGAGATTTCCTTTACTATAGAGGCTGTTGTGCCCAATGGAATGAGTTCTAGACCAAGAAACAAAAGTTCATTTCCCTATTGGTTGAAAGTGGGGCTTTTCTTTCTTCTTTGATAAAAAGAACTTAAATATCTAACTCTCTCAAGCATGAGTGAGAGATAATTTTGAAAGTGCTTTGTAAATTTTGAAATGCTATGCCATTTGTAGAAAATATGTTACTATTAAAACTATCATATGATCTTGGTATTTACAGTCTTTGTTCCCTAAGTATACCTCCAATCTTAATTATCTGTCACTACTCTAAGATAATTCTGCAATTATCATTAGTTTATGTCTCTTTTCTTCTATTCTCTATTTACCAGCCCACCAGATTTGGATTCAGCATTCATAAGAGAACAAGAACCAGTGAGAATGTAAACATGTTTAATCATCTAACCCAAATTATCTGATAGAACTGTGTATTGATGTTCATTGTCAATAGCTATAACAGATCTCATATTGGCTTGGTAAATTCTTTCCAAAGTACTTATTTTTTCAATACCAAGTTTGTATTTAAAAACTTTGTAGATCACCTGAACTTCTCTCTTGAGAAGCATTTTGGAACTAATTATTTCCTATTGTTTCTCTATATTGAAATGGCACATACCTCACTTATGACATAGAAAAAGCAGATGGAGCTGGAGGCAGGGGAGAAGGTAGCACACATGATTTCACTATGTCAAACCAAAAGAATAAGTTATATGAAAAGCATAGAATTTTATTCCATAAACAGATGGAAAGGAAAAAATGAAATTTTCTATTTGCAGATACCACAATTTTCTACAATGAAAATCCCAAGGAATCTAGAAAACACTCCTAGAACCAATAAGTAAGTTCAGCAGGGCATCAGGATTTAAGATAAACATAAAAAAAAAATCAATTGTAGGGATGCCTGGGTGGCTCAGGTGGTTAAGCATCTGCTTTTGGCTAAGATCATGATCCTGGAGTCCGTGGATCCAGTTCCACATCAGGTTCCCTGCTCAGCAAGGGGTCTGCTCCTCCCTCTGCCCCTCACCCCCACCCATGCTCTGTCTCGCTCTCAAATAAATAAATAAAATCTTTTTTAAAAATCAACTGGATTTATATTATTAGAAATGAATATGTGGGCAATGAAATTAAAATACAAATAAACACATTTACAAAGTTACATGTAAATCTACAAAACAGGTACAGTACTTGTATGCTGAAAAATTATACATCCCTGATGAAAGAAATTTTTAAAAATCTAAAAAAATAGAGACTACCGTGTTCTAGAATTGGAAGATTCAACATAATAAATGTAACAGTTCTCCCCAAAATGATATACAAGATTACCTTAAAACTTATAGGGAAAGGCAAAAGAACTAAAATAACCAAAACAGTTTTGATAAAGAAAAATGAAGTGGGAGGAATCACCCTATCTGATTTGAAAACGGATTATACGCAACTTCCATAATCAAGACTGCTTTGTATTGGTGAAGGGATAGACACATAGATCAATGGAACAGAATAGATCCACCCAGGTATACCCAACTTCTATATGACAAAGATGAAAAATAAATTCAATCAAGAAAAGATAGTCTTTTGAACAAATGGTGTTGAAAACAGTAGACATCTATAGGCAATAAGAAAAAATATATACAGGAATCATTAAATTCAAAAAGGATGACAAAATTAAATGTTAAGTCTGAACTACAAAACTTAAAACTTAGAAAAAAAATTGAGAAAATCTTTGGAATCAAGATCTAGTAAAAGAACTCTTAGTCTTGACACCAAAGAATAATACTAAAAATTAAAATTTGATAAATTGGAGTTCACCAAAATTAAAAGCTTTTGATGTGAGAAAGGCTTTATTACAATGATGAAAAGATAAACTACAGAAAAGGAGAAAGTCTGTGTATAGACATACTTGACAAAAGAATGGTATCTAAAATATATAAGAACTCTAAGCAGTAAAAAGAAAAAAAATCAAACAATCCAACTGGAAAATATGCCAAAGATCTAAAAAGATATTTTACCAAAAGAAATGTTCATATGGTAAAAAAGCACATGTAAAACATCATTAGTCATTAGGGAAATGCAAATTAAAAATGGAATGAGTAAATACATATCACAATGACTAAAACAAAAAATCATGAAAATGCCAAATGCTGGTCGGAATGCAGAAACTGAATCATTTGTTCATTGCTGGTGGGAGTGTAAAGTGATAGCCACTATGGAAAACTGTTTCTTGGTTTCTTAAAAAAACAAAACATGAAACTGCCATATGACCTGAAATTGCACTTCTGGGCATCTATCTCTGAGAAATAAAAGCTTATGTTCACACAAAAACCTAAACACAAATGTTTATAGCAGATTTTTTTTCATAACCGTCCAAACCTGCAAACAAACCAGATGTCTTTCCATGAGGGAATGGTTAAATGAACTGTGATACCCCCTACCACGGAAGACCATTCAACAGTAAAAAGGAATGAACTGCTGATACATGCAACAACCTGGACAAATCTCCAGAGAGTCACGCTGAGTTATTGCCAATCCCTAAAGGTTACATACTGTATCATTTTATTTGTGTAAAATTCTTGACAAAATTATCAAAATAGGAAATGGATTACTGGTTGCCTAGTAAGGGATTAAGGGAGGGGGTGGGCATTAGAGAGAAGTGTGGCTGTAATAGAGCAACAGGAGGGAGCATCAGGCTAATGAAACTGTTCTCTAGCATGACTGTATCACTGTCCATATACCAGCTCTGATACTGTACTATGGTTTTGCAAGGTAACAGCATTGGGGGAAACTGGGTAGAGTACATGAGATTTCTCTGTATTGTTCCTTTCCGTTGTACTAAATTGTCCCAAAGGAAAAAGGTTAATGTAAAACAAATAATGCTCCTAGAAGAATTGCTGCATTTTCTGGCTTAATACTGCATTAGTTTAAAAGAGCTACTCTATGGGCCCCTGGGTGGCTCGAATTGGTTGTGTCTGCTTTCACCTCAGGTCATGATCTCTGAGTCCTGGAACTGAGCCCCATGTGGGGCTCCCAGCTCAGTGGAGAGTCCGCTTCTCCCTCTGCCTCTCCCCCTTGCTCATCCTCTCTCTCTCTCTCTCTCACATGAATAAATTAAATCTTTTTTTTTTTTTTAAAGAGAGTGCTACTCTAAACAGCTGAAAACTAAAAACTTAATTGACTGCTAAAGCTTAGAAAACCAATATACGGTTGCTATTCTTGGTCCTGTTGGTTGAACTTGAAATTGTGATGATTTCTGTCATTAGAAATAATGGTAGTTCATCATTTTTGCAGGACAGTCTTCCATTAATTAAGATTAATGCTGGGGAAATTCCACTTATTTCAATTTAAAAAGAATACTTGCCATTTGCAAAGTATTCTCTCCCACCCCGGCCACATTCTATCCCAGTGACTCTGCTGCTAAAAGGAACACAACTTTGATCTGATGTTTATGCTTTGGGGGCTAGTGTGGACTCATGCAGGGGTTCAACAAAGACTTCTGATACACTGAAACTGCAGAACAACTCCAACTGGCTTAGCTCTGTGATCTTTAAATAAGATTGCTATTTGTTAGTTCTCTCACCAGGCTGAAAAATCGAAGTATTGAAATAAAATTCATTTTTCAATTGCATCTCTGGGAAAAGAAGAAATTGTATGTTTCTGGAACAAATATTACACAGACATGCACACACACATGCATATTCACATACAAACACACACATTTTAAAGAACTTTCAGTGAAAACATTTTTGAAACAATAAATAATAAAATATCAAAAATAGGACTAGTTATGTGTATTTTATCAAAATAAAAATAACACCAGGGCATTTGGCTGTCAGTTAAGCAGCCAACTCTGAATCTCAATTCAGATCTTGATCTCAGGGTCATGAGTTCAAGCCCTGTTTTGGGCTCCATGCTGGATGTGGAGTCTACATTAAAGATAAAGATAAAAATAAAAATAAAAATAGTATTTATTAACATATACTCTGAATCAGATTGTGGGCAGTAGTTCACACACATTATCTCTTTTCCTTATGAGTTCTTAAAAGTAAGAATCTTCCTATTTTGGAGATAAGAAAACAAATTTAGAGAGGTAAAGTGACTTATTTGCCCAAGGTAGCATAGTTAGTAGAGATAGAAAATAATCATTGAATGACTGATAAGTTAAAATGTGTCACTGTTATTAGTATTTTTAAGTTTTTAAAATTTAAGTTTTCAAAAAAATCTTACGTGATTAAAAACTATAATTATTATTCCATTTTAACCAATGAGAGACTTTGAGTAACTTGTGCATGATCTTGCAGTTGATGTATGGTAGTGCCAGGATTCAATTAACATAGCCAAATTCTAAGCCCACTTCTTAATAAATATTTCCTACTGAAAAATGAGAGGTCCAGAATGCAGCTTCTTGCTTGGGAATAAATGAATTCCTATCTAAATACACATACACGCATCTCATCTGAATACATACTTGCACATACATTCAGTGGGAATAATTTGTGTGCTTTAGATCTCGTGATCTCATTTCTAACATGTCCATGGTAGAAAATAAAATCATTTTAATCTTCTTTACATAAATTTTGGCATTAATAGCTGTCTTAGCTTGGTCTGCCTAACAAAATACCATTAACTGAGTGGCTTAAACAACAGAAGTGGGTTTATTTCTCAGTTCTGGAGACTGAAGATCAAGATCAAGGTGTAGGCAAGATAGATTTCATTCTGTGGCCTCTTCTCTGACTTATAGGTGGCCCCCATATTACACTGTGTTCCTATTATTTCTTCTTTGTGCATACACTGGAAGGGAGAGTAAGCCAGGTATCTGGTGTTTCTTCTTGTAAAAACTGTCATCTCATCATGACAGCACCACCCTCATGACCTAATCTAACCCAAATTACTTTCCAAAGGCCACATCTCCAAATATCACATTTGGAGGTAAGGCTCCAACACAAAAATTTTTTGGGTGGGACACAGTCTATAAAATAGTTTATTCTTATTAGTGTGAGAAATATACAAAAAAAAATGCGCAAACTTGAAAAAATTATTAATATTTTATTCTTCCAAATTCTACTCTTCAGATATGTTTCCCTCTTTAATCAGACAAACACATAGGCTTCAGATAAAAAATCATTTGGCATTTCATTAACATGTCAAGTTTCACAAAAAAATAATTCTTCAGCCAAAAATAGAAATAGTAAAAAAATCACAAATAGACAATTTTCATTTCTAGCCACGATGAAGCAACACTCCTTGACTTAAAATCTTGAAATTTTGAAAAAAAATTAAATACTTTAAAAAATGGGGTAAGTTTATAAAACACTGGTTTCATACATTGGACAGCAAGCAGCTCAGGACTGTGATCCCTGAGAGAACAGAAACAAATAATGTAATCCATATGATTGTACCAGCTTATAGTTTGTATAAAATTCTCAGGATGCAGGACAAGAAGAAATAGAACAAACAGAGCTTGCTGGTGAGAGAGAAATCACAATTCAGAGGGGTCAATGTGTCTAAAAGGAGGGGACTTTGGAGAGAGACCTTTAGAAACAGGCAGAGGAGTCTCAATTCATTGTGTCCACTTCTGTGCACATTGGAGAGGAAACTTCTAAGACCAGGAAAAAAGAAAGAAAAAAAAAAAACTTACCTGGAAGGAGTAATTGAAATCTTTCCAGGACTCACAAAGGGCTGGAAAGAGTTTGTGTTCCCAAGAGACAGAGTGAAAAATGTCTCATAATACTGAAGACATCAGAACATTCTTACCAGCATGGCCTTAAACTAATGCTCAGGACTCATCCTAAGAAATTTTAAACTATGCATTACTAGGTCAGTTTTCAAGAGAATGTTGAAAAGACTGTTTTTTTTTTAACTAGATATTATTAATGAATTTTATTTTTCATTTTTTGAGGAAACTCTATACTATTCTCCATGATGGTTGTACATTCACATATTCCCACCAACAAAGCACAAGGGTTCCCTCTCTTCCATACCATCAGCAACACTTGCTATCTCTTTTCTTTTTGATAATAACCATTCTAATAGGTGTGGGGATATCTCACTGTCATTTTGATTTGTTTTTCCTTAATGTTGAGCATCTTTCCATACACCTGTTGGCTATCTGCTTGTCTTCTCTGGAAAAATGTCTATTCAGTTTCTCTATTTTTTAATTGGATTATTTGTCTTTTTGCTATTGAGTTCTAATTGTTCCTTACATTTACCTTCTTATCTGATAAATGATTTGTAAATTTTTTCTCCCATCTCTTAGGTTGCCTTTTCATTTTGTTGATGGTTTCCTTTGCTGTGAAGAAACTAAACGTAGTCCCACTTGTTTATATTGCCTTTTGATACCTATGATTTTGGTATCAAAACTCATTGTCAAGACCAGTGTCAAGGACCTTTCCCCCTATGTTTTCCTTTAGAAGTTTTGTAATTTCAGGTCTTACATTTAGGTCTTTAAATCCATTTTTGAGTCAATTTTTGTTAGGGGTGTAAGATAGCGGTCCAGTTTCATTCTTTAGCTTATGGATATCCAGTTTTCCCAAAACCATTCATTGAAGTGACTTTCTTTCCCCATTGTGTCAAAGGTTAGTTCACCATATACATGTGGGCTTATTTCTGGGCTCTCTCTTCTGTTCCATTGGTAAGTGTACACTGATGAATGAATAGACAGAAAATATGGTATGTACAAATGTTATAATGGGATATTATTCAGACATTAAAAAGAAGGAAACCCTGTTATTTGCCAACACATGGACAAAACTGGAGGACATTATATTAAATGAAATATGCCAGGCAGAAAAAGACAAAAACTTAATGGTGTCACTTATATGTGGAATCTAAAAAATAGAAAAATAAAAACTCCTAATTTCATAGAAACAGAGGGTGCAGAACCTGAAAAGTGGAGAAATAGAGAGATATAGGTCAAGGATATAAATTTTCAGTTATAAGATAAATAAATTTTGAGGATCTAATGTACAGCATGGAGCCGATAGTTAATAATATGGTATTATATGCTTGAAATTTGTTGAGAGTAGTTCTTGAGCATTCTCATTATGAGAGAGAAAGAGGAGGGAGAGAAAGAGACACATGGAGAGAGAGATAATTATATGAAGTGATGCATTAACTAACTTGATTATGATAATCACTTCACAACATATATGTGTACCAAATCTTCATGCACTTGAATTATATACAATTTATTTGTCAATTATTCCTCAATAAATTTGAGGGAAAAGTAGTTATAAATGCTATGGTTAATGTAGTCACATAGACTGTGATGGATATATACTAGACTCAATATAAATAGCAGTAACATGACTTTCTGGACTATAATAACTTCCTCAAAGGATAATAAACATTATGTTATATGGCTTTTCCCTCTCCTTTTAAATTTTCCTTTCCTTTCTACTTGCTGTCTTTCCTTCCTACCAGGTGCCTATATAAAACTTAAACACTGAACACACTGACCCTTCAGTGTAGTTCTGTTCTGACAGTATCATCTAAGTCTCCTGCACTGACCTCTTACACCACTCTGTTTTCTCTCTGCCAAACTGTATTTTGTAATAACACAATACAACCCATCATACAAGAAACTGTTTTCTTACCTATTCACCTACTGCCTTGAGTTAATGATAATCCATATTTTGATATCAGGAATTTCACTGTATTTACTGCTAATGTTATCAAATATTATATATTACTTTTAAGTATATGTTAGTAAAGAGCTGGATGTTAGTAACTGATAATGCTTGAATAATACATCATACAAGATAATTCACTTTACCTCTCTAAATAATGGACCTGGTATCTATCTACAAACAAGAGTTCAAAATTATCCACTTTCCTTTGCTACAAGGAAACATGATATATGTCTGTAATGGATGCAACTGGAGAGAGTAAAACTAGACATGAAACAATGATAAACTCCAATATCCAGTCAGGAAAACTTCCATAGCTCTGGGTCTTTGATTATTAATGTTTGTAAAATCATATTTTATGCACCAGTGCTTTAAACTATGCTGTTTTGACTTTGTTGGATTATGTGTTTGATTCTTCTAGCCTTCAAAAGGAAAGAAATAATGATAGATTTCTTAGAGCAGAACAAAACAAAGTGTGTTGTTAACTATGAAAAATAATATTTAGGAGGCTACAGAGTAAAGAACAAAATTTATTGTGCATTTTGCATTGTATGTATATATATATATATATATATATATATGCTCTTTTTAAGGATTTCTAAGTAAGTTACAAATTTTTGATGTAGTTTCATAAAGTCAACAATAAGATAGTTCAACTGTATATGAAATAGAGGTAAATTTTCAGCAAATTACGATTGGACACAAAGAATGATAGTCCTATATAAGTATGTAGATAGTTTACAAAAATATATTTATAGTATTGCCTATCATTCTATATTATTTGGGTGTAGGCTCTCTATATAAAGTTGTAATTTTTTAATATACGCACATTTATATATTATAGTATCTGATGGCAATGGATAATGATTGTTGAATCTTCTAATCTTGAATTGGCTATACCTCACTTTCCATATTAGAGTTTATAATGCCATAGATTCCCTGCATCATTTAAACTTCTTTTTGTTGTTATACTCACTGAAGGGATGACAAAGGCCCACATTGTAAGATTATGTTTATGCCTAAAAGTACCAAAACATCTTTTAATTTGTAATAGCTATTAGTTTCATACATTTCAAAAATATTTATTTTAATAAGAAAATACTTGATTGCTATAGAAATTTTAGAAAACATGGAGAAGTGTAAAAAGCTTAAAAATACAATAATATGCAATTTAAAATTCTGAAAAAAATACTCTTAACATTTTTCAGTATTTCTTTTAGCCTTACACACATGCACGCATACACACACATCCCATAAAGAACACTAATCTGCAAACTCATTGTGTCATACACTGGGAAGAATGATTTATACAAAGTAAAATTCCCCCATATTATCAGCAAACATATTCATTATTGCCTCTTATATTAAACAATGTCCTGGAGATCCTATCTATCAAAAGTAGGAAAATATAAATTAAAAATATAAGGAATTCAAAGATAGCAACAACATTATAATTGTCCTCAGATAAAATATTATCTATTCAGAAAACTCAAATGAACCTATATCCAAATTATTAAAATTAATTAACAGAGAATTAATTAACATAAGATAAATTATTTTTAAAATCATATTTTTATACTTCAGCAAACTTGAAATTCTGAAATACAATATTAAAAAATATAATCTTCTTAATAGCAACAAAATGAAGATAAAAAATGCAAGCCATTGGAGAAGATGATTAAATATCATAAATATGACAAATCTCTCCTTATAAACATACAATTCCTGAGATTCCAAGAAAAATCCAAAGGTTTTTCATAAAACTTAAAAGAAGGCTTTAAAAAGGTATATGCAAATAAAAATTTCTAAGCATTAAAGACATTATTGGAGAATAAGAGGAAAAAAGAAGAGTAACATGCAGGTATTTCCTCAACTGGATATCAAGATGATTATAATGCTGTATTGATAAAGGCAATGTGGTATTTCAAAGAAATAGAAAAAAGAGACTAACGGAACAGAATAGAGTCCTCAGAGACAACGCCACGTATGTATGAAAATGACTTAAAATGGTCATTGTAGATCAGTGGGAAAATAATAATTTCAATATAACTTCAATAATAGCTTTCCATATGTTGATGACAATGATGATGATATAAAAATCAGTTTTCTACTTCACGCCATACACAAAATCAATTCTGGGGGATTACTGTCTCACATATGAAAAGCATTATTTTAAAATTTTTGAAGAAAATATTTCCCTCAGAGTAGGATAAAAGCGTTTTAGACAAAAACATAATTCATAAAATAAAATATTAATTCCAATACACTAAAATAAAAGACTTGATTATCACAAGCCTCATTCAAAAAACACGAAAAACCAAGCCGCAGGAAAAAGAAGATACATTTGCAAGATATTGAATAGAAGATAATTGGTATTTAGAATACATAAATAATGGGACACCGGAGTGGCTCAGTGGTTGGGCATCTGCCTTCGGCTCAAGTCATGATCCTGGAGTCCCAGGATGAAGTCCCACATCGGGTTCCCTGCAAGGAGCCTGCTTCTCCCTCTGCCTGTGTCTCTTCCTCTCTCTCTGTGTCTCTCATGAATAAATATTTTTTTTTAAAAAAAGAATACATAAGTAATACTCTCTTGTTACTCTTTGCTCCAATAGAAAAAGTGGTGCAATAGAAAACAGCAAATACAATAGATGAATGATTCACTGAAATCTTATTAGCCAAAGGAAAAAAAAAATGTTTAAAGATATTGTATCTCACTTGAAATCAAGAAAATACAAATGAAAATCAGGGTGATAAATAATTTAATACTTCAATATTTTATAAAAATTAAGAAGTCAGCATTGATTTACAAATGTTACAGTTTCGTGGATCTGAAACTGGGCCTCATATAGTGGGGGAAGGAGAAACAGAAGCAGACCATTCCAGACTGTTAGGTGGCAGCTTTAATAAGTAAGAGAACTCAGGGAAGGGAGAAGAAATGGGTAGGAAATATCAGAAAGGGAGACAGAACATAAAGACTCCTAACTCTGGGAAACAAACTAGGGGTGGTGGAAGGGGAGGAGGGCAGGGGGTGGGGGTGAATGGTTGACGGGCACTGAAGTGGGCACTTGAC
The DNA here is from genome assembly GCF_003254725.2 of Canis lupus dingo. Lineage (NCBI taxonomy): Eukaryota > Metazoa > Chordata > Mammalia > Carnivora > Canidae > Canis > Canis lupus. The sequence continues at coordinate 31,304,231 of NC_064257.1, read as the reverse complement.
GGGATGAGCACTGGGTGTTATTCTGTATGTTGGCAAATTGAACACCAATAAAAAATAAATTTATTATTAAAAAAATTAAATTAAATTAAAAATTAAAAATTAAAAAAAATAAAAAAATAAAAAATAAAAATGTCTTTAAAATTAAAAAAAAAAAAGTAAAAGAACTTGATACAAGGCTTATCTTCAGTGGTCACAAGACTAGTAAATCTCTGTACCTGCCCTCCAGAATCTTAAAAGTTTATACAGCATCTTTAGTAGGGTTCAATCACATATATTGTCCAGATAATCTCAGTAACGCATTGTTTTCTCAAGATCGTGTTGTTGAAAAAGGCTCCCAATGTGGGACCAGTGGGCAGTGCTTACATTTCCAAGGACAAGGTTGAGAGTGAGGAGCCTCTGAGTAAAGCCTCTTGCTTTACTCTAGCCTTCAGGTCAATCAGTGGCCAAGTTCTCTTGATGACTTCTTCCAATAGTCAACAATACCTAATGTTATGGAGGACATAGAGCAGAAGGTATTCATAGACTGCTAGTAGAGGTGAAAACGTTGCAACCCCTTGAGAGAGAATATTTGATAAAGATATGCTATCCCTTTATCCACCAACCCACTCCCAGATACATAATCTGTAGAACTCATGCACTTGCCCAAAAAGTCAAGTAAAAGAATGTTCATAGCAGAAATATTTATAATAGGAAAAAATAGGAATAGCCTAATTGTCTAACAACAAAAGAATGGATAAATTGTGATATCATAACATGATTTAATACAAACAACTATGAAAATAAAATAAATTTCAAAAATCAACATGGATAACTCTCAAGAAATGAGTAATAAACATAAGATACAGAAAGTAAAATAGCAAGGATAGGTATGTGTGCTACATATCCAAGCACACGCATACAGGCACACATATGAAGAGTATGAAAGCACACGTGGAAACGATAGACTTCCGAGTCAAGATAGAAGCCACCCCATGCTAGTCTTGGGGCAGCAGAGGGATGTAGTCAGATAGTAGCACTACATAGGCTACTTCAACTGCCTATATATAGGCATATATAATATATATATATTATATATATATATATAATTTTATTTCTTAACTAAATACTATTTACTATTTACTTGTATTATTTGTTATGTGTCTAAGGTTCTATAGTTCCTTGAAGAGTGTGCAGCATGGCGCAGATGAAAGATGCACAGTTGGAACTATGGCATAGAGCAAAGAATAACAAGAGAAAAGTTCTCTAATGAGGAATACTTAGGAGTTCAAATCATTACTTGGGAAGCAGAGGTTTCTGGCTCAGGATCTTAAGCTGATGGCTTCACTAACCAACACAGGGAATGCGTGGGGAAGAATATGAGGCAGCCCAGCCCTCTGTGTCTCAATGTGTGTGTGTGTGAAGATTATCTGGCTGTTATTACTGAGCCATGCTTCATTCTCATGTCCTTGAGTCAGATTAACAGTTTCTGGGAAGTTTATCTGCAAGTCCTAGTTTCCACATGTATTTATATTACTACAGAGTACAAATCTTTCCATCATTTTGTAGTGGAGTGCAAAAGGTCAAACATGTAAAATGCAGGGTTGGGTTATTGCAAGGTTAAAGAAATGACCATAGTGAGTCTGCTGTGGGGAGAGGTGCCAATCTCAAATCAAATTATAATGGGATTCTGGTTATTGCAGTTTCACTCAATCTCCTGTTCCAACATGGATTTACAAAATCATTGACCATCTGAGCTGCAAAAGACCTCATGAAACACTTTGGCCCAGACCTGCGCTGTCGGCATGTGGATAACTAAGGCATTCCAGACAGATGCTTTTTTAATGGCTGGCCTCTGACTCTTCTCCAAGTTCCCCATGTTCCACTTAGCCTTATATTGCTTTTCAGCTTTTCAGTTGGAGAGGTGTTTTGTTTTGTTTTTTAACATGGAGTTTCATTTAAGTTAAAAAAAAAAATCCTTTCCTTCTATGTACCATCTAATCTTTACATACAGAATTGTGATTGAGTTAATATAATTTGATTGATATAGACTAGGAAACAATACAATTTTATTTCTTTTAATAAATTACAATCCTTTAGAAGTTGAATAATTTAAAATTAGGTTGAACAAAGCATTTGATTGTGATTGGTAATCATGCAGCGGCAGGGGGCTAGTCAGGATAATAATGAGGAAGGAAGAAATAATGTTTCTCTATGTTTAGAACCAACCCAAATCTTGTGGATTCTTAGTTTCAGACCAAATTTAAATTGCCTTGTGGAGTTTGTTTACTCTTGGGCAGACATGACTTCCTGTTTCTCCGGGGGAAAAACAAGCTTTGCACAGTCCTAAAATAATCTTACAAGGCTTTGGGGGATTTTCTTTTGCTCTTATGAAACATTTGGGTAAGTTAAAGAAATCATAATCATAAAAATATTAAATTTCATTTTCCACAACATGAACTTTATGAGACTTTACAAAATTTTTTAAAAATTTACACCATCTCAAAAACTGATAAAAGAATACTAAAATGAATATTAAACATGCATCCATGGCAGTGTTAATATATTTGACTTCTAAATTTCAGTATATATTTTTTTAAATACTCATTAATAATACATAGCACCCCTTGTAGAACTACATCATGAACTCCATGAGGTAAGTGACATGTCTATCTTAATCATCAGTCTATTCCAGGGTTTAACAGTGCTTGATCCATTGTAGGAACTCATTGATTTTCTCCCTACATGGAAAATATGGGCTGTTTTTATTCATAAAAATATAGTATTTTTTCTTAATATTCATATTGTTTTTAGCAAATGGTGTTAGGACAACTAGATATCCACACGCAAAAGAAGGAAGTACAACCCTGACCTCGAGTACAAAAATTAATTCAGAGAACAAAAAACACCTAATAGAGCTTAAGCCATACAGCCACCAAAAGATACACATCTTCACGATCTTTGATTAGACAATGTCTTAATATAAGCCAAAATTGCAAGCAACTAAACAAACAAACAAAAAACAATGGAGAAATTGGACTTCATTAGTAGCAAAAATTTTCATACTTTAAAGAACACCATCGGGCAGCCCCGATTGCTCAGTGGTTTATCGCTGCCTTCGGCCCAGGGTGTGAACCTGGGGACCCAGGATCAAGTCCCACGTCGGGCTCCCTGCATGGAGCCTGCTTCTCCCCCTGTCTGTGTCTCTGCCTCTCTATCTTTATCTCTCTCTCTCTCTTTCTCTGTGTGTGTCTCTCATGAATAAATAAATTAAAATCTTTAGAAAAAAAATAAAGAACACCATCTATTAAAGTCAATCTATAGAACTGTGTACTTTAAGGAGGAAGTTATATGATATACACATTGTATCCTAATAAAGCTGTTAAAATGTGAAATATGGATCAATTTAGACAAAATTTGGAAGATAGAATAGTGAATACTATTAAAGATTGCTGGAAGAATAAGAGGTTCTAAAAAAATTGAGAGATTATGTCTATGGAAGGCTAAATATTGATAAGAAGGGAGATGTTCTCTGCTAATTAGCATATAGATTTAATGAGATCCCAAATAAAACTTGAGGAAGTTTGTTCTCACAGAAAATGGCAGGCTCATTTCAAAATTCATAAGGAAATGCAGAGGAATTGAAATAGCCAAACAACTTTTCAAAAAGAATAAAACTGAAGAACTAAAACGACCTGACTCCAAGAGTTACTATAAGGCAACTGGAGTCATATTCACATAAAGATAGATAAATGTTTCTAGGCAGAATAAAATCATACATATATAACCATCTTATTTTTGAGAAGGGTGTAAATAAAATTTATTGGAGAAAGTATTGTCTTTTCAACAAAGTATTAAAACAACTGGGTATTAATATAAGAAAAAGAACTATGACCTATACTTTGTTATATGCAAATTAACTTAAGATGGATAATTAACCTAAATGTGGAACCTAAAATTATATGACATAAGAAGAAAACAAGCTATCACATCAAAAGCATGATGTATAAAAGAAAAACTTGCTGAATTGGATTTCATCAAAATTAAGCCCTCCTGCTCTTTGAAAGATACAAATGGATAAAATATTTAGAAATCATATAACTGATAAAATACTTAAATCCAGGATATGTTAAGAAAACTCAAACATAATAATAAAAAAAATCTAAATGGGCAAATATTCTTCACTGAAAGAAGCTATATAAATGACAACTAAACACATGAAAAGATACTCAATGTCATTAATCATAAAGGAAATGAAATTTAAAACCATTAGATACCACTAGGCACCTGTTAGAATTTCTAAAATTAGTTTAAAAGACTATCTGTTTTTGATGAGGATATGAAGCAATTGAATCCTCATTCATTGCTGATGGGTGTATACAATAGTACATCCAACTCGCCAAACTATTATAGAGTTTTTTTTTGTTTTTTTTGTTTTTTTTTTATTATAGAGTTTTTAATTCAGGTAAATACATGCCTACTCCATGACACAGCAATTCTATTTAGGTGGAAGAATGAAAGAAAAATGGTTGTATATGCTTCTTCAATAATATTCATACAATCTTCATTCATAATTGTCCTCTAAATTAGAAAAAATTCTAAATCTACCAATATGAGAATCCATAAACAAGAGGTATATTTAACCAAGGGAGCTCCAGATATCAAAATAAATTTATGCATTTTATATACTACTATATATAATGACCATGGTAAATCCCACAGACATATGAGTGCAAAAAAAGTACCTAAAAGAGTAAATCCTTTCTTTCCTTTTTTTTTTTTTTTTTAAAGATTTTACTTCTTTATCCTTGACAGACAGAGAGAGAGAGAGACAGAGACAGGCAGAGGGAGAAGCAGGCTCCAGGAGGAAGCCCGACACGGGACTCGATCCTGGGACTCCAGGATCACACCCCAGGCTCAAAGCGGTGCTAAACCGCTGGGCCACCGGGGCTGCCTGAGTAAATCCTTTATATGGAATTTAAAACTAGGAAAACTCACTGAATTTTTAGAAATATAATGGTAACCTTCGTAGATGGTGATTGAAAGAAAATGGGCCGCAAAGAAACTTTCTCAGTTCAAGGCGAGAGTTTGACAATAGCTATCAGGGTTACAATTTAAATGTCATATCCCTAAAAGACTCAAAGCTTTTCTAAGTGCTCTTTTAAAAATCTAGTAATACACACCAAAATGATGCAAATTTGCAATGCCAATAGTTAAAATTATTAAACAATAATTTTAGCACGGGAGGAAATTTTTATCAGCTCTAAACTAATAAGACTGGATTAAGAAAATTGAGATGTGGTTTATCAGACCTTCATATCCTGAAAGTGTAGTCATGTAAACCTAAAATAAAAAAAAAAATACTACTTTCATCCTCAACATCTATTCCTTTGTTAAAAAATCCAAGGATTATTGCTAATAGGGATATCGCATACTTGTAAAGGAACAATTCAGTCATTTGTATCAGACTTTTCCCTCTTACTTATTAATGGAAATTTTTGAGGTTAAAGCCTAAAACCTAAATTTTAATGCCAACCACGTTGGAATTTATACAGAATGGCAATACAAATATAATCTAAAATACGTAAATCTTCACAAACTATGAAGTGCACAAATTCATCTTGAGAAAAATTACTATATGAGACACAACAAAATTAATATATGTGCCACATTATGAGTTCAAATGGAAGAAAATTTTAATAAGAAAGACTGGTGGTGTACCAATTTAATAAACAAGGTAAATAGAGAGTTGTTTAATAAAACGTTCATGAACATAGTTACAAAGTCAAAGGCTACACAAAATAATCTGTAACTATAAGAGCTTTGGGTAAAGTCATGATTTTCAAATAAATATTTAATTGGATAATACTACAATATATCAAAATGAAGTATTTATGTAGGTGTGTACGTGTGTGTGTGTTGCAGGTAGAAGGAAAAAAGATATATCTCAAGAAGTGAGAAAGCTAAGGAACATAAACTCTATCAATTTAAACAGGAGTAATCTAATATACTTGGATGTGAAAATTCAATAAAGTGAAATTAGAAAAAGTAAAATTTTCTCAGAAAAGTGAAAGTTCCTCCTCAAAAGAAAAAAATGAAATAAAATGTATGAAAAATGTTTTCCTTTAAGAAAGCTTATGATTAAAGAGAAATTATAAAGCAATTCATGGAACTTTATTTTTTTCAAGTGAAGTATAATTACAGGGCCTCATCTCTCAGAAGATGAAGGTAGACATTAAGGGCTCAATTCAGAATACATTTTGTTAGGCTTTTTTTTTTTCTCTTCATGGATTATACCTTCTCTATGTTTTCTGAAACACATGATGCAGAAAAATAAGAGCTTTCTCATGATAACTAAAAATCTTGTTTTTATCATTTTGAAATATAAAAATATGAAGAGGCCTTATTTATATTTATGTCACGTTTTATGAAGTATGTTTTTGATAATACATGAAGTCATAAAATATGGGTAATGTAAAACAAAATTAAAGTTGATAAACTACTCCTAGGCATTTCTAAAATTTATAATAAATTCATAGAAATTTAGTATTTTTCCCCTTTTCTGACTCCCCCTGGGTATTTTTTCTCTAACTGAATATAATCCAAATATAAATTCTAAAGTTGATAAAGCATTTTATTCTGTGGATTCATTCCTTCTAAGCCAAATAAATTAAATGTATACATGCCCCTGGCTCCATTACTAGCCATGAGATAGTAGTTACTAATGAACTATTATCCTTCCTTCCACATACAACTCTAAACAAGTATAAAATATGAGATAATTGTTTGTAGCCATTGGATAACAGGCAGCAGAAGACTGAATCCCTGAGAGAAAGGAAATTCAAGGTGATTAGTTTAGTAATTGGGATTTTTAACAGAGACAAATCCTAATGATTGCATGGGAGGCTAGAGACCAAGCAAAGGACAATGAACTATCGAAATGAGGAGACACATCTGAGCATTTGGTACTGCTGAAGTGGCTGGAATCTAGGAAAAAGCACCGGAGAAAAAGGGAGCAATATGTAGGTAGGAAAATACATCAACAGAATTTACCTAGGAAAGCAAGGTTGGTTTAATGTTATAACAAACATTCTAACATCAACATGAATTATTATATTAACAAAATAAAAGATAAAAATAATTTTGTCATCTCAGTAAATGCAGAAAAATGTTTAAAAATGAGTATCTACTCATGATAAAAACTTTCAGGGAACTAGAAATAAAAGGGAATTTCTGCAAACTGATAACAGGTATTCAATAAAAACCTACATGCTACCATTATACTTAATGGTGAACTATTGAATGTTTTCCCTCTAAGATAGGAAACAAGGCAACCATACACCTTAATATTTACTCAAGAAAAATAAAAAGTCCCACAAAAGCCCATGAGCATCAATGTGTATAGCAATTTTACTTATATTGGCTTTAAAATGGAAACAATCCAAATGTCCATCAATAGGAAAATGTATAAAGAAATTATAGTATTCTCACAAAATGGCTATACTACCCATCAATACAAACCAATTAGCTACTAATGATAATGTGGATTGATCTCAAAAATATCCTAAGTGGAAGAAGATGGTTACAAAAAAAAAAAAAAAAAAAAACTTTGCATGATTTCCTTTAGATGGCATTCTGAAATAGTTAAAGCTAACCCATAAAGGGAGAAAGTAGTTCACTGGTTGCATAGTGATGAGGATGAGGATGAGTATGAGGATGAGGATGAGGATGAAATTGACTGAAAAATGACCAGTGGGAATTCTTCTGTTTGATGGAAATATTGTATATCTTAACTGGGGAGAAATTTCATGGAGTTATACATTTGTCACAATGAATCTAGTTCTATAGTGAAAACTATGCCTTACATTGTAAGTAAATTATACCTAGGTAAAGTTAACTAACAAAAATAAATATAAAACCTGCTGAACGTTTCTGAATTCAAACATAATAACTTGATTTGTTTTTATCTCAGTACAATTATCGTGATAAGAAATAAAAGCAGCAATATTTCAAGACCCGGTAACCCATGGAAAGATGTTTGGGCTAAACAAAAGCAGGCTCTATTCAATTCTACAAGTATTAGATGTCTGCAATCTGCCTGGAATTATGCAAGAGGTAAAGGACATAGAGATGCACAGGATATTGTGTTCTCAGAAGTTTAGAGTCTAATAAAGAACTAGGACACTAGGACGTTTAGTAATTCAACCTTACTAAGTTGCAGTTTCCACAAACAAAAACAAGGGATATTAATACCTATTCCACAATGAGTCTCTGAGGATAAAACTAGGTAAAGTACATAAATCAATAATCCTAGAAAATAATACAGGCTTAATAAATTATAGTTTGAAAAATTAGTAGAAAAATAAAAACAAATAAAGGTCCATGTGGCAGAAAATAATGGAATTTTATTTTTAAATCATAGAGTAGTGTGGAAACAATGATATAAAATATATCACAAGGCACACTGGCCCAAATAGATGGGTATATAATTTAGAACATCCAAAGAACAGATTATTATTATGTCATATAAACTTGTAGAGGAAAAAAAATAAAAAATAAAAAAAAATAAACTTGTAGAGGTTATAATATGGTAGAAATGTCCTCATTTATTTTATTTAGCTGGTGTGACTTTGATACCAAGCCTGATTAAAGTACCTTACAAAAGAATAAACTGTGGTATACAATGACTTATAAATATAAATGTATTTATTCTAAATAAATTATTAGTAATTCAACCCCAGACATTATTAAAATCAGATAGCATGATGAGTGATTATTCCAGGAATACAAGGACAGTTCAACATTAGGAAATCCATTAGTGCTTTTTTTTACATTAATAATTTAAATAAGGAAAAAAAATTTGTTCATCTCTAAGGATTCTAGAAAAGCAAGTGATAAAATTAAACAACCATTTTGTTTTTTTTAAAGCTTTTAGTAAATTAGAAATTAAAGACTGCATTATAACCACTACTTTCAATGCTCACTTTAAGCTTAGAAAACCTGAGATAATCACTTGATAAACAGAATACTTCATTACAACTGTCTCAGTATATACATGAGAAATATATATATATTTTAAAATCATTAGTTATCCTTTGTTCCAGCTATTACTTACCACAGGAAAACCCAATTTTTTAAAGGTACCAAATATGAATGATGTCAGAATAAATTTAATAAAATTTTGGGATTTGTATGAAAAAAATGGAAAAGCTTCATTTAGAAACTTAAAAGAAAATGAAGAAAAGAAAAATAATATGACAATACTGATATTTTCCAAATTGATTATTCTCTCTGGAATTGTCACTGTTTATCATATGCCATGTAGTAATTTCTAACACTGTTTTCTAGTTCTTTTGTAGGAAACATCTGTATATCTTTCAAAACCAAACAAAAAGTTCTCTCTTTCCCAAACTTCTCATGAAAGTCCCAGTGATTCTGTCCTCTGGACTTCTACAGCTTTTTCTCCAGACATCCTAATTTGCTGTTGTTTATTGACAATCATTTTACATGTATTTTTGCTCTCTGTTAAAAAGGTCATTAACTAAGCCTAGAATATAGTAGGTATAGATACTTAATTTTTTTTCTGATTAAATATTTGGCATCGAAATCCATATAAAGTCTTTCTGGATTATTGTTGGTGAGCATAGTTTCCCATTTCAACTATTTCCAGAAATATTTAAAGCATAAAACAAATCATATTATGTATAGCAAAAGAAAATACTTTTAAATACTTCATTCAATATTAAATGTCTAGATTTCCAACAAAGAGAATCACTGAGTAATCAGACTCAAAATACATTCATCTAACCTATATAAAAATCTGAAACATGCACAGAAATTCATGCCTTAGTTTTCCTTGTGATGGAATTCAAGATTCTTTGATTTTACATCTCTTCACAAAATCTATAATTTTCCCTCAATGCTTATGTCTAATGTTTCATAGTTTCTGACTTCTGAGAATGCTGTACCATATTCCTTTGCCTACATCTGAGTTCACCTGAAGCTATGGTAGACAATGTTTTACATGCTGAAACCATCCCACTTCAGTGTCTCTCCACCTCCTACCTGAAGGATGTCTCTGACACCAGGGGAGCTGGTTGCAGGTGCACCTGTGGGGCCAATATTCTAGCCCTCCTCAGCCTCCAAAGAGACAATCCTAAAGTGTGTTCCACATGGTTTCTCAGTGATCATCTGTACATCATTGCACTTGACAATGACTTTTCTCCCTTTCTTCTTGTCCTCTCCCGACCCTCCTTCACATGTGCTTCCTGGGATTAGCATCTCAGGAACAACCTGCTCCAGTCCTTGATCAGGTCTGCTTTTGGATGACTCAAAACTAAGATTTGTTTTTCTGAGGGGGCTTTAGTTCATTTTGCAGGAGGTTGCACTCTTTGCTTTTGCCTCTGTCATATTCCAATGAATCTTCTGGATTCATCTCACTTTAGTTCTCTAAAGGTCTTTTCTTATTCTTCAATCCTTTTTCCTCTATGTGCTACCATCTTGTTCCATATTTATACAAAAGTGGAGTTCAAATCATATAAAAAATATTAAATTGAAAAAGTGAGAAAACAGGAAGAGCAAGATATAAGCAAAAGGGATTTCTTCTTTATTCTCTCTCTCTCTCTCTCTTCCTCTTAGTTCTGCACCATTATCACCTCAAAAAATGTCATTGAATAATATAAGTTTAGTTTTTATAAGCCTAATCAAAATGTGTTACATTCAATTCATTGAAAAACATAAAGCTAAGACTAGAACAGTACACTCTGTTAACCAACTTTCCACCCACACATTGACTACAGCACATTAAGGAACTTATTTGGCTTATATCACAGAAGAAAAAAATAAAGCTTAAAGTCCTTACATTCCTCTATGTGTGCGTGTGTGTGTGTGTGTGTGTGTGTGTTAACATTTGCACAAAAATTTCAAAGACTCTAAGTCCAAGAATCAGTCTATTATTGTGTTAGCCTGCTTTGGGGCATCTTGCTATATTTAATGATGCATTTTTAAAGAAAATCTATAATCTCAGGAGAATTTCACCCAAAGTATTTTAAATCTACACTATATTTTTGCATTGGCTAAAATACGCATTTCTAAAGGGTGTCAAAAAATACTCACTGAGTTTTTTCAATAGAACTCATAACAAACATTCCTTACTCTGTGTTCTTGAAGGTTCTTTGATAATTTCTTGCATTTTTCATATCATTGAATATTTTTTGCTTTTGCCCAGTCAATTAATATTGACAATGTGCCAACAATAGACTTCTTACTATTATAAATGCTTCTACTATCTGGCTGGCAGAAGTCAATACACCTACTGTTTCTTAGAATTAAATTTGCCTCTATACTTAGGAAGAGTAAACTATTCTTTCTAAAGGTTACAGTATTCTTTAAATGCAGGTGCTGGAAATTCTCTTTGGCATTCAAAAGTATCACAGAGTAAACTTAAAGGTTTTATATTTTCCATTAACTGGTCATCTACTTTAAAATTTTTATACTTAATTGACCATCAAATAAAGAAATAATATCACTAGAAAAAAATTAAGCCTCTAGATTGCTTGTTTTGAGAGAACAGAAAATATTCCTTTATATTAGTACATTTTTAAGGCCATAGGCTTTATAATGTTTCACTAAAATTTGGGTGAATTATTTTGCAGTTTCAACACATTATATTTTTTCACTTGTTTTTTCTTTCTTCATCTGAATCATATCTGCTGAGTATTTAATTGGATAGCCTTCTCAAAAATGTGACCAATAAAATGTCACTCTAAATTCAGAAAGCTTTTATTATTAGTAACAATATTTTTTATGTAAATTCTTTTCTTAATATTTTTTAAAATTTTTTAAAATTTATTTATGATAGTCACACACAGAGAGAGAGAGAGAGAGGCAGAGACATAGGCAGAGGGAGAAGCAGGCTCCATGCACCGGGAGCCCGACGTGGGATTCGATCCGGGGTCTCTAGGATCTCGCCCTGGGCCAAAGGCAGGTGCCAAACCGCTGCACCACCCAGGGATCCCTCTATGTAAATTCTTAAAAGAGCTCTGAAATATAAAAAGTTGAAAAATGAGCAGACATTATAAAGAGAACTATACTGAAGTAAAGAGGTTCTTCTGTTGTTTTTTTCTTACATCAGACCATTTATCTTTCTTTAAAAAAAAGAGAGAGATTTTATTTATTTATTCATGAGAGACACAGAGTGAGAGGCAGAGACACAGGCAGAGGGAGAAGCAGGCTCCATGCAGGGAGCCCGAAATGGGACTCTATCCCCTGTCTCCAGGATCAGGCCCTGGGCTGCAGGCGGCGCTAAACTGCTGAGCCACCGGGGCTGCCTCCCCCCACCCCCCCACCCCCATTTATCTTTCTTGTGAATTTTTTTTTTAGGGCTATTCCCTTAGGTCTCCTGTTTTCTCATATGCTACTAGTGGTTTATAAAGATGGTAGCCTCCACCCTAGGAAGGTAGGAGTAGTGTATCAAGAAAGAAAAATATATTTTTAAAAAGAAAGTTACTGAAACTCTTTTTTCTCTTTAAAGGGAGAATTTTCTCGTTTTGTATTATTTATTATCATCCTTCACCTGTAGTTAGAGTATTATATAATATCCTGAAAGTCAAGACTAGGGCATGGACTTAAGAGATAGGCATGCATTGGGCTACAGAGTCCAAGTTTAACCCTGGCTATAGGTGAAGGCTATAAAGAGCCCAGCCTTGCTCACCAAAGCAGAAGACCACACAGAAATTTAAGAGTCAAAGCCAAAGCCATAGAGCAATGTTCTAAAAAGAAGCCATTTATCAGAATTGCTTATAAAACTTTAAAAAGAAAAACCTAAATCTTGTGTTTGACCTGGTGAATTAGGTTGCCTGAGAATTAAACTCAGGCAGCTGGATTTCTTTTTAACTCTACAGATGATTCAGATGTGCAGTCAGGATAAGGATAACTGGTCTAGCATATGATTAAAAATAATGTGCAATTTCATTAAATTACATTTCCCCATCAACTTTTTATGGAAGTTCCTACATAAAACTTCTATGACTCTGATATGATGGTAGGTATCTGGGAAAAGTCCATAATAAAACAGCATCTGATTTCCACAAACTTTTGTACAATTGACTTTTATTATCCTCCAGGAATTACCCTAGATATGTTATATCCACCAAGTCTAGATACTCATTACTGTATCTAACCTTACTGCTCTAACTGCAAGGTACAAAAAGATGGGCAAATGAACTGTAAGGTAGTGTATGACTTTAAATCATATTCTACTTTTTATTTATGTTTTTAATGTAATAGGTTTTTTTCCAAGATTTTATTTATATATTTTAGAGAGAGAAAGAAAGAGAACATGCACAAGGGGGAGGCATGCAGAGTGAGGGAAAAGCAGGTTCCTCGCTGAGCAGGGAGCCCTATGTGGGGTCTGATCCTAGGACACTGGGAATCATAACCTGAGCCAAACGCACTTAACTGACTGAGCTACCCAGAGGCCCTAATAGTTGAATTACATTTTTTAAGTGTGTTATTAATTTTGTTGCAATTAACTGTAATTACTTTTGTTAATCAGACTTTTCTATAGATTTATGATGTCAATTTCAAATATGCTTTACCCCATTATTCTCATTTAAGATGGATTTTTTATTGTTAGTGTTCCACTGACTCACAATTAAGATTTTTATCTCATGATTTCCCTGGCTCAGGAGAGTCAAGGGTAACAATGATATAAAATATAATTTATTATACAAATTGTGGATTAACATTTATGACAGGACTACAGGTATACACTTGAACCACACCAGACAATTGACACATGCAGTTAGCTGATTGGTGGTCCTAAACAAATGTCTAGATTCCTAAGGAGAGTACCTATTTTAGCTGTTTTAACAAGTAAAACACGTTTCTTATTGCAAACGGGTATTCTTAATATGTTTTTCTTTATTCTTAATAATTGTATATTGATATCTAAAGTCCATCATTGCTTATTAAAATAGGTGGTAGAAGCAAAAATATGTGTAAATTAAACACAGAATTTCCGGGTGTCATCAATCTCTTTGTATATTTTGTTAGTTATTTCCTTACTATTGGTGGTCAGAAAGGATAATAGAAGATAAAAGATAGAAGCACGTGTACACATTCTCTCTCAGACCAGACTCACATAGGTTTCTGTCATCAAGCTTTCAGCTAAGAAATATGCTGAAGTCACTATTCCAATTCAAAGAAAACTTGTGACAAACTATGGCATAGCTGCCAGTTCTTGCTAAGATTTCATAGACCATGATAAGCCATCCTTCTCTGAAATTGATTTTCTTCAGATTGATCAAGAAAAGAATGTGACATTTAAAGTTGTTTTTATTTTTAGACGTCGAGCATAAAGGATCTATATCAGACTCAGACACAGACATGTATTATCCCATGGATCCCATCTTAGCATTGGCAATCCCCGTCAAAAGTGAAAATATATATTTTTTGACATTTTAAGCACCATGTCAAGGACTTCAACCAATTTTTTCAGAATAACTTTGTGGAACCAAAAGTAGAGTCTGTTCTCTCTATTGATAGCTGTGTACTTACAAAATAAATCATAACATTTACTTTTTCTAAAGATACCAAGGATCCAAAGGTCTATGATAGCACACAGACAAAATTTTTTAGGGTTAGAAAAATGTTAAGTACTAACGGGCAGATGACCCTGGACCATAAACAGAGAAACATCTGACCTGCCCAACCATGCCTCTGGAGTCAAACCTATAGATCTCAGTCTGATTCACATCTTGAAGTGTTCCTGGATCCCAACTCTCACCCCCCTCAGCCACATTCCTCCAGGACCCAAAAGGAGATAGATCCTAATGTGCCTCTGAAGGCAGGCCCACCACCATCAGTCAACTCTGAATACTAATGTAGGCCACCCCCCAACCCACTCAGCCATGGTCTGGGAGCAGTCCTACCCACCCAAGAACTTGGAATGGGTCATACCCATCCATGCCCTGAGAGACAGGCTTTCAGACTTTCAGTTTCTGAAGGAGCCTGTGACTCTGTTCTAGTTCTTCTCAGCTATAGTTAGGTCCAATTCTGCTCACCAAGGACTTGCCCAGAGACATATCAGGATGGCTCTTAGGCTTAAGATACAGAGGGAGCTGCAGACATTCATGCACTTGATAAAAGCCCACTGTCTGTAAACCTCAAAGCATACCATTGCCTTAGTGCCGGCAATACCCAACCAAGGTTTTGAAAGGTGTTCTATCCACCCACAAACCAGAGAAAATCTATGTCAACCCAAAGCTCTGGTAACAAGCCCGCCAAACACAGACCCTACTGTGGACCCAGTATCAGCTCTGTGACTGGCTCCAATCCTATTCTACTGTGATTAGAAATAATACCATCAACCTGGGACCTGTCAGAAGAAATCTTAACTTGCTAAAACCAGTCTGTAAACGCTAAAAGAGATATTTGCTTCTTCAAATGCACGGATACCAACACGAGGCTACATGGTTCATGAAGAATCAGGCAAACATGATATTACTTAAAGGAAACTAACAAACATCTAGTAGTCAACCCCAAAATTGGGAAACTGAAAAATTGCTGGGGTGCCTAGGTGCGGCTTAGTCAGTTAAGCATCTGCCTTTGGCTCAGGTCATGATCCCAGGGTCCTGGGATCAAGTCCTGTGTTGGGTTCCCTGCTCAGTGGTGGGGTGAAGTCTGCTTCTCCCTCTCCCTCTGCTCTTCCTCCCGGCTTGTGTTCTATCTCCTTCTCTTTACTTCTCTCTCAAATAAATAAATAAATCATTTTTTAAAAAGAGAAAAGAAAAATAAATAAATAAATAAATAAATAATAAAAAGAAAAAAATGTGGAAAATTCACATATACTTTGAAATTAAATAGCACACTCCTGAAAATCAGTGACTGAAAGAAAAAACCGAAAGGAAATCAAAAAGCATCTTAAGATAAAAAGAAATAGGATCATAACATACTAAAACTTATAGAATAAAGCAAAAGCAGTTCTAAGAGTGAAGTTCATAGTGATAATTGCCTATGTTAAGAAAAAAGAAGTATCCCAAAAAGAACCTAATTTTATACATCAAGAAACTAGAAAAACAAAGCCCAAAGTTAGCATGAGAATGGAAATAACAAAGACCAGAACAATAAATGTAAAGATATTCCATGTTCATAGATTAAATTAGTATAGCAAAAATGTCCATATTACGAAGTGGATCTACAAAGTATTCTTTTTTTTTCTTTTGTTTTAATTTTTTTTTTTTAAGATTTTCATTTATTTATTCATGGGAGACACAGACACAGAAAGAGGCAGAGACACAGGCAGAGGGAGAAGCAGGCTCCATGCAGGGAGCCCGATGTGGGACTTGATCCTGGGACTCCAGGATCATGCCCTGGGCTGAAGGCGGCGCTAAACCTCTGACCCACCCAGGCTGCCCAGATTCAAAGTATTCTCTAAAAAAATCCAATGGTACTTTTCACAGGAATAGAAAAAAAAAAAAAAAAAAAAAAAAAACTTTCTAAACAAATTTCTAAAATTTGTATAGAACCACAAAAATTTTTGAATAGTCAAAACAATCTTGACAAAGGATAAAAAGCTAAAGGCATCACTCTTTCTGGACTTTAAACTATATTAGAAAGTTGTAATATTCTAAATAGTATGGTACTGGCATAGATAAACTGACATATAGATAAACAGAATACAACAGAGAACCCAGAGGGATGCCTGGGTGGCTCAGTGGTTGGGTGTCTGCCTTTGCCTTAGGTCGTGATCCTGGGATTGAGTCCCCTGCAGGGAGCCTGCTTCTCCCTTTGCCTATGTCTCTGCCTTCTCTCCGTATCTCTCAGGAATAAATAAATAAAACCTTAAAACAAAAACAAAAAATAGATAACCCAGAAATAAATCCATATATGGTCAATTCATTTTTGACAAGGGCACCAAGAATACATAATGGAAAAAGAATAGTCTCGTCATTAAATGATGTTGGGAAAATTAAGTATCTACATGCCAAAGAATGAAACTCGGCCCCTATTTTATATCATTCACAAAAATGAACTTAAAATGGATTAAAGATGGAGTGCCTGGGCGGCTTAGTTGGTTAAGCATCCAACTATTGATTTTAGCTCAGGTCATGATCTCAGAGTCATGGGATCTACTGCTGCCTGGGGCTCTATGCTCGGTACAGAGTCTCCTTGAGATTCCTCTCTCCCTTAGCCCATTCCCCTGCTCATGCTCTCTCTTTCTAAAATAAATACACACATAAATAAAATATTTCAAAAAATTGATTAAAGATTTAAGTATAGGATCTGAAACTGTAAAACTCCTACAAGAAAACATAGGAAAAATGCTCCTTGACATCTATCTCACTATTAAATTTTTGAATATGACACCAAAAGCAGATTAGAGCCATCCTGTTATTTGCAATTTCATTAAGCATAAATACTGCTTCAAAATTTTCAAATGCAGAAGAAAGACTTCCAACTCTCAACTTAATTAGTTTTGTTACTTAATCACTTAACATATTAACCTCTTGGTTTCTATCTTTTTAAAGAAATGTTTAAGAGAGGGATCCCTGGGTGGCTCAGTGGTTTAGCGCCTGCCTTCCGCCCAGGGCATGATCCTGGAGTCCCAGGATCGAGGCCCACGTCTGGCTCCCTGCATGCAGCCTGCTTCTCCCTCTGCCTGTGTCTCTGCCTGTGTCTCTGCCTTTCTCTCTGTGTGTCTCTCATGAGTAAATAAATTAAAAAATCTTAAAAAAAAAAAGAAGTACATTAACAAAAAGAGAGAGAGAGAGAGAGAGTAAAATGTTTAAGAGCACTAAACTGGTTTACTCACTTGACTGTGAGCTCCTATTTTATTGCTCAGAACACCTCCGAAAAAGAAGATAACATAAAAAAAAGTAGATAACATATTCAAAGTCCCCCCCCCAAATATATAAAACTGAGCTCATAAAACTAAGGTAAATGATAGTGTGAATTAAATAAAAGTGATAATAGCATAATTTAGAAAACATACTGAAAATTACATTTTTGAATATAAATATATGTACACAATTTTAAGATGTTTACTAATTTAATAGTTTGCTTTGAAATAAAAAAAATAAACCTTTTATAGCTAGAAAAAGTATATTTTAAAATATAGATTTGTTGGTAGGCCTATATTTCTTACACCTTTGTCTCTGAATCTTTCAACCAGAAAGCCTACAAAGCTCAAATATAGGGATTCTATAAACTCTAAGTGATGCAGATACTTTGAACATGTAAATGAAAATGCAAGTGAAAGCTTTTGGAAGGTGTCATCACCACCACAGTAAACTCAAGTTTTCCTCTAAGTAGCAGTTGGCTACTTGAAGAAAAACAACTTAAGACATTTTCGACTTAAAATTAAAAATAGTGCTTTTAAATCTTAACATAAATGATTCCAACATGTAAAATTTTTAAGTAGTCGCCTTTTACATGATATGAAGAGTTGGACATTGTTTTGGGTGAGGCTGTCTGTTTATCTTAGAAAAGTCCAGGTCATGGGGATCCCTGGGTGGCGCAGCGGTTTGGCGCCTGCCTTTGGCCCAGGGCGCGATCCTGGAGCCCCGGGATCGAATCCCACGTCGGACTCCCAGTGCATGGAGCCTGCTTCTCCCTCTGCCTGTGTCTCTGCCTCTCTCTCTTTCTGTGTGACTATCATAAATAAATAAAAATTAAAAAAAAAAAAAAAAAAAAAAGAAAAGTCCAGGTCTGAGAAGAGTCTTACATAATAAGCTGCTTATCCCTTTCTAGGGGAAAGGAGTTAAAAACAAACACACAAACAAACACATACACACACACAAAAAAAAAAACAAAGCAGAAACACTAAAAACACCCAAAACACCTTCATCAAAAAAGACCTGAATACCTGAGAAGAGAGAGGATACAGGATGGGAAAGGAAAGCTGTGGTCCTACTCAGAGTGCAACCCCTCCCACACATCACATACTTCTGGCCATCACAAACTGGGAAGCTCTTCATCCATCCTTGCTGTCTGACAGCATCCATCACTGAGGCCAAGCCTTTTGATCCAAGGCCAAAGATAACTGCTGCTGATGTTGGTTAGAGAGGCAAAGAAAAGGTATTTCAGAGGAAAAGAGGGAACTTCACAGCAGCTCTTGCTGCTGTAGGAGTTAAGACTACACAAAATTGTCCAGTATGTTTGCTGACTGCATGCTAAGAAACAAGCTATTTTCATTTTGGAACTTATTAATGACTTCTGAAAGGTGTTTGAACTCGTACATAATTTTAAAGCCACATAATTTGTATCATGAGGTTTAAAAGACTCAAAGTAGGAAAATTATCGCAAGCTGAAACCTTAACTACCATGTTTCAACCTGGAGGTACTTTTTAATCAGAAACTCTAATGGATCTTTGACAACAATGTTTGGAAGAAAGTTGCTTTGACTCAGGAGGGTACCTTCTAAATGAAAGAGAACACAGCTAATTGTATGGAAATTGCTTTATATACAGTACCTGAAACATGGTATTAGTCATTATGGATGATGACAGATGGGTCATGATGCTTTTGCTCACTTTAGCACTGCAATTGCCAAGCAAGATTCATTAATTTTCACATTTCCATATGAATGTTCTCATCTATAGCATTCAATAAGCTTTTCCCTTTTACCCTACTTCATAAGTTGTTTACCACCTGCAAAGGATGTATTAGGCAGAGATGACCAATTGAAGATAAATGCTAAGAAATATAATGAAAAATAGTTTTCTACTCCTGTGGACAGAAACGTAGAGATTAGCCCCAATTTACTCTCCTTAAATTTAAGTATTCCATGATGATAAAGTCTATTAAAAGGGGTAGTTGATGTTTTTCCATTATAATTCTCTCTCTTTGGGTGAAATTCACAACCCTAATTGATCAATGGCAACTTTCTCATGAGTTATTTCCTAAAAAGTACAGATTAGTGTCCTATGGTTGGATTTAAATGTCTCACTCTATGGTTTTCCTATCTTGCAAAGACACAATAAGACTTATGCCCACCTTTAATAAATGCTAAAGAGCAAAAATTAACTGTCAGTTGAAAGCCATCAACACCGTTCTACAATGAGCTTTCACAAATATGATTTTATTTCTCACAGCTAAACGATGAGGCAACTAAAGAAAAGATCATTAACTCTACCTGTATCTGCTTGAAGCTCAAAAAAGTAGTGACTTGACTCAACCAAAGTCATACAGTCCAGCCCTGAGTGAAAATAGAACACATATATTCTTTGGCTACTGCTTCAAGAATATTTCCCCTATAGTTAATCTCAATTAATTCCTTGTGTTTTATAGCAAAACAATGATTTTAGAAAAAAAGAAGAAAAGGCAAGAGGAGCTAATGTTTATTGCACTAGGTAGTATTACTTGCTGGTTATGGGAATTATCTTTTTTTTCTTTCTTATCACATTCCTATAAGATATATGTTTAGAAAGCACATTTACAGTTAAATCAAACAACATATTTATTATCCTTTAATTCTGTAATTTTATAGGACAATCTTATAAGAAAAATTTTAAAAACTCTTTTCCTTTGCTCACCAAATTCTCAAAATAGTCAGTTGATTCCTTTGCATTTTCTAAAGGAGACTAATGATATACGTTCTTACATTTTCTTTTTTTCTTATTTTTTGAATATCATTATAAATTCATGGATTTAAATTTTATTTATAGTTAATTCAGTTATTATCGAGATGCCTAGGAGGCTCAGTGGTTGAGCGTCTGCCTTTGGCTCAGGGCGTGATCCTGGGGTCCTAGGATCCAGTCCCATATTGGGCTCCCTGCATGGAGACTGCTTCTCCCTCTGCCTGTGTCTCTGCCTCTGTGTCTCTCATGAATAAATAAATAAAATCTTTAAAATAAAAGGTTAAAAAATTTCAGTTCTTATCGTTACTGCTAATGCTCAAGGTATCCCAAGTGGGCACTATGAGTATATTAGTCCAATGGGAAATGTGTACACACACACACACACACACACACACACACACACACACAGGTCTTGAATCCTAAACATAGGAATTTTGAGTTAGTTTTTAATGTATGGTATAAGGGCTGTGTGGATGAACAATTTTTTAATCACCATTCTTTTTTCATTTATATACTAAAGTTCTAACTATTTACCAAGGACTTTAAAAGCTATATTATACATATTAATTCACCTAAATCTAAATTACTCTGTTAAGATAGTTATCACTATTATTCCCATTTTATGGATGATGAAACCGAGGCACAAAGATTTCAAATAGGTCATATAGCTAGAAAGCATTGAAGCTGAGATTCAAATTCAAGAAACTCCTTAGTCTCTGCTTTTCTTTCTTTTACAAAAATGTATTTATTTGAGACAGAGAGAGAAAACACAAGCAAGGAGGAGGGGCAGAGGAAGAGGAAGAAGCTGACCCTTGCGGGGCAGGGAGCCAGATGTCAGGCTCCATTTCAGGACTCTGGGATCATGACCTGAGCTGATGGCAGACATTTAACCCACTGAGCCACCCAGGGACACAGTCTCTGCTTTTCCTTACATTATAATAAGTACCTACCTAATAATAATATACAGAACACTAATGGATCCTTTAATATTGTTCTACTTACAGGAAACCAATAGAAAACAAGCGACAAATTCCTGCCCTTGTCATGCTTACATTTTAGTTATAATTTTGACAATAAGCAAGGAGACAAATAACTAGTATGAAGAACACAAACTGGTGGTTCCATAATGACAACACACATGAGGTAGGACTGGGGAATCTTCTTTATATAATGGCGAGCAAAGACTGCCCTTCATGAGAGCTGAGGTTGGAGCCACAGCCTGAAGAAAGTGTATGGGCAGCAATAGGAGTTGCTAGAAGAACTTTCCATACAGAGAGACCAGCAATCAGAATATTTAAAATGAATGTTGGGGATCCCTGGGTGGCTCAGCAGTTTGGCGCCTGTGGAGCCTGCTTCTTCCTCTGCCTGTGTCTCTGCCTCTCTCTCTGTGTCTCTCATGAATAAATAAATAGAATCTTTAAAAAAATAATTAATAAATAAATAAATAAATAAATAAATAAATAAATAAATAAATAAAGTTGATCAGGATATTCCTATAGGAGAGAATGTCTTCCGTGGTAATGCCCCTCTCCTGCCTAATCACGACTACCATAAATTCACTGTCTTCGTCCAACTACTCTCTCAAACCAGCACAGCTGGGAGAAATTGCTGTTGCAGAATTTTCTACTCTTTGGAGGACACACAAATTTTCCCTTGACTTCTAGCAACAATGCGTTCTGTAGTCATGTTTTCCTTTAACAATGTGTGATTCAATAATAAATTGTTGATTATTTCAATAATATAGTCATTTACATGCTGTCATCTCTTAATTCATTGCATATTTTTGTCATTATGCATTTCTGGCTGTTATTCAAGTTTGATCTCAAGATCACTGAGATCACTGATACAGTTCTTGGAACTGTGGTATTGCCCTCTGATTTTTGTTAATCTTGCTGCTTTTTCCAGCCTCCCCATTCTTATTCTACTTAGATCACATCCTTCACATCTTGGGGTGGGTCTTTTGAGGCCCGTTATTTAACCCTTCCCAGTCTCAGCACCTACACTGGAAAAAAAAGGATGAGAACTGTGTTAAACGTTATAGGTCACGAGCAGGATTAGATATACAGAAAGTAAGGTGCCAGAACAGTGCCAACCATAGCTTTCAATATATATTAGCTTCATTTTCAATCACTAAACTCAGTTCTAGGCAGAAATCAGTATATATAGTCTCAACTATACTAAAAAAAAAAAAAAAAAAGAAATGAGTACATGCATTTTTTTTTTTTATTGAAGTAGATTCTAACATAACCAGAAAATTCAGTGACTCAGGACATACCGTCCTGTTTTTGATGTTCTGTTTCTTTGTTTTACATGTGGAATACAAAAGGAAAAGGATGCTTGCTTTATTAATGATTTTATCATTAAGAATAAGAATTTAAGTGTATTTAGCACCTCAAAAAGTACTTTGATGTCACATCTCCAATTTACTATGATTAATAACCAAGACCAAATGTGTAAGGTACTTAACAAGTTACTTTTGTTTAAATTACCTCATTTTATTCTTGAACCAACCTATGAGCTCATTACATAGACTACTTGGCATAAAATGTCCATTTTATCAAAATGAACCAACTGTATCTCAGAGCTGTACTCTGGCTGTGAGGAATACAGCTAGCAAGAGGCAGCAGATCTGGGATTTTAATCGGAGTATTTTGGCTCTACAACTTATTCTTTCTATACCACCTTATAATTTTGAATTGCACTGGATACTATTCAAGCCCTTTGCATCTGCAGAGGCGATGTGTTTTCCCCACACTCTCTCTCTATTTTTTACGCCACCAGAATTCACCCTGAAGTATGCAGAGAATCACGAGCCCTATCCGAGGAATCCAGTTCAGTTCTGCCCCTCCCGAGTGTCATGCCCTCTATTTCACCGGTTTACAAACCCTCCAAGACTCTTGCCTTGAGGTCACTGAAGAGCACTTCCCTTGTGTTGTTACGATAGTTTAACAAGTTGTTCCCATAATTACATTTGGCCTTGGCATTTCCGCTTAATCTCCAAAGACCTGCCCTGACACTTCCAACTTGTTCTGATTTCCCTGTGGCTTCTGAGACCTCAAAAAATTCTATAATGCATTCCTATTGATGCAAATGTCCAAAATCTGCATTCACTATCACAAGCAGCTGGGCAAGGATGCACGGGGCAATTTATAGGGCCTAGGAGGAAAGCAAAGCTGAAGAAAATAGAATTAAGCAAACTGAGACTGATCATACAAAAGGTAAAGTTTTAGATCTTCATACACATCACTCAGTTCATACTGTTAAGGAGATGAGAGGAAATATAACAGGAGAGAATATAATAGGAATATATAATAGGAGAGAATATATAATAGAGTATAACAAGCCACGGGGACAAGTTTAAGACTTACAAAGGATGTTTGCATAGCTAAATTCCTGATTTGGGATGTACCAG
Organism: Canis lupus dingo; assembly: GCF_003254725.2. NCBI lineage: Eukaryota > Metazoa > Chordata > Mammalia > Carnivora > Canidae > Canis > Canis lupus. Next base: position 31,280,261 of record NC_064257.1, on the reverse strand, counting down.
TGAAAATAACAATGAAACTTGTGAATAACCAAGTTTGGAATGGTCCTTTGCCCACACTCCCTATTCAAGTATTTCCAACTATGGTCTGTGGGAGTAGACCCCACATATCCATTCTGAATCCCAATGTTTTTCTAGATTGCAGTTGCTGTGTTCTTTGACAGTGTCCCCCAAATTTTTCAGTATATAGCATAGAAGTCCATGCAATATATCAACCTGGTCCCTCTCTTGACTTGTTCCAGAGCTTGCCCCCACCACCATGCACAGAACTCTAACAATCTAAGGATTATTTACAATAAAGATCTCCAAATTTTTATCTAAAAGAACAAATTGGCATCTAAAACCCAGAGGTAACATAATGAAAAATCAGAACAGATTTAAAGGCTTATTAGCCTGAAAATGTGAAATTATCCTCAGGTGTAGCTAGTACCAAGCATAAAACCAAGACTCAGTTAAATTTGTCAGATACTCAGATGCTTCTAATCTAGATTTGATAAAATGAAAAGTTAAATGAAGAGCACAGATCTTGTATATATTTAAGCAAATGTTGCCTATCTTGCTTATGCTGATTTCAAAACAAGGCCAAGTGGTAGAAATCAAAGTTGACATATTAAAGTTACAATCTGGCTTTATTTTTGCTTTTTCTTTATTTAGCAAAAGTTATTTATTTTTCCTGAGCTTCAGACTCCCTTTTGGAAAATCTAGATAAACCTCTTCTATCTCTCAGGGATGGGAATATGATCAAGTAAAATATGTGAAAGTCTGTATTTAATGCTCATCAATTATTAGATAAATAAATATTATTAAAGCAAATTAGAAATAGACAATAGTAATTGTTTTGGATGATTTTCAGGAATATTCATACTAATATGCACTATTATAACTACATATACAAGTCAATTGGCCCTTTGTAATGTCTTATAGCATTTCCCACTACCACTCTTTGCCTTACATTATTGTTATGTGTAATTATTATTATTATTATTTTTTTTTTTAGAGAAAGGGAAGGGGGGTGGGGTAGAGGGAAAGGGAGAGAGAAAATCTTAAGCAGGCTCCACACCCAATGTGCAGCCCGATGTGGAGCTTGATCTCACAACCTTGAGATCCTGACTTGAGATGAAATCAAGAGTCTGATGCTTACCTGACTGAGTCACCCAGGCTCTCCTATAATTAGTTCTTATTTAACATTTTGAAATAGACAAAAAGGATTACCTAGTGTCTATATTCATTTGCCAGGCTGTCACAATAAAGTACCAAAAACTGAGTGGTTTAAACAATAAAAGAAATTCTGTGTTTCATAGTCCTGGAGGCTAGAAATCTGAGAAAGTTTTGGTTACTTCTGAAGGCTGTGAGGGGAGAGCTGTTGCAGGCCTCTCTCCTTGGCTTGTAGGTGGCTGTCTTCTCCCTGTGTCTTTACATAGTCTTCCCTCTCTGTGTTTGTGTCCAAATTTTCTTGTGAGGATACCAGTCATATTGGATAATGACCCACTCGAGTGACCTCATTTTCACTTAATTCCTCATGTAAAGACCCCATCTCCAAATAAGGTCACGTTCTGAGGTACTCAGGGCTAGGAATCTGACATATGAATGGTGGTGGAGGAATATAATTCACCTCCTAACAGTATTCTTTCACTAGAACTGGATATTTTCTAGAAGCCCTCTGGGATTATCTCACTCTTTGAGGACATGCATCTTTCATTGCCTTTGATAGAAAGTCTTCTTCATCGTCAAGAAACAACTTGAGGAGGCCTGATGGTGATGGAGCAAATGGTTACTGTCCATATAAATGCAACAGGTATTGTCTTCTGAAGTTGTAACTGATTACACCCCCAATAAGGAAGACTGTTTTGTATCAAATAGCAAATTTTTTCAGTATTCTTGATTGTGATATTTCTTAATCCTCTGTTGAACCAGTTTTTACACTGTAATGGTTTCCTTATTATTGAGTTTAGCACAATCCTTTGATATGCAATTGTATGAGTCATGATTTTACCTTGCAAAAAAATATATCCTTAATACTTATTTATTCAATTAGATTGTAAACAGCTGAGAACAGTCACTAGCTCTGCTCCTGGGGTACCTGGAACCCATTGAACGAGCAGCCAGGAAATCTAGTCCTCACTGTTCTGGCACTTCCTAGCTAGAGGGGTAGGGCTAGGTCTCTCATCACCTCAGTCTTGGCATGTGTACAGTAAAAGGATCCAATTTTGTAATCATTATGATCTGTCAGCTTGGGTTATTTATTATATTCTATATACACTTAGCCAGCTAAAGGCTTTGACCATAATCATCATTCCTCCTCCTCCTCCCCTCTGCCCTCCTCCTTCTCCTCCCCTTCTTCTTTTCATAGGTAAGGAAGTAAATAGCCTTTTGCTACAGGACGAAACTTAGAGTAACCCAAAATGCTTTCATGGATTTAGGTACTTGTGCAAAGTGAAAAAGTCTATGTTTGCACCCATATGCATGTACCATGCCACACCCACATTTCTAATATACTTGTTTTTCGAGGCCAGATTACAGTGGCCTCAGGGTTAGGTTGAGGGATGAATGTTTACAGCTTCATATCCGACACTTATTTTTACTATCTTTGGCACTGAAGAAAATAGAGCTGAGATACTTCCAAAAGCAGAATGTCAGGGCAATAGCTGCTACTTTCAGGTCTCACTACTCCCAGAGAACATATAATAATAGATAACATTTATTGTGTACTTATGGTGTTACCATGTCAAGGGCTGCTATGTATGTTGACTCATGTAAGCTTCTCAGAAAACTCTGTGAGGTAGAGTAAAATATTATCTTCATTTTTCCTATTCAGAAACTAAATTAGAGCAAGGCAAGTAACTTTCCCAAGGCCAGCCTTCACTCAGCTAGTAGGTGGAAGGACCTGAGTTCAAACCCACATAGTCTAGCTCTAAGACCTTGCCCCCAACAATTATACTTCAATCTTCCAGTATAAGGAGGCCAGAAAATTATTCTGCGAATCTTTTAACAACCATACATCTTAACCAACTCTACTTATATTGCTTAGACCATACACACACACATAATAGAGCTGTTTTTGCTATTGTGAAATAGCATCTCTACAGTAGACAGAAGAGCTCAGTATATCACAAATGTGGACCTTTGTTCCATAGTTCCATTTTTATTTATTATTTTATTTTTTGTTTTTATCTAAGTTTGATTTGCCAACATATAGTATAACACCCAGTGCTCATCCCATCAAGTGCCGTCCTCAGTGCCCATCACCCAGTTACCCCACACCCGCCCACCTCCCCTTCTGCAACCCTTTGTTTCCCAGACTTAGGAGTCTCTCATGGTTTGTCTCCCTCTCTAATTTTTCCCACTCAGTCACAGTTCCATTTTTGTTTTATTTTATTTAAATTTTTATTTATTTATTATCTATTCATGAGAGACACACAGAGAGAGAGTGACAGAGGCAGAGACGCAGGCAGAGGGAGAAGCAGGCCCATGCAGATAGCCTGATGTGGGACTCCATCCAGGGACTCCAGGATCACACCCTGGGCCGAAGGTGGAGGTAAACTGCTGAGCCACCCAGGGATCCCCCATAGTTCCATTTTTAGACTACAAAGTGTCGTCAGAGATGGCTTCATAGGATGTTACTTCATAAATTTAACAATAGCTTGGCAAAAGTATATTACGTTATATTGTTGTGTAATTATATATATATCTCATATATCATATTCATGTTGTATATTAAGAGGTGGTTTAATTCCAAATACGTACCTATACATTCATCTACTATATTCCCTCTCTCTCTCACACACATACATACACGTCTTTGCTGTGCCTCATTTAATAACTTTCAAAGTAGACTGATAGACTATTTAATATTCTCTTAATTGCTTTGCTTTAAATTGTTTGTCTTGGGCACCTGGGTGGCTCAGTGGTTGAGCGTCAGCCTTTGGTTCAGGTCATGATCCTGGGGGTCCTGAGATGGAGTCCTGAATCGGGCTCCCTGCAGGGAGCCTGCTTCCCCCCCTACCCCCACCCCCACCTATGTCTCTGCCTCTCTCTCTGTGTGTTTCGAATGAATGAATGAATGAATGAACGAATGAACGAATGAACGAATGATCTTTTAAAAAACTAATTGTTTCTCTTGCCTGACTAAACAACAAGAAGGCAAGTACCTACTCCTGAGAGTACCACAACATACCAAAAAGAATGTTGTCAGATAATTTAGAGTAGAAAGAATTTTATACACCTGCTTGAAATCACTGAAAGCCTATTGAAGGGTAAATGAAAACTCATTAATGTACTCACTTCTATTACGAGAAGTGTGGGTTTTTTCCCCCACACCAATTCTCCAGTTCTCTGAATACCGACTGGATGTTCTATAATTCAATTCTGACAATTCCCAGAGTTAGTGCAGACCTGAAAGGGTAAGGGCTCAGTCCAAAAGACTGTCCCCAGTTCAGATGCCTGGTACACATCCCACCCAGATTGTCACCTGTACTTCTGACCAACTGGCTGTAAATTAGGAGTCCTCACAAACCGCTTCTCAATTTTAATAATTTGCTATAATGCTCCACAGAACTCAGGAAAACATTCACTGACCTTTACCAGTTTATAATAAAAGATGTTACAAAGGATATAAGCTAACATCCAGCCGAAGGGATACATTGGGTGAAGTCTGGGAAGAGTCCTGAGTATAGGAGCTTCTGTCTGCATGGAGTTGAGGTACACCACTTTCCCAGCACATGGATACATTCACCAACACAGAAGCTCTCAAATCCCATTTTTTTAGGGTTGCTATGGAGCCTTCATTATTTAGGATTAAATCATTGGCAGGGTTAAATCATTGGCAAGCTTAAAACATTGGCAATTGATGAATATGTCAATCTCCAGTCCCTCTTCCCTCCCCAGAGGTTGGCCAGTGGGGCTGAAAGTTCCAACCCTCTAATCATGCCTTCATTTTTCTGGCCAGCCCCAATTCTGAAGGTGTCTAGGGACCCCAGCCACTAGTCATCTCATTAGCATGCTAGAGGACATTCTTAGACTCCAAAGATTCCAATGGTCTTAGAAATTCTGTGCTAGGATCCAGGGACAAAGGCCAAACACATTTCTTTTTATATCACAATATCACAGTAGGCAATGATTTCTGTTCATTATGTAAATACTTTTGGTGTATGAGGAGATAAAAATGGAGTAAAGAAAAGCTTCTGGGTACTGTTTAACTTGTATATAGAAACCAAAATAGCTAGATTTAAATATATAATTAGAAAGGATTCTTTACTTTTCATTGCAAAGTGTGTGCAGGTCTCTATTAGGAGACCTTTCTTTAACTCTCCTCTTCTCCATCCTCTACATACCACCATTCATTAAGGAAGTTCATCACTGACATTAACTACTACCTTCTTACTGAAATCTGGACTAACTCCTGAGGCTCTAAATCCATATCTTGAATTGACCACTAGTAGAATATTTTCACTCCACACTGATCCTTGAAGCAAAATCAAACAGGGATTTTTATTTATTGTGGAAAATCCACTCAGACTAAAGCAATTGTGAGCAATGCATCATTTATTCAGGTTTCAAAGAAAGGACAGAGGAGAAGATATACAGCATACATGTGACTTGGACACAATTCATTAATGCACAGTTGTTTGAAACCACTTTTCTCAGCCACACAATCACCCTCCAGACCTTCTGTATCTCTAATTCATGCCTCAACCCTGCTAATCTTTTTCTTTTCCTCTCAAAATAATTTCGGTCTTTTTTAGCTTCGGATTCCAAATTTAGATACCCTGAATCCACTATGTTAGGCAGTCTTGAAGAATGCTTAAAGCAAATAAAAGGGGATCTACTTATTACCACTCACACCCTCCTGAAAATGACAAAAATAACTATACATTTCAAAATTAGTTTATATCAAACACATAAGAATGAATGATCCTGTGAGAGGCAGATTGCTAATCAGGAACTGAAAATGCAAATATATAGAGAAACAAATGCAAATATATAGAGAAATAATTTTTTTTGGTATAAAATTCCCAGCTTACTTTAGACATCTATACATGCTAAGACTGCTATCCCATCTCCCAGGCAAATTTCTTCCTTATTCTATCTCATACTTTACAAACTCCTTGATTCCAGAGGAACATCTCCAAAGATCTGATAGATCCCAAATTCCAAAACTGTGGAATAAGAAACCCTAATAAGAGATCTTATTATTTTGAAGATTAAATAAGATGATACCTGGCATAAGGTAAGCACTCAATAAATGTTATTATTATTACTCCTGCAGTCTGGTCTACTTTCCTTCATGCACAGGGAGTGTGAGGACAGGGCTGGGGGTGGAGAATGGTCATTAGATGTCTCTCTGTAGGCTCACCGTCAGACTTAGATATGTGACTGATTTCACTTCCTAATGTGAAGGACAATATGGGGAAGAACTACCTAAACTTGCTATAAAACTGGAGAAGACTAGGGATAGCACTGCATCATGCCCGACCAAACCCCATAGACAAAAATATCGGATCCAAACAATATCTTATGTCTAAGAAACAAATCTAGACACCAGGCTCTAGACCTGAAGAATTTTAGCTGAAAGCAAAGCCTAGTCCAGATGGGAAACTGGACACAAAGCAAGGCTGTCATGGGAACCATCATCAAAGGAATGAGAGAGAAAAGAGAATGAGGATTAATTCAGGAATGACCCACTGCTTCTGGTTTACATTAAGTTTCTACAGCTGCAGGTAGGTATTTCTGCTTGGTAAAGGTCGTGTTGGAAAACAGTCAGCATTTAATAACGTTCAAGTTCAGTCTCGGACTTTAGGGTTAAATATGAAGTCTATTTTTGCTAAAATGATAAATATTCAGTAACTGATCCATCTCTTTCAGGAAGAGAAAACTGAGCTGCTTCCCTTCCTGCTCCAATGTGGCCATATTTGCATACTGTTCTCTGATCTTGAGGTTGAATTCTGGTAATCTCTCCATTGACTGGTGTCCTTCTGGAATGAATCCAGTGGCCTGCTCATTAATAATCACTTGGTATGTTCATTGTTATAGACAAAGGTCCCTGCTTTATTTTTTTTCCTTCCTAATGCTGTTTTTCACACGACTTCCAAGCATTGCCAAAGTTTTATTTGCTCACTCTGCTGTACCTCCCTGATGCAACAGGAAACATTAACGACAGCCTGGAGTATGTCAACGAAAGTAGTATTCACAGGAACACTGCCTTGTAAACCATATTATTTTATCAGGTCTGTGGGAAGAGCAGATCTCCTGGTTAATGTTCTGCCTCCATGGAGTACTTCTCATGTATCAGGAGATATATTTCTAGACTGATTACTTCTCCTGCTGTTTTGCCCTATAGCTGTGTTGTCTCTGCAAACAGCTCCCTCATAAGAGAAGCCAATGCTCAAAGTCCTGAATCCGGATGAGGTTCTGGAAGTTTGACTAGGTAATCTGACTGGCTTGGATTTCTCCAACCCCAGAGGATAAAGTCAAGGAAAATGCAGAATATGGTGCCCACAGATGAAAGTGGAAACGTAAGGCAAACACATAATCTAAATAACTACTCAATGAAAAAACCTGGAAAAGGTGAATTATTCAAGTGAGCAAGTAGGTTTGGAATGTGGGCTTGGACTATTGAACCTCAGCGTTTTTTCTGGATGCTAGAGAATGAGGTCTGAGTTCTCACCTATGATTTGAAAGTGTGCTGTGGCACGCATCAAGTAAGTTTGAGAAAACGTGTTTGATTAGGCACCTATATAGTTAGGAACACCAAAAAAGAAAATTTTGGTGCTAGAGAAACTCTAGCTCAGATTCTCCACACAATATGTCTTACCAGATACAGTTGTATCACATGTCACAATTGGAGAGCACTTCTTCACAGTGGACTTCTAGATGTTTTGCACATGCTATGAGGAAAACAATAAGTAGTGTCCATATTTTTAAGTGAGGTTTTAAATTACTCAAATGTTAAAGAGAAATAATTTGGAATCTTCTTTAAAATCACCCTTTCCTATCACTGAATATGCTATTCTACACATTAAAAGCCAATATGCAGAAATTAGACCATTTACAAAATACACACATGCACACAAACACACACATTATGGGACGATATTTTGGGAGAACTGAAAGATGAGCTCCACAGATCTTCATTTATGAAACTGAAAAGAGTGACATCATTTATGATATTGAAAAACAACATTTATGATATTGAAAAACAACAATATGCACCGACAGTAATTAATGATGAATTCCTTTTTTAAAAAAAGACTACTTAAAAAAAAAAAAAGACTATTTACTTGACACAGAGAGAGAAAGAACACCAGAGAACACTGGCAGGGGGAGCAGCAGAGGGAGAGGGAGAAACAGGCTCCCCATTGGGCAGGGAGCAGGATGGGGGGCTCATCCTAGACCCTGGGATCATGACCTGAGCTGAAGGCAGACTTAGCCACCTAGGCGGCCCAATGATGAATTCCTAAAGGAAGCAAATTTCACATTCCTAGGTGACTATATAATTCTAGCATCTGTCCCCCAGCGCCAGTTGGTTCTCTACACCCTGTCAGGTCACAGCTCTGCAGTACAGTGGACAGTTTTCAGCTTTTGCAGGATTGGTTCCATCTGCTCCTTTCCTCACAGTTCTCTGAATGTCCCTGCCATGTGGCACAGATTGCCACTGTATTCCTACCCTTGGAGACAATTCAGGTGTATGAATCAAAAAAAATTTCCTTGATTGCATAACTAACATCCTGGGCTTTCTACTTGACCCATGCCACCTGCATTTAAACACAGTGACAAGGATCTGACGAATCGAAGTACCCACGTGGGTTTTTGTTTTATTCTTAATATAACTCTAAAGAATAAAACTTGTTATCTTTTAATAAGTCAGGATCCAACTCACATTTTTAGCTTCCACAGACTGATACCTTCCACTTTTCCTTGACTATCGGTAGAATGGAGGCGAAAGCCCACTACCTAATTCAATGCAGTTAAAATCATTACAAAGCATAGGAGCAAACTTCATTAACTTAGATTTTTTCCTACTCATAAAACCGCCAGTTATTATTTTTTCTTTTTATTCAACTGTGCTTTAAAACTCAAGATCAAATTGTTCTTTATATTTGGGGAGGTAATACTGATTTGCACGTAGACTGCCTCATTGAAAAATAGGTCCGATGCTGCCCATGAACAGCGATGTGCAGAACAGGGTGCTGTCCGGATTGATTTTCCTGAGGAGCTTATAGAATTTTACCTGCAAAGATGACTCTTGTATCCAGCAAGAAAAACCTTAGGAAAATAATTCTATTTTTCTGGTAAACAAATAATATATATTGCAGGTAAGAAAATAAGTCATAGCACAGATGCTCAAAATTCTTAGTCATAAAATCCAACTGAAAAAGTCCTGTACTGTTTATCAAGAGGCATTTACATAGTCCTGAGTATTCTGTGTTTTGCCTTTGCTATGAGACACAAAAGAAAGGTAAAATCTTTTTTTTATTAAAGATTTTATTTATTCATGAGAGAGAGAGAAAGAAAGAGAGAGAGAGAGAGGGGCAGAGACACAGGCAGAGGGAGAAGCAGGCTCCACTCCATGCAGGGAGCCTGATGTGGGACTCGATCCTGGGTCTCCAGGATCAGGCCCTGGGCTGAAGGCAGCACTAAACCGCTGAGCCACCCGGGCTGCCCAAGAAAGGTAAAATCTATACTTCCTGGTTTTAGCCTCTTTTACAATGAATGCTGGAGTAACATGGACAATGCTCATTCAAGAAAAATCTTTGTCTAAGGAATGGTGTTCAGCTGGTCTGACCACCTCAGAAACCATTGTTTTACCAACAGTTTTCATTTGTGATCCCCATGGCTTAGGTATTCGTTTATAATATTACCTGACAAATTCTGGGTTTTTGCTTGTTTTTATTTTTTTTAAGCAGCTTTATTTACCTGCTACATAATTCACTTATTTTAAGTGTACTGTTCAGTGGTTTGTAGTGAATGTTAGAGTTGTGCAACCATCACCACCATCTAATTTTTTAACATTTCCATGACTCCAAAAAGAAACCTGGTGACCCTCTGCATCCATTCATACCCTCAGTCCTAGACAATCACTAATCTGTCTTTTATCTTTGTAGACTTGCTCTTTCCGGATAATTTATATAAATGAAATCATACAATTTGTGACATTTTGCATCTGGCTCCTGATGGGTCCTTTAATGGTGACTTTTAAATGATAGTAAAAGTGTTAGTTGAGAATGACTCACCAATCTTCCCAATCCCGAGTGCCACCCTTTTAAGAAATATACAAAAAGAACTAAATGAAGATAAAAGCACACTATTAGTGAAAAATTTTACTTTGGACACTGGAATAGAATCAGTACTCCTTTTATCAGTGTTACACTACAGGCTATCTCTTTACTCTCCCCCATCCCCACCACAGGAATGGGAAGTAGAACCTTTGCAGCTTCAAATTTGAACTAACCAAACCTCTGCTCTTTCATATGACCCACTGTTCCTGAAGATTCTAAAGTGGGAAAGAGGGTACATGACAGCACCAGTATGCCTCATACAAAATTTAGAATGCAAAAACAATCATCCAGGATATGCAGGCCAGCCTATAAACTATTTTTCAGAGCCCATATATAGTCTAATCCAGATATATATTTCTGATACAAGACAAAGCCAGGGTGTAGACAGACAAAGCAAGAAAGCAGTGAAGAAAGAGAAAACCTTTATTTCACCCACAAGTTTGTAATCTATAATCTGTAAATGCAACCATATTTGGGAAGTTTTTGGTGACATTGTTTCCCACATTTAGGGCAGAAAGCCATTTATATATTGAGCTGTGCTTCTGTAGCATTTGACCCTCTCCTATCTCTTTGAACTATGTAGGCATTTTAACAGTGGTATCCCTGTCTCCAGGACTTCTTTCTTGCTTCACTGTCTCCCTGAACCTGTGAAACATAATTTCCATATATGTCTTTAAGTCTCCATTTCCAGCCCTCCAAGCTGAACTGACCCTAACCTCCATCTAAAAGGCAAGCACTCCACAATAACAGATTTTTTTTTAAAAAAAGCTAAGTTCCTTAAATTCTATAACTGTTCTATCTTCTACCTCTATCCCCATTAAGATCATAAATTATTTTTATATTTTTAGCAGTATATATGTTGGCTATTACCATAGAGCTTCTCATAACGGCACTGAGGAATAAGTACCTAAGCAAGTACTCTCATTTTAATTCCCACACATTTCTTTGGTCCAGTTTGATGCTGGCACTCAAGGAGCCTCTGCCTGTCAGAGAAAATGAGACCTTTGCTGGATGTTTTCTCCTGAAAACTTTTCTCTTCCTCACCAGATAATTCTCTCAAGCTTGCATAATGTTACTTCACTGCTTTCTTGCCAAAGTTTTAACTTTGGTAGCACCTTGGTATACAAACAGGTTACAAGAAAAATAACAGAAAAACAAACTAGAAGGCTAGATACCAAAGCAAGCCCTGCTCATTATTTGTCTCTAGCTTTTATGGCTATGCTGGCTATAGCAAGCCCTTGGAGGAGTAAAGCCAGTATTCTATACTAGCCATCCTAAGAGAGATTTCTAAGGTGAGAAAGAAATCTGTCTTCTTCAAACCAGATGTGTCCTATTCAAGGTTCCGACCAAAGCTTTTTTAACCCTTGGAATGAGTTTTCTTGCTAAACACAACCTTGAACTGAGGTCGTACTAAAAGCTGGACTGCCGTAGCCCAACAGTCAAAACTTAAAAAACAGCAGGTGCCTATAAATCCAGTTTCTGACCAGTGAACATGAGTCACTATAGTCAAATGAAGTATACACATCTTCCGATGGGATGATTTGTTGTTCCTCAAATGTTAATCCTCATTCTTTTTCTAAAAGATAACCACCTAGTGAACAATGTCTTATAATGGGAGGCAGTTATCATTTCTGTAGGATCTCCCACCAAGTCCAGCCATTTGTAAAACTACAGAAGTATTCCAGAGGGGTAAGTTTACAATGTCAGCTTAGGCCCAGGTGGAGAACATGGAACAGAGTGAGCTAAAATCTCCTTGGATCTCAGAGGTTGAAGCCCAGTTTTCTCCCTTATTTTATTGAGAGTGGAAATAATATAAGCCCTAACTTAGTCTGGGAGAGAGTAAAGAGTACCAAGAGAGAGAGGAAGAGAGAGAGAGAGAGAAAGTACATTTAGAAGGATGCTACGTAGGAGTCATAATTTTTTAACACAAATAAGGAACTTCAATAAGTAAATACCTCTAGGGAGAGGAACAAGAAATAAAATAGGAAAAGGCAGACTCTGCCTTCCTATATTTTCTCAATAGCCTGGAAGATTGATAGCAATTTTTGTGTCTATGGGCTAATGAAAATATGAGAAGGGAAAAAAACAGGATATTTCCTAGAGTCTAGACCTACTCTGTAGAATTGTAACTTCATGTCAATCACCTAACTCAATGAAAAACAAACTCTAAAGTTTAAGAAGTGAACCATGGCAGTTATGAGTATGAGCTCGCAAGCTGTATGGTTCAAAGCCTACCTCTGCCACCTACCATCTGAATAGCCTCAGCCAAATTATTTAACCTCATTAAAATTCAATTGTTTTCTGTAATAAAGGGATGATATTGACTGCATTATAGGTACCAAGTCATATAGCACACATAAAATATTTAGAAAAATGCTTAAATTGTTAGCTGTTGCTGCTACTTACTACTACTACTACTACTACTACTACTACTACTACTACTACTACTACAGTATGACAGATATAAAACTATATAATGTGATAATCAATCCTTCATCATTAAAGAATTGGCATAACTCTCTACAGTATCTCTCATTCAGGATAATTATGCCCCTTTTATCATCATCCATTGTTATTAGATCTTATTTTCATTCATGAGTAATTTTCAGCCTTTGCCTCTCCATTTGGCCCATGTCATTGCATAGAATACTTGCTTTTTCCAAATGCTCTACAAAGTATCTTTTCTAAGATACCCAGAAATAGATTTATAGCTCTATTTCTTGGAAAGTTTCTATATTTCTACCATGCTATGATGTCAAGAGGAGTTTTTATAGCCATGATCCTTTTGTTAGGAAAAATGACTTCCAGATTAACACCCTTGAGAAAAGGATTCCCAGTTGGGTAGAGTCACGGTTTCCATGATTCTTCCTTGCATGTTACTATTAAAAATAGCTTCTCTAGCCACACAGGTTTTTGTAATTAACTATTTCATGCCTGCTATATAAGCCAGTGGTTTTCAAACACTATCCATGGTAAGCTACAGAATAACCTGGGGGAAGTTTTCCAAAATTTTAGGCTCCCAGTTCTCATTTATAAATATTCAATAGGTCAAGGCTAGAGGAAAGAGGGGAGATACCTATGCTTTGTATATTCAAAGTACTCTCCCAAGATAACAGCAATATTAGTAAGTCATGTAAAAGGATTAATTTCCTTATTATACTAGAGCTGTTACAAAAAGTATAGAAAAGACTAACAATATGAAAGAAAAATGGATCAAGAATATGAACAGATGGTACACACATGTGCACATACACAAATGGCCAAAAAATACATAAAGAGATGTTCAACCTCACTCATAATTAAAGAAACTCAAGTATAACAGAAACAAGATGCCAATTTTCACAGCCAGGATGGTCCAAGATTAAAGTTGGATATTACCTATATAGGCAAACACATGATGAATCAGTAATTCTCAATTTTCCTTGGTATGAAAGCAAATCAATACAAAATTTTGGAAACTAATTGTACTATCTATCAAAATTTTAAATGCATATTTTCTTTGGAAGAAGCAACCCACCTATGGTAATATAACCTCTAAATACATCCAGAAAAGTAGATATAAACATCTGCGGCCATACCACCTTAAACGTGCCTAATCTTGTCAGAAAAGTAGATATTGATATATATGCAAAGATATAATTATATATCTTAGAATGGCCTTTGAGCTTTCTTTGTAAGAGCAAAACAAAACAAAACTAAAACACAGCTTTTAATTTGTAAGAAATCTTTTCTGGTGGGTTTCATCAGTTGCCAAGTTTAGAAATTGCTATTATGCTGTTTAACTTGACTAAATACTACATTGTTCTAGTTCATCACATATCTGGTTAACATAGTACTATCTCACTGGGTTGCTAAAAGATTAAATGAGATAATGTATGAGAAAGTAACTTTTTGAAATTCTAAGTGTTGTATAAATTGTTACTACATTAAATATTTGCTAATATTTATTTATTTATTTTGATCACTGCTATATTAGCAAAATCCTAGGAATAGGGGATATATAAGCAATCGGATTATATGACTCTGAGATGTTTATACTCTAATAAAACAAATACATACAAAAGTGGGATATAGTATAATAAGCATTACAGGGGATCCCTGGGTGGCGCAGCGGTTTGGTGCCTGCCTTTGGCCCAGGGCACAATCCTGGAGACCCAGGATCGAATCCCACGTCAGGCTCCTGGTGCATGGAGCCTGCTTCTCCCTCTGCCTGTGTCTCTGCCTCTCTCTCTCTCTCTCTGTGACTATCATAAATAAATAAAAATTTAAAAAAAATAAAGTCTTTAAAAAAAATAAGCATTACAAAAGAGACATGCAAAAATTACAGAAGAGCATGTTTTGTTGCAAATGGGGAATATTTAACACAAAAATTGTTAGGAGTTCCTCAGGAATATAAAGTGGAAGAAAAAACTTATGGTAAAGAAACAGTCCCATTCAGTGGATGTATGAATGCATAAGAGAATATGGCTTATTCAGGAAAATGTGAGTAATTCTCTGACACATAGAATGTACTATCAATTTTTCTTAAAATTTGTATTCAATAAAATACATTTAATACTACTGGCCGCATCCCAATCTTTTTTGTTAGTGCTAGAAATACTTCCATATCCTGTAATTCCATGGTATCATCTTATGCATTTTGATATAATTGTAACAAAGAAGCAAAAGGGCTGATCTAGCCAGTGGATGGTGGGTAAATCAGCATTTCATGAAATCATTGAAACCTAGCTTTTTGTTCTTCATACAAATCTATTAGGGGAAAACCAATGATTATATTCGTTACATGCTTATGCTGATGTTATTATATATGTAGTCATCTGGACACAATGAGCAGTAGAGAATAATTAGTAATAAACAGAGAGAGCATTGTAGGGAAAGACAATGCTAATGGGTGGAATATTTGAGTCTAATTATGTCTGTAAGTAAAAAGTGTTTTCCATCTTTTTTTTGGCCCATTTGAAAACATTTGACATTGAAAAAATACTTTCAAAATGTAACTCATTTTTGCTTGGAACATTTTGTATTTCCAATTCATATAAATGATTATTTCCTTCCTCTCCCTGTTCCCTCCTCCTTTTATTTTGGCATTGTCAGTATAGCTATTAATGTTTGGTCATGAATATGTGCTTTGTGCCTGGAGTCAACAGGAAAGCTACTTTTTCATTTAATAGTGTTATGTATAAACTTGCAAAATCACTGGAGAATTTTTAGTTTTGAATTACTTTGCCAAAACACTTACTAGTTGGGTGACTCTAAGATTTCTACTTTGGTAGATAGGATCCAAATCTGTAGGTCGTGGCTCATGACTATGCCTTTTCTAGAGTAAAACAACCATTAGATGGTTCTTGGCCAAACCAGAATATTTCCAAAATACATTTTCAAATTTGTATTATAAATAATCTTACTAAAATAGGCTAGCCCATTGCTAGTTTTCCCCATAAGGCTTGTCCTCTTTTTTTTTTTTTAAATTTTTATTTATTTATGATAGTCACAGAGAGAGAGAGAGAGAGAGGCAGAGACACAGGCAGAGGGAGAAGCAGGCTTCATGTACCGGGAGCCCGACGTGGGATTCGATCCTGGGTCTCCAGGATCGCACCCTGGGCCAAAGGCAGGCGCCAAACCGCTGCGCCACCCAGGGATCCCACTTGTCCTCTTTCTACATGAAAAGGGTTAAGGAATATAGACTCAGTAATAGAAATTCTTCATGATGCTTACTTATGTTGACCAATTAGCTGCTACTACCTTAAAAATGAAGCTACTGCTAGTAGAGCTAAAGCTATGTGGTATTGACCTTTCATTCTGTGTGTGTGTACATAGAGACAGACACATATACATATGTGCGTATATATGTATATTTTATTTATTTATTCTCTTCCTATTCTAAAAATGATTACATTGTTTTCCTTCAATTAGCTGCTTTCCTATATTTTGAGAAGAAAATGAACTGAAGTTTAGTAAGGGCTTTCCAGAAAGTTTTAATAAAAAGAATTATATTTTAAATATATACACTCCTCTCTTCTTTCATCACCCTCTTCTCTAACAAAACTCAAATTAGTCTATATTAGAATTTTTCCATTTTATGTTAGCATGCATTTGAACCAATCTTCTTTTAGGAAATCAAAGATCTGCATTATTATAGAAGATGCAACTGGTAGTCATTTAGATTTTTTTTTCAAATTTTCTTGAAACTTCATGCTTTGTCTCGAGGTAGAAAATACTGTATTAGTAAAATCTGATGTACTTTTCTTATTTTAAAATATCAACTAAAATTTTAAAATGAAATAATTATTTAAAAATAAATACAAGGCATAAAACAGAAAAACAGCATTACCATTGAGATTTAACCATCCAAACTATAAGATATTTACATTACATTTTAGAAGGAGGTAGGATACAGGCTGGCTGAAACTAAATTCTGCTTCTCTATAAACATTAAAATTCTATACCCATTTATGCCAATTGTCCAGATATCTACTCTAACCCTGCCTTCTTTTGTATTATTTAAATTTTTTAGTATATCTTTTTAATTTACTTAGTTTTGTTTGTCTGGGAAAATTATTCAAAGTATATCATCAAATGGGGTTTTTAATCATCACAGAGTAAACTGAAATGAACAGATAGGGAAGCTCTAGAAATATAATTTCCAAAAACACAATGAGGTCACAGAAATTAAACTCATTCTTATAAAATAAATCAATAAGATAAAAGAAGCCAAAAATCACTGGTAGTTTTTAACTCAAATGATCCCAAGCTAGCCACCTTAATATTTGAGGTAAGCCCTGGGATAAAAATAATGAAGCTGTGACCCGCACCCCCCCAACAAAGTATAATATATGAAATGAGGAATCCAGCTCATCTTTTTATCTTGAAATAATTATGAATCAGTACAAGGAAAAAAAAAAAGTTTCAGTTCCTTAGGGTATCCCATAGAACATAAAGAGAGATGAACCAAGTCCCAGAACAGATGTCAAGCAGCCTTGATTAATTTGCTAGCACTGTGAGAAACCTTATGGGTAATTTAAGACATACTTAAGAGGAAAAACCAATGGATCTTGAAAATTCACTTGATTCTAGAATTACATAAATGAGGACTAAAAGTTAGTGAATGTAATGTAGCCTTATCATTTTATAAAGCTTGGTGAAAACATCTTTACTTAGGCAAATATATAAAGGATGATGCATTAGTCAGCTAGACTATATATTGATGGAGATTCAAGGCTAGATTTCTGTGTTCAGAGATTCAACATACAGTTGATTTTTTTTTCCTCACCAAGAGTAATTTATTTCTTCCTCTCCAAAACAGCTTGAGTAGGTAGTCCACTGATTGTATAACAAATTGAAGGTATCAGAGACTCAGACTCCCTTCCATTTTTTTGTTTCTCTGCTACTCCTAGGGTGTTGCTCCAAACTGAATATGGCTTATTATCAAAGTCACATTTCAGCTTGTAAGAGGGACAGAAAGAGAAGAGAGAGGCAAACCCCCTTCCCTTTTGAGAGATAATCTAGAAGTTGCATCAGTAACTTCTGCTACTTTTCATTGTCCAAACAACAACTAATCATAGGACTACAACTAATTGCAAGAGAAGCTTGCAAACACAGTCTTTAGATGGTTAACCATGTAACCAGTGAAGCTTCAATTATTAAAAAGTAAAGTGTGAATCAATGTTGTGCAGACTCTGTTCGCATCCAAAAATATTATCTTTGGTATCTAATGGCTGCCAGGTGCTTAGAAATCTCACTTGATTTTCACAACTCTGCAGGGCACACATTCAATACTTGGAGGAGTTAAATGACATTCCCAAATTCACATAGAAGTTATATGATCAGATTTAGATGTATCTAAATCTAAGTAAAATTTGTGATTTTTCCCAGCATGACACCCTGTCCCTCACATAAATGTGGGGGTGATAATTTCCTTGGTTAAGTTTCATTGTGCATGATTCATTTCGAGTTTGTCATGATATTTAAGAATTAAATGGGGGGATAAGGAGATGTGATTATTTCACCTAGGGTAAAAAATACACCTCCTCTATTTTTTATGCTATTTTAAAGCCCATGATAAGGTACTTAAGATGCAAGAACAATGCACTTCAGTTTCTTTTTACACTCTAGAGAACCTAGCATTATATTAAACACCAATCAGGCAATTGACATTCACTCTTTACAATCATATGAACCAAACACCTATGATGACTTTTTTTTTTTCTCTGTGCATGATGCGAGCATGCAAGAAGGTACAAATTTGACTGTGAACTCCTTGAAGGAATTTGTACCTAATTTACTCATAAATGAACTATGTGGCCTTCATCAAGATAAAAAGCTTCTGCACATTAAACAATCAACAAAACTAAAAGGCAGCCTACGGAATGGGAGGAAGATATTTGCAAATGACATCTGAAAAGGAGTTAGTTTCCAAAATCTGTGAAGAACTTATCAAACTCAACACCAAAAAACACAAAACCCAGTTAAGAGATGGGAAGAAGACATGAATAGACACTTTTCCAAAGAAGACATTCAGATGGCTAATATACACATTAAAAGATGCTCAACATCACTCATTATCAGGGAAAGACAAATCAAAACCAGGATGAGATGGCATCTCACACCTGTCAGAATGGCTACAATTAACAACATAGGAAATAATAGATGTTGGCAAGGATGCGTAGAAAGAGGAATCCTCTTGCAGTGTTGGTGGGAATGCAAACTGGTGCAACCACTCCGGAAAATAGTGTAGAGGTTCTTCAAAAAGTTAAAAATAGATACAACTGGGTGGCTCTGTGGTTTAGTGTCTGCCTTTGGCTCAAGTCGTGATGCTGGGGTGCTGGGATCAAGTCCCACATCAGGCTCCCCACAGGGAGCCTGCTTCTCCCTCTGCCTATGTCTCTGCCTCTCTCTTCATGTCTCTTGTGAATAAATAAATAAAATCTTTTTTTTTTAAGTTAAAAATAGAACTACCCTACAACCCAGCAATTGCACTACTAGATGTTTACCCAAAGGATATAAAATTATAGATTCAAAGGGATACATGCACCCCAATGTTCATAGCAGCATTATCAACAATAGCCAAACTATGGAAAGAGCCCAAGTGTCCATTGATGGACGCTTGGATACATATATATTTTTATAATATATAAATTATTTTTAATATACAATATTAATATAATGGAATATTACTCAGCCATCAAGAAGAATTAAATCTTGCCATTCACAAAGATTTGGATGGATCTAGAGAATATGATGCTAAGTGAAATAATTCAGTCAGAGAAAGATAAATACCATATGATTTCACTCATGTGTAGAATTTAAGAAACAAAACAGATAAACCTAGGGGAAGGAGGAAGAAAAAAATAGGGAAACAAACCATAAGAGACTTAAAGATAGAGAACAAATGGATGGTTGAGGGAGGGGGTGGTTGGGGGATCAGCTAGTTGGGTAGAGGGCATTTGTGATGAACACAACACAATTTTTTTAAAATAAAAACTTAAAAAAAAGTTTGCTGAATCTTCAATAGAGTTCATTCCATTAAATAAATATTTTATAGTACTTCTTAATTTCAAATATTTCAAGTGTTTTGTTTTCATTTGGTTTTGAAACAAGATTCATTTTCTGTTCAATATGCTTTTGATATGGGAAGATATATTTTTGTTTTCCTTGAGAACTATACAGTAATAATATATTTTTCCCTGCTTCTGCATTTTGCTGATGATTTTTCAAATGTGTAATATCTTATCAAATGATGACTAAGTCATGAAAAGAGTCAGATTCAAATACATAATTCATATTTAACTTTTCATGAAGCATGAAAAAAAAGGCACCATAAAGTAGACATAATGGGTCGGGAAACTCTACATATTATTTATTTTATATATTTTGCTTAGAATCTATTTAACTGTTCTTCTACATTTGGTTATGTATTCATTATATTAAAAAGAAGAGAAATGCCATTATATACATGTGTCCAAAGCCATAGAATGTATAACACTAAGTGTAAATTGTAATATAAACTACAGGCTTTGAGTAATTATGATGGGTCAATATAGGTTCATCAATTATAATAAATGTATCACTCTGAAGAGGAATATTGATAATGGGGGAGGCTGTGTATGTGTGGAAGAGAAGATATGGGAAATCTGTGCACCTTCTCTTCAATTTTGCTGTGAATCTAAAGAAAGGAAGCAGAGAGAGAGAAAGTGAGAGCCATCCATATTGAGTTTTATGTTCAGCTCTGCTGCTAATTTTAAGGATATTGTTCATAAATCACATAGCTCCAGATCTCTTATTTCCTTATCTGCAAAATTAGCATTGCATTAGTGTATTGATATTTAACAAATTTTTACACATAATTTATTACCACATAATTTCCATAGGTCAAAAAATCTCATCACAGCTTAGCTAGGTCTTCTGCTCAGAATTTCACCAGGCTGCAATGAAGGTGCTAGCTGGGCTGTGTTCTTGACTAGGGAAGAATCTGATTACAAGTGTATTCAGATTGCTAGCAAAATTCGTTTCCTTGCACCTGGGTGACTAAGAGACTCATCTTTATATTGGCTGTTGACTAGAAGCTGTTCAGAGATTACCCACAGTCCCTTGCCACGTGAACCTCTCCATACTCAGTTCACAACATGGGTAGTGGCTTCTTCAAGGAGAATAAGAAAATCTCTCTCTTTTTCTCTGGACTACTAATATGGAGTCTCATGTAACTAAATGTAACCATGAGAGTGACATTCCATCACCTTTCTCATACTTTACGGCTTAGAAATAAATCATAGTTTGCACCTCTTTCAAGACGAGACTGTAACAAAGATATTGCTCATTAGGAGTCAATTGATGATGTCTCTGTCACAGTGTATCGAACCAGATAATCTTCAGATTTTCTTCCAGCTGAATAATTTTTTGATTATTTAGGAAATGAGAATCATCTGAACCTCTGAGCTCTCAAAGTTCAAAAGGTATTTGATCTCCTTACAGTTTTACAACCGATAAAGCTGTGGTGCCTACCATTTTTCATGGGGCCAAAATGTGAGCAAGGGATTTGTATTAGAGAGAGTCAGGGACCCTAAAGGGAAAAGAAAAAGCTAAGCCTAAATATTCTAGAAAAGTCTAGTCTTGATTATAAAATAGATCAAATATGAGACCAAGAGCACAAATTGAGATAGAGATTGCAGACAATAGTAAAGCTAAGTAAAGAGACAAATTAAAATGGGTGAGGACTGAGAGGGGGCAAAGTGTATTTTAAGGCAACATCAATGAAATGAATTAATTTTTAACATTAGTCTAAATTAAGTACCAGATGCAGAGTTTATGTAGCTTGAAGTGATGATTCTCAGCTTTGGCTGCATATTACAATTACATGAGGAGTTTATAAATATCCAATGTCCATGCCACAGTCCCATTAAAAGTCAGAATCTCTGAGAAATGGATGCAAGTTTCAATATTTTTAAAATTCTCCAATTATTTCAACATATAGTCAAGGTTTAACATCAATTATTTACTCTTACTACTGAAAGTAAAGTGATCTGAAGAACAACCAGTAAGATTGGCATAATCTGAGGTCCCTGGGTGGCTCAGTCAGTTAGGCTTCTGACTCTTGATTTCTGCTCTGGTCATGATCTCAGGGTCAAGGAAATAGAGCCCTTCATCTGGCTCCACACTCAGCACAGAGTCTGCTTATCACACTCCCTCTGCTCCTCCCCTGCCCTCTCATGTCTTGTGTGTTTTCTCTCTCTAAAATAAATAAATAAAATATCTTTTAAATGATTGGCATCATCTGATAATGATCTTGTTAGAAATTCAGATGCTTATTTCCTTACTCAGATCTACTGAGTCTGGATCTGCAGTTTTACTGCAGAAAACCTGCAGATTCTCAGGTTTTCCTATGTGATTGGCCCAGTTAAAGACCTAAGACAAAGATATTAGTACCTAATATCTGTTGGTACATGACTGTTTCTCCATAAACATAAAATTCAATAGAATTTTCCAGCCCGGACAGCCCCAGCGGCGCAGCGGTTAAGCACCGCCTACAGCCCGGGGTGTGATCCTGGAGACCCAGGATCGAGTCCTGCATCAGGCTCCCAGCATGGAGCCTGCTTCTCTCTCTGCCTGTGTCTCTGCACCCACCCCCATCTGAATAAATAAATAAAATAAAAAAATAAAAAAGAATTCTCCAGCTCACCTTTTGAAAATTGAGTAAATAATGAGTTAAAAAAAAAAAAGTGGATACTACTAGAGAGATAAAGACGCTCTCTCTCTCTCTCTCTCTCTCTCTCTCTCTTTCAATAGGCTGCACTAATTTGTTTATACCTCCAAAGATAAATATTTTACTTTCTTATGCCAACTCTGATTGATTGGTAGTGGCTTCCTGGAGAACCGTATTGAGAAATAACATTCCCAGATTGCTTGATTGAAAAGAGTATCCCGATAGATTGACAACGTCTCAGGGAATGATAGCTGTAGTACCACGTATTTGCCGAAATTGCTCTGGATTTTCTTATCCAACCATAACTCTCATGACAGAGCCCCCCATTTTAAAGACACCTGACTGAGATTAAGGATTTATGGACCTATGACATTTCCATATTTATTAACTCATTCAGTCTTCCATAGATTCATTCATTTATTGCTTTAATAAAAAGTTATCAAATACCAGTTTTATGTCCCAGACACTTACTGTGCTGGGAGTCAGATTCTTTGGGGATTAGAGTGACCTCACCTTTTAGCATAAACATGCCATAGCTCCTTGAAATTCCATGAGCAAAGCAGCCTCACATCACCATCAATCATGTTCAACCCTGATGAGGGAACTGGTTTCACCAGAAGGTCTTGATTACTTCGTATGTCAAAGAGATGCTTAGCAGGAACCAGAGGCATGATGTTTCAATTCAAACAGCTTCTTGCTGAATTTTAAAGAATTGTAGAGTTAGAGTAGCTTTATTGTGACCTTCAGAAAAATCTTTACATGAAGATTCTGTTTTAGCACAGGTTAAGAGTAGTTAATCCATAAGAAAAATGCACGTTATTAAGCTGTTCTTTAACAAATCTTATAAGAAAAATTTAAAAGGACTACGATTTCATCTTTCTAACACTAAGAAAGTAAAATGTCTGTAGGTGGCTATCTTTGAAGCCCCAAGTGAGGGTGATTTTCCACTTATATTCCTTTCAGTAATAAAGAGCTGCTGGAAGCTCTATAGAAATGTTGTTTTTTAGTGACTGTGCCAATATACCTGGGCTTTCTTTCAAGTGATGAGTGATTCCTTTGAATTATGTTTCAGCCAAGAATAGGTTACTCAGAAATTGCATGAATACCTTCCAACTCATAATTGCCAGGTTCCAGTCTTGGATTTTAGTCATTAAACCTAAACTCTTATTTTCTCTAAATCTCAAATTGATAGAGTCATCTTCTTTCCATTCTTCTTATCCAGCAACAATCACCCCCTCCTCCCTTTATCATCCCTGGATACCACACACACAGAGGAATTGCCCTGTCCACCACAGTAGGTCACACACAAAGACTGCCTCATGATGATGAGCCATTGCTAAACATAAGGCTTCAATTTGAATGAAATGCTTTTTCAACACATTAAAAAAAAAAAAAAAGTCCATTAGCAGTTACTGATAAGCTCAAGATTATTTCTGTAGAAAAATCAGTTTAGGTTCAAGATAAATACAGGGAAACTGACAAGCAATTAAGCAGGAAGTTTTGTTTTGTTTTTTTGGTTCTACTTGTCAGATATTTGAGGAAGATATTTTAGGAAAACTGCTTTTGGTAAACAGAAAAATTATACTGGCATTTTCTTCTGCCTTTGTACTTCTGAGCTCTGACTTTTTTTCCTGAAACATACAAACAATGCAGCCATTAAATATTGGAAATTAAAAGAAATTACACATATTCAGTAAATAATTTGTTCAAAGACAAAGTAACTTTTAACTTACAAAAATACAAAAAGATTGAATTCACCTGGAACAGTAAAATTCTATCAGAGATAGCTGATTTCCACAATAAAAAGTTTGCATTATTTTAGGCAAAACAAAGAGCTCTATTCAGTACATTTCTATTTCCATATATGTGGTGAGTGGTGTTCTTTCATGGTGAAAATGACTACATGCTTCGTTCATTTATGGAAGATCTACCACCATAAATGGCTGTGTCACCCAGCCTTCGTTCCACATGGGTCACCATACTATGAGAACTTTGCTGGGAGGTGTTGTACCATGCAGAGTATCATGAGAATACCAGATCATTAGATGGAGGTAAAAGCTAACAGGGATGTCATTGACTTTACAGTTTTCTCCAATTTGATTGAGTTACATATATCATTTGTTACATGTATAATAAGAAAGGAAACAAATTTAGAGAAAAGAATATTAAGATAGTACGGATTAATCTTATATCATTGATCTATAAGAAATTAATGACTTTTTAAAAATACTCTACAGGGTAAAGACTATTGAAATAAAAAAATAAATAAATAAACCCTAGAGGTATGTTTTCTCCAGATATTTGGCCTTCTATATGTTCAGCTGTAGTTAGGTGTTGACATGTTTGATACATTTATAATATTTAGGATGAAAATTTTATTTCCCTCTTCTTGGTCATGCTGAGATGGTACAACTTCTACATCTATATTCTACTGCTCAAGTTCAACAGGGAGTGATTCAAAAGGAAATGCACACTATTTACTACTATAATGTGAACCCCCTAGCTTCAGTGAACCCATGGATACAGTACTTTTTGTCTCCTGCCTAAAAACCTAGGCTAAGGGAATTCTATTTTCCCCCTAAACCAATCCTCTTGTCTTGGTTAGCTCTCCAGCTCTTCATAGATGTTAAGAGGAGCACAGAAAGAAGGCAACCCCAATGGGAGGGAAAAAAACAAGGAAAAGAAAAACCATTCCCTAAAACCTAGATTATCCACATGTTGGTCTTTCTGGAACCAGAAAAGGAACACGGTAGGCTGTCTTACCACTCTTAATGATAGAGGATTGAGACTGAGAGAAAAAGAGTGAATCTCTTTCTTTCTCAAAGAAAAATACAAAAACGGAATGCCAAAACAGCAGATTCTAAGGAGGAATAAGAACTATAGTCCAAGCAACTCTATTGTTTCACAGTGTGCTTGCTCTTGACCCACACTGACCCATACCAAAGCTCCTTTTCTAGCTTGATTCCCTACAGAAGTTGGAATATGTCATTAACATCTGCAGATAAGGTAGGTGCATTTAAACTCTAATATTCAATAAAGGAGGAAAGACTATCCCCTGGAAGAAAGACAGTCTCTTCAATAAATGGTGCTGGGAAAATCGGACATCCACATGCAGAAGAATGAAACTAGACCACTCTCTTTCACCATACACAAAGATAAACTCAAAATGGATGAAAGATCTAAATGTGAGACAAGATTCCATCAAAATCCTAGAGGAGAACACAGGCAACACCCTTTTTGAACTCGGCCACTGTAACTTCTTGCAAGATACATCCACGAAGGCAAAAGAAACAAAAGCAAAAATGAACTATTGGGACTTCATCAAGATAAGAAGCTTTTGCACAGCAAAGGATACAGTCAACAAAACTCAAAGACAACCTACAGAATGGGAGAAGATATTTGCAAATGACGTATTAGGTAAGGGATAGTTTCCAAGATCTATAAAGAACTTATTAAACTCAACACCAAAGAAACAAATAATCCAATCATGAAATGGGCAAAAGACATGAACAGAAATCTCACAGAGGAAGACATAGGCATGGCCAACATGCACATGAGAAAATGCTCTGCATCACTTGCCATCAGGGAAATACAAATCAAAACCACAATGAGATACCACCTCACACCAGTCAGAATGGGGAAAATTAACAAGACAGGAAACCACAAATGTTGGAGAGGATGCGGAGAAAAGGGAACCCTCTTGCACTGTTGGTGGGAATGTGAACTGGTGCAGCCACTCTGGAAAACTGTGTGGAGGTTCCTCAAAGAGTTAAAAATAGACCTGCCCTACGACCCAGTAATTGCACTGCCGGGGATTTACCCCAAAGATGCAGATGCAATGAAACGCCAGGACACCTGCACCTCGATGTTTCTAGCAGCAATGTCCACAATAGCCAAACTGTGGAAGGAGCCTCGGTGTCCATCAAAAGATGAATGGATAAAGCAGCTGTGGTTCATGTATACAATGGAATTTTCCTCAGCCATTAGAAATGACAAATACCCACCATTTGCTTCAACGTGGATGGAACTGGAGGGTGTTATGCTGAGTGAAGTAAGTCAATCGGAGAAGGACAGTGTATGTTCTCATTCATTTGGGGAATATAAATAATAGTGAAAGGGAATATAAGGGAGGGGAGAAGAAGTGTGTAGGAAATATCAGAAAGGAAGACAGAACATAGAGACTCCTAACTCTGGGAAACGAACTAGGGGTTGTGGAAGGGGAGGAGGGTGCGGGGTGGGGGTGATTGGGTGACAGGCACTGAGGGGGACACTTGATGGGATGAGCACTGGGTGTTATTCTGTATGTTGGTAAATTGAACACCAATAAAAAATAAATTTATTATAAAAAAAACTCTAGAAGATAAGGATTAGAACATATAGTCGAAGAAGGAGACTGTTTTGTTTTTAAAGACTGTGGCTGCTGCAGACAAACTAGCACATGTGGTCAGAAAATTTAACGATAAAATAGCTAACATAGCACAACCAATATGTGATTTGTCTTCCTTACAGACTGATCTCAATGAACTTGAATTCAGGTTGGGATGACTTAGAAGCCTACACCAAACCCAGATCAGAGTCTTAAAGATCCTAGAGAATTCAAAAGACTATGAGGTCTACAAAGATCAAATTTGATCAGGTTAGGTTAGCTCAGCCACATCCGACCTGTACCAAACAGCTCAGGACTTTTCCAAAGTAATTTGGCAGATATTTTGATTGAAGCAGAACTTTGAATAGCATGCTGGAACAATTATTTCAAATGAGGTTTTTATTGAACATTAGAAGGGGCAGAAAATAATTTTTACTTTAATGCAATGTTTGACTCTAATTCTTTTCAATGACTTCTGTTTCATTTCATCTGGCTCCTATATATTGAAATGGCCAAATACTAATTAAAGCAGCATCAATTTTTTTTCGTATTAAATAAGAAGGTAAGAGGATGTGCCAAAGCAATTATCACACTAACCAGGTTTTTAAATTCTGATTTTAAAATAATGAATTTGGCATGCCATGCTCACTATTACAGGTAACTGCAATAACTCTTTAGCTTCAAAAACTCCATTTAATAATCTTGACAGGTTTTTAACTCTTGCTGTTATGTGATGTGTGCTGGAAGGCTGGTTTGTGCAAGCATACTCTAAATGTCCCTGTTAATCACTGTCTTCAGAATACAGAGATCCTGTCTCCCTCTGTATTCCCATCAAGAAGAATATATAGAAGAACGTGTTGTTCAGCATTCAAGGACAAGAGCTAGGGAGTGGCATCTCCCCTGTAATGAAGAAGTTGAGGACGACAGGTCTTGATCTCCTTGGAATGCTGGCCAAGCAAGGAGGGAGAAGCTACAGATAGTTGCTAGTCGGAGTTGCTATGCTATAAAAGCTTGCTACATGTAGATTCCACTAGTATATGCTTTGTCTAGCCTTACACTCACTGTATGTCCTCTCCAAATGAACCTGTCTTCTTTGGTCTCACTGGACCATAACCCACCCTTGCCTTACAGTGTGTCCAGATGTGACTACACACCATCTGTCTTAGCTACCCAGTAAAAATGGGTAAAGATGCTATTAGATAAATAACTAGAACCACTAACCCAAGAGAGTACATATATGCTACTTGAAGATTAAAGAGAATGATTTAGATTTCAAGAAAAATACATAGTCCAGAAGGACAGATGTCAAATTGTGGAACAGGAGAGTTTTAAAGACATTTTATTGATTAGGAAGTTTAATAAGACAGGAAATTTAAAGCACATAAAGTAATACAAATTCTAAATGTTTTCTCATTTAACAGAATATTTTAGATTCACCGTACAGTGTAAGATACAGATCTAAAGAAACAATGATAGCCAAATATTATTTGAGGCACCATACATAGGTTTTCATTCAAAGTTCTCCTTTGATGGGCATTTATTAAACACTCATCGCACTAAATGCAGCATTGGATGAAACAAACCAAACAGAATCCAAAGGTTGTTTTTGTGTGTGTCTGCTAAAACTTTTAATTAAAAAACAGCACAGCTTTCTATGTGAATTGTTACTGTTTTTATTCTGATTCTCTTAGCATTATAAATGTGCTAGTTTTCTACTGCTGCCATAACAAATTACCACAATCTAGTGGGTTAAAATAAAACAAATGTATTAGCTAAAAATTCTGTAAGTCAGAAATCCAACATGGGTCTCATTGAGCTAAAAGCCAGGTTCCAGGATGGTTGTATCCCTTTTTGGAAGCTGTAGGGGAGACTATTTCATTGCATTTGTAGAGTAAGGTCCTTCTTTTCTTGCTAGCTTGTTAGCTGAGGGCAATTTCCAGCTTCTAGGGACCATCTACATTCTTTTGGCTAATGGCCACTTTCCTTCATCTTCAACACTGGTAACAGTGGGTCAAGTCCTTCTGACTTCACATTTCTCGATCTACTCTTCTACTTTTCTTCTCTGTGAAGGACTCATGTGATTAAGTAAGGCCCATGTAGGTAATCTAAAATAATCTTCCCACCCAGGGTCCTTTACACTTAATCACATCTGCAAAGACTCTTCTGTCAAGTAAGAAAATATATTCACAGGTTCAGGTGATTATTCCTAAAGCAAACAAACAAAACACTGAAAGTATATACTTCCCGGAAACACCCAAAGGCATCCTTACTGGAGAAACATGTATTAGTGCCCCAAGAAAGTCTTAATTCTCTAAATAAAATTTAATCAAATTTAGTTTTTGTTTTGTTTTTTAGTATTTTTAAATGTGTTGAGTCTCTGATGAAAAAGTGATTTTGCAAATATAAAACATTTGGATTTCTTCCAGTTAAGACTTTTCCCCCTCACAGATCCTACTCATCTTCCAACATATCCTCAAATATTATCAGTTTACTTTTTTTATTTTTATTTTTTTAAAGATTGTATTTATGACATGAGAGACACACAGAGAGAAGCAGAGACATAGGCAGAGGAAGAAGCAGGC
This sequence comes from Canis lupus dingo, assembly GCF_003254725.2. Lineage (NCBI taxonomy): Eukaryota > Metazoa > Chordata > Mammalia > Carnivora > Canidae > Canis > Canis lupus. The sequence goes on along the minus strand of NC_064257.1, from coordinate 31,250,846 downwards.
TCCCCAAGGGGAGTCCAATGGGGGACTTGATCCCCTGCAGGATCATGTCCTGAGCCAAAGGCAGATGCTCAACCGCTGGGCCACCCAGGTGTTCCTCAATTTACTTTTTAAAAAGACTTCTGAAATAATATAAGTATGAATAAAGGGGAATTTAAACTGAGGACATTATATGAAATTTTTATTTTTAAACTGTGACAAAAATAGGCAATTTTCTAGGGAAAGTAATTGATCCAAATATAAAATTAGGATTGCTGTCAAAAACTATTTCTAAAAAAGGCATGGGGCCTGCATGATCCAGAGACTGTTTTTTTTTTTTTGTTGTTGTTGTTGTTGTTGTTTGTTTGTTTTTTGTTTTTTCAATGCTTAAACTTGAGAAAAATGGAAAGCTACCTAATTTCATTTTATGACATGAACATATTCATGGATTCCAAATCTGACAAAAATAGCGCTCCCCCCGCCCCGTCTTAGTCAATTCAAGCTGCTATAACAAAAATTCTGTGAAACAGGTGGTTTAAACTACATTTATTTCTTAGAGTTCTGGAGACTGGGAAGCCCAGGATCAAGGCACAGGAAGACCTGATGTCTGGTGAGAGCACTTTTCTCGACTCTTCTCTGTTTGTATCCTCAAATGATGGAGAGCAAAATCTCTCTTATGTCTCTTATAAGGGCACTAATCCCATTCATGTTGCCTCCACCATCATAACTTAATTACCCCCTAAAGGCCCCAGCTCCTAATATTTTCATACAGTTGGGTATGGATTTCAACACATGAATTTTTATTTGTTTGTTTGTTTGTTTGTTTGTTTGTTTGTTTTAGAGAGAGAGCACACACATGAGCAATGGGCAGGGAGGGGCAGAAAGAGAGGGAGAGAGAGAATCTCATGTAGGCTCCACACCCAGCATAGAGCCTGACCCAGAGCTTGATCCCATGACCCTGAGATCACAACCAGAGCCAAAATCAAGAGTCGGATGCTTAACCAACTGAGCCACCCAAGCACCCTTCAACACATGAATTTTGAGGTACATAAGCATTCAGTCCTTAACATATCTCCAAAAGAATAGAGCCAAATCTCACATATGCATACAGACACTAAAATACTAGCACCTCAAGTCCATCAACATATTATAAGAATATTACACTGTGTACAAATATAGTAAATATAAAATAAAATTTTCAACATTAGGATAATTATTACCTTAATAAGTTAGAAGGTAAAAAATGTGATTCTTTCAATAGATTATTAAACATTTCTTAATTAAATGAACTATTCATTCTTTTAATAAGCTAATATATCTTTCTCAAACCTAATAGTTTTATGCTTAATAAAAAATCATGGTGATCAAATATAGCTAATCATATTCTGTTCCCCTAATGATCCCAGGTACATGCCAGATGAAATACATATGCTTTTCAATATGAATGTATTCCAATAAATGGCAGAAAAAAATATAAAGAAGTCTACAACTGTCAATATTACTTAATATTACTCTGGTTGCTCTATTTAATAAAATAACAGAGGAGGAAAATATTATACATAAGTTCTGTCCATTGTTTTACATATTGGAGTTTACAGTGTTCCTAAAATAAATATATTTTTAAACAGATATTTGCTGATACATGCCAAACACTGTTCTAAGTCAAAAGATTGATAAATAAATTCATAAATATAGTATGTCAGGAGTAATCATTGCTACAGAGAGAAATAAAGCAAAAAAAAAAAAAGGTGGTTATTGCATGTTGAGGGAAGGAGGTATTGTTTTAATAAGGTGATAAGCTTTTCCAAGAATGTGACAGTTGAGCAAAAATCTGAAGAAAAGGAGAGTGTGAGACACTAAGATATTTGAGGGAAGAGGAAATATAAGAGACAAGGAGCCAGTATAGTTGGAGCGATTGATGTGCAAAAGGAAATCACAAGAGATAAATTGGAAGAGAGAATAGGAGACTAAATTCTGAATTCTCCCAAATTAATTCTTCTTCTTACTGGAGTACACCCTTTGAGAATTCAGTCTAGCAGAACCTGTATTTGGTAAATTTTAGAACTAAATGCCTCATAACATCTTCTCAGTCTACTTTCTATCTCAATCATTGCAGCAAAAGCAAGTTATTTACAGGTAAAATGGAACAGTAGCTTACCTCAACTGCACTACATATCTTTCACTTTCTGCCTCAAGATTTCTTGGACTCTGGTGTGCACTCACTAGCACATGTGCATGTGCAGCTTGAAGGTAACAGAGACTTAACACCCCTGTAGCTAACCATTTTTTTTTAAGAGAGGAAAAGTCCTTCAACCAATCCTATGAGAGAAGTTTCAAAGTGCAATCTATAGCTTCGCTGAGAGTCCTGCTGGAGTCCAGCTCAGTTGCCCACAGTGTTGACCAACTCCAGAATGTAGCCTTGTATTGGCTTTCTCTATATCCCCGTTTCCATTTTACAAGTCTCCTCCTTTCCCCTAGATCATTACCCCAAATAAACTACCTGGATGCAGGTCTGTTTTCCGGGGGTAGACCAGACAAATACTTTTGGACATCTTATATGTCTAAAAATGTTTTTATTTTCCTTCACATTCAAATAATTAGCTTTGTAGAGAGTTGCAATTTTTTTTCAATACAATTTTGAAGTACATTCTCCGTTGTTTTTTTTCGACCAGTACTGCTAATGGGAATGTGTTGTCAAATTGATTCTTGATTCATTTGTAGATCATCTTTTTATTCCTGGATAATTTCATACTTTTTTCTTTGTCTTCAACATTCTTAAATTTAACTTCAATGGATCTAGGACTGAGGTTTACTTACTGATCCTACCTGGCACTTTGATCCATTTCAATCTTAAGTTTCATGTCTCTCTGTACTCTGGAAAATGCATGTCCATCATTTATTCAGATTTTTTATACATGTGGTTTTTTTTTTATTTTCTTTCCTTCTGAGGCTCCTACTGAACAGATTCTAATTTTTCTACATTCATCCACCATATTTCAACTTCTGTCTCAACATTTTTCTCTCTTTATGACTTTCTGACTCCTTCCTGGAGAATTCCTCAAAATGATCTTTGAACTCATTTAATTTTTTTAATGTATATTCTGTTTAATGTATATTCTGTTTAATGTATATTCTGTTTAATGTATATTCTGTTTAAATTTTGTTTAATGCAGCCACAGAGGTTTTTATTTGAAAAATTTTATTTTGTCATTTTTTTTCTTTTTTTACACAGTTAGATAACCAATTCTCCTTAATATATCAGGACTGGGTTCGCTGCATTGTCTCTTTTAGTTGTAAAAAACTGAGAATCCATGCAAAATGCTTCACGAAAAGAATAATTTTGTCTTTCCATATCTTGTATGGGTCACATGGTCTCATTCATCTAGCATGTCTGATTTCTCTTGGACCCCAAATATTAATTGATCATGTACAATGTGTCAGGCTCTCCACATATTACCAGGTTAGGACAATGTATAAGATTAAGTTCCCGCTTTCATTCTTCTACTTATTCGTTATACCAGGCCCCTCAGAATGTCTTGATACCTCAATCATTTTCAGCTGAACAGCTGATACTTCTCCATATATATTTATTACAAATTCCAAGAAGAACTATGATCTTCTGATTCATAATGGGTCATAGTATATAAATTAGTAACTCTTGGATCTCGTACAATGCCATATCCAGTAAATCATGGACAGGATCAGTCAGCATGGCTACTGAAAGACTTTGCAGATAATACAAGCAGGTGTTTTTAAGTGAAACATGTCCCTGTGGAAGAGGTTAAATGCAGGAGGGTAGCATAACTATGAATGGTGCCTTTACATTATAATATTCTACCTTTAAAAGTTCCCAGAGATTAAGGACAGACCTAAGTATACTATATCCTTTAACAACTGATTAGGGATTCATAACCCATAAATTCATTAACATCTACTTCAAATTCACATATTTTGCTTTAATATAGGGGAAAGATCACCTCATAAAACAAAAACATCATTTTGATAATTTCAGGACAGAGTGATCTGGACCTGGGAACAGAGAAACCAGAGTAGTGTGCTCAGATATGCTTCTATGCATCACAGTTGCAGAGCATTTTATTCAAGAAAAAAATTATCAGAAGCTGCTTTTGCATTAGTTTTTTAAATCATGGAGATATGAAGAATCAAGATACTAATAACAGTTTATGTCCATTTGATCAGGACAACTAAAAAAGCAAACACTGCTAAACAAATTTCAAAAGAGGTTTCCTGTGAAGAGAGAAGTGATTTACTTCCTAACTGACTTAACAACACAAAATGTTCTCCCCTATATTTCCACAACCACATTACCATTATCAGAAGAAGCGCTTCACCAATTTTAAAACCCACATCAAAGAGTGACATGAACAAAAATGTAGGCAACACAGCACCATATTTCAAGCTGTTGCTTGACTTGTTACATGATTTTGTTATATCTTTCCTAAAAAATACTTATGAGTGGTCTTTATAATTTCTTTAGTTTTTCATACTACATTAAATCAAGAAAGAAACAAAAGGTTGACTTGAAGAGTGGAAGACAAAATTTCAAAGTATGCATTTAATTCAATAAATGTTTTAAGCAGTTTTTATTAGAAAAGTTATCTGAGATTTAGAACTCAACCTGAATGCTACAGAAATAATTAAGCAAGACTTTCCTTTTCTCAAATTCTTTGAGATATTTCCTTATTTGTCAGCTGTGCAATTGTTCCTCCACCTAAAAGACCTAGTAAATTCAATTTTCTTAAGCAAGTATTCAGTTAATCCCTTAAGGAAATAGCACTAGTCAGTTTCAGACAATTTTTCTGACCATTTTTTTTTTCACAGCAAATGCCAATATATTAGGTAGAATATATTAGGGTAGATACAGAAAAACTCATTCATTGCATTCTTATGAGTTACTTAGCTTTGCATTTAGGATGCAAAAGAGCATGGGGATATCTGCAGTTCCCTCTGACTTTTTCAAGGCATCACAACACAACAGCTACCCCACTCATTATCATCACTATAATTATAAACATAATTTAAATCCCAATGTGTTATTATTGTGAGGCTAGAAATCTGGGGCTGGTATCCAATTTAGGGGCAATGGAAGATGTAGCAATGATAGAATGCAGATAGAGATGAAAAGAAGTAAAGGAAGAAAACAATAGCAAGAACGGTGTAGGACATAATTAGAGAAGAAAGAGTGTTGAGTACAGTATCTAAACTCAAGCAAAATGACTAAGGAGAAACAATAACAAGACCAGTACCCAACAGACCTGGAACTACGCAATGACCCAGCAACGAAAACTGGAACACTGCAGCACAGTTAAAAGAGTAGCACATGTGATTACATGTTGAGCCATAAGATGTTGATGTAAAAATGCTTATGTACCATTTGCTTGAGGCTAAGATTGAGGGACATAGGAGCAAATTTAAATATTCCTGGGTTTGAAGAGAAGAGAGATGCAGAACCTGGGAAATTAGTATGCCCTGGAAGCAAAACTTAGTCCTTTGGAGCTGAAAAAAAAACTTAGTCTTCTTAAGGTAAAGCACAGATATAGACACAGTACATAAAGAGATAATAAAGTATAACTGGTGTTCACTTTCTTGGGTGGCACTACAGACTGAATGTTTACGCCCCCCAAAGTTCCTATGTTGAAACGCCCAATGCCTATTGGGAATGATATTTGAAGATGGGGCCTTTGGGAGGTAATTAGGTCATTAGGTGGAGCCCTTGTGAATAGAATTAGTGCTTTTAAGTAAGAGGCCCTGGACAGACCCCCCTTCCCCCCCCTGCCACCTCTCGCCTTTCGGCAATGTGAAATTATAGCTAACTATGAACCAGGAAGTGGAACCTCCCCAGACACCAAATCTGTGGTGCCTTGATCTTGGAGTTCTCAGCCTCTAAAACTGTAAGAAATAAATCTCTGTTGTTTATAAGCCACCCAGTCTCTCTTATTCTGATACAGAAGCCTTAAAGGACTAATATAGGTGGAAATGATTAAGAAAAAATAATGTCTTACCAAAGCTCCTTATGCGGATAGTGAAAAATAGATTGAGATACTGACATATGAATTAATTCTAAGAGTTATATACACATGGATAAATTAAATAAGATCGTATAATAAATCACTGAAGAACAATATACATTCAATTGGTAATTTCTTCAAAAAAAATTAAGAGCTAATAACAGACTCTTTTAAATGTCTTTTCTTTAAATTATGTATTTAGAGCTGTAATTGCCTAACAAAAATCCTGCTATTGATGATGATTTGTATTTTACATGTCACAATAAGCACTATTCTCTCTTTATTCAGAAAATAAAGTTTTAGTATATAAATAAACTTATTATCAAAAGGACTTAATATTTACTCTCCTAAGGCAATCACCCTACTATATCTTAATTATCCTTTCATTCAAGGATATTATAAAGCTGTCAATCTCTCTCAATATAGTAATAACTTCTACATTTGAATTAATGTGACCTTATTTGATTTAAAAACTGTCTATGCCTGGCTATTTCATTATCCTATTGTGTATGTCTCACCTCCCTCACTTCCCTCACCTTCCTTACTTGAATCTGATGTTGCTTTTCCTTAAGTAACCCGATTGAAGCTTTCAAAGAACAAAAAACAAGAACAAAATCAAATAAAATACATATCAGCTCAAAGACCAGCAATATTTCAGAAAAACTAATGATTTTTGTTTTGTTGCCCTCCTACTTGTATTAGCTGCCCTTCTGTAAACAATCAGTAAAGAAAAATAAATGTCTGGCTTGCATGCTTTAGCAGTCTATAGATGCCTGATGACAGTTTTCTCTAAGCTTCTCTTTATTCAACAGACTTTCCGCTGAATATCTTATGTAAACCAAAATTGATTTCACTGAAGGGTGGTTCACAAAAAAGATTAAAGATCAATTGTCCTGCTAATTAGAGAGTAAGAAAATCAATAAAATGATGACATTTAAATTATCTTTATTTACTAGAAGTGTCTACTACAAATGAAGTCATTGCTCCTGTGGAATAAAATGAACTGTTTTGGAAGAGAGGAAAGAATGCATTTTCTAGAAGATGGTTGCAGTCTACAGACTGTGAATAGGTATAAACTTTTCATTAAGAAGTTTCTTAAAGTAATTAAAGGATGACTTAATTAAATTCCATGTTTGGAAACCAAATTTCATTCAAACCATGACATTAAAGAAATTCAACTTCTTTACCATTTATAATGTAAGTCTAAAATGTATATGTATTCCTAACTTGGAAACTATGACTATTATTATTATAAACATGCAGGAATTGGGAAGACAGAGTGAATAGAAGGTTTCAATTAATGAAAAGCAATTGCTCTAATACAAATCTGGGTTCTATCGAGGCTCTTTACTCGCTGGTATGTTTTTTGACCATAAAATAACACAGTGATGGCATCAAAATTATCTAACTAAAACCTCTAGGTCAAACTATTTTATAGAATTTGCTCCTTTATGAGATTTATTTTAGAAGTCTGTTTTGGCAAGTACTCTGACATCCTCAATTTTATACACATAGCAATGATTCTTAGAAAACCTAAATTTCACTTCATTTCTAAGATCCCTGTCACCTGTTGGAAATGAGGGAAGGTTTGGAGAAGAAAATCAAAAATATAAAGAAAAAAAATAGATAGCCCTCCACTCCCCACCCCAAAGTTCTGTAGATTCCATGGAAAGTCAGGCCAGTTTGAGCCATAAGGGGGAAATAGATTTATAAAATATGGGCACAACTTACTATATGTATGTTTTCTAAAGCTCTGTCTTCTGATCATAATTATGATCTATAACACTACAACTACCATCTTCAAATACTTAAGCACTTGCATTTCTGTGCTTGATATTTCCCCCTTTGCTAGCTGTCTTGTTGCACTTGACCTATTATTAAGCTACGGAGTGCCTACTTCTGGATCTTTCTGAAAAATTTTTAGTTTTGATAATATCATTGTGGCTAAATTAGTGTCAATAACAGATTAAAGGTCCTCTCTGTCTTCTAATACACAGGTTATTCTTGGAAGGAGCAGTGGACTCAGGCTCCAGAAATAATAAAGAAAAATATCCGTTAATACAAATGGTCAATAAATACATCTAAAACTGTTCATCTTCATCAATAAGAAAAAAAAAAGTAAAGATAAATCAGTAATGCTCTTTTTAATGATAAGAATGGAGTAGGTAAAAAGTCATCACAAAATCTCTGCACAATAGTTTTCTTCTTTATCATTTTTCATATTTTCCAAGATTTCCAAGATAACTTCTGCTATTTCAATAACCACAAAACAGTAAGCTATTAAATATATGTAATATATATGTACCATATAAGAATACTAAATAAAATAAAACATCCCATAGTCCTATTTACTACTCAAAGGCATCCACTGATCTATTTTCATACTTCCTTCTGATCATTTTCTATTCATAATCATAATTAAAAAAATATTTTTTGGGTTTGCACTATAAGTTCAATGTTATATCTTTTTCCCTGAATTTAATATGAGTACGTATTACAAGTATTTAGATTGAACCACACGAAATAGCCATTTTTATAGTTCAAAATGGTCAAATATCAGCAATTTCATATGGTTCAAATGAGTAGTTAAACCCTAAATCATAGTGGTAATGAGTGACAAGTAAAACAAAAGAATTAGCTTTTTAAATGACAATATATATTTCCTTTTTAAATGCTTACCTGCAGGAACATCACAAAAGATGTTTAAAATATAAAAATGTGTTTAAAACAAATAGATGCTTAAGTTGTAGGAGTAAATAAAATATTGAGTTGTCTACTCCATTTATTTCCAGAGATTGCTGCTCCAGAGGAAACTGTGAAAGGGCAGTCACACCAGAATTGATAGGCTTTGTTCTGTGACCATAACAGCCTGGTTCCATGCCAAAATTGAAGTTCACATGCAGGTCAGGTATATGGCAAAGATCCATGCTATACTAAGGATGTAACCTTTAGTTATTGCTATGACTCAATGATTGGGTTCAACCACAAACCGCCTGCCCTCTGTAAATAAACTGAATTCCACTAATAGGCAGAGCTAACCAGAAACATAGTACTCAGTAGTTTATCTCCTCAGCATCATTTGAGGGGTACCAAAAAGACTCAGTACTCTAAATAGCTTTCCCACGGTTGCCTGAATTTGCCATTATTGTTGACTCATTTCTTTTTGTTAGGGTTTATACTCCTAATCTGCAGTACTTCCAAATATAAATATTACTGAGGGCAACACATTACGATACAAGCCAAGTGTTACCCCTTTTCTCTAAAAGAGGCAAATGAGAATGTGACTCATCAGAAAAAAAAAAAAATAGGCACAGAAAACTTCATAAAGGGAAGATAGACCACTAATGATAAATTTGTTTCCTTCACAATTTTCCCTATGACCACTTGGCTTAGATATTGTCCAATGATAAGCCATTCAATATTAACTTTCAGAAATCCAGCAATATCCAAATAATAATTGTGTTGTATACCAGAAAATTCTTTGAACAGAGCTCACAGTACATTTTATAGGAATCTTGAATTACTCCTAACTGTGGCAATATTGGAAACTCTTTGTGGCAGATACTTTTAAGGGTACTTGCCCAACTTGCTCACAGCTTTTCCTATTTTAGAATCACCCCCATACATGCAGTTGGATTCTAGAAGTTGTTTGCACTACAGAGCCTGCATACCACTTCACAGCCAATTGAGCCAATGGTAGGTAATCAACAGTCCTAAAAAGAATCAATTATAATCTTCTAGGAATATGAAAATGAGACTGAATGGGGCTTGTTAGTTTCTTACAGGTAGAATTAATGTAAATTCAAAAAGTATGTCCTACCATGATTTACCATGCTTTGGAGGAAATAGATAGTCAACAAAGAGAGGTGTATAGAGAGAAATAGAGTTGAGAAGCTCTGTGGTTTCCATGAATGATTAAGACAGAGGCCCCTTTGGTAGATTTCCAGGACCTGATTTTAGTATTTCATCAATGGTGTGTGACTGTACTCTGATATTGTGGGTCCCACAGATACCACTGATCCTTTACAATATATTCCCCTGTAGTTATTAAGATAATTTGAAGATCAGGTTACTAACTGAAATTGCAACAACAAAATCAGCAAAACAATTCTAGCCAACATCACAGAGTACTTTAAATGCCAGGTGGTACTTTAAATCTTTGTAAGATTTTCTATTTTATCTTCACAATGACCTTATTTGATAGGCCAAGATCACCTCCAAGCTCACGTCAGACAGAACCAGAGTATGAAACCAAGCAGCTGACAATGACTACCTAGTGTTTTAACTACTGAAAATATGCAGAATACCATAAAGTGTGCTGTTGTAAATCTGCATCAGATTCACCAGGAGTCACTGAAAAAAGAAAAAAAAAAGAAAAAAAAATTAGTACTGAAGTCCAGACCTGACCGCAGAATCACAACTTCTAGAGGACAGAAATTTTCCAGTTACTCCAAGTAATTTTCATGCACACTTTGAGAACCACTACCTAATGATCTAAGCCCAAGATATGGGTTGAGGACTGCTGCTGGGGTTGTGGTGTCAGTATCAAGATATGTGTGGGGGGAGATAGGTGGTCTAAGGAAGAGCAACAATGTAAAGTGGAAGAAGGATTTCACTTCCATTGCTTTCTCATTTATCCTGCCACCACAGAGCCTAATTTGGGGAGATTCAAAGTCTGGGAGAGAAGTGGTGGGTCTGTCCATGGAAGGATTTTAGACTGGCCTGGTTGGTTACATCAATTTGGTTACATAGATTGGTTATACAGATATCTAATCCCAATTAGAATCATGAAAATTCAGTTTTGAGAAATGCTAACCTAGAAAACAAGGGACTTTAGAATAATGATTTCCTAAACCATAACATTCTACTCTGCATGTGGACATCATGCACATTTTCTTTTTTGAGCAGAAATATATAATTGTATTTTCCTTCTTTTTCACCACCCAGGGATTTTCTGACAGGCTATCATTTGTGCTGATGAAACTATTCCATTCCTAAAAAGTGGGAAGTTTTCCTTGTCATATTTTATTGGTTCTGCTGGTCATTAAATTTGACAGACTATAAATTCCCCGTTTACCATTAAACAGACTATGAATGACAAGATAGTATTAAGCATTTCTGGTATATAGATTGTAGTTGGGCCATCAGTAACACCATCATTCTAGGAAATTATTGCTGTAATGGAAGGGTGGGGGTGATAATCACCAAAAAGAATTTTGTTTTCTTTATATGTGGTCTTAGTAAAAACAGAAACAAAACCCTAAAAATAAAAACTAGGACAGTTCACAGTTGTAAACCTTTTGATTAATAATAATGATAAGAGAGGGAGGGAAATAAATGATTGGGATTGAGACAGAATATGTGGCCTTTCTATTGAATAGTATTTTCTCAACAGTATGAGGCATGAGAAACAAGAGAGACCATGATCTAAATGTAATAGCACTAACCTAATCTCATGGCCAAATGCACAAATCACCCATTAATTGGTTTTTAAATGTGTATTTTGTAGTGTTTCTCTATTAATGAGTTGATTATATTTTTAGAAATCATGGAAAATATGTAGACGCTGATGTCACTGTACTTTGGCTTTGCTAAGGATGCCTATTATGAACAAAGTGTTTCCTCCTTTGGCTCTGGGCACCAGACTGCTGCTCCCTCCTTCCCCACCCACCTACTTACTCCCTCCACTGCACCCAAACACTCTAGATCATAAGGAAAATATGTTTCTAAAGATTTAAATCTGCTATTTCCATTGCTGACTAAATTAAGTTGCTCACTAAGTAGTTTCAAAGTCCTCTGTGTTTTCCTTACATGGCTCCTCTTATGAATGCAATGAAAAAGTTATTTATATTATTGACTTCCTGTTTGTGCTCTCTGTTTGACATAAACTCCATGAGGACAAGAACCTTGCTTTTTTGTTTTGTTTTCCCTCATCTCAGCACCTATAAACCCTAGCCACATGAAGAATGCCAAGCATTTGTTAAATATGGATGTCTGTGTTATGTGTGTTGTATGTATGTGTATTTTAATGTTGAATGCCTATCTCCCAATTCACCTTTCACCCATTGTCACTGGATGCTTTTGATTGAAAGAATATATGGTAACCTATTATTACTTCACTAATTCACCTCAAGTTAAAAGATCTATGGGAGCAAAAGGACTTCTACTTTCCCTCCAATATACAAAATACACAGATTTAACCTCACCCAAATTCCACATTAAGCTTGTTAGGAAACAGTGATCTAACTCTTTCAGTCATCATCTTCCACATCTCAGTGATCCCAAGCAATCCCAAAATCTTTGTATGTTTTTTGTTTGTCTGTTTGCTTGTATTAAATTGCTCTTTTTTTTTTTTTTTTTTTTTGACTCAGCGACATCTCTTTCCTTAATGCCAATGCCCCAATTTTTCCGACATAGCCCCTAGGCCTTTATTCCCCTACAGATTCACAAGACCTCAAAGATGGAAACTTGACCAGGTATATCAGATAACACTTACACACACAATATTAGGGCCATTATTTGACAGTTAAGGCACAATGTGTGGGGACTATGCTACCAATTCTAATTAGTATTTCCAATACTAATATTGTATTGTGTTGTCAGTGGCCCCACTGTTTAGCAAAGCAATCCTATTTATCTCCTCAGAAGTTTCGATTTCTGTTAAGCCATGTGTAGCTCCATTAAGCCAACATAACCAGTACACAGAGTACACCCTGAGATATTCTTCAGCTGAGTGCAAACTTGTGAATCAAAGGGCTGGACACTTGGTTTAAATTAAAAGGCACTTTGAGACATTTCAGTGGAATTATACCATGGAAGAGGAAGACAGAAATCATAAATCTTTTTTTGGTAACCATTTAAAATTTCTAAGCATTCTACCCAGTGTCTACTAAAAAAAAAAAAAAAAAAAAAAAAAAAAAAAAAACTATGAAGAATATAATGAAGTTAATAATTCGATGGACATGTTTCTTTAATTTGTGGCATGGATTCTATTAGGAAAAAAGAACCTTAAAAATAATTTTGTCACTTCCCCTCAAAACTATAAAAATCATTATCCTCCAATAACTTAGAAAAGAATAATAAGGAAGAAAGATAAATGTAAAAAGCATTGAAAAAGGTAAAGGATAAAGGTTAGAGAAGTGAGATACAATGAGGAAAACTACTAAATAAGAAACATCCTATACTGAAGGACTGACAGAAAACAGAGAGAAAGAGAAGGAATAATCCAAAATTTTTTTAAAGATTTTATTTATTTATTCATGAAAGACACACACACAGAGAGAAAGAGAGAGAGAAAGAGAGAGAGAGAGGCAGAGGCACAGGCAGAGGAAGAAGGATCCATGCAGGGAGCCCGATGCTATACCACTGAGCCACCCAGGCTGCCTGAATAATCCAAATTTTATGAGAAAAAGAAATCTCTACAAAACTTTGGCATAAGATTAAAGTCACAGAGTATTTTAATTAAAAACTCTGTAACACAGACTAGGAGCATATTTCACCTTGAAGATCCAAGGACAAGTAGTAACTGATGTCTCTGCTTTGTGGGGTTTTCAAACCAGAAAGTGATGATTCCAAGATTTACAGTCTTTCAATTAACACAGCAGAGGGAAAAGATGAAATCTTACCTTTCTTCTCTGATGAGGTTTATGGATTCTCATTGTCCAAAATGGAAGCCTACCCTGTCTTCTTGGGACTACCAGAGAATATACTGTGCAGACACACACACACACACACACACAATTCATAGTGATAAACTTATTTTCTAATTGATTCTAGTTGTAGAAAGATTTTTTAGTTCTTTAAGGGTGAGGAAAAGTCTCTTTTTCTACTATGCTCCAGAGCATTTGAGATATAGATGGTAATTAGCATGCATTTATTGGATAGAATTATGTAATCAAATTTAAATCAAGTGAATTCCTTTCTCTATGATTTCACATAATTCCTTCAGTATTTCAGAAATCTGAGGTCAGCCATTTTCCAGCAACTAACCTCTAACTTAGTTGTCCTAGAAACGCATCTGTCTATATAACCCCCTTCAGAACACAAGTATCAAGAAAATACCTAGGGTTGGGATACCTGGGTGGCTCAGTGGTTGAGCGTCTGCCGTCAGCTCAGGGCATGATCCCAGGGTCCTGGGATGGAGTCCTACATTGGGCTCCCTACAGGGAGCCTGCTTCTCCCTCTGCCTGTGTCCCTGCCTCTCTCTCTGTGTGTCCTATGAATAAATAAATAAAATCTTTAAAAAAAAAAGACAATATCTAAGGTTAAATATCTAGATTGCATTTTGATAGTCAATCCATGCCAGTGGATTTGAGTTCTAAGCAAACACATAAACCACTGTGAGCAGATATTACTTCATATTTCACAGTATGTGAATAATGAGGCTGTTATTTTGTACTCATTTGCAGAGAGCCCAATGATGCACCTTTAATATACTTTATCTTGATTAATGTTAAGAAACACCTTGAAGGGATCCCTGGGTGGCACAGCGGTTTGGCGCCTGCCTTTGGCCCAGGGCGCGATCCTGGAGTCACGGGATCGTGTTCCGCGTCGGGTTCCCGGCATGGAGCCTGCTTCTCCCTCTGCCTGTGTCTCTGCATCTCTCTCTCTCTGTAACTATCATAAATAAATAAAAATTAAAAACAATATTAAAAATATTTAAAAAAAAAAGAAACACCTTGAAAAGTCTATGTTTTTATCCTTTGTTTTCTGATAAACTGAAACTTGGTGTTTTCAAGTTAGGCAGAGTCTGCCAGTAACATCTCCACTAACTATGCTTTTCTTCATTCTTATTTAATAGAATACTGAGTTTGTTGATTTTGGCAAAGTTTCCACCTACAAAGCATTTCTCAGTGTCCTATGCCTACATAGGTAGCCATGTAGTGATATTTATAAGCAAAAAGATGTAAGTGATTTATTGGGAATTATTTGTAGAAAAGCACTATAAATAGGGAATGGACTTATCTGATACCACATGTATCCACTTTGCTTTTGGCACATTTCCACTCTTCCTCCCTGCAGATCTAGAGGCTGGGGCTCCAGCAGCCATCTTGAGCAGAGACAAGCCAAAAAAAGTCAACCCTGACATCCCTGAGATATCAAGCTGCCTACATCTGAATTTCTTGCTTTGAGAGAATAACACAATAGCCATGTTGCTTAAACCACTGCTCTTAAAATTACTTGTTACATGTAGCTGAGCCCTGCCCTTAACTCTTACACCCAGTGACAGGCCCAAGGTCCCATAGCTATAAAGTAATATAATTTCTTCTTATTCCATAATCAATAAGAAGTGTAAGAAAAGAAATGTCAAATCAGCTAGCCAAAATAATAGTTAAGGGTTTACCTGCATCGCTAGAATTATCCCTTAGACTCAACTGTGTACTGGGATGCAAAAATAGGTGCTTACTGCCTCCTTCATTCTTGGTATTCATGCATTTGTCAAGTATTATTTAAAGGTTTATCATCAATAGATAATGTGTTGTCTAAAGACCAAGAACTGAAAATATAACTGCTACCAAGAAGCTTATATAGTCTAATTGGTTGGCTATGGTTAATGAATAATTAAATAAAGAATTATTGTTATTGTGATAAATGCTATAAAAGTAGTATGTTATTATGACAGCATGTAACAGGGGAGTCTATTCCTACTTGCAGGGTCAGAAAAGGCTTTGGAAATGTTAAAAGGAAACCGAAGCACATTAAAATTTTTCAAGAATTTATTTGAGCAAACGTTGATTCCATTTTGGCAGTATCGAACTGAAAGTTGTCAGAAATGCTCTGCCAACAGGAGCTAGGGGAAATATTTTTATAGAGAACATGTAGAAACAAAGCAAGGACACCCTTTGATTGATTACAGCTTAGAAGCCTATTTTGCTGTTTGTGATTGGTTGTTCTTAGGTTTGGATTTCTTAGCCTTGAAGCATTTGAAGGAATTTACTCTGGTTTAGGTTTTGGTTTGCTTACTTAGGTGTCAAGGCATTAGTGGCACCTTAGTCTAATGGCCTCCTTGTTTAACAGCTTAACAGTGAGAATGTAACATATGTGATGACCTCTGAAAGACAAGTGTGAATTAGCCAGGCCACTGAAAGGAGTGAGGATTCAGGCATAAGAAACAGTAATGTGTAAAGGTTCTGAGTTTAATAAGGGTGGGAGAAGCAGTTCACAATTAAACCAGAGACGTAGGCTTAATAGGTAGGTCCTTTTAACGCTGTTCTGAGAGTTTGGATTTTAACACAAAAGCATTGGAAGCCATGAAAGACTTGCAAATGAGAGAGGCACATAACGAAATGGATGAGGATTAAGAAGAAAAACACTAGAGCTGAAAAAATTTTTAAATATTTTGGAGTAAGACAACAGGAAGCAGGACTATTAGGATATTATCATTGCAGCAGTTCAGGGAAAAGATATTGGCGAGTTAAATTCAGTGGTTCTAGACAAGTTGGAGAGAAGTAGGGAGATCTGATAAGTATTTGCGAGGTAATTGCCTCTGGATGTAATGGCTGGTGGGATAGCGGAGAAACAAGGATGAAGATCAGTGACTTCCTTGCTTCTTGCCTGAACTACCGAGGAGATACTGTCATAAAACACCAAGATGGAGAATGCAGGAGAAGAAAATGTTTTTAAGGGTAAAGTGTCGCTCATTTGTTAAGTTTGAGACATGTATACCACATTCAAATGAAGACACTCAGTAGGCAGTTGAGTACAAAGGACAGAGCTCAAAAGAAGCTCTGGGATGGTATCCTAATTGTGGCTGTGGCCCACATATAAGGGATAACTTTGTATATTGTTATTGCCATACTCCTACCCTTTTGTTTCTAGATTAGAAGCTCTTTTTACTGCCAGTAAGTAGTTTTATACTAAGAATTTGGTAGATCATTGTATCTTTATCCATCCTACTTGCACTGCTTAATTTCCTCTCTTGACAATTCCAAGTGAATTAGTCAACAAGCTAAGTCTCAGAAACACCTTCGTCACTGAGCATTGCATCTGCCTCCTATAAACTATTAAAATAATAGCTAGAGGAATAACACCAATGATTCACCAAGCACATAAATGTCTCAGACACCGGGGCTTTCTTTGTATATATGATTTCTAATCATCTCAACAACTCTATAAAGAAGTATTTCAACGCTATTTTATAAATGAAGGAACTGAGATTCAGATGCCACACTGATCCCACTATTCCTATGGTGACTGGGAGGCTTGCCTTCAATCCTGAGTCTTTCAGACTCCCACATTATTTCTCAGTGTTCTCATTGAGAGCCTGATAAAAAATGTTTCATGGTAGTGATGGAAACAAGTACCAGCTCTTCCTAAATTAGTCCTAAATACTACATGCAAATATTCCAGGAGTGTTTGAGAGAGTGTTGAGCTCCTTTCCTGAGGAAAGCTATATTTAGAGATAAGATACGGGTGATGTTCAGAATATAGCTGCAAGAGCAGACTTTATATCTACTCCTTTTGTTTACTTTTATAAGGGAGATGAACAATAGAGGCTTATATTTCATCACTTTATAAATTAATGCATCAAAATAGGCTTGCTTTCAATAAAGATCTCAGAAGGATGTCAATTTAGAGAAGTTGTGATGAATGCTAATTTAATTTCTATAGAAAACAGCAAAATGCTTTGTCCATAGTAGGACAGCCAGGTCCCCAATCAGTACTCACTGCTTCCAAGAATTTGGCACGTTAATGAGACAAGTGGGTGATGTAGGAGAACCATCCTCTAGATTACATTCTGACCTTACTTTGTCTTTATCCCAATCATTTCACCTTTTTGTTTTGACAAAAACTCACTCTTCAGATTTTGCTCATTTTTCACAAGCAATGAGGATCAAGATGGATGTAGTCTTTTCTTAGTAGATTCTTTCTTCAAGCACAGAGTACAAATTAATGATGTAAATTACGTATTTTAAGAAGCATTCTAAATAGAGTAAAAATGGAAATACCTTTATCTGCCTTAAACATGCCCATTTTTATTTTTAAGTATGTTTCTTGAAAATTATTTTATCTGGTAAAAATAGGTTTTCAAAATGATATCTTAAATATTTGTCTTATAAATACTTATTTTAAAATAAAATTTCTTTGAAAACAAACATAGTTTTCCCAGTATAAAAATAATAAATTCAAAAATCATATAGATACACAAAATTTAAATTTGCTATATTTTCAGCTCTTTTCCTCTTGTGATATGATAAAATAAACACAGTTTGTGTTTTGATAGCATAGTTTGATAGCCAGTTTGAGTGATTTTTTTGCTTGTGAAAAGTACCAAATCATATTATGAATTAGCTTTGGAGATTTTTATCAGTTCAACTAGCTTCATAACAAAATCATAATATATGAAATCGAAATTAAACAACTTGATCAGTGCCAACTGCACTGAAGCAATGATTCTAGAAGATTCCTCGAAAGTGTTGCAAACCTTACGCCCATTGTCTTCACTTCCTTAATGCCTCCAGAATCATGGATTTTCCTTCCCTCCCACCACAACTGGGTGTGTCTTATTGACAGACTCTCCCTACAATTATTCAGAGAAGGTGATTCCGGGAGATGCAGTTCTATGAGGGTGTGGTATATGATGCCAAACAGCAGACCATCTAGCATATTATCTTATCAAGAAGTTGAAAAGGCTAAAGACCACTAAAATTTCCTGATTTGATGATACTCATTAAACCATCATGCTTACTTCTTCTGCCTACTGGTACGCTAGGTGCTTTAAAGTTCAAAAAGAAAGGAAATTTATCTTTAGATTTTTCTAAAAGCATTCATTACTATGAAGACCAAATACAGTCTAGTCCTAGACCTCTTTTTCTGCTACCTTCATTTACTCCCCAAGTGTCACATTGCAGATTTGTGGCCTAAATTATCATCTATACACGGGTAGCTCCCCAATCTATATTTCCAGCCTGAACTTCTCCCCTTCTACCATTACAATATTCTTGGAATCCAGTTGACCCTCACATCCATGCCTATTACCTTAAGCCAAGCTAAATATCACAAATTGTCTGCTTCTTAATTAGATTTCTAGTTTTGGCCTTTAGTGCCTTAGTCTCAACAAAGCAGAGTATACAGGTGCTTCTTTTCGAATGATGTATTAGGTCACTTCTCTTCCCAAATCCCTTTAGTGGCTTTCTCTCTCTTTCAAAGTAAAAACCTAATTCATTGCAATGTCCTACAAATAAGGCCCTTGGATATGTGGCCATCATTATCTCCCTTTATTTATTTTGAGAGAGATTGAGAGAGATTGAGAGAGGGCTGGGGAAGGGACAAAGGGTAAGAATCTCAAGCAGACTTTATGCTGAACACGGAGCTTGGTCTCAAAACCCTGCGATCATGACCTGAGCTCAAATCAAGAGCCAGAGGCTTAATTGACTGAGCCACCCAGGTGGGACCTCCCTGACTTCTTTTTCTATTACTCTTGCCTGACACTCACTTCACTCCAGCCCTACCAGCTTGTTGTTTCTCTACTATACCAAGCATCTTCCTACATCAGGGATTTGGAACTTGCTTTTCCTTCTACTTTGACTTCTTAACTCAAGATTTTGATCAAATGCCACCTTTATAATGAGGCCTTCCTTGACACCTGTACATAAAATAATATCTTAAAAAATAATCTCACCCAACTGTCCCATCCCCTCCTTTTAAATGCTTAAATTATTCCTTGGCAAATGTGTGTATATACATATAAATACATTACATACTCATGTGTTTTTGTCTCTTGTCTCCACTAGATTTTAGGCTCCATGAAGTTGAGAACTTTGTTTTATTCATGGCTATATCCACAGAGCAAAGAATAGAGCTCAGCTTTTCATAAACACTGAATAAGTTATCGGTGAATGAGTAAATGAATAAAATCCGAGTAGTGCAGAGTAATGACAGACAAGTGTGACCATTAAGCAAACATTGGAGTTTAACAGTAATTAAATATATTAGTTTATCCAAGGAAGATGTCTACTGCATAGGCTCATTTATCTAAACTGAATATTAACAATTCTTATTCCATTTGGTATATAATCAGTAGTTTCTATTTTATTTGGCTGTATATTAATATGTTATGAAGCTATGGACTAGATCTTCTTCATAAAAGAGCACAGTAACTCCAGGCTCTATCCAAAAGTGAGAACATTATGCTATTTCTTTGACTTTCAAAATAAACATTATCAAAACAAAAAATAATACTTCTTTTGTGACATCTGGAGAACTTACTCTGAATTAATATTTAACTGGCTCTTCAGCCACATGTACATATTTTCCACTGACAATTTCTGAGTTTCTTCCTTTCTTTTTCCTCCTCAACTTCATGCATTGTCTTCCCTCTGTCTGAATGCTCTTGCAGCATTAATTTACTTATATTTTCTCTGAATCTGAGACTCATGTCAAGTGCCAATTCCCTAAACCAACCTTTCCCTGGTTCTCACATGGGTAGATCAAGTTGTTCTTGAAGGAAATAACTATATATATCATACAAGTACCACTAGTGCCTTTCACACAGCCTTACCTAGAGTAGGTACTTATTAAATATTTAGGTACTAAATTAAATATTTTCTAAATACATATAAGGAAAACAAATGAGTATTCAAAGATGAATAGGCATTCCTGAATTCTAACATTTAGCATTGAAATTAGACTGTTTTATATTCCAGAGATAAAGTTCTTCACTAAGAGAAAAAAAATTATTTTTTGTAATGTCACATACCTTGAACTCTGAGGGTCAGAAAATATTTAATTTTGTACCGATGAAAGCATGGTTTAGAGAAAGTAAACTAGCAAATTCCTCACTCAGGTAATATGCTTTATTTTTATCCAATAAATATGTTATAATATATTTTAATGTGTACAGATTTCCCCTCTGTGAAAATCGATGGACTTAGTAAAGTTTAGTCACTAATTTATGTATATACACACAGCTTTTTTTTTTTTTCAATGTGAGATTTTGATTCCTACAGCTAGAAAAAATTATGAAATAACCCTCATTCCTAACTCTATACACCCCATGAAGCCCTGCTCAATCCACAGTCTCATTGGCAGGTGAACTTCTCTGTCAAGTGAGCTACTTGAAATGGGACCATTACTTTTATTTTATTTTATTTTATTTATGTATTTATTTATGTATTTATTTATTTATTTATTTATTTATTGGGGGGGACCATTACTTTTAGAATCCATTTGAGTCAAGTCAATCTAAAGAAAATGCAAGGAAGAAAGAAAAATGTTGCCATGTCATATGAATATGCAGAAAAGCATAACTTAAAAAGGATTAGTTTAGGGAACAAAGTCTCTAAATAATGGATTTATTTTTTTGCTGGACCCCAACCTTACTAATTTTGGAAATTAAAATAGACTGCTAAAATGGCTGCATCTCTAATACCTATGTGAAATCCAAGGAGCCAAAAAACTAAATATGAGTTTGGTGGTTTTTAAAGATATGTCCAAAAATTCTTTGATACTCCTTCCCTTGAGAATTGGAGCTTAGTTCCCCGCCACACCTCTTAGTGTGGCATAAGCTTAAATTATACACTTCCAGCAAAAAGAATTGTAGAAGGATGAGGATAACTTCCAAGATCAGGTTATAAAAAGATTTCAGCTTCTATCTTGTGCATATTTAATCTCTGTCTCCCCATCTTTTTCTGTCATTACCTCTTTCTGTCTGTGTATCTCTCCATGTCCCTCTGCCCCTGTCTCTCTCTTTGTCTGTCTCTTATCACCCACTCTCAGGGAAACCAGCTGCAGCAGATGAGGTGGTTCTGGGAAGGTGGAAACTAGCTAGCTCTCATGTCCTAAGGATACTCCAGCAGCACAATGGAGAGGTTTATACAGCAGAGGACTGAGGCCTTCAGCCACTAGCCATGTCAGTGGGCCACTTTGAAAGAGACTTCATCCACCCCAGTCAAGACTTCAGATGTCTTCATCCCCAGCTGATAATCTTGCTACAACTTCAACTAAAACAGTATATTAGTTTTCTCTTGCTATATACCAAATTACCATACACGTAGTGGCTTAAAATGATATATGTTCATTATCTCACAGTTTCTATGGATGCAGCCCAACTAGATCCAAGCCATGGATCTTCTAAGATCTAACTATTCTTCTTAAGATCAGTTAATAATAGTTATACCTCTGTGCTAGGGAGAAAAAACAGGCAGAGTTTAGGAGTATCTTCTGCTAAGGGTTTCACAAAGAGGAATTGCGGCTAAGCTGAATTTCTTTCTAGAGCTCAGGATACTCTTGAGCTCTGCTGACTGGCAGAAATAATTTCCTTGCAGCTGTAGAATTCTTGGTGACTTGCTTTTTCAAGGCCAGAAGAAAAAAAAAAAAAAGCCTCTCTACCTTTTAAATGTTCACCTGAATATTTAGGCCCATCGAAGATGATATCTATCTGAGGAATGTAAAGTCAACAAATTAGAAACTCACATCTGTAAATTCCCTTCATTTTTTTGCCATATTCTGTTGATTCAAAGGGGACTGTATACAGTTATGAATACCAGGGGCAGGAATCACAGGGGCCCTCTTAGAATTCTACCTACCACAGATCCCGAATCAGAATCATTCACCTAAGCTGCTCCTAATTTCCTGACTCATGTGAGATGACATGTTTGTTGCATTAAGTTGTTAAGTTGTTAACTCAAGGAAAAGAGCATTTTTACTGATATTTTGTTACACAGTCATTGATAACTCATAAAGTGAGATTATACTAAGAGAAGAGGTTTTTAAATCATCCCTATTCTCGCCTTGGTTTGGAAAGCCCAGTTCAGATGAAAGGTGATGTTGAAAGAGTACTCTTTATTAATAATGTTGTAATCTTTGGGTTTTGCATGAAGACCTTTAGAAAAAAAATAGCACAAAGTACTAGAAATTGCAGAATGTAATCCTAATACTCAAAAATTAAGTTAAGAAATTGACATAGAATTGGCACTAATTCTTACATCAGAGCTGTTCTTTTAAGAAGCTTTGGTATAATACATTCTAATGTCAGACTAGAATAGAAATTTAGGACAGAATCATCTTATAGCCAAATAAAATCAACAAATATTTCTTCCTAACATATCGGTAATTAAAATTTTTCATATTGGAAGCTACGAAATATTTTTGGTTGAAAATCAATGCCCATTACATGAAATTCTGCTTTTGTAACAAATAAGGTTAAAAACAGATTCCAGGGCATCTTGGTGGCTCAATCAGTTGAGTTTCCTACACTTGGTTTTGGCTCAGGTCATGATCTCAAGGATCATGGGGCTGAGCCCCACATCAGGCTCCATGCTCAGCAGGGAGTCTGCTTGAGGATTTCTCTCCCTCTGCCTCTCCCCCTACTCACAAATGCTTTCTCTCTCTAAAATGAATGAATAGAGGCTTCAGGGGCAAGATGGCAGAAGAGCAGGGTCCCCAAGTCACCCGTCCCCACCAAATTACCTAGATAACCTTCAAATTATCCTGAAAATCTACGAATTCGGCCTGAGATTTAAAGAGAGACCAAAAAATAAAAAAATAAAAAAAAAAATAAAGAGAGACCAGCTGGAACGTTACAGTGAGAAGAATTTGCGCTTCTATCAAGGTAGGAAGACCGGGAAAAAAGAAATAAAGACACAAAAGGCCTCCAAGGGGGAGGGGCCCCGCGAGGAGCCGGGCTGAGGCCGGGGCGAGTGTCCCCAGGACAGGAGAGCCCCGTCCCGGAGGAGCAGGAGCTGCACCGACCTTCCCGGGCGGAAAGGGGCTCGCAGGGAGGTGGAGCAGGACCCAGGAGGGCGGGGATGCCCTCGGGCTCCCGGGGACACTAACAGACACCTGCGCCCCGGGAGAGTGCGCCGAGCTCCCTAAGGGCTGCAGCGCACGGCGGAACCCGGAGCAGCTCGGGGGGCTCGGGGGCGGCTCCGCGGAGGGGGCTGCGGGGCGGGAGCAGCTCGGGGGGGCTCGGGGGCGGCTCCGCGGAGGGGGCTGCGGGGGGGAGCGGCTCGGGGGGGGCTCGGGGGAGGCTCCGCGGAGGGGGCTGCGGGGCGGGAGCAGCTCGGGGGGCTCGGGGGCGGCTCCGCGGAGGGGCTGCGGGGGGGAGCAGCTCGGGGGGCTCGGGGGGGCTCCGCGGAGGGGGCTGCGGGGGGGAGCAGCTCGGGGGGGCTCGGGGGCGGCTCCGCGGAGGGGGCTGCAGGGCGGGAGCAGCTGGGGGGGCTCGGGGGCGGCTCCGCGGGGGGGCTGCGGGGGGGAGCAGCTCGGGGGGCTCGGGGGGGCTCCGCGGAGGGGGCTGCGGGGGGGAGCAGCTCGGGGGGGCTCGGGGGCGGCTCCGCGGAGGGGGCTGCGGGGCGGGAGCAGCTCGGGGGGGGGCTCGGGGGAGGCTCCGCGGAGGGGGCTGCGGGGCGGGAGCAGCTCGGGGGGCTCGGGGGCGGCTCCGCGGAGGGGGCTGCGGGGCGGGAGCAGCTCGGGGGGCTCGGGGGCGGCTCCGCGGAGGGGGCTGTGGGGCGGGAGCGCGAATCCACCAGCGCAGGCCCCGGAGCACAGGGCGTGGGGACACAGCCCAGGATCCGGCCTCCCCCGGGACAGGCAGAGGACGGGAGGGCCCAGGACAGCAAGGACGCTCCTGCCCCGAGCTGAGCAGATCAGCGGCCCCGCCCCGGAGCCTCCAGGCCCTGCAGACGGAGAACTCCGGAGCTACGGGGGCTGACTCCAGGGCTCCAGAGCTGCCCCGCCACTGCGGTTGTTCCTCCTGGGGCCTCACGGGGTGAACCACCGCCACTGAGCCCTGCACCAGGCAGGGGCTTAGCAGCTCCCCCAAGTGCTAACACCTGAAAATCAGCACAACAGGCCCCTCCCCCAGAAGACCAGCTGGACGGACCAGTTCCAGGGGAAGTCAAGGGACTTAAAGTGCACAGAATCAGGAGATACTCCTCTGTGGTTTTCTTTTTTCTTTTTTTTTTTTTTCGGTTTTTGATTTGTTTGCTTCCCCCACACTTTTTTTCCCTTTCTTTCTTTTTCTTTCTCTTTTTCTTCTCTTTTTTCTTCTTTTTTTCTTCCTTTCTTCTTTTTTCCTTTTTTCTTTCTTTCTTCTTCTCCTCTCTTTTTATCCTTTTCCCAATACAACTTGTTTTTGGTCACTCTGCACTGAGCAAAATGACTAGAAGGAAAACCTCACCTCAAAAGAAAGAATCAGAAACAGTCCTCTCTCCCACAGAGTTACAAAATCTGGATTACAATTCAATGTCAGAAAGCCAATTCAGAAGCACTATTATACAGCTACTGGTGGCTCTAGAAAAAAGCATACAGGACTCAAGAGACTTCATGACTGCGGAATTTAGATCCAATCAGGCAGAAATTAAAAATCAATTGAATGAGATGCAATCCAAACTAGAAGTCCTAACGATGATGGTTAACAAGGTGGAAGAATGAGTGAGTGACATAGAAGACAGGTTGATGGCAAAGAGGGAAACTGAGGAAAAAAGAGACAAACAATTAAAAGACCATGAGGATAGATTAAGGGAAATAAACGACAGCCTGAGGAAGAAAATCCTACGTTTAATTGGGGTTCCCAAGGGCGCCAAAAGGGACAGAGGGCCAGAATACGTATTTGAACAAATCATAGCTGACAACTTTCCTAATCTGGGAAGGGAAACAGGCATTCAGATCCAGGAAATAGAGAGATCCCCCCTAAAATCAATAAAAACCGTTCAACACCTCGACATTTAATAGTTAAGCTTGCAAATTCCAAAGATAAAGAGAAGATCCTTAAAGCAGCAAGAGACAAGAAATCCCTGACTTTTATGGGGAGGAGTATTAGGGTAACAGCAGACCTCTCCACAGAGACCTGGCAGGCCAGAAAGGGCTGGCAGGATATATTCAGGGTCCTAAATGAGAAGAACATGCAACCAAGAATACTTTATCCAGCAAGGCTCTCATTCAAAATGGAAGGAGAGATAAAGAGCTTCCAAGACAGGCAGGAACTGAAAGAATATGTGACCTCCAAACCAGCTCTGCAAGAAATTTTAAGGGAGACTCTTAAAATTCCCCTTTAAGAAGAAGTTCAGTAGAACAATCCACAAAAACAAGGACTGAATAGATATCATGATGACACTAAACTTATATCTCTCAAATAGTAACTCTGAACGTGAACGGGCTTAATGACCCCATCAAAAGGCGCAGGGTTTCAGACTGGATAAAAAAGCAGGACCCATCTATTTGCTGCCTACAAGAGACTCATTTTACATAGAAGGACACCAGCCTGAAAATAAAAGGTTGGAGAACCATTTACCACTCGAATGATCCTCAAAAGAAAGCAGGGGTAGCCATCCTTATATCAGATAAACTAAAATTTACCCCGAAGACTGTAGTGAGAGATGAAGAGGGACACTATATCATACTTAAAGGATCTATCCAACAAGAGAACTTAACAATCCTCAATATATATGCCCCGAATGTGGGAGCTGCCAAATATTTAAATCAATTAATTAATAACCAAAGTGAAGAAATACTTAGATAATAATACACTTATACTCGGTGACTTCAATCTAGCTCTTTCTACCCTCAATAGGTCTTCTAAGCACAACATCTCCAAAGAAACGAGAGCTTTAAATGATACACTGGACCAGATGGATTTCACAGATATCTACAGAACTTTACATCCAAACTCAATTGAATACACATTCTTCTCAAGTGCACATGGAACTTTCTCCAGAATAGACCACATACTGGGTCACAAATCGGGTCTGAACCGATACCAAAAGATTGGGATCGTCCCCTGCGTATTCTCAGACCATAATGCCTTGAAATTAGAACTAAATCACAACAAGAAGTTTGGAAGGACTTCAAACACATGGAGGTTAAGGACCATCCTGGTAAAAGATGAAAGGGTCAACCAGGAAATTAAGGAAGAATTAAAAAGATTCATGGAAACTAATGAGAATGAAGATACAACCGTTCAAAATCTTTGGGATGCAGCAAAAGCAGTCCTAAGGGGGAAATACATCGCAATACAAGCATCCATTCAAAAACTGAAAAGAACTCAAATACAAAAAAGCTAACCTTACACATAAAGGAGCTAGAGAAAAAACAGCAAATAGATCCTACACTCAGCAGAAGAAGAGAGTTAATAAAGATTCAAGCAGAACTCAACGAAATCGAGACAAGAAGAACTGTGGAACAGATCAACAACCAGGAGTTGGTTCTTTGAAAGAATTATTAAGATAGATAAACCATTAGCCAGCCTTATTAAAAAGAA
The DNA here is from genome assembly GCF_003254725.2 of Canis lupus dingo. NCBI lineage: Eukaryota > Metazoa > Chordata > Mammalia > Carnivora > Canidae > Canis > Canis lupus. The sequence goes on along the minus strand of NC_064257.1, from coordinate 31,223,645 downwards.
GAGAGAGAAGACTCAAATTAATAAAATCATGAATGAGAAAGGAGAGATCACTACCAACACCAAGGAAATACAAACGATTTTAAAAACATATTATGAACAGCTATGCGCCAATAAATTAGGCAATCTAGAAGAAATGGATGCATTTCTGGAAAGCCACAAACTACCAAAACTAGAACAGGAAGAAATAGAAAACCTGAACAGGCCAATAACTTGGGATGAAATTGAAGCAGTCATCAACAACCTCCCAAGACACAAAAGTCCAGGCCAGATGGCTTCCCAGGGGAATTATATCAAGCGTTTAAAGAAGAAACCATACCTATTCTCCTAAAGCTGTTTGGAAAGATAGAAAGAGATGGAGTACTTCCAAATTCGTTCCATGAGGCCAGCATCACCTTAATTCCAAAACCAGACAAAGACCCCACCAAAAAGGAGAATTACAGACCAATATCCCTGATGAACATGAATGCAAAAATTCTCAACAAGATACTAGCCAATAGGATCCAATAGTACATTAAGAAAATTATTCACCATGACCAAGTAGGTTTTATCCCCGGGACACAAGGCTGGTTCAACACTCGTAAAACAATCAATGTGATTCATCATATCAGCAAGAGAAAAACCAACAACCATATGATCCTCTCATTAGATGCAGAGAAAGCATTTGACAAAATACAGCATCCATTCCTGATCAAAACTCTTCAGAGTGTAGGGATAGAGGGAACATTCCTCGACATCTTAAAAGCCATCTACGAAAAGCCCACAGCAAATATCATTCTCAATGGGGAAGCACTGGGAGCCTTTCCCCTAAGATCAGGAACAAGGCAGGGATGTCCACTCTCACCACTGCTGTTCAACATAGTACTGGAAGTCCTAGCCTCAGCAATCAGACAACAAAAAGACATTAAAGGCATTCAAATTGGCAAAGAAGAAGTCAAACTCTCCCTCTTCGCCGATGACATGATACTCTACATAGAAAACCCAAAAGCCTCCACCCCAAGATTGCTAGAACTCATACAGCAATTTGGCAGCGTGGCAGGATACAAAATCAATGCCCAGAAATCAGTGGCATTTCTATACACTAACAATGAGACTGAAGAAAGAGAAATTAAGGAGTCAATCCCATTTACAATTACACCCAAAAGCATAAGATACCTAGGAATAAACCTAACCAAAGAGATAAAGGATCTATACCCTAAAAACTTCAGAACACTTCTGAAAGAAATTAAGGAAGACACAAAGAGATGGAAAAATATTCCATGCTCATGGATTGGCAGAATTAATATTGTGAAAATGTCAATGTTAGCCAGGGCGATTTACACGTTTAATGCAATCCCTATCAAAATACCATGGCCTTTCTTCAGAGAGTTAGAACAAATTATTTTAAGATTTGTGTGGAATCAGAAAAGACCCCGAATAGCCAGGGGAATTTTAAAAAAGAAAACCATAGCTGGGGGCATCACAATGCCAGATTTCAGGTTGTACTACAAAGCTGTGGTCATCAAGACAGTGTGGTACTGGCACAAAAACAGACACATAGATCAGTGGAACAGAATAGAGAACCCAGAAGTGGACCCTGAACTTTATGGTCAACTAATATTCGATAAAGGAGGAAAGACTATCCATTGGAAGAAAGACAGTCTCTTCAATAAATGGTGCTGGGAAAATCGGACATCCACATGCAGAAGAAGGAAACTAGACCACTCACTTGCAACATACACAAAGATAAACTCAAAATGGATGAAAGATCTAAATGTGAGACAAGATTCCATCAAAATCCTAGAGGAGAACACAAGCAACACCCTTTTTGAACTCAGCCACAGTAACTTCTTGCAAGATACATCCACGAAGGCAAAAGAAACAAAAACAAAAATGAACTATTGGGACTTCATCAAGATAAGAAGCTTTTGCACAGCAAAGGATACAGTCAACAAAACTCAAAGACAACCTACAGAATGGGAGAAGATATTTGCAAATGACGTATCAGATAAAGGGCTAGTTTTCAAGATCTATAGAGAACTTCTTAAACTCAACACCAAAGAAACAAACAATCCAATCATGAAATGGGCAAAAGACATGAACAGAAATGTCACAGAGGAAGACATAGACATGGCCAACATGCACATGAGAAAATGCTCCGCATCACTTGCCATCAGGGAAATACAAATCAAAACCACAATGAGATACCACCTCACACCAGTGAGAATGGGGAAAATTAACAAGACAGGGAACCACAAATGTTGGAGAGGATGTGGAGAAAAGGGAACCCTCTTACACTCTTTGTGGGAATGTGAACTGGTGCAGCCACTCTGGAAAACTGTGTGGAGGTTCCTCAAAGAGTTAAAAATAGACCTGCCCTATGACCCAGCAATTGCACTGCTGGGGATTTACTCCAAAGATACAGATGCAATGAAACACCGGGACACCTGCACCCCAATGTTTATAGCAGCAATGGCCACAATAGCCAAACTGTGGAAGGAGCCCCGGTGTTCATCGAAAGATGAATGGATAAAGAAGCTGTGGTCTATGTATACAATGGAATATTCCTCAGCCATTAGAAACGACAAATACCCACCATTTGCTTCGACGTGGATGGAACTGGTTGGTATTATGCTGAGTGAAGTAAGTCAATCGGAGAAGGACAAACATTATATGTTCTCATTCATTTGGGGAATATAAATAATAGTGAAAGGGAATATAAGGGAAGGGAGAAGAAATGTGTGGGAAATATCAGAAAGGGAGACAGAACATAAAGACTCCTAACTCTGGGAAATGAACTAGAGGTGGTGGAAGGGGAGGAGGGTGGGGCGTGGGGGTGAATGGGTGATGAGCATTGAGGGGGGGCACTTGACGGGATGAGCACTGGGTGTTATTCTGTATGTTGGTAAATTGAACACCAATAAAAAATAAATTTATTAAAAACAATTAAAAAAATAAAATGAATGAATAAGTCTTAAAAAAAAAAAGAAAAGGAAAAGAAACCACAATAGTTTCCATACAGATATATTATGTAACTTTTCCTTATTACTTAGTAGTAATAGCAATGAAAAGTAGTGGCACGAATATGTGTTTAAGTAAAAAGATTACTTCATCATATATAACACACAAAGCTAATGAAAATAAGTCTAAGTTTTAATTCTCAGAGGATTTCTGTATTAACCTCTGTTGTCTAGTATATAACTGAGCTTCTTAAGATCAGTTAATTAAAAAAGTTTTTATTGTATGTGAGTGAATTATGGATTACTCAAAAATAATGAATTATCTGTTGATCATCTTTCAAATACTCATTAGTTATCTATACTGCTACTTACATAACTTGTTCAGTATAATAGAACATTTATTTTAATAATCAATTCAAAAGATAGCATTAAAAATAGTTATTAAAATAAACAGCCAAAAAAAACTGTTATTACCTCTGTGTTAGGGGGAAAAAAAAAACCAAAATCTAAAGAAGACAACTCTCTTGTGGTGAGATTATTTGTATCAGTCAAAAAGATGACAGAAACTATTTGGTGTTTTAATAGTGGGGATACACAAGAAATTAAAGAAATATAGCAATCGGAATGTGGTTAGTAAGTTCATTATGATTTGTCTTTATTGTTTTGGTGAATTCCCAGTATAGAAGTGATATATTCATTCACATACAAGTATGAATGAAATTTTAAAGCCAAACATTACATGATTTTTGACTCTTTGCCTTACTGCTTATTATATGTAACCATTTTTGCAACATTGGGAAAATGAAGAGTTGGTCCTATATCCAACCCTGCATCTTATCTTCATGGCCAGCAGCAGTACTGCAAAGCAGCAACTATGAAAACAAGAGAGAAGGAGGAAATAGAAAGCAATCAAAATTATTTTCTTAAGAAGAAAGAGGCCTCTGGTATCCAACTAGTCATAAGGCAATTTATGAATATGAGGATTCCAGAAAGCAATTTTATGATATTGCCTTTAAAAAGAATAAAACTCTAGAAACAGAGGAATTAGGGCAATGTTGCATGGTGAAATGAACTTTAGAAAAGCATTCTATATCCATTATTTCATTTCACCTTCCCAAGTTCCCTGTGAATGAATAAGGCAGGAGATATCTCTGACTTCTGCAGACGATGAAATTGAATCTCAAAAACATTGTTATTGGTCTAAGGTTGTGTAGTTATTAAATGATAGACCTAGGAATAAGACTCAAGTCTTATGACTAGTTTTCTGAAGTTTTTTTTCTACTAGGAAATGTCACTTTGACTCATCCTCAGAAGGTAACTTTAAACTTGGATCTCTGTGAACTAAGAGTCTTAATTTTAAAATGAGAAAGTTAGGATTTTATAACTCTCAGATTCAGCATCCCAGAGAGTTAAAGTGACTTAGGCCTGGTCTTATAGTCAGACTTGCAAAAGAGTTTGTATGATAGGGTTTAGCACTTTACCAGTGAGAAATAGTGTTTCTGTAGAAGATTCAATAGCTACTAAGCACTGGAACCACAAGTCTCCTCCACCTCACAGAGATTCTGGGGCAGAGTGCAACTCAGGAATTTCAAGCAAATTATTTGCAAATTGGAGCATTCATACCCCAAAGCCACTGTCTCTGAGAGCATACGAAACTGCAGGGCAAACTGGACATATCTTTCCAAAGTGTCTATTTTACTCAGCAGTGACCACCGTGGCACAGTTTTCTTACACTAAGACAATGAGAAATATCTCATAGGCTCTAAAAATCAAATGAATTATTAAAATGAAAGAGAGGACTTCAAAGATATTTCTCGCATTGGTGGTTTCTTAGATTCTGTCCCTAAGTTCCATGGGTTTTTATTTACTTTCCTCTGAAGGTAGAGTACTGTTTCAAAACACACACACACACACACACACACACACACAAAAAAAAAAACTTAGGCAAGCAATGCTTTAGGATACAAAGCCCCTTCCTCTCTATTCATCTCTCTCCATGATACAATCCACTAGAGCAAACTTATTCTTTTCTTAAAATCTCAGGTCATAAAATGGTCATTAATTAGCCTACAACTTAGGGTTTCCTTATGTATCTTTCAGATTTATTCTTGGCCCTCTAACTGAACTAAGAGATATCTCCCTATCTTGATAAGGGCATGTTGTATATTTTTCAAATCCAACACCTCTATTCTAAATAATTATAATATTGTCAGTTTCATGCTGACTTCTCATTGTTGGCTTGACTTATGATTTCTGCTCCATTCGGCATGCCTATCTTAGAACTTCTGTTTTTATATTCCAGTTAACTAATAATCCCCTTTCCCTGTCACCCATCCCAACTCCCAGAAGCTAAACCCTTCTTGTCCCTACACACTCTCCAACCAAATCAAGGATGATATTTTTCTTAAAAATTGAGATAGAAACAATGTAAAAAAATAAATTGACTTTACAGATGCCTATACTTAGACTTATATGTAGTATGTAGCCTTTCCAGACTGATTTCTTTCACTAACCAATATGCATTCGATATTCTTACATATCTTTTTGTGGTGTGATAAAGCATTTCTTTTTATCACTTGAATAAAATTTTATTGTTTAGGTATACCACAGTTTGTTTACCATGCACCTTTTGAAGGACTTCTTGGTCACTTCTAGTGAGATACAATTATGAATAAAGCTGTTATAAACATTTGTGTGCAAATTGTTGGGTATGACTAAATTTTCAGTTTATCTGGGTAAACATCTAGGAATGTGATTCCTGGACCATATGGTAAAATGACTTTAACTACATAAGAAACACAAACTGTTCTTCAAAATGGGTGTACCATTTTGTATCCCTACCAGCAATGAATGAAAGTTTCCATTGTCCATATTCTTACCAGTATTTGGTATTGTCTAGTTTTTGTTTTTTGGGTATTTTTGTTTGTTTGCGTTTGCATTTTAGCCGTTTTAGTAGGTGTAATATGCTTAAACTTATTTTATTTGTATTATTTGTTTCTCTTCAAGGTGTACAGCCTATTAAAATACTCGGCTGTATTCCTGCTAAATTAAAAGTCAAACTTAAGCTTTACATTGTCTATTTTTTTTTGAGAAAAGGTAAAGTATGCATAAATCTAGAAATATCCCCAATAAATTTAGTGATAAATTGAAGGAGGTAGGAATAGAATACAGCAAAACTACTAATCCACAATATTATGCAACCTGAGCTTAGAAGAGACAATAAATATGACCGTTTTGAAAAGAGATATTTATATTACCTCTATTATAAAGAAGCACCCAATTCCAACCTGAGCATAAGACATGAGAGGAATAAATGCATATTAAGTTGAGCTTTTTAGAATCAATTTTAGAGCCACTAAAGTTAATTTTCCTGAGATGTAAGCAAGGCTTCACACACCTATAAAACACCCAACTTATCTGCAGTAAGAAAAAGGTGATAGGTAACTTATTAATGATGTACATAGATTTCTTCAGAAGGGAAGTCTTAGAATGACATAATCTCCATTATAATAATTTAGGCATTTTATGAATAAGAACTTACTATATGGTTTCATGTCATATTTTGAAAACAGTTACAAGTTTATTGAGGGTCAACATAAAGCATAACCAATAATTAGTGTCTTCTTCTGAGGGGAATAGAGTGAACTTTATAGAGTAATGGAGCTGAATGAAAAATGATTTGCTGTCTAGTACATAGTAGATGCTCAAGAGTTCTATAGGGGCTTTGAGGTAGTTGCCATGTGTTATAGGTTAGGGTTTACAGGACCCAGATTCTTAGAGACAGAGTGTAGCATGCAGAAAATTTATTAGGAAGTACCCATGAGATCAATAGCCATGGAAGAAAAGAGAAAGAAGCAGATTGAGTACAGGGAGGTGTAAGGCGGCCAGGCCAACCCAACAGTACCAGACAAGCCCTTAGGGAGTTTGAAGCTTACATGGCCCAAGACAGTTGCCCCACTTTTGGCTAAAAGGACTAAAACTTTCTACCCTTGCCTTGATCAGTCATTGGATATAAACCACCCCTGGAAAGGCATTATCTTCAGAAAAGTGGATCCCTGTAGCTTACAGGGCTCCAATCTGAAGGTTGTCTGCTGACAACACTCCTAGCAGTGAGAAGGATCTAGCTGAGCTATGTCTGTGCTCATCACATGTCACTCTTTGCATCCCTATGATCTCTTCTTTCATATCCATTCAGAGAGCAGCTACTCCAGGATTCCAGGGAATCTCCTTTTATGGAGGATACTTAGAGGAGGAAGTCTACAGGGACCAACTTTAGCCCTGGCCACTGTAGCTGGTTTTATGCAGAAGCTGACAATCTACCTCTTTCTCTGTTTCCATCCATTCTGTGACCCTTTCACCTTTAGATACTGGTCTTAGAGGTTTCTCAGGTGATATGACCTAGATCCTTATCCCTCTGGGTAGGGGCTCCTGGTCACCAGGGCCTTTTTCAGACCAGGATGGTTACACTTGTCTATTTACCAGTTTAACTGAGCAAGGAAATATCAAGAGATGCTCAAATAAGTTTTAGATCCAAACATATTCTTCCCTCCTCCCACTGAGTAATAGTGGTCCTACCTCCTCTTGATGATCAGATTGATTATGCAGGCCAAGTTGCTTACTGAGCTCTGTACATAAGAGGACTTCAGGGAGCTTTATAGTTAAATAAATTTAACAATGTGTCCATTGGTTGGATATGTCCCTTTTGGGGAACAGAATGTTTTATCTCTGCAGAGACTAGACTTATGGAAATGAGACAAAAAGTAACCCACTGAGTTATTGTGAGTGAAAATATGAGAAGCCATTCCTTTTTTTTTTTTTTTTTTTTGAAGCCATTCCTTTTAGTCTTCCACACCTATGTATTCTCTATTTGGGGCATAGCAACATATACCAATGCAAACTAATATTTGTGGCACTATAGAGCAATGGAAAAAAAATTCTTTTTATTTGAGATTTTTTTTTAAATTTTGGGTTTTAGAAATTTTTTTAAAAAGTACAAACAGTAAATTCCACTCTTTGTGCATAACACAGAGGTATAGAGTTGTATGCACACCACCACCACCATAAAACATTGTCATCACCCCAAAACATTTTCTTGTGCTGTCCCTATCCCCTGGTAACCACTGACATGTTTTCTATTCCTATAGTTTTGCCTTTATAATGTAAATGATAATATATATGCCAGAATGTCATATAAATAGAACCATACAGTATGTTGTCTTTTGTGCCTGGCTTCCTTCTTTGAGTAAAATGGATTTGAGATTAATCTTTGGTGCTGTATCCATCAATAATTCATTAGCTTTTATTGATGAATAATTTTATATTGTATGATTATACCACAGTATTTTTTTTTACTGTCTCTTGAAAGACAATTGGGTTGTTTCCAGGTTTCAGAGGTTATGAATAAAGCACATTATAAACATTCACATCCATGGTTTTGCATGAACATAAGTTTTCATTTCTCTTGAGGAAAAAAACCTGTCTTTTTAATAAATGGTGTTGGATCAATTGAATCCACAAGAATAAAAAAAACCTGAATTTTCTTATACCATACACAAAATTCCTAGTGCAGCGTAGATTTGTAGTGGAGTATTTCTTCTTTTATGATTTTTATTTATTTATTCATGAGAGACAGAGATATAGGCAGAGAGAGAAGCAGACTCTCTGTGGGGATCCTGATACAGGACTTGATCCCAGGACCCTGGGATCATGACTTGAACTGAAGGCAAACACTCAACCACTGAGCCACCCAGGTGCCCCTATAGTGGAATATTTCTTAAGCATGGTGTAAAAATCATTAACCATAAGATAATCATTAATAATAAAGGAAAATGAATTATATTAAAATAAAGGAATGTATTAAAGATATTATTAGAATGGAAGAAAACAACTCTCAGAGTAAGAGAAGAAATATGACTGAGAGAGGGTTTGTACCCAGTCTTTACGTGTTCTTTGTATAATCAATTAGAAAGTGCACATAGCTGGAGGTGGGCAAGATGGACAAGAGACCTAAATTAGCAACCTAGAAAATTTGATATCCAATGGAGAATTAGCTTTTTAAAATGTGCTCAACCTTTTTAGTCACCAGGATCATGCAAATTGACACAATTAAATACTATAATACCACTACACACACAATAGAACGGTTAAATTAAAAGATTGATAATACAAAGTGTGGTGAGGATGTGAAACAACTTTATTCAGCCGCTGTCACTGCTGGTTTGAAATCTACAGATTCAAGTACACATGTAAAACCAAAGATATGCACAAAGATGTACAGAACTATTTGTAATAGCTCCAAATTGGAAATTTATCCAACGTATGTCAACCACAGAATGAAATGATAGAATTGTGGTATAGCCATTCAGTGGAATAGTATCTAGCATGAAAATGAAGGAATAATAGAAACAGCTATGACTATACAGTATTGAGCAAAAATAGACCTAAAGGCAAAACTAGAATATGATTAGAAATCAGGGTAGAAATACCTGGGATGTGGGTGGAGGCAGCAGGAGGGTTCTACAAATCTTTCTTAACCTTGATGAGAGTTACAAGGTTGTTTACTTCATGAAAATTTATTGAACTTTATTGAATATTTACATACGTGCACTTTCTTACATGGATGTTATACATTAATTTTTAAAACTTAAAAAAAATAGCAATACTAAAAGGTTTCCAATAAATCTGAGCCTAAATAAGTTAATGTAATTCTAGTCTAAATATTGTGCTTTATTTTTTTTTTACCCTATACTTACCCCACCCCCCCGCCCCCACCAGAGAAACACCAAAAAAACCAATGGCTATTAAGCTATCCAGCAGGCTGGTGTAGGTTCAAGAAGGAAACAAAATCTATGAGAGTGACTTGGCACTTAATATTCTCTCCCTCAGGGCTTCTCTGACCTTTGTTTCATCATCCTAGATCAGCTCCCCAACAGAGCATGTTATCTGGATGTCCCCTTGTAGGTTCTTGGTTTTGATTCTTACAGTCTACAGAGCATGTTCACGTATAGATGTACCAGTGTATGTATTCCCAAGGTTTGTTGAGAAGAGTATCCTAAAAATTTCCCCCATCTTCTTTCAGTCCCTTTACTCCCTTTGCTATCCTGCTCATTGAGACAGAGGTAGTCATCTGATTGGCAAATTTGGAAAAAAAGACTGAGGTATGCTTAACCCAGCTACTTCCCCTCTTCTCTCTGCATTTCCCAGCCAACACAGAATCTGTCTCTTGCTTTTTTTCAGCTATAACTTAAGCTCAGCGCTAGAGGTACTGTCCCTGCAGTGAGGGCTGCTCCCCCTAGGCAGCACAACCATGATGAGGTGAGGTTTGCCTGTATTCTGGAGGGGTTAGGTAGCAAGCCCATTTGGCTATTACACTAAACTAGGTTTCTCAACTCCGTCTTTCTCAATGGCAATCATAACAGCCTTCATCTGTCTTGCTGGATTTTGTTTCATTTTGTTTCCCAATTTCTCATTTTGTTCAGAGCCAGAATAAAAGAAAGGTAGGCAAGAGAGGTGCTACTTCTTAAGCATTCTCAAGATCCACATAACATGCATAAACTCTAATATGGAATATGTTCATAAAAACTTATATACAGTCATTCACTTAAATGTTGTTAATTGTATTCTAAATTTGATATTAGAAATATATTCCCTCCTTACCTTCCCCATGTCAAAAACTTCTTCCCCAAGAGTTTCTAACTTCTCTGTACTTTCCTTAAAGGCTGAGACCTTTCTATTATTTAGTCTGAGACTTCAGGAAAGATAAGTAAGAAGAGGGAAAAAACCAGAGGAAGGAAAAAAGAGAAGAAAATATTAATAACTATTTGCATTTATTCAATGCTCTCTAAGTGTCAGGCACTAAGTGATTTATATGTATTTTCTGATATAATTCTCACAGCACACCCACTTTGCAGGTAAGAAAACTGAAGCTAGGAAGAATTAAGCAAGTTGTGTAAGACCACAAAGCTTGACAAAAGTGACATTTCTCTCAACTTCCATGTCATTTTCTGACTATGTTTTATCCACCACTTGCCATTGTTTGCCATGTGGTACTATAATTATTTTATATGTGTTTCCTGTCTCATGAAATCAATTGTTAGCCTCTTTAAAGCATAGAAAATTTCCCATTTCAATTTATATCCACAGTCTGTAACACAATGCCCTGCACCCAACAGGTGCTCGTAAATGTTTGTTGGTGACAACCAAGAGCTCATAACAAATGAGACCATAAGACAAATAATATTAAACTATGACTGCCTATAAAATACGGAATTTGAAGTTGTTGTGCAAGTTCAGTGGATAAAACAGGGAATCCAGTGCCTGTTCTGCACAAGTTGTAAAAAGATATGCTGTCTATAAATAAAATGTGTAGTGAAATTTTTAAGAATTTTGAAACCAGGGACCCAGTTCTACTACTTATTAGCTATGAAACCTTGAAAAATTCCTCCACCTCTCAGTTTCTTACCTTTTCTCAAAAGGAGTCATACCCTCCTGAAAGGGTTACAAAGAGGTAATAACAGCTTGTGCAGATTAAAAACTGTAATAATCTGATATCGATTTACATTAGTCTTTTGATAACACCATTAATAGCATGATATGTGATATTGTTCAATAGTAATATACATATATAATATGCTTCACAGATATAGTATCAGATCATGTTATACTGTCATTTTATAATATCTATTAATTTTTTGGTCATAGCCCAGGGTGAGCTCTCAATACACATTAAGCCTTATTTTCTAGACAGAGAAAATGTGGTTACTGTCACTGATATGAAGTTGCTGTGTCTTTCCTCTGTCTTCTTTATTTCCTCCTCCTGCCTGTCACTTCTACCTCCCCCCCTAGGCATATGTCCTGTCAGAACCATGAAATATTAATTACCTCCTCCAGGGAAAGTTTTTGCTAGGGCTTTTCTTCCACCTAATTTTCCAAACTCCCATGAATCACTCCTTCTTCAACCTTATTCTATTTTCACTGCAGTTCTGGATTAAGAATGCCTGAGCTCAGGGTGCCTGAGTGGCTCATCATGATCTCAGGTCCTGGGATCAAGCCCACACATCAGGCTCTCTGCTCAGCAGGGAGTCTGCTTCTTCCTCTCACTCTCCCTCTGTACTCTCCCCTCTCTGTCTCAAATAAATAAATAGAAATCTTAAAAATAAAAAAAAAAAAAGGAATACCTGAGCTCACATTAGCAAATCAATGAATCAATAGAATCTGTATTAGGTCTCTAATCTCTGGGTCTCTGCAACAGCATAAAGTACTGGCTGTGCATCCAGCACATGCTTAAAAATGCCTAGTAGTTGGAATATATCATAGGACAAACTCACCTGTATTGTGTTTTTTAAGCTCTTTCAAGAAGCTTTTTATGTCCAGTAAAATTGGGTCTTCCGGAAGACAAACTCCTTAAAGAAAAGAATCATTAAATTAATAATTTTTGAGAAACACAAATATCATTCTTTAAAATTTATTTTTTAAATTGCATGATTTTGAGTTTTAAAAGTTTAGAGTAGATAAATAAAAAATAAAAACTGAAAGCCCCCATGATCCCATCTTTATCACTGCTAGAAATTATTGATTTTTGTGTATCTTTCCTGAAAACAGCTATACAAACACATATATGCCAGTCTTACACACCTCATGCTCCCTGTACACACACTTACTCACATACTAGAACTTGTACATATTCTTTTTAAAAATAAATATAGTATATTGTTCTACAATTTACTTAAATATCTGAAATGCAATAATCATAATAGTTGTATATTGGACATAGGATCTATAACATACAATCAATTGTGTGCATAGTATTCCAATGAATGGACATTTAATAATTTAATGTACTATTCTTCTATTTATGAACACCTCACTTTTTCCTATTTTTGGGGGGTTAGTTTATAAACAATGCCTCACTCAATATGGCTGTGACAATTATTGCAAAATTGAATCAACATTAACACATCCACCAGTTTGTTGTCTGTATTTAAGACTCTGTTTTTTGGTTGCCAGAGGTGAGGTGGGTGGGAAAAATGGGTGAAATAAAGGGGATTAAGAGTACACTTATCTATGAGCACTGATAAATGTGTAGAATTATTGAATTTTTGTTAACAGAAAGCTGATGGAATGAGGAAGAAAACACCACGAAATTATCAAGAATTGATTAATTAAAGTTTTTCTTTGTTTTTTGTTTTGGCTTCATAGTTATGGACAAACAAATCCTCTACTAAAGGAAATTTATTTTGGAAAGTTTTGAGCCTTAGAAAAATTCAAAATTGAAGTTAACAGTACATTGTTTCATGATTTGATTTTTGTATCTTCAATTACGCCTCATGATTAAATTACATATTGGCTATGCGAGCTCAATTTATTATATTATTTATTCTTTTCCAATGACAAGAATGATGGAAGTTCAATTTCTGCATGAGAATATGAGCTGACAAGCTTCCTCTGAACTTTCCCTCGGGATTTCACTTCTGTTTTCCTATTGAAATTCAGAGATCTGTGCTATTTTTCTTTTACTGCCTTAATTTATTGTATAAGCATATAAAATTTACATACATTCATAAATGTGATTCAGACATATGTATTTCTCTCATCTGCCTGTTTCCCTTAATCTATTAATGTCATCCCCCTCCCCAACAACCCTAAGTAGCCCATATATTCTCTCTATGTTTATTTCCATGCTCTTATAATAATGCACCTCCTATACACACACATAAATGCAAACATACATTTAAAGGTACTAATTTTGGGGCACCCGGGTGGCTTAGTTGATTGAGCATCTGGCTCTTGATTTCGGCTGTGGGATTGAGGCCCATGTCTGGCATGGAGCTCAGCTTAAGATTCCCTCTCTACCTCTTCCTCTGCCCCTCTATCCCTTCCCTCTCTAAAAAAAAATTAAATTAAATTAAATTCATAAAAATAAAAGCATAATTTAAAAAATGGAATCACAGTATATACATTTTTCTAGATCTTGCTTTTTCTCACTAAATAATTATCCATGAGGAAGAGAATTAGAGTATATATATATATATATATATATATATATATATATATTATGATTTTATTTTTAAGTAATCTCTACACCCAACATGGGGCTCAAACAACCCTGAGATCAAAAGTCTCATGCTCTACTAACTGAACCAGCAACACCCTGAAATTAGTATAGTTTTAATTTATTATTCTTAAGTGTTGAATAATATTTCATTCATTCATTCATTATTGTGATTTCTCTTAATTGCTTAAATTTCAGTATAACATATAGTGTTCTATTAGTTTCAACTGTTCAGTGCACTTCAAATTTATTCTTCATTTTTCTATTAAGGGCCTTTCCACTGCTGCTAGTTAGATTTTATCAATTAATCATTGTTATTTTATATCCTCACCACCCTGAACAATGCTGGAATACACATCTTTGATGATAAATACTTACATACCAGCAGTTTCACTTTTATAGGACAAAAAGATACATTCCCAAAGTAGAACTGTTGGGTCAATAGGTTTTTAAAACATTTTTACTAATAGTTGCAGATTGCTTTTCAGAAGGGATGCAGAATTCACAGTTCCATTAGCAAGGCATGAGGATATCCTTATAAGTGTTAATCACACCTGTTAAATTTTTAAAGTATGACTAGTATAAAATAACACATTATATTACTCATGAGTTTGAACATCTTTTCATACTTTGTTGAAATTTTGAATATGTTATTCTGAAAATAATCTACTCCAAATCCTTGCATACTGTTTGCACGGGACACTTCCTACTTACACTTTTGGCTGAGGCTACAGTTCAAGAACAGTATGTGCTACCCTCACATTCTAAATCAAAATGCCAGTTTTTCTATGCAGGACTTACAAAGGAGGTATCAAAAATGGTTCAATAAATAGTAACCCATCATCTATACCCAATATCTATCTATAAGAAGGCTAAGAAATATAGTAAAAATTTAAAGAGACAATAATGAAGGATACTGCAATTGCTCCACTGGAGAGAAAAGTGTTTTCCCCTTGCTTAAGTCTAATGAAGAAGCTTCCATATGAGGAGCTAGACGTATAAATCTTCTGAAATCAGGGGGATATAGGAGTTAGGATATGACTCACACCTAAGAACTCTAAAGCAGATAAACTTGCTCCTACTGGCAGAGCAAAGAGAACAATGAGAATTGCTGCCCTTCAGGAATTTGACAGAACATGGATATATATATATATATTTCCTATAAGCTAAATGAATGAGTTCTCTGGTCAGAAAGACAAACTTGAGGTATTTTAAAAGGAGGAGTCAAGGGACTTGAACTGAGAATGGGCCATGAGGAGCCATGATCTGAGTTGGGGAAGCCTTGATGCCTAAAATGGAACATCTCCAGTGACAGGTCTAGGAATAACCTACAAGAGGAAAAGCCTTAAGATAAAAAGCCACTCTTTGAACGTCTGCCTCTCCCAACGATGCCAACACAAGGTACAATTGTATAACTTGTCTTGCCCCTTACTTCTACTCTTACCCTGTACTCCAATCCTGGAGGATTTTAAAGCAGCTTAGTAAATAGAGGAAGGAAATGATCAAAAGAGATTACGTAAGCAAGGTAGTGAAATAGAAAAAAAAAAAAAAAGATAGCCACACCCTCATATTAGTTTCCTTGTATTTTGTTTATCTTTTCTGAATTCTTTGGGTGATTACTGAGTTACTTTAATTTCATTTTTCTTCTCTGATAATTAGGGCCATAAATATTTCTGAGTACTGCTTTCACTGTTTCTCATAGGCTTAAGTACCCTTTCTTATGGGGAATTTGCAATTTTCCTTTGCTCTAAAGGTTATCTAGGAATGTATTTCTTAACTAGCATTTATTGTTTATTATATTTAGAAATGTATTTCTAATTTTATGAAACTATTAAGAGAGGCCATTATTAGGGTTTGTAAGTAATACTCCCTTCCTATTCCTTCTCTTTGCATGAGAACCATTTAGGAGTTGTAACCAGGAGCCAAACACATAGAGATGAAAATGTCAGTTTAACACCGTGTAAGGCTCAGTCCAAGGTATGGGCTAAACTTCACCTCTGATTTAACAAGGTTTATCTAACAGCCCCTTAAAATGTTAAACTACAGCACTAGGACAAGCTCACTTCCCAAAATTTATCACCCAGAGAAGTAGAGAATTTGTTATTTTTCTTAGATATGATAGGGTTCAAGTCTGAGTGCTGGTGTGCTCTAGGTGAGCACACTGATGTCAGAGTAACTGTTCCCTACATGCATGGTCCACGAAAGTTGTAGAAGTCAAGCTGCTATCTCCTAAGCACAGATCAGGGGATCTCCCTGCTTCCAGCCTCTTCATGCTAGCTTAGACTCAGGAATAGGAAGACCTCAGCTTACTTGTTCATCAACTCCTAAGCTAAGATCAAGGACAGAAGGCCTTGGCATGTAAGACTAACAGAATTTGCTCCCAAGGGTCTATGAATCTTAATAGTGTTCTGGGCTCTGTGGACACTACTGTCTGTGCTCTTCTATCAGCTCAGGGGAGAGCCCTACACCAGGTATCTACTGTCCGAGATGCTAGGTCAGAAAGCTACCAGCCAAGCAAGAGTTCAGTTGCCTCTGGCTGCTGTCAGCCTTAGTAGATTCTAAGTTCAGGAGAGGTAGATGGACTAGGAGTAGGAGCAGAAGGGAAGCAGGTGAAGCTCACATGGACCATTTTTCCATTATCCTCTCTCACTGTACTACATTCTCATTGTAGAAAGTGAGATATGAGGGGGGAAACAATCACCCAAAAATAGTTTCTATTGATGTTTTAGAGCCTTTCTTTTTAGTTGTTCTCTTGTATCTTTTAAGTCTTACTAATAAGGTTTTTTTTTTAATTATGTGAACTTTTTTCAGTTTTATTGACATATAAATTTGTAAGATATTTAAATTGTACATGTAGTGATCTGATTTTGTATGTATAAATTGTGAAAGGATTCCTCCCATTTAATTAACTTACATATCCATCACTATACATCTTTTGGGGGGAGAAATGAGAACATTTAATTTCTATTCTCTTAGCAAGTTTCAGTTACAAAATACAGTGTCATCAATTACAGTTACCACATTTTACATTAGATTCTTATCTAATTATTCATCCTATAGCTGAAAGTTAATACTCTCTTACCAAACTCTATTTCCCCTACTCCCCAGTCCCTGAAAAATCACTTTTCTACTCTGTTACTATGAGTTCAACTTGTATCTTTTTTTTTCTTTTTTTTTAGATTCTACATATAGATGATACCATGCAGTATTTGTTTTTCTGTTTGACTTATCTAACTAGTTTGACTTATCTAACTAACCCTTAAAGTAAATCCATGTCAGTGCAAATGTTAAGATTTTCTTCTTTCCTATAGCTGAATAATATTCATATATATGTATATCTGTATATTTTATTCCTATATATATACCCAAATATTGTTAGACAAATTTAGAAATGTGTCAAACTAAAAAATAATTTTATTATAAAACTCATGAATTAATTGGGGGATAATAGTCATATCTATAAATTATATCGAAACTATTACAAAATTTTTTTAAAAATTAAGTTACCAGCTATAAAATATAAATGTATAACAATATTTGAAGCTATATCAGATATAAAATGCTAATAGATGGAATTGGAAGCTAAACCTCATTAACCCATGGAATCTGTTTCTCTGCCCCTGAGCAGTGCCATCTTCTAACCATTAATAAGTTGATCAGCCCATGTCTTCACTCTTTTGGAATGTTCTGGGGCACAGAAACTTATTTCCTGTAATAGATCTTGATTTGTGTTGGACAATGGACTCTATGGGAAAATATCCAAGTAAAAGTAAGTCTGATAGAGTGTACAAGACAACAGTAGAACCTGAATTTTCAAAAAGAAATAATGTTTTCAGGAGAGTGTGAGACTAGGATTCACTATCCTCTTGACATTGCGATGCCTGGGTGACTCAGTGCTTGAGCGTCTGCCTTCTGTTTGGGGAGTGATCCCAGATTCCTGGGATCCAGTCCCACATTGGGCTTGCCACGGGGAGCCTGCTTCTCCCTCTGCATAGTCTCTGCCTTTCATTCTGTATCTCTCATTAATAAATACATTTTTTAAAAAATCTTTAAAAAAAAGTCCCTTCAAGGCCTATTAGCTCTAAGAAAGTGAATAATGTAAGAATACTGAATCAACCAGGCGCCCAAATTGCCTGCTATGAGAAAATATTTGAAAAGACTAGCCATATAAACAAAGCTTTTGTTTTATTTTGTTCTGTTTATGGCCAGAGGAAGAAAATATCAAAAAACTGAAGCTGTGGCAACACTGGCAATCACATGAGCAACAACCCCTGAGCAACAAAGGTCACGGAGAATGGACACTGGAAGAGAAGGATGCTGGAACTGCACAAAAGAGTTTTGTGTCAGAATTCTGCCCACCTGGGCACTCCCAAAAATTTAACCTCTCCAAGAAATTAGGAAATCTGGGAAAAAGAAATAAAAACTTGGACTTCCTATAAATCAAGAGAATATTGATTTACAGATTTGAGGCTTGTGGTATTGTATAGATAAAGAAGTTATCATGAAATATATGGGTGACCTACAAAAACACACAACATTCCTAGATGGGTTATAACAATATAATGCTATATTGACCAGAGGTTTTAACCCCTTGCCTTCCTTAATTCCAGTGGTTCTTCCAACTGGCAATTTTCTCCCAGAGAATATTTGGTGATATCTGGAGATATTTTTAAGTGTCACAATCCAGGGTGGGTGCTACTGGCATCTAGTGGGTAGAGGCCAGTGATGCTGCTAAACATCCTAGAATATAGAGAACAGCCCTTCATACAAAGAATTACCTATCCCAAAATATCAATAGGATCAGGTGAAGAGGCTGTGATTTAGGACACATCTCCATTTTCCAAACCTTCTGAGTATGAGCCTCACATTAGCACCAGTATGTCACTTTGAAGGGATGTTATGTAAGTCTCAAGCATGAAATAGACCTTCTGATTATTTCATTTTTTCCTATATATATTTATATACACCTCTCCTCACCAACACTTCTTTCTACTTTAGAGTATATTTGTATCACCCTCCTGTGTTAATCCATGACAGATACATATTATCTTCAAAAATATGGCCATCCATCAATTCTGAAAAAACACAAAAACAAAAACCTCATCTGAAACACAAATTGGTTGCAATAATAGCTTCATCTGGTCCCTTGGCATATATCTGTAATGCTGATTTAGTACTTCTGATAAATGTTTCCCCAAATGCATCTCTTTAGCAGCATTAGAAATAATAGCTGAAAGAAATGAGTCTTTCTAGTCTCAGTAACTGTAGTTGGAGAGTATATTAACTCAAATTTATTGCTAGGTTATTTATAATGTCCAAACATTTGATTTGTCTATTTCTCTGATAGGTGTCATGATGAAAAGTAGTAACACAAAGGTATGCCATCATAAATGGGTTGTTGGTTTTGGGGTTCTGTGTGTGTGTGTGTGTGTGTGTGTGTGTGTTTTCTTGGGTTTTACTGAAGCTGCAATTAATGAAGAGAAGTAATTAAACAGCTGTTAAAAGCGAAGCTGCCTGAGATAGTTGGTATATTTATCCAATGCTACAGAACCATTGCCCCACTACAGAACTTTATCTATACATAGCTATTTGAGTTTAGGCTTTGTGAAAACAGAATGTTTTAATATCTCAATTGCTTTTTTGTTAAGAGAGGAAGCATCATAATTTAATCTTAAGAGAGAAAAAAAAAAAAACCTGGAGGGATATCAAGAGTATGACCTTGAAGTGTTTTTGTTCATGCATCAAGTCTCCATTCATGCATAAGTATGCCAAGGGAGTAATCAAGGTAGCTGTTTCTGTCTTCCCCGACTGCTGGGTGTTATTACCCAAATCAAGTACATTAAACACATTGTGGAGAAGATAGGAAAGGAAATGAGCCTTTAAACAGATTTTTAAAGATATTTTTAACTTGGCAGTCTGTCTAATAGAGAATCATTTTTCTTTTGAAGAACAATGGATGGTCAGTATCAGTTATTTGTCAGAATCAAGTTGGAAAAAACATATCTTATGATAGTCATTTGATTTTGAAAACAATTTTGTTTTTTAAAAATAAAAATCATTCTACAATAAAACCTTTTTATACTGTAGATAAGATTGCTCTATTCAGATACTACATGATGTCAAAGCATTCCAAGGATTACTGGAATTTTGGGCAGAAATGCAACAGTTTTTGAGCGGGTAATAAGAAACTCTTGGCTTAAGTGTAGAAAATGAAATAAAAGGGAAGAATAACTTATGAGTTTGGCAAAATAAATGCCTTAATCTTATCTAGATACTTAGAAATGATTTGGCACAATATCAAGTTAATTATTCTGTTTACAGGAAGATGATGCTTTAAGTACAAGGGATGTTTTTTCCTTCTTAATAAAATCCAAGATTAGGAAATGATCCTTCTTTTGTGCTACACTGGAATGACTGGAGTAAGGAAATATGGATACCCGTTGAAAAAGAATCTCACTTTCATTTTCCGAGAATAAACAAAAATGGTGCCATTGTTTCTACCAAAGTCTCTCATGTGTATCTCATGTGTTTCTACCAAAGTCTCTCAACTTCAATGTGTATCAGAAAACTTAACTGTGGCCTAGGATTCTGGTAAGCATTCAGATTCTTTTCTACTCTTGTGAAATCTCATGACAGAGTACAAACCAAAAGGAGTATTAAATTTGCTCCTACTTTGCAATTGTAAGACCATTAATTAATAGCTAATTTTGTAACCATTCATTGCCTTCAAAAGGCAGGTGCTTTTTGAAGCATGGACTACTCAAAAACAATCAATCAACACATACATACAAATATGAAGTAACTTGTTTGTAACAACAAGAAAAATTTCTACCTAACAAAATCCTGTTTCTACTTTTAAGCAACCTGTAAGAATATATGCAGAATAAATGAATTGGGGTTTTTAAAAAAGATTTTATCTATTTATTCATGAGAGGCAGAGACAGAGGCAGAGGGAGAAGCAGCCTCCATGCTGGGAGCCCGACGTGGAACTTGATCCCAGGACCGTGGGATCATGCCCCGAGCCAAAAGCAGATGCTCAACCGCTGAGCCACTCAAGCGTCCCTAAATGAATTGTTAATAGGAATTTCATCCTCATATTACCTTGCAGACTTCACAAAACTTTCAAAAATTGATTATTCACCTTTACAATCCTTGCTTTAAGCAAGCTGAATATCAGGCCTATTTGTGGATGAGGAAACTGAGTTTCAGAACTATTGCATGATATGCATAAGGCTACAGAGTTAGCAAGTGATATAGCCAATGATAAAACTAATGTCTTTGTACTAAATGGAGGAATCTATCTCCCAAATGAAACATACAGTATTGTTAGAGAAGAGGATAATATCATCTAGATCTTCTACAATTTTATTTCCACAATTCTAATAAGTCTAATAAAATGTTGCCTATCATGATAAAATTAGAGGAGTAATATATAAGAAATAAAGAAAACCAAAGAAAAAGAAAGAGACCAACAGATAATTTAGATAGTTTTAAAAATTACTATAACAGGGGCACCTGGGTGGCTCAGTTGGTTGCGAACCCAACTTTTGATTTCAGATCAAATCATGATCTTGGGGTCATGAGATTTACCCCCTACATAGGGATCCACACTCAGTGGGGCATCTGCTTAAAATTCTCCTTCTCCCTCTGCCTCTACTTTCTCCCCACCCTCCCCACCATACATACTCTTCCTTTAAATAAATAAAATCTTAAAAAATAAATAAATAAAATTACTGTAACTTATTCAATAAAAGAGAAACAGATTAAGAATTTCAGCAGAGCAATGGAATCCATTTTTTAAAAATAAAGTCAATTCTGGAATTGTGCTAATATGTTAACCAGGAACCACTTGTGAATATTTAAACTTAAATTAATTGAAGTTAAATAAAATTTAAAAGTCCATTCCAATATAAGACAAAAAAGAAAAAATAAAAGAGAGTCAATTCCTTTATTACACTATACACACATTTCATGAGTTCAATAGTTATATATGGTGGGAAGTTATCATATTAAACAGTGCAGTCTCTAGCGTGTTTTCATCATCCCAGAAAGTTCTCCTGGGTAGCACTGTTCTAGAAATAGAAATTCCAATAATTGAAATTAAGAAATCAATAAACAGATTTAATATCAAACTAAATAAAGCAAAACAAGAGATTAGTAACCTGGAAAAGAAGTAATTAGAAAACATCCAAATTTGTAATAGAGTGGGGAGTTTGATAAATCCTCTGCTCTATCAAACAACTATTTAACTGGAGAGAATTATTTTGAAAGAAAACTTAGTCTCCGGATATTATCCTAATATCATACAAAAAATAGAGAAACATTACTCAAGGAAATCTACGAAATCTCAGTAAAAACAATGAATCCATGGCATTTAAGCCATTACTTCCTCCCTTTTCTCATAACGTGTACCAGCTCAGGTTTATGGAAATGTTACTCTGGGCACATGGAACCAAGAAGTCCAGGGTCTTCCCTCTCCCTCCATCTTGAAGTCCAAGGTCATAGCTTCATTAATGTTTCTCAGGCCTCCTATCTCCAAAACTTTATTCAAGGTGGGAACGGTAAAAAAAACTAAAAATTTTCTTTCCCCACTTAACCCCTACATGTAGAGAAGAAGCTCTACTTCAGGAAAAATAAATCCAGGAAAATTGGGGCCCTGACCATACCTACCCTAGCTCACCTATTGGATAAAAGTTCCGTGACCAAAGGGAAAGCCAGGAAGATAAGAGCCAACCTCCCTTTTAACATTCTTTTGTAAAAATGAAGTGTCATTCTGGGAGAGGTTGGCCTCTGTTCCCACTCCTAGCCACTGTGCAAAGACACTCAGCTTCTATCCAGTGGAAGAGACACACTAAAAGGGGAATGACTTTACTTATAATAAAGCATGAAGAACTTCATGCCTAAGGGTCATGCCCAAGGATGTACCCTCTCAAGAGTGATAAATGAGGAAACATCCAAGCTACCAGCCCCTGACTGACCATGTGGAAAAAAACCTGTAAACTCCCTGAACTATGACAGTTTCCAGGCCAGGCATAAAACTCAATGGTAAAGAATAAAAATCTGACTAAGGTGATTAAAGTATAGCCTTTGACTAATAAATGAGTTATACTGACATAGGGATAGTGGTTGCTAAAAGACAAAAACAAGCAAAAAAGAAGGAAAGAAAAAATATATATATGAGCAAAGATACAGAAGGTGTGTGCTAAACCGAGGGAAATATACTTCGCAGAATTAGTTCAATCAACTCACTAAACATATAAACAAATGACAAAGCATAAACAATAACAGCCCCAGAGGGACCAGTAACTAGTGTTACTACAATATGTTATCTAAAATGTCCACTTTTTGGCAGCCCCGGTGGCGCAGCAATTTAGCACCACCTGCAGCCTGGGGTGTGATCCTGATGACCCGGGATCGAATCCCACATCGGGCTTCCTATATGGAGCCTGCTTCTCCCTCTGCCTGTGTCTCTGCCTCTCTCTCTCTCTGTGTGTGTCTCTATGAATAAATAAACAAAATCTTAAAAACATAAAATAAAATAAAAAAATAAAAAATAAAATGTCCACTTTTCAACAAAAATGTACAAAACAAAGACCAAGAAAGCGCAACCCATATAGAGTTTTAAAAAACAAACTTACAATAAAACTGCCTTTCAGGGACACACTGGTAGATTAAATAAAGACTTCATTAGCTATTGTAACTATGGTCAAAGAATTAAAGGAAACAATATCTAATTAAATAAGCATTTATTTATTTATTTATTCTTAATTAGTACAAAAGATAATTGTTTAAAGTAAAAATAATAACCAGGCACTGGGGGATTAATAACAAAAATAAAATGAATGACCACAATGTCATATATGATGGCAAGAAAGAATTGGTAATACATTATTATAATGTATTTGTATTAAATGTGAAACAGTATAGAATTATTTGAAGGTAAATATTATTTGCAAATATATATGACAAACTCTTAGGAAGCCACTAAATATTTTAAAAGAAGCATAATTAATACAATAAGAGAGGAGATAAAACTGAATCATATAAAACGCTTAATTAAAATCTGCAAAGGAGGGATCCCTGGGTGGCGCAGCGGTTTAGCGCCTGCCTTTGGCCCAGGGCGCGATCCTGGGGACCCGGGATCGAATCCCACGTCGGGCTTCCGGTGCATGGAGCCTGCTTCTCCCTCTGCCTATGTCTCTGCCTCTCTTTCTCTCTTTGACTATCATAAATAAATAAAAAATTAAAAAAATAAAAAATAAAAAATAAAATAAAATCTGCAAAGAAAGAAAAAGGAGGGGGAGGGAAGATAAACAAAAAATAATGAATATAAAATAGTTGCAAACATAGTAGATATTAATCTAGCTGTATTAATAAGCAAATTAAATGCAAATGATGTAAAAATGTCAATTAAAAATAGATTATCAGAGTAGATAAAAAGCATACACAAATATATGTTGTCTACAAGAACTTCACTTAAAGATTCAGATAGAAGTAAGAGATAGAAAAAGATATACAATGGGTAACTTTGATCAAAAGAAAGCTGGAATAATTATATTAATTTCATAAATCTGATTTCAAGACAGGAAAATTTCCAAGGATAAAAAGAAGCATTATAGGGGGAGGAGTCCAAGATGACAGAGGAGTGGGAGACCTTAGTTTTGTGTGGTCCCAGGAATTCAGCTAGATAGCTATCAAATCATTCTGAACACCTGATTAGTCAACCAGAGATCTAAGAATTGCTGCAATTCTACAAAGAGAAAAGCAACCACTTTCTGTAAAAATGATAAGATGGAAAAACTTACCTCAAAAAAGAGAACAAGAGGCAGTACTGACTCCCAGGGATCTATTCAGTATGGATATAAGTAAGATATTGGAACTGGAGTTCGGAATAACAATTATAAAGATGCTAACCAGGCTTGAAAAAAGCAAAGAAGACACTAAAGAAAATCTTTCTAGAGAGGTAAAAGAACTAAGATCTAATCAAGTCAAAATTAAAAAAGGTTATTAATAAGATGCAATAAAAAATGGAGGCTCTAACTACTAGGATAAATGAGAAAAGAAAAGAAAATTAGTGATATAGAAGACAAAATGATGTAGAATAAAGAAGCCGAGAAACAGAGAGATAAACAACTACTGCCACAAGAGGAGAATTTGAGACATAAGTGATACTACAAAGCAAAACAATATTAGAATAACTGGGTTCCCAGAAGAAGCGGAAAGAGAGGAGCAGAAGATATATCAGACCAATTATAGCTGAGAACTTGCCTAATCTGGGGAAGGAGACAGGCATTCAACTCCAGAAGGCACAGAGAGCCCCTCCCACCCTCAAAACCAATAAAAGTAGGTCAATATACCTGGACGTATAATAGTGAAACTTGCAAATCTCAGAGACAAAAAGAAAATACTGAAAGCAGCTCGGGACAAGAGGTCCATAATCTACAAGGGTAGAAACATTAGACTGGCAATGGAACTAGACACAGAGACCTGGCAGGCCAGAAAGGACTGGCATGATGTATTCAGGGTGCTAAATGAGAAAAATATGCAGTCAAGAATACTTTATCAGCTAAGCTGCCATTCAAAATAGAAGGATCAATAAAAGGTTCCAGTACAAACAGAAAATAAAATAATTTGTGATCGGTAAACTAGCCCTGCAAAAAATATTAAAAGGGATCCTTTTAGTGAAGAGACAGCCCACAAGTACATAGACCAGAAAGAAACAGAGATAATATAAAGAAACGGTGACTTTACCGGTAATACAATGACACTAAGTTTATATCTTCCGATAGTTACTCTGAATGTAAATGAGCTAAATGCCCCAATCAAAACCCACAGGGTATCAGATTGAATTTAAAAAAGCAAGACACATTGATATGCTGTCTGCAAGAGATTAATTTTAGATCCAAAGACATAGCCAGATTGAAAGTGAGGGAGAGGAAAGCCATTTATCATGCTAATGGACATCAAAAGAAAGCTGGGGTGGCAATCCCTATATCAGACAAATTAGATTTTAAACCAAAGACTGTAATGAGAGATGAGGAAGGACACTGTATCGTAATTAAAAGATATATCCAACAAGAAGATCAAATTATTGTAAATATTTATGCCCCTAACATGGGAGCAGCCAAGCAGCCAATTAGGTAAATCAGTTAATAACAAAATTAAAGAAACACATTGATGATAATACAATAACAAGTGGGGGCTTTAACACCATACTCACTGCAAGGGATCATCTAAGGTCATCTTAACAGATCAACAAGGAAACAAGGGCTTTAAATGACACAATGGACCAGAGGGACTTCACAGATATATTTCACAGCACTCCATCCTAAAGCAACAGAATACACATTTTTCTTGAGTACACATGAAACATTCTCCAGAATAGATCACATAGTGGGTCACAAATCAGGCCTCAACTGGTACCAAAAGACTGGAATCATTCTCTGCATATTTTCAGACAACAATGCTTTAAAACTTGAACTCAATCACAAGAGAAAATTTGGAAAGAACTCAAATACATGGAAGTTAAAGAGTATCCTGCTAAAGAAGGAATGCGACAATTGGGAAATTAGAGAAGAATTTAAAGAATTCATGGAAACAAATGAAAATGAAAACACAACTGTTCAAAACCTTTGGGATGCAGCAAAGGCTGTCCTAAGAGGAAAGTATATACAAGCCTTTCTCAAGAAACAAGAAAGATCTCAAATACACAACCTAACCTTACACTTAAAGAAACTAGAGAAAGAACAGAAATAAAGCCTAAACCTGGGATGCCTAGATGGCTCAGTGGTTGAGAGGCTGCCTTTGGCTCAGGGCGTGATCCCGGAGTTCCTGGATTGAGTACCACATCGGGCTTCCTGCATGGAGCCTGCTTCTCCCTCTGCCTATGTCTCTGCCTCTCTCTGCGTGTGTCTCTCATAAATAAATAAATAAAATCTTTTTAAAAAGAAAAGAAAACCATTAAAAAAAAAAAAAAAACCTAAGGCCAGGAGAAGATAATTAATAAAGATTAGAGCAGAAATCAATGAAAGAGAGACTAAAAAAAGAGTAGAACAGCTCAATGAATTTAGGAGCTGGTTCTTTAAAAGAATTAATAATATCAATAAATCCCTGCCCAGACTTATTAAAAAGAAAAGAGAAAGGACCCAAATAAGAAAAATTATTAATGAAAGATCAGAGATCACAATCAATATTGGAGATACACAAACAATTTTAAGTACATATTATGAGCAACTATATGCCAACAAATTAAGGCAATCTGGAAGAAATGGATGCATTCCTAGAGACATATAGACTACAAAACTGAAACAGGAAGAAATAGAAAACCTGAATAGATTCATAACCAGCAAGGAAATTGAAGCAATAATCAAAATTCTCCCAACAAACAAGAGTCCAGAGCCAGATGACTTCCCAGCAGAATTCTACCAAACCTTTAAAGAATTAATACCTATTCTTCTGAAGCTGTTTCACAAAATAGAAATGGAAGGAAATCTAAATTCTTTCTATGAAGCCAGCATTACCTTAATCCCCAATCCAGGCAAAAATCCTACCAAAAAGGAGAATTATAGACCAATAACCCTGATGAACGTAGATGCCAAAATTTTCACCAAAACACTAGCCAATAAGATCCAACAGCTCATTAAAAGGATTATTCACCATGACCAAGTGGGATTTATTCCTGGGCTGCAAGGGTGGTTCTACATCTGCAAATCAATGTGATGCACTACATTAATAAAAGAAAGGACAAGAACCATAGATCCTCTCAATAGATGTAGAAAAAGCATCTACATTTGACAAAATATAGTATCATTAGTATCATTCCTTGATTAAAACTCTTTACAGTGTAGGGAGAGGGAACATACCTGAATATCATAAAAGCTATATAAATAAAGCCCATGGTGAATACCATTCTCAGTAGGGAAAACCTCAGAGTTTTTCCCTTAAGGCAAGAACTTGGCATGGATGTCCACTATTACCACTATTGCTCAACATAGTACTAAAAGTCCTAGCCTCAGCAATCAGACAACAAAAAGAAATAAAAGACATCTGAGTCAGCAAGGATGTAGTCAAACTCTCATTCTCAGATAACACCCTATGCGGAAAATGCAAAGGACTCTACCCCAAAATTGCTAAAGCTCATATAGGAATTCAGCAAAGTGACAGAAGATAAAATCAATGCACAGAAATCAGTTGCATTTCTATGCACTAACAATAAGACAGAAGAAAGCGAAAGTAAGGAGTTGATCCCATTTACAACTGCATCCAAAACCATAAAATACCTAGGAATAAACCTAACCAAAAAGGCAGAGGATCTGTCCTCAGAAAACTATAGAACACTTAAGAAAGAAATTGAGGAAAACACACAGAAAAAAAAAAAAAATTCCATGCTCATGGATTGGAAGAACAAATATTGTTAAAATGTCTATGCTACCTAGAGCAATCTATACATTCAATGCAATCCCTATCAAAATACCAAAACAATCAACAAAACTATAAACAGCCTATGAAATGGGACAGGATATTTGCAAACAACAAATCTGACAAAGAGCTAGTATCTGTAATCTATAAAGAACTTATCACACTCAACAGCCAAAGGACAAAAAATCCAGTCACAAAATGGGCAAAAGTCATGAACAGACATTTCTCCAAAGAAGACATACACATGGCCAACAGACACATGAAAAAATGCTTAATGTCATTTGGCATCAGAGAAGTACAAATCAAAACCGCAGTGAGATACCACCTCACACCAGTCAGAATGGCTACAATTAACAAGTCCGGAAACAACAGATGTTGGAGAGAATACCCTCTTACACTTGGTGGGAATGCAAGCTGATAGAGCCACTCTGATAAACAGTATGGAAGTTCCTCAGGAGTTGAAAATAGAGCTGTTCTATGACCCAGCAATTGCACCACTAGGTATTTATCCCAAAGACACAAATATAGTGATCCAAAGGGGCACCTGCAATCCAATGTTTATAGCAGCAACGTCCATAATAGCCAAACTATGGAAAGAGCTCAAATGTCCAATGACAGATGAATGGATAAAGAAGATGTGAGATTATATATATAATGGAATACTACTCAGCCATCAAAAAATGAAATCTTGCCATTTGCAAGAGTGGATGGAACTAGAGAGTATTATGCTAAGTGAAATAAGTAAATTCAAGAAAGACAATTTATAGTCTCATATGTGGAATTTAAAAAACAAAACAGAGGATCATAGAGGAAGGGAAGGAAAAATAAAATAAGACAAAATCAGACAAGAAGACAAACCATATGAGACTCTTAATCATAGGAAACAAACTGAGGGTTGCTGGAGGGGAAAGGAATAGGAGGTTGGGGTAATTAAGTGATAGATATTAAGGTGGGCAACATGGTGTAATGAGCACCAGGTGTTGTATAAGACTGATGAATCACTGACCTCTACTTCTGAACTAATAATACACTATTTGTTATTTGAATTAAATTTTTAAAAGTAAGATAAAAAATAAAAACAAAAAACAAACAAAATAAATGAAATAAAATTCACTTTAAATAAAAAAAAAAAAGCGGGGTAGGGGGGAGCGGAGGGCAGCCTGGGTGGCTCAGCAGTTTAATGCCACCTTCAGACCAGGGTGTGATTCTGGAGACCCAGGATCGAGTCCCACATCAGGCTCCTTGCAGGGAGCCTGCTTCTCCTTCTGCCTGTGTCTCTGCCTTTCTCTCTCTCTCTCTCTCCCTCCCTCTTTCTTTCTCTCTCATTGTGTCTTCCATGAATAAATAAATAAAATCTTTAAAAAAATAATAAAAAATAAACCAAAAAAAGAAGTATTATATAACAACAAAGGAGCTGATTATCCAAGGAGAGATAATAATCATAAATATAAAAATAGTGTTGAAAAGAAGGACAAAGTTGGAGGAACCACATTTCCCAAAAACTTACTACTATAAAGCTACATTAATAAAGAAAGTGTGGTAGTGGTATAACAATAGATTGGGGGTGCCTGTGTGGCTCAATCTCTGCTTTGGCTCAGGTCATGATCTCAGGGTCCTCAGAGCTCCATATAGGGCTCCCTGGTCAGAGGAGATCCTGCTTCTCCCTCTCCCCCTCCCCCCTGCTCATGTTCTCTCTTTCTTTCTCTCTCCCTCTCTCTCTCTCTCTCATTTTCTCTTGCTGTCTATCTCAAATAAATAAATAAAATCTTAAAAAAAAAAAGAATAGACAAGTTGTTCAACAGAATAGAACTGAGATTCAGAAATAAACCCACACATTTATGGTCTACTGACATTTTATAAGGGAGCCAGGACAATGCAATTGAGAAAAGAAGAGTCTTTTCATCAAATAGTTCAGGGACAACCAGATACCCATGTGTAAAACAATGAAATTGAAGCTCTACCTTTTACTAAGCTCAAAAATTAACTCAAAATTTATCACAGACCAAAATGGAAAGCTAAAACTATAAAATGCTTAGAGGAAAACACAGGAATAAATCTTTATAATTTTAGATTATGCAATGGTTTATTAAATGACACCAAAAGCAAAAGTTGTGAAAGAAAAAAAATAGGCTAATTGGACTCCCTTGAAATTTTGAGAAAACACACAACCTTTTAATTTCATAAGACATTTTCAAAAAAATGTAGAAAGAATGGTAAAAAATGTTTGCAAATTATGTATGTGATCGAGGCAGTGTTCAGAATATAAAGAATGCTTAGAAATCAACAATGAAAACAACCTGATTTTAAAGTGGGCCAAGTGTTTTGTTTTGTTTTTTATTTTGGGGGGGGACAAATGTTTGGATAGATATTTGTACTACATATTGTATATAGTTTCCTTTATGGAATGAAATGTCCAAAAAATAAATCTATAGGAAACAAAAAGCGATAGTTGTGTAGGGTTTAGGAGTAGAAGGGAATGGAGAAAGATTGTAAAGGGTATTCTCGATTGGGTGATGAAAATATTCTAAGCTTAGAT
Organism: Canis lupus dingo; assembly: GCF_003254725.2. Lineage (NCBI taxonomy): Eukaryota > Metazoa > Chordata > Mammalia > Carnivora > Canidae > Canis > Canis lupus. Next base: position 31,192,705 of record NC_064257.1, on the reverse strand, counting down.
TGCAATAGTGGTTGCACAACTTAAAAATATACGGAAAGAAATTGCATCATGCACATTAGTAGGTGAATTTTATAGAATGTCAATTATAACATCTTAGTAATTATTTTTTTAAATAATTGTATCAAAATTATCCCACAAAGAGTACAAAAGATAGGAAAAGCATCTATTAGTATGACCACTTTACTTAAATTGTACTTTCTTATGTCCTCATTTTTCACTTCCCTCTTACCCCAATAGTTACTCAGAGAAATTTTATGTTAAAAACTTTATTATTAATTTGATTTTAATAGGTGGAAATGTTTCTTGTATTATGTATATGGAAATACTATGGAAACATGGTTTTGGATAAAAATACAATAATAATTTTATGTTCTCTGTATGTTTAAATGAAAATGCATTCTCTGCACAATACAAAAAAATCAACTGTATTAAATCACAGTATGACATTATTTAAGTCCATATTTAAAAGTCTATTGTTCTGGGGAACCCTGGGTGGCGCAGCGGTTTAGCACCTGCCTTTGGCCCAGGGCGCGATCCTGGGACCCGGGATCGAATCCCACGTCGGGCTCCCGGTGCATGGAGCCTGCTTCTCCCTCTGCCTATGTCTCTGCCTCTCTCTCTCTGTGACTACCATACATAAATAAAAAATTTAAAAAAAAAATCTGTTGTTCCTAAAACCTGGAAAAGACTGAGCATGATACAAACCTATATACAAACTTTTTTTTTTTAAGATTTTATTTATTTATTCATGAAATTGACAGAGAGAGAGAGAAAGAGAGAGAGAAGCAGAGGGAAAAGAGGCTCGGTGCAAGGAGCCCAATGTGGGATTCGATCCCGGGACTCCAGGATCACACCCTGGGCTGAAGGCAGGTGCTAAACTGCTGAGCCACCCAGGGATCCCCCTATATACAAACTAAATGGACTGTTCAAATTATTATCACATTTCTAACTTTTATATCATCTAATGTTTTAGTTTTATTTATCTTTAGCTCACGTACTAGACATGATTTATTTTACCTAATATAGTCTATTTTTGCTCAGGTTTACTCACATCTTTACTAATTTCTTTACTCAATTATTTCTTTTTGTAGCTCTATTTATTTTCTGGGCCACTCTTTTCATTGGAGTTCCTTTTTAGTATTTCTTTTATTGAAGATCTGCTCATGGCAATTTCTTTCCATTAATTAATCTAAATACATATATTTCACCTTCATGCTTAAAAGAGTCCAGTTAGATACAAAACTAAGATTGACAGTTATTTTACTGCAAGACTTTGAATCCACCATATTCCATTGTTCCTCTTTAGAATTCTGTTTTCATATTGATTTTTCTTTTGTCCATTTTGTAGATAATCTTGTCTTTTCTCTTTGGTCATTATTAAAATATTTTATTTTTGGTGTTCTGTACTTTCAACTTAATGTGCCTACATATGCATTTCTTTTACATAATGTCTTAGGATAAATTATGTTCCCTAATTCTTCATCAATTTGGAGACACCTTAGTCACTATGACTATTTATTTGGATGTTACATACACCAGGAGTTCTTAAACTGTTCAAGGACTATTAGTTCTGTGGTTGGAGTTAATGTTGATACCTGGAGACTGGAAGCATTAGCAGGGCTCCATTGTTATTGTGGCGGTATATGAGGAGTAGTAGTAAATGGAACCATGGTCAAAATCTGACCTTAACTGAGTCTACTGGGTCTGTGGGCATACCCGGTGTTCACTTCTGCTATTCTTTAATGTAAATTTGGAATTGATATATTTGGAAGTTGAGTTAATCCCTACATTGGATTTAACACATATTAGCCTGTAGGGTAAAATCTAGCAGGAAGAGGAGACAAATGGAAGTCTGTAAAACTACATTCCTACCCCAGCCAAGAGAGTGAATTAAAAATAACCGCACCCCAAAAGATGGTAGATATTATATGCTGTACAGAAACTAGATGGACCCTGGAGAATGATTTTAGAACACAGCAAACTGAACTTGATCAGTGGTAACCCTGATCATACCATATGAAGCACGGAATTTTTATTATAACAGAATAATATGACTTCAGATGGTCTTATGGGATAAATGGTGTCCCCATAAATTCATATGTTGAAGTCCTAACCTCCAGAGCCTGTGAGACTATATTTGGAGATAGAGTCTGTATAGAGGTAATTAAGGTAAAATGAGATCATAAGAACGAACCCTAATCCAAATGATAAATATCCTTATAAGAAGAGGAGATTAGGACACAGACATGTGCATCCACAGACAAAAGACCATGTGAGGACAGAGCAAGATGCAGCAGCCATCTGCAAACCAAGGAGAGAGGCCTCAAAAGAAAGTAAACTTGCTGCCACATTGATCTCAGACTTCTAGCCTCAAGAACTGTGAAAAAATAAATTTATGTTGCCTAACTCACCCAGTCCATCATGTTTGTCACAGCAGACCTAGCAAACTAATATATACAATATGTGGCCATTAAGTCAGCGGTGACTGTGTTTTATTCTATCTCAATTTAAAAAGAGTATCATAAACTGCTTGTATTCAAATGTAATGGACAACAATAACCATTCATAATTTTGCTCCAGGTCTATGTTAATTCCCTTGGTCTTTGTTACAATCTATAGATATTTGGACTTCCCACAGAATTTCACATTTATCCATTATATAAATAACATCATATTTATTGGGCAGCATTACTAAGCAGTGGCTAGCATGCAGGAAAATTTGGAAAGATACATGCACTCTAGATAATGGAAGAGAAATTTCTATAAAGTTGTAGGGATGTGATTTCAGCAAACTATTTAGAGGTATAGAGGTCAGATGTGTGTCAGGACAACTCTTGAGTAAAAGACAAATTACTGCATCTTACATCTTCTGTTGAAAAGATACAAGCCTGGTAAGTCTTTGTGGGTCCTAAAGAAGATATATTACACATCTCAGAATGCTCCTCCAGCTCATAAGATGGGTGACATGAAAGACTATCGATTTTGAGTGGGGTCTTGAGTAAAAAAGGGCTCTGTAGCAGGTCCAGGATATGATACAATCAATTACATGCTGGGCTATGACATCGAGAAGACTCTACAGTGGTAAAGTTGTCAGTGGTGGAAAAAGATGCAGTACTGAGTTTATCCCAAGCCACAGTGAGAAAATCATAATGCAGACCGGGAATTAAGATTTTGAAATCATTAAACAATGTACTTTCACTCTTTATCTTAATTATACTTTTTGATTCCCTCTATACATTGAAACAATGGTATTTATTACTTCAGAGAGAGAGGAAAAAAATATTACCTAAAATATTAAAAAATGAACTGCTCAGGTTCATGTCTCAAACCTGGCTTTCATAAAGGTCCTGTCAGATAAAAGATTCCATATTTATGTTCTCTTGTAAAAGAAAATAATAAATAATAAAAAAATCATCCTTAAAATATGCGATAAAAGATTCCGTATTTATGTTCTCTTGTAAAAGAAAACAATAAATAATAAAAAAGCATCCTTAAAATATGCCAAACAAAAACTATAGTTTTTTTCCCCTTTCACTATAGAGCATAAAATACATGGCATACTGTATGGTAGGCTCAGCTCTTTTAAATTGAAAGAAATAAGAGGGAAAAAAAAAAAGAAATAAGAGGGCAAGAGAATTGTAGGTAGAATTGTAGAATTGTGGGATTGTAGGTTATGAGTATCTAGGTGCTCTGCCTTGTGACCAAAATATGGAAGAAAGTTGTCATTGGTGATAGAATCATCAAGATAGATGTTTGTGTCTATGTAGCTACTCCTTGCCAAGGAACGTGCAAGGGCATATCTCAGGAAAAAGAGCCCCATGATTAATCGGCATTGTAGCAATGAGGAGAAAGTCCCAACAGCAAACTAAATTGGCTAAGAAGATCTCCTGTGGATCTAAGATAGGACTCTTAGTTCTCTATAATTAATGTAACAAGAAGGAAATCCAGAAGTTTCCAGAAGCCCCGTACATAACAGAGGAAACCAGGAGAAGCCTGGACTTGGGACAAAAAGGTCTCATAGTGTCATGACCTTGAGATCAGAGACTATAGCAAGTCAGAAGTATTTCAGGAATATTTGCCATTATAACAAATTCTAAAATCTCAGAGGCTATAAACATAGGTGTGCAGATTACTGGATTAAGGCAAATCTACAAATCTGCAGCTGAGACCAGCAGAGAAATATACACAGCAGGTGAATCAAAGTTCCTTCTCTCTGAGATCAGAGCAAATGTAAGCCTTCCTCTATAACCAGGCACCACTGAGGAAGAATCAGGGAAAGAGCCTGATTGCTAAAAGGAATAAGAAAGGCCTGATCAGGAGTGAGAGCTCTAAGATGACTTAAAGAAGCTTCTAACCTTTTAAGCCTTTAAGAAACTGATTTATGTTTAATTGCAAGGTTGTAATTTTTCTGCCATAATAGAGTCCCACGAACATATCAGTTATAGAAAAATCAATGTTTTTATTTGTTTCTGCATGTCGTGCTACACAAAACTGAAGTTAGATTTTATATGTAAAATTTGACCCTGTTTTTTCATGTTACAAAAATCATTTTCCATTTTATTAAAACTATTTGTAAACATCCATTTTAACAGCTGCCTTTCCCATCTCTTGCCAAAGCAGTTTCTTCTGTGTCTTCTCTAGTCTAAATTTTTACATAAAAATGTTTAAATAATCTACAGTCAGTTTTGTTGTCTTGAGAAGATCTTTTTCCCAAAATCCTAACAAATTATGCTCTCTACTGAGTAATTCGTCCTTGTCTCACTGTTTCCAGTTTATTATATATTAAATAACAGAATTTATTTTTAGTTAGACTGCTTGTGCACATTTTCTCTACTGATTTAATAATTATAGTTTCAGAGTATGTTTTCGTATCTGGGAGAGTTAATCTTGAGGAGATTCAGCATTGTCCTTTTTCATTGCTCTTAGCTCTTTTCCACTTTTTATTATGATGAATTTTGGAATCACCTTGTCAATATTTAAAAGGAAAATGTCATTGATATTTTTAACTGAGACTGCATTCAACATGTGTATTCATTGTTTTTCCTCATCTGGAGTGTGGCCTATCTCTACACTTATGTATTTTATTTTGCATATACCTGAGTTGTTCCTGATTGTTTGCTTTGGTTTGGTTTTCACATACAGATCACACAGGCTTCTTTTTAAGTAATAGTTATAAGATATTCCTTCTCATTCATCTTATAACGTAATTGTCCTAGTGTATAGGAATGATATTAATTTGTTGTATATTTTTATAAGCATGATCATTTTGCAAAACCTTTACTTGTTCTAATAATTTTATGAGTAGATTGTTACTGGCTTTTTAGTTGATTCTTATATTTTATTTAAGACCACTTCTTGGTTTATGCTAGAATTGCCCTGTTTCCTTTTTGTCCCTGGGCACATAGCTCAATGCTTTTGCTTCTGCGTGTTTTAATGACATGGTGCATTTTTAGCTTGCAGTCATAGTGCTTTCTTCCCCATGGGCCTAAGAATGACAGTGTGCACTGGTACAAAATAAACAATGCCATAAATATGCATTACTTATACCATATTGATTAACAGTATCTGTACTTGCAAAAATCAATTAAACAAGATTATATATTGTAGCAGTTTCCAGACAGTGCCCTGAAACTATAAACTATAATTTGTGGTGCACAGCACAACTAACAAAATGCACAAACAACTGTGGTCCTGATGACAGACTATTGCTTCCAGCAGGTCAGCCATGCTTACAGATGAGACTGAAGTTGCTATGTCTGCCTTTGAGAGTCAACCCAGGCCCAGGTAACTGGTCATCCTTTAACATTTGGAAGGATCCAGCAAATAACTTCTTAATTGTATCTACCTGAGTCAAAATAAGTGTTCTGGGAAAACCTAATGCTTTTAAAGGAAAAAGGATTCTCTTGACTTCATAATTACCAAACAGATATTTTTAACTAGATAAAAATGTCTTCTGCTGGAATCCTTGAATATAGAGGAAGGACAACTCAGAAACAAAACAAGAGATTTGGTATCACTCTTCTGATACAGATTCCTTGGAATCAGACCAAGAGGTTCTATTCTATTTAGGTTAGCCCCGTCTCCATTCTGGAAGAGTCAGGAGCTTGGGCCTTCGGTGGCTGCCATCTCTAGAACTTTCATTGTTAGCAGAGTCCCCTACAGTCTTGTTGTCAGTTGCACTTCTTTGTTCCTGCCTTTTAACTCAGAGCACTGACCTGATGTTGCTTTAGCTGAGATAAAATAATGATATCTGTAGATATTCACAGGGGTCTGAGTGGGTGGTTTGACATCACAGTAACTCTGAAAAAGATGAAACAGTGGAACTAGCAAACAGCAGCACACACAAGCTACAACTTTATTTGGAATTGCTATAGTTGAACAACAAAGGGAACAGGTTGACTCATTTAGTTTCTATTGTACTGGAGTGATGGGGTTATTTTAGTATGTGTCCTAGCTATTCCTTCTAGAGCATCAAATGGAAATGGATTGGTCCAAGCCCTAGTGAATACATTTGGCTCATAATATAGTTTGCATTTAAATCAAATTTATAGTTGCCTAAAATAGATCCTCCAACTGTGCAGAAGTCATATAAGCAGCAGTCAGAATGGTAAGAGTGTTTTTTCCCATTCATTCAAAAGCACATAAGTTGCTAAAGATCCACTTTTCAATTGTTATCTGTCCTACTGAGACCATTGCAAGGGTTCAGTTTCTCCTCAATTACACTGAAATGATGTACTTTTGTCTGCTGCTGTTTTAAATCCCTATTATCCCTAAGTGTGTTTCCCTGTAATAATAAAAGGTGTCAAGTAAAGCACCAGAAGGCTCAAAAGATTGTTGTTCTTTCTTTCTCCTTCTTTCATTCCTTCTTTTCCCTTTTCCTTTTTTTTTTTTTTTTTATGAGGATTCACAGATATAGTCTCAGATAGAAGAATAAATTCTATAGGATGGTTCTCAGCTGGGGAGATGTTGCTCTCCAGGGGACACCTGGCAATGTTTAGAGGTATTTTGGATTGTCACAACTGTGCAAGCATTGCTACTGGCTGGTGAGTAGAGGCTAGAGATGCTGCTAAACATCCCACATTGCACAGGACAGCTCCCACAATAAAGATTTATCTAGTCAATAGTATCAATAATGAAAAATCCTGTCTAGGAGAAACAAACAAGATTGATTGGGCCTATCTTTTAGGTGATTTTTAAAGAAGGTGAATTGACATGTTTTCCCTCATTTTTGAATTTAGATATGGGGATTAGTGTCATGTAGGGCTTTTATAAGTGGAACTTTCCATAAAGTCACCAATGAATCACTAAAATTCTGATTTTAAAAAAATCATTTATGAGATTTGAGCCATTTGTCTCATGGTCTGATGTCACTTTTCTATTTCATATTCCCTTCTTATATATCACTAATGTATCTAATTGAAATGATTTTCCTGTGACAGAAAAATACCAGTGAAGTTCTTTGCTGTTTCATTGTCCTAGAAAGGGTAATGTTTAGAATTTTTGAATCTTTCTGAGAAGGAGAAATGCTTTTGTTATACTGTGATTCTATCAGGGGAAAGTGAAGAGACTATAGTGAAACCTAATTATCTCATTTCATATATTTATATTTTCCTAGTTACACTTGAGTTTTATTCTTTTTTTTTAGTTTTATTCTTTTAATACTTTTATTTTTCATTCTAATTTTTTATAAAGATTCAGACAGAAAATAGCAGTCTTTCAACTTCTTCATATAATGAAATTCTCCTACTGCTATGGACTTTATGTTCATGTCCCCCTAAAATTCATATATTGAAGCACTACTCCCCAATGTGGTAGTATTTGGAGATGGCGTCTTTGGGAGGCAATTAGGCCATGAGGGTGGAGCCCTCATGATAGGATTAGTGCTCTTATAGGAAGAAAAAGAAGAAACAAGAGTTTACTTGAATGTTCTCTGTCTCCTGCTCTGCCATGTGAGGATGTAATTCGGAAGATGCTCTCACCAGGAACTGAATCTGCCTGCATCTTGATCTTGAATCCTCTGCCTCCAGAACAGTGAAAAATAAATTTCTACTGTTTAAGACATCCAGTCTATGGTAATTTTCTTACGGAAGAACAAATTGAATGAGGCATTTATAAAATATGGACAAGTAATACGCATATTGACAGTTCAGAAAAATTATTTGGTCCCAGGCACAACACGATCAAGTCCAAACGATAATACCCTCATATGTGGAATGACTGGGGCCAGTCATTACACAAATAAGGAAGACATTAAAAGAAATGTGTCTTATGACATATTCATATCTGGGATGAAGTCTTGGATATATAATTCCTATATCTATACCTAGACCCTTTTCTCTGTTCTCTAGGATTAGCTTTACACATTAAATGAAAATTATTAAAAGTCTTTTCTGAAACAACTCAGATAGGAAAATATATGTTTCTCTCAGAGACCCCCAGTAGACATCAACTGTTCAATCTGTTTATCCCCAGATGTACCAACAGAAAGACATAATGTCGATATTTAAGGCAGTGTTTCTCAACTGGTGATGATTTCAGGGCAGAAAGGGCTTGCTAGTGGCACCTAGTCGGCAGAGGCCAGGGATGCTGCTAAACTTTCAAAAATGCACAGAACAATACCCCCCAGAGAGAATTATGCAACTCCAAATATCAATTATATCAAGGTTGAAAAACTGATTTAAAGTGTAAACCAAAGATGAGTGCTTCCAAAGAGTCCTTTATGCTGTCACCTTCAGAACAAGAAACTAGACTGGAAAGCATGTTTATAAACTAAAAATGACTTTTTTTTTAACTGTAAGGAAAAAAATATTTAAGATTTAGTGTTCATAATAATGAAAGCATACATTTAGCAACATAGAAAGCATGTAAACACATAAAGCAGATTAAAGGCTGCACTACAGTTTTTCTTCTCAGTTTTCCTCATATTATTAGGCACCATTCCACAATGTACAGGCTCAGAAGGCAAAGTGGTCTTTCAGGTACTTTAGAGTGCAGAAAGCTCCAGAAGAAAATTCTAAACAAATCTGATTCATGGTTACTCCAAAGATTCTCCTGAGACTGACTCATTCTTGGATTATACCCACAGTATGCTCTAAGGCCCTTCAACTGATGTGTCATTTTATAAATGTGGCAACAAAATCCCTGCTCAGTAGCCCTTTTGGGTGCTCAAACCACAAAGCTTCAGTAAGCCATTGTTAGGAAGTGTTGGAGGGTCAGTAATGTGTCCTCCAGACTGAGAAGGCACTTTAATACTAAAAAACAAAGTAAGCCACTCCATACCATTTACACAGAGTCTTACTCAGGATAACTTACTGGCAGGAGCAATTGGGCGGTGGGTGGATGGAGGGACAACCCAGGGCACTATGCAGCTGTTGTTGGCCACTATTCTCTGTCCTGTATTTCCTGCCCCCATTCATACCTTAATCCTAAGCTTTCATGGAGCAAGGGGCATGATGGTGAGGTCACAAGGCATTATCCAAATTGGCGTCATCTCTGCGCCAGAGGAGAGAACAAGATGGAGGGTCAAAGACAGAGTCATTGTTTCAGGACTCGCATAGACATAGTTAGAATAAATACAAATAATTAATTTCTAGTTTATCATGTAAGAAATTCATAGAAATTTGTAATCTCCTAAGATGTAGTAAAAAGTAAAAATATGAATAGCTTCAAATAAGGTTTGCCACATTTAAACAGTATATAAAGAAAATCAGAGAAAAAAGTAGATTATGATTTTGAATAAAGGATTATTAAGGGAAAGTAGATATTCAGCCTACGTCCTTGGCCTTTGATGTCAATAGGAAGGATCATGATAAGCACTTTGACACTGTTCCTTGTCCCATTGTGGGCCAGGTCAGGAATCTTGCTATCTTGAAGGGATCACGGGTCTGAATAAGGTAATTAGGCTTTATTTCAATTTTAATACATCTAAATTATGAGGGTTTTTTTTTGAAAAATGCTTTAAATCATATAAACAAGTCACTTCCATTGTGCTTAGCTCACAATAGGTGCACACTAAGTACTTGCTGAGTATAAAAAATATTAGTACAGATAGTACAGCTTATTCCAAGTAAAACACTTAAAACTGACATTTTATGATTAAAACTAAAGCACAGAGTTTAAATAATTTTACCAAAGGCACATAGAGAATGAAAGGGACAGAATCAAAGCATTGCTATGCTAATCAAATAGAAAAACACTGAGGGCAAGTGGGTGGCTCAGCCACCTAAGCTTCTGCCTTTAGTTTAGGTCATGATCCCAGGGTCTTGGGATGGAGCCCCAAAGCAACAGGCTCCCTGCTCAGGAGGGTGTCTGCTTCTCCCTCTCCTTGCTCCCCATGCTTGTGCTCTCTCTGTGTGTCAAATAAATAAATAAAATCTTTAAAAATAAAAAAGAAAAGCAAAAACAGAATCATCATTAAATCCGTCATTTAGGTACTTTTTGTATCTTGGTGCATATGTCAGCTCAGATCTTTGTATGTTCATATAATTTGTTAAATAAAGTTATATATTCATGTTGGCCTGGAATGTTCCTTTCTCACTAAACAATGTATCATAGATACTATTTCAAATAAGTAATCAACATTTCCCACATGAGTATCTGATTAGTGATCTGTGGAACCCTAATCTAAAACATGTTAAGAGTGGTGCCACCAAAACAAAAAGAAAATAAATACACAAAAAAAACTGTTTCTAAGCAAATATAAATTTGGGAATTGCTTTGTAAACCCAGCAAAATAAAAATGTATTTAGTGAAGGACATTTCAGGACATTTAGCATGCCTATTCACATTGTAACTATCCAATGAGACATACAGATTGTTTCATTTCCCAAAATGAATTGATGAAGAAATTATTTAAGTACAGGAGAGCCATCTACCATAAATAGGTAAAGCAATATAGTACTGTAATCTGTTTTTTGACTGCATGCTCCACGAGGGAACTACTTGAGCACAAAGCAACCATACATGTATAATCATTTACTTACAGGTTATATGCATATTCTACTGTACCAAAGGATTGTGTGTATTATATACTACAAAAAGTAGAAAAATATGAATGAGTTAATGCAAAAAATAGAAAAAATATGATTAAGAAGACTCCATATATTTTAAAGGCCTTGCTAACATTAATAGCTGTTATTAATGTTTTACTAATATTAGCTATTATTTCAAAGCGCTTAGGGTAAACTTCATCTTTATGGTTGGTGTAAGTATAGATTTTAAATAGATATTGATGACTTCAATTTTTTTGAACATATTTCTTATAAGAGCCTATGAGACTGTTACTGTTTTAACTCCTAATATGCCAGATTAAGAGTTCATACAAGGAATAAAAGTACCGTGATTGTAAGTGAAAACTACAACACATAGCAATAACACAGAAACATCTCCAGAGTATGGCTCTCACTCTTCCCTCAGGATCCATCATTGGCTTAACATGTGACCAAGTGAGGTTCCAATGTCAATGAGGACATGAATTTTAATAGAATATAATTAAAAATCACAGCATTTTCTTTCCATATCATAGGAAGTCATCTCAAGAACTAAGGCCTTATGAAGAATACTTTTTATGAGGTTTGATAGGCAGAAGAGATATTATCTTGGGTTGAAAAGCAACCAGGAGCAAAGGAAAGAGAAACATTTCAGGTAGACTGGTGTTTCAGGTGACCTGGCCAAGAAAGGGAGGAAGAAACCTTACCTAAAAAGACACAAATATCAAGGACTTTATTTACTTTTGTTTGTTCTTAAAATGGATACATCTTAAGTATGTCTAAATATCAAATATATCCTGTTAAGAAAAGAGCCAGTGCAGTGAGAGGAGAAAGAATGAAAGAGAGGAAGACAATGGATGAAGAACAATTACAGGAACAGAGCCTGAGCTATTGCAACATACAAATGCTTTCTTTCCACAATTAGGAGAGCAAGAGTAATACATGGAAACACCCCATCGAGAAAGAAACAGTCTGTGCTTGCTCAGCAGCACATATACTAAAATTGGAACGTTACAGAGAAGATTAGCACAGCCCGTGTGCAAAGATGACACTCAAATTGGGGAAGTGTTCCATTAAAAAAAAAAGAAGAAGAAGAAGAAGAAGAAAGACAAGAAAGATGCAGCCTGACTCACGCTGTGACAACGACTAGAAATAAAAGCAAAAATAGATGAGTGGACTGCGAAGAACCAATATGATAATGCAGAACCAGAACCACAGAAGAGATGCTGACACTAAGGTGCAGAGCATGGTTATTCCTTTAATCATTCCAGAATCATTTTATACTAAGAGATTCAGTGAGGAAGAATTGGTAGTCAAACCAGAACCATCTCATATATTGATAAGGTATTGCCAATTAGTTAAGAAACTTACAAATATCTACTTCCTGTTTACCAGGTTCCAAAAAACATGTGGATGCTGAGGATCCAAACTGAACAGAGATACATGCTTCTTGCCCCCATTTGTCTTTTAATTGTAGTTGATATACCTACGAATTATTTAAGAAACTACATATAGTTTATCTCAGAACATAAGATGTCATTCTCAATTAAATCTTGTGTGTATGTCTTGAGTAGAAAAGAAAAAACAAAAACAAAAACGAAAAAACTCTTAGTTCTGAGTAGAAAGAAAAGTGAATGCTGTGGACCTTACTGATTTTTTTTAATCACTATTAGATGCCCTAAGTGGGCAAAACTGCCCAGCATAATTCCTAAAACTCTATCATCTCATTGATATTGGAATATCCAATAGCTAGAAGGACACAAACACAGCTTCTTGCTTTTTTAACATTCTTTTTGTTTCTCCAGTACCCCAGTCATTTTAAAGAGAAAACAGCTGGATAACAGAAAAATACATATAATCATGCTTTGTATATAAAAGAAAGAAAGCATACATGAAGATAGCTAAGTTATTCATAGTACTACTAAAACATGGTTTTAAGGTTTTCTCTTCCTTTCAAGATTGAGTTTTAACCTTGAACATTTGTGGTTTGAGCAGCAAATCATTTCATAGGCACTGCAGTCCAACTTAACATACTATGTTAAAATGAAGGTTCGAGGTGCATTATGGTTTCAAACAAATACCAAAAAATAACAATACTTTCCCAGACATAATAGATCAATGTCAACTAAGGAGCGCTGAGGAAAACAGAACGAAGAAGCTGGGAAAGACAGAAATAGAAGAAGCAGGCAGAGGCTAGACTACTACCAAAAGAAGACTCCCCCGTTCAAACCTTAACAGTCTTCCCAACTGTAGCAAGATCAGGATGTCTTTGATTCTGGATCCCATTAAATCTACTGTACTTTGCATAATTATTCCCTATTTCAGGAAGTACTTTAATGTAAAAGAAATGTGAATTAAGCTATGAAACATGAACATTTTTTTTAAGTCATCAGGACCCTGTGCTAGAAGCCATCACTGATTTTATGTGACCAGAGAAAGGGACCATAGTAAACAATCAATAATTTGTAATTAATAATAATAAGTGAATAATGAAATAGTAATTCTTGATTTTTCTTTCAAGACTTGAGACAAGAGAGAAGAGAAAACAAGTCATTACACATTCAGGGAAATTACTTTGATAATTTTTTTTCTTCTTATGGTAATATTGGCAACCATAATCATGTAAGCTCTGAAAATGAGAGCATTCAGTTCAGCAAAATTATACTGATTAAGATGGATATGTAAGAAACGTTGAACTACATTTTGTAGAAAGTGTCCCTTTTTGTGTATAGGACATATGTAGGGGTCTATAAAAACTAGACAGTGTATAAGGTGTGTCTGAGATGTTCAGAGCTCTACTGCTGAAGTGTTGATACCTTGCACAGAAGCCCAGAGTGCTGCGTCCTCTTAATGACCTACTCTTTAGAATGCAGCGGCCAAGACAAATGAAAGCACAGGATTTGGATAAAAACTCACATTCTCTTTCCAGCTGTGCCTCCCTGACCCATCTGGAAAATAAGAAAACTGTCCTTCTTTATAAAGCACTTTGCAGACTGATCCTTCTCTGTCTTTACTATATCACCATCAGGATGTCAATACATTTATACGTTGATGGATTATAATGCCTTTAAGAAGTAAACTACAACCTATGAGCCCAGAAATAATTAAGATCATGGAAAAGCTTGAAGGAAATGAGATTGATCTCCTGAAATCACACACGAAAATAACGTCCATTACTACCTTGCATGAGCTTCAGACTTTTTTGTCTGACCTCCTGTTGCTGACTTCTTTTCCTAGGAATGTGAGGAGCCTGGGTTTAGCAATTCCAGTAGTTGAGAGTGAGTATGGGAATGGGGGAGGGGAAATAAGCTTTTGGCTGAAGAACAAAGGGGGATTTATGCTTGGCTCCCAGATGAGGGTGTGGGAAGCAAGTAAAGTCGAAACTTTAGGTCTAAATGGAGGGTGGAGTCCAGAGACCAGACAGCAAGAAAAGCCTCAGGAATGAACAAGTAAGGCAGTCAAGGCAGGTTTGGAAGGCAAAACGCAAGACAGATTCTGAACATAATGGAATCCATGGCCCTGAAATTCTTTGTACTGTGCCACAGTTGATCCCATGGGTGGAATGGGAATCATGAAGCTAACCTGTTCTTACAGCTCTATATATCTGATTGCCACCTTAGATATAAAAGTTTTAGAAATACAAGGTAGGAATAAAACAAGTTTTGCCAAAAAACGGTAGCATGAAATCTAATTTTCAAACAAAAATAATTCGCACCTTAGATGCTAACATTAAGTCTCTGAATTCGTCCAAGTTTAATGAATCAAAATGTTGTCTTGTCTTTAAAAAAATCATTCTTTATTTTAAAAAAAAATCATTCTTTCCACAGTTTATGGACATCAAAATGGATTTATCATCTTGTTCATTTTAGGGAATCTTGAGCCTCTTCTGCCAGTGGAGATAATGCTTGTTATTGCTAGACACTGCTCATAACATAATGGCTTTATTAATCAGAATAATAGGCTATTCTTCAGTAACAAATTAACCCTGAAATATCTGATCCTAACACAGCAAAAGTTTATTTCTTCTTCACATTACGTGTCCAATGTGAGTCAACAAAGCAGCAGTTCTGTTTCGTATAATCATGTAAGGAGAGGCTCACCGAATCCTCTGTCCAAAGCATAGCTGGTAGTCATGATAGGAGACAAGACAGATTAGAGAAATTCAGAGGTTTTTCATTGCCTCAGCTTAATGCTCACACATCACACCATGCACATTTCATTGACCAGAACCAGTCTACTGCTCTCACCTAACTCAAGGAGGTTGGAAAGTATAATTTTTTCTAAGCAGGAATGGAAAAGAGAATTGGGTATTTGTGAATACTAGCAATGTTTGTCATGGTTAATGTTCCAAAAATAATCACAAGACTCTGGAAAACCACCTTTTAGAGAAAAGACAAGGACATAAGAAGAAAAACACACACACACACAATAAAAACGAGGGGCATGTACATAACCAAGAAAGAACGATCAAAGGCTCTTAACAGTAATTTGAAATTAGGGTGTTTCAAGTAGTCCATAAATGTACAGTTACTGCACATTGATACAAAAAAAAAATATTGAGTCTATCAAAGGTAAGATTTTTTTTTTCCAAAAACATAAGATAGGATGTGATTATGCTTTCTGGAAGCTAGTGAGACCAGAGATAACATACATAGGCTAACCTCTGGATGGAGCACACTAATGAGGTCTTAATAGAGAATTAAGCCTGCACACATGTTCAGAACATCATTAAGAAGCTGAAAGAATGAGTCTCAATGATTCCTAGGAAATTGATTATAAATAAATACTGATTGAGAAGGCAGAAGCTCCAAAGGGCTAAAGGGTAATTTTTAGGTCAGTAGAGGACTTCTCAAAGTTTAGAGAAGGCATCCTTAATGGTCTTTCTCTTTCAAGTTGCCAGGAGAAGGAAAAGACCAGGGGAGCCAATAATAATTGTGATGAAAGGATAACAGGCTTGAGCATCAGAGAAAAAAGAGAAGATAAACAGAGCAGACTAGGAAATCTAATCTGTAAAGAATTAGCAATCCCATTGGGCCAATGGGAATCTGCTGAATTTGGATTCTGAGTCTGGATTCAGCAGGGTGAACAAACAGAAAAGGGACTCTTTGACCTAGCTTCATTTGCATTTTAATGTAGACCAGAAAACCTGTGATCAGTATTATTCTCAAGAGCTTTCCTAGCTTTTAATAATCCCGATTATTTGGAATTTTAAAAATCCCTTCTATTTCCTGTATATTTGTAGTTAAAGCCTCACCAATCCCACTGTATCAGAAGGAACAGCTGCGATGGTCCAAGCTAAGTTGCAAGCAATGGCACCCAGGAATGAGAACAAACAGCCAAGATCCTTTAGTCCCAAGGAAGCAAAGAGAAGGCAAAGGGATCAGTCTCGGATGTAGGTAGAGACTACTAGGAGACCTTGGCCTGCCTTAAAACAATTTATTCGATGTAGGTGACAAAGGCAAGTACTGCTGGGTTTTCTATTTCTTTATATATAAAATCTCCCACAGCTTTTCTCTGCTCTAGTAAGATTATAAGGTAGAGAGCAGTTCAGGAACTGGATCTATTCTCATCGTGAACCTTAGTGTCCATCACAGACATTCTAGGCATATTTTTAATCCAGTATCCAAGCCACTGATTAAAATGTTAACTGGCCCACAAAGTAACCTCTGTGGAATGCCATGTGTCGTGTCTCCCCAGGCTGACACTGAACCATTGATAATATTTGTCAAAGTGAGATACTCTAACCAGCTGTCTCTTCTCACAGCACATTCATGCACAGTTGTTGGTGAGGAATTAAGACTGTAACAGCAGGGACATTAAGGATTAGGTTTGACAGTTCAGTAAGAGGAATGCATAGTTTAGCTTTGTCCAAGTCAGGATGCCTTCCTATTTTAGGAAGAAGATGATTTCAGTTAATGAAATTTAATTTGAAAAGAGCTAAGGATGAAGAAATGTGGATGGCATTTTGGATGACAAGACAGGAGCGCATTCATGATTGTTGAGCATTGCTTTTCAATCTAAAAAAGAAAACATAAATAAAGTTTTCAATGGTTAATATATAAATAGATGGTAGAAAAAAATAATGTTTATAAATTCAAAAAATCAGGTCGGCTCTTTGCCAGCATTTAAGAGTATCTTGCAAGACACATTGGCTTCGCTATATTAACTATATTCCCTGAAAAAGGAATTTTAAGAAGGCAGATACTTTCTTTCACACTCACAGTGAAATCATGCTTAGAAATGACTGTTGAGATATTATACAATAGAATATTTTGTTTTTTCCAGCTTCCTAGAAATATGGTCCTATGATTGGAACAGATGTGCTGTTTAGCTCTCTCCTTGACCTTTCCAGGAGTCCCGTAATTCAGATCAGGTAGTGAACAGCTGTTAAAATAAATCTGTCCTTGAGCTTGGGGGAGGAAGATGAGGCCTCAGACACTATTGCTTCTGACTTCATTCCTGGCATCATCGTTTAGGTTGAGATTATAAATAATAATCCAGAGATTATGACAAACACTGATAATGTTGAGAAAAACCAATCAAACACCCTTCTTTCCAGAGGAGGTGGTAGAAATAAGAGAAGTACTGTAGTTAATTTGTGCAGTGAGCACATGATTATCCGGTGCCTGCAAATTTTGCGTTTTGGGATTGATATGCCCCTTTTCAGCCCCAAGTGGGACTTTTATACAGCTCCCATCATTTTATTATGTTTTGGGGTAATCTGTTCAGCCCTGTTAATACAATGAAGAAAGAAATTCAAAATTAAGAGAGACATAAGCTCCTGGTTTTTGAGGCAAAGGCTCAACAAGCAGTCCTTTGACCCAAGGAGCCTGCTGAGATTCCCAGCAGTTGTGCTGCAGGATGGAGTCCCAGGCCGTGTGCAAACCAGGGCACTTCCATCTCGGACAGTATTCCAACACAAACTGACAAAAAGAGCAGATTGGGACAGCCACTCACTCCCTCAGCCTGGTAAAGCATCCTCTAAAAGAGGCTGATGTGTCTTTAGACGAGGGGTGAATCTACCCCATAAAGTATACTTGGTGGAGCACCTGGGTGGCAAATTCAGTTAAGGGTCGGTCAAGATCTAAGTCTTGGTTTCAGTTCAGGTCGTGATCTCAGAGTCATGAGATTGAGCCCCAATTGTGCTCCACACGTGGCACAGAGTCTGCTTGAGATTCTCTCTCCCTCTCACTCTGCCCCTCTCCATGCTGGTGCAGGCACTTTCTCTTTCTCTCTCTCTCTAAAAGACAAATAAATGAATCTTAAAAAAAAAAAAAAAAATGTATTTAGTAATGCCCTGTGAAGTACAGTCAATGGAATTTATTTCAATTGTTATCTCATTATTATGAATTGATATTTCATGTGCATTTTAAAATGTAAATACACTAGAATACTAGATTGCATATAAAATATTAAACAAATATACATATGGGAGATATATGCCTACTCGGGCTGCTATAACAAAATACAGCAAACTGGGTAGCTCATTAACAACAAATGTTTATTTCTCACAGTGCTGGAGCTAGAAAATCCAAGATCAAGGCACTGATCAGCCGATGTCTAGTAAGGGCTGCCTTCTTAGACAGTCATCTTTTTTTCATATCCTCACATGGTAAAAGGGCAAGGGAGCTTTCTTTGGCTTCTTTTACAAAGCACTAATCCCATTCATGAGGGCTCTGCCCTAATGACCTAATCAGCTCCCAAAGTCCCCACTTTCTGAAACTATCAACTTGGGAGTTAAGACTTCAACATTTGGACAGGGAAGAAGGGTTGACAACATTCAGACATAACATACATTATTTATTTATTTATTTATTTATTTATTTATTTATTTATTTATTTAATAAATAGGGGAGCATATAATAAAAAAAATGTTGAAGACCACTGTTCTAGATTATTTCTTTTCCCTAGTCAAATGTTCATGAGAAGAAAACAAGGTAGATTGGGAAGGCATTACTGTCACAGTAACCCTAGAAAAAGTCATTCAGCTCAAACCCTTTACCTTAAGGTAGTGATCAAACTAATATCACTATTGGACAGAAGGAAGAAAAAAGGAGGGAGGGGAGAAATGAGAAATAAAAGTCTCTTTCCTCAGGTGACATCTTTCTTCCATAATATATCTTTCAACAAAAGACCCAGGCTGCTCACCTTCTTCATCTACACCTCCCTGGCATAGCCTGTTCACTCTCCAGTGAATTATCTTGTAAGGCCAAGGAAAAGAATCCAGAGCAAAGGGTACTATTTGGGAAGGGGTGTGTCTAGTGAATGGAGGATACGGAGTACAGAGAGTCAAGAATATACAACTGCAAAGTGTGGTCATCAAGTACTGTCAGCAACGGGTCAGAGAGTGAACAGAGGACAAGGAAACTAACCTCACAATGGAAACTGAGACTTTAAATTAAAGATTATAGGTTGTAAACAGGTGGCCCCCAGGACAAGTCCAGCCTACAGACATGATTTGTTTGGCCATACATCATTTATAAAATTTTGAAGTTGTAAATATTTAAAGCTTGGGAGATTTCACACACACACACACACACACACACACACACACACACACACACAAAAGGTCCACGTTTCTAACTTCTCTTTATAAACGAAAGATCTAAAGCACTGGTCAGTCTTCCCAAATAGCCACCATGGGCTGGAAATGAATTGTGTTCCATTGGAAAAGAGAGTAGGGCCTCTCCCTTTCATATTACCCCCACACAGACTGTCTCACACATCTATGTTGTTGTTTCCACTGTTCTGGGTTCAGAAATATAGGAAGGAGCCAGAACTCTGAGAGAAGCCAAGGAGACAAACAAGAAACCCGAATCATAGACATATTGTCATGCCTCTTCCCCTTGCCCCCATTGCCTACTATGTACAAGGTCCTTGTTCCAGAAACCATAGATGGGAAGAATCAAAAGCAAACAGAACTGATGAGGTCCATGTTCCCAATGAACTTACAGTCTAGTTGAGAAAATTGGATAACACATTAGTAAATAGAATTCTCAGTGATAATATCTAAAATATTTTGAATGCTATCATGGACCAGTCACTGTTCTCTCATGTGGTTTGTATTCTTTTATACATATGAATTCCCATAGAAACCCCACGAAAGGGAAATAATTACATCCCATTTTTCAAATAGGAAATTGAGTCATGGAAATAAGCAACTTGTCTAAAGTCCCACAGCTAGTAAGTAGAGAACTAATAATGAGCTCCAGCAGTCTGACTTCAGAGGCAAGGCATTTAACCCCTGTGCCACACCATTAAGTACTAAGCAGAGTGTTAAAATAGGCTCATATGGCAGAGGCACTGGGCAGCTCCTTTAGATTTGGAAGTCAAGAAAAGACTTTCTGGAAGGGGCATTTAAGCTGAGATCTGAAGAATACAAGTATGCAAAAACTGGAGTAGTAGGCAAAGGGAGCAACTCATGTGAAGAAATAAATTTGGAAAGAGTTCCTAGTTCCTTAAAAACCCCAAAAGTTGACAATGTTGACCAGTGAGACTGCAGCCTGATGGAAGAGTGAAAAGGAGAGAGGGAGGAAACTGGAGAGGGGAGACCGAAGACAAAGCACAGGCCATCCTCTAAGGTACTGAGCTTCCATTTCGTGACAGCTGGGACCCTGTAGAGGATAAGAGCCTGAGAGGGGGACATAATTTGATAGGAATTTCAAAACATGGTAATGCTCCCATTTACCAGGATTCTTATAAACTGAACTTAATGTATGCTACTATCTTCCTATTTGTTCTTTCATGCATCCTGTGCTCTAAACCAAACTTCTAGTAGCTAGTGTTGTGCTAGAAAATGAACCTTGTGGAAACAAAGCCCTAATTTGTAGTATTTGCCAGTTTCTATGGTATAAGTACTTCCACAGTAGTTGATCTTAGGCTATCAACAGTTAACAATCAGCTTGCAAAATTCGTGAACATTTAAGAATCAGCTCTTGAGAGCCAGTTCCATACTTATATCTCAAATATTTTCACCTTCTGAAACTCAGCAGGCCTTTATGTGGTATGACTTTTCTACATCCTGTTCTCCCTGCCTCTTAAACTTAACCATTGTTGGGCTATGGTTAAGAGCAAAACCTTTGGCTTCAGATGGATGTGGATTCAAATCTCAGTTTTATAAACCAACCATGTGATCTTAGGAAAAGTTCTTAACTTCTCTAAACCACTGTTATCTTGGGACATCTGGGTGGCTAAGTGGTTGGGCATCTGCCTTTGGCTCTTGTGGTGATCTGGGGGTCCTGGGATTGAGTTTTGCATCAGGCTCCCCATGGAGAGCCTGCTTTTCCCTCTGCCTATGTCTCTGCTTCTCTCTGTGTCTCTCATGAATAAATAATAAAGTCTTTAAAGATAAATAAATAAAATTTTAAAAAATAAACCTCTGTTATCTCATTTATAACATGGGAGTGACAACAGACCCTACTTCTGGGCATTGTTACAAGAATCAAATGAAATAATATAATAAAAATGACTTAGCAGAGGACCAGGAATGTTATGTACTTCTTAAGAAACTTTATTTTATTCATCTACTCATCCACCACGAGTCCTACCTAAGAGCTGGGGAAAGCTACAAAGTTTGTGAAGTTTGCCTTTCAATAGCCTGTCTTTTGAGTTAGGTCTCTTGCCTAGTTTTTCCCACCTCTAAAACGCTTTCCAGGATACACATAAGAATCTTCATCTCTCATAGGCTAGAAGAAGTACTTAAAGACATATGATATATCTTATATATGATATGAGAACAAATAGTGGCTTAAAGTTACAGTATCTATTTTGTAATAGAGTTTCTTGATGACAGGAAGGATTTCAAGATTCTGATGGCAGAAGTTTCTTGCCACAATATTTTATTGATATTGAAGATTTTGTAAATTTTTCTGTACAAGCAGCAACTTGACACAGATAGCTAAGTCAGCCTCCACCTGTCAGATTTTATTCATGGGAATCCTGTGGGCACTCATTTTCATGTTTAGTTGTATCAACACCAAGAACAGCTTTATTTATTGACTATTAAAGATGTAGGTTTTAGTGACAGTTCCATTTTACCTTTGTGACCTTGTTTAAGTCCCAAACTCTCAGAGATTTACCACATTAGAATGAATTCAGAGTCTATACCTGCTCTAAAATTCAATGATTCTGTAGAATCATTTAAATATTTATAAATTCCAAAAGCACCTCCAAAGCTAACAGAAAAAATACATTTGACACCATTCTTGTAGGATTAACATAAATAAACTAAGATCTCTATAGTAAATCAAAGCAGAGTATTGAGTCAATTGTATGAATAATTCAGAAACAAAATAAAGCAAAACAAGAACTTAGGGTTCTAAAGCTTTCAGAATACACAATTTATAGTTTTATTCAGAAATCACTAGAACTGCAGTGCATTCTGATTTATACTTAAGAAATCATCAAAGCTTCATTTTCCTTTAAATTCAGGTTTTTCAGATATCCTGTACCAAAACCCTGTTTAGAGGAATGTTCTAAGCCAATATCAAGCCAAATATGTGTAAGAGCAACCTGAAGGAAATTGCTAGTTTCCTAGTCAGATTTAAAAAGGTATTTTTAAATCACCAGGAATAAAGAACGCATCCATCAGATTAGATGACTCTATTCTATCATTTCTTTCAATGTATTATGCCCTAATCAATATATTTATGAGCTTATCTCTTAGAAGGGTACCTACCCTAAAGTATGTATCTAATTGTACCCTAATATTTTTAGTTCAGAGATAGTGAATTATTACACTGCCAACACATGTAAGGCAATTATTTATTAGTTCCTGAAAGCTAATATGCAGACCATAATATATGCTGAGCAGTATAGCCAATGAGGCCACTATTCGTACTGCCAAAGTAGTTGTATCAGTCTTGAGCAATGTGAAGCCTGAACCCCAAAGAGATTTTGGCTTATTGTTAAACATTTTATATCAGCTAGTGAATAGTCACCATAGATAAGATCAAAGAAATTTTTGTCTCTAATACATATTTCTGGTAGCAATAAATAATAAGCTGCCAACATTGCTTAGTACCTCCAATTCCTAACTTAGAGATAAATTATGAAATATCTTTTCTGGCACATTTTACAGCTCTGGTGGTAGCATATTTGCATTATGAAACATATGCAATTTAAATTATCAGTTAAATTTTTCTTGATTGGGCTTTGCACATCTATAGGCAGTTTGGGAATAGGTTATCAAAACTTAAAGGGTGGAGAAAGCCAATATGAAAAGGCTATATACTGTATGATTCCTACTACATGACATTCTAGAAAAGGTAAAACTATGGAGACCATAAAAAGATCAATGGTTGCCAGGGCTTAGGAGTGAGGGAGGGATGAATAAGCCAAGCAGGGGATTTTTAGGGCAATAAAAATATTCTTTACAGTACTTTAATGATGGTTAATGTCATTATACATTTGTTCAAACCCATAGAATGTACAGCACTAAGAGTAAACCTTAAGTAAACTATGGATGTCGGGTGATTATGATGTGCTATGTCAATTTCTGGAGAGGAATGTTCATAATAGGGGAGGCTGTGCATGCATGGGAGCCTGTGCTACATGGGAAATTTCTGTATTTTCCTCTTAATTTTGATGTGTACCTAAAACTCTTCAAAAATCTTTTTTTTAATTGAAAGGGAATGTTTAAAAACTTAAGAATTTAACATCTTACGTGTTGAAAAATATGTGCCCATAAAACATGGACAAATGATTTAATAAATCATTTGACCATATTCTCTCCTTTGCATTATTTCCTTGATCCTGTAAATTCTAGAAAGCAAAGGTTATTATCCAGGTTCTCTGAAAATTTCTGTATCTCCTAGGATGCTTCAGTCTCAACTGACTCTGATATGATTATTTTAGAGATAGTTCATTCATAAATTAAGCACTAATCTTATTGTAAATGTACAGTAATTAGTCACTGACTTGTATAAATCCAAATGTATGAGTGAGTCCATCTGTAACATATTCCTATCTGGATTCGGCAAAAAGGAAGATCTTACTTTAATTAAAAAAAAAATTATTTTTCACAGTGACATCTTGATGTTCCACTGATCAACTAAAGGAGTTAACTAACTCATGTTGATGGACAAAACTCTAGCAAATATGGCTGGTTACTTTTCTATCCAGAGAAGTTCACCGGAGCCCATTAAAATCTAGGCACTTTTCCACAAGAGGCTGAGAAAAACTACCCATCCCATAGAAACACTCGACTTGGCCCTGGAGTGGCACTGAACCCCAGTAGGATTTAACACTGAGACCATTAATATCTACCACAAGCCTTTGAAGAGGTCCCAGCTGTGCCTCTTGCCATGAGTGAACCGGAAAGCCCACATTACTGAGGGCTTCCGGTGGTTTGACATTCTCTCCTCAGGCTGGAGAGGTGGCCACAGTGTGACTCAGCTGTGAACCATGGCCGGGCCTTCCTCAATCCTGAGGGAAGAATCAAGGGGACAGAACTGAATGTTTGCTAATACAACTGCCATCTGCCACCGTTAAGTCTGATGGTGACAGAGTGTACGTTAATGCCAGATAGACAGAGAACACTCACCATCTGTTCATTGCCCTGAAATAAAATTAACTAGGTCATCTGGGTTTGGAAGCCTATCTGGAATTGTTGACATCTATTCCCAACCTTAAGGACAGAAATTTTCTTCCATCTTAAATCATTCGAATTACCTAGAGAAATGTTTTCACTGTAATCCTTCTTGTAGAGAAAATATAGTTAATAGACACTACATTAATAACAGTTTAGGTGTGAACAGTGAATACAGGATTTTGTAGCCCCTACATTATTATATGTATATGCAATAATATCACAAACTGTTATCCAACCAATACTTTCTAAAGGGAAAAATGTCTAATACATTTAATTTCAAGAAAAATGTGCAAAATCTATGTGGACTTCAGTTTTTGTTGATCAGCTAATGAGATGCAAATTTCTTGATTTCCAGGCACTCAAACTAGAAAGGGGAAATAAAGAGCTATAAGATATTTTACTCTTACTACTTACTTAAAAGATATTTGCATCATAGCCACTGAATCTAGGATATGACTGAAGAGGTAATGAAGTACACATTTATATGTATGTATATGTGTGTGTGTTTCTCCAAGAAAGGCACAGGAAAAAACTTTAACTCAATTTCTATACAAGAAAATGCTTCCCTAATCTCCCTACCCATAGTCTCTCACCTTCCAGTCACTTTTTTTTTTTTTTCGTTTATTTATGATAGTCACAGAGAGAGAGAGAGAGGCAGAGACACAGGCAGAGGGAGAAGCAGGCTCCATGCACCGGGAGCCCGACATAGGATTTGATCCCGGGTCTCCAGGATCGCACCCTGGGCCAAAGGCAGGCGTTAAACCGCTGCGCCACCCAGGGATCCCCTGGTCACTTCTTCTTATCAGTCTGTTCTTATCTCTCTCAGTCCAGCATTGGTCTGGGTTAATATTGGTTTAGTAGTGAATCTCAGCTGCACTCATGACATGGGACAGAGGGAAAGAAAATAGAATAAATGACTGTTTTTAGTTCTTTATACCAGTCCTGCCTTGAAATATGGTTCTCTGAAAGAAAACACTTTAAAAAGATTCTACTTCTAAGAGCCAATTCAAGTTTTCTTTAAGGAAAAGTTACTGCTTTTAATAGTTTATAGACATGAATAACAGGAAATAACCCAGTTCATTTAGACAATCTATAATGTGCTGACTTGAGATAAATCCAGTGGCGCTATCCATAGGTCCCAGGAGATTCAGTTTTAAAATGACCTTTCTCGAATTGGATTATTCACCAAGTTTGGTTATTGGCAAAGTTTATGAGCAGAAATTTCTCTAGCCTCTCACTTGTGCCTTAAGTTTTAAAGAGTTTAAACAGAATATATTTCCAAACAATCACTAAAGGTGTAATGAGTGATCTCCATATATTCAGCATTGAATTTAGGGCTCTGGGAAGGGCAAAGAAAGCATACAATGTCATCTCTTATGTTCATATAGATTAGATAAACCAGATATACACTATGCATAAAAATATGAAAACAACTTATAAAGAAATATGCCAAAGAAAAAGTGTCTTGACCCTATAATCTAAAGTAGACCCCACTATTCTCTCACATAATGCCTTATATTTTTTCTTTATACCTTCAGTCACTGTCTGTATGTATTTATAGGCTCCTTCACTATCTGTGTCTCCACCCCACACCCATGCCCATAGGCTCCATGAGGACAGGGGCTACATATGATTTTATTCATTACTTTATCCAAAGTGCCTAAAACACTGAAATACAGTAGGTAGTCACTAAATATTTGTTGAATTTTTGAAATATACTGTATTCATAGTCTAGAGGTAAACACTGAAAAGCAAACAGATCATAGTTACATTCTATCCTTCACGGATTAATTTATTCCACAAGCGTTTTTTGAGCACCAACTATGTCCACCCTGTCCTTAGAGATGTGGATAGAGAAGCAAAATGCACATGATTACGGACCACATGGAGGTCACAGTGCAAAAAATCACTATTAGACAAATAAACTGTAAAAATACAGAATTAGAGGTAAATATAGAATTATAAAATGTAAGGCCATTATGAAGTAAAAGTAGTAACAGATTTGATTTATTCTTAGCAGTTAGGGAATGAAGAAGGAATGTAGGCATGTAAAGAAGCAGGAGAATAATGATATTCGAAGCAAGAGAGATCACTGAGACCAGCTGGGAAAAACAAAATTTAGTTCATTGAAGTTTCATGGAAGAGTAGAGCTAATAGGGCAGCTCTGGTGGCACAGCGGTTTAGCGCTGCCTGCAGCCCAGGGCATGATCCTGGAGACCCTGGATTGAGTCCCACGTCAGGCTCTCTGTATGATGCCTTCTTCTCCCTGTGCCTCTGCCTCTCTCTGTCTGTATGAATAAATAAGTAAAATCTTAAAAAAAAAAAAAAAAGAGTAGAGCTAGTAGAGGACATTACTTCCTCCTATCCTTCAACGCATAACTATATGTACAGACTATTGGATAGTGCTTACATTTAATTTATAAACTATAGTTGAATGACATACTGCTTGTGGAACCTGGGCGGTGCAGTTAACTGTCCAGCTCTTGGTTTCAGCTCAGGTCATGCTCTTAGGGTCATGAGATTAGATCCACACTGGGCCCCACCCTCACCACAGAGTCTGTTTGGGATTCTCTCTCCCTGTCCCTCTGCCTCCCTCCCACCCCCAATGCACATGCTCTCTCTCTCTCTCTCAAATAAATACATATTTTTATAAAAGAATGACCTACCTCTCAAGATATTTTGTTTTCAAATAACTTGGGCATTAAGTCTTTCAATTTTGTCATTTTGTCTTTATTTCTTGCTTTTCAAATTATTCACATTGTGCCATATTCATTTTTGCAACTGTCCAATATATCACAAAGTATGGTACTTGTTTCAAGAAGCATCAAGAATCAAAATTTCTTTTTTCAAGAAATTAACTTTACATCTCTTAATAAAATGCCAAGTGATAACAAAATAGGCTATAGGGGAAATAAATACAGTTACTTGAACCAGTTTTTCTCCCCAAATGAACTATTTTTATGTGTTCCAGAAGAGAATACCACTCTTTAAAAGAATTTTCACATAGATATAGCTGATAGCAGAGACATTATTTCATAAATGATTTTTTTATTTCAAATTCATTACATATTTAGGGGAAGGGGTTAATTTAAAAAATTTCCACAGAAGAGCTACTAATTTATAGAGTTATTATAATTTTAAAAGGCAGCATACCATAAATTACCAATATAGCAAAAAAAAAAAAAAAACCTGGTATGTTTATTTTGAAACTAAGCCTATACCCTATCAAAGCCAAAATAATTGGGCAATGATCATGAACTCAGTTTCAAAGCTGAGACACTGAGTGCTTGGGTTGTGTCAGTTATTATTTCCTGAATACGACTTTATGCCGGATCCAGAATTCACTCTGTCTGACTTTCAGCCAAGAAAGGAAGTAGCGTGGGTGACCAAGTTTAACACTCGCTCTGGGGATTTCTCTCTAGCCAAAGCTAAAAGGAGACTATAATTGGGTAGCCAGGCCTGTCCTTAGCACATTCTGTATTTAGATGGTTTACCTAAGCCCATTAGACAGCAAAATTACTCTGCCCTATGCCCCTACAGACATCTGAGAGGAAAAACCACTGGGGGCTGGGTATTGTAGTGGAGCCAAGATAAAGGGGAGGAGAGGGAGGAAGGAAGGAGGCTCTATTCATGTCTGTGGGTTTGAGAGTCAAACAGACTAGTTGTACTGACTAACAATTGGTTACCTTTAATTAAATTATATCCCAATTCCGGACTTAAATCTTTTAGTTGCAGAATGGGCTACTACTAAATGGGTAACTACTTCACAGGGTGGTTCAGGGGCTGGCAGATAAGAAATATTCAATAGCATTAGTTATTGCTACTGGTGCTATTATGACTTTTGTTATGCCATCTATGGAAGAAGAAAGAGGGATAAAAGGATGCATTTTCTATGAGGCTTTCCAGATGCCCTGTTTCTTTCTGTCATCTCTAAACCACCTCACTTCACCTTGTTTAACCTTCTTTAATTTGGATTTTTTCAGGTTAAGAAGCAAAGCAGCTATTAGGCACAAAAAAGGTTGAGCAACTTGCCCTAGGACTAATCTTCCCAACAGGCCCTCCCAAAGAAGTATTTCCAATCAGATAGTTGCCAGGCATGCCCAGAACCCTTTTTTTTTTTTTTTTTTTTTTTTTTAAGCAATTTGAGTAGGTCACTTGGGGGAGGTAAATTAAAAGAACCTTTCTAACTAAGTCAAACCTTGCTCTCCAACTATTTTTAATACATCTTTATAAAGTGCCCTTGAAAGATCCAACCAGGTAAACAAAACAAAGGTAAGTGTACCAAAATGCCTAGTGCCAAAAAAATAAAAGGAAGTAAAGAAAAAAAGAAACAAAAAAGAGAAGAAAAGTTCTTAACAGTCCAGCTCAAAAACTGTGGCACTACATAGGAAATAAAAATAACCTGGATACATAATTTCCTTCAAAATAAAATTTTGGATATTGGACACGAAGTCATATGCTTCTAAGAAATGGGGGAGTTTTATTATTTCCTGTGAAAGTGACAAGACTCATAAAGATATTTGGTTTTGGTATCAGTATACCAAGCTTCCAGGGAAATTTTCTAAAAAAGATACTTTAAAGCTAAAAACCATATTTACTTTTTGAAAAAACAAATGCATTTTCTCTGGCAAGTGATAGTAAAAATAATGTTGCTCCAAAATACCCAAGAAAGAAGGAAAATAACTTTTAACAGAAATGAAATTTTCAATGAGGAGGGATGGGGCAAGAGTTTAAATCTTCAAGTCATTTTAAATTTGTCAGACAAAGGAGGAGTTTAAATCTTCAAGTCATTTTAAATTTGTCAGACAAAGGAGGAAAAAACAATGTTAACTTGTTAACATCAACTTTCCTGCTTTTCTTATAACTTTCTGAAAAAACCTATTTCATAGAAAAAAAATGTGTACTATTATTCTTGATGAAGGGTTTGTACTGAGAGTTTCCTTTTGGGATTCAGATGACTACATGCCAATATCCCTCACAAGGTCTTAGGTATTGACAAAAGGAGACTAGATGCCTTCTATAGTCTTGCTTTATTATTTTTTTGCAGGATATATCAGCTTTATTATATTTATTATTATATTTATTTTTTTGTATTTTTTTATTGGAGTTCAATTTGGCAACATATAGTATAACACCCTGTCCTCATAGTCTTGCTTTAGTTGGAATTTTTATACCATAGCCTTCCCATCTCCAGAATATTATGTCCAAATGTGCTAAGAACAAACACTATCCTCAAGTTACTCTCATACTTCCTGCTTATATTCATTTACTCCTCCAGTCTTACTGAGCAACTGCTATGTTCTAGTTGCTGCACACACTGAGTAGATAATGCTTGTTGCTATTGAAATAGTAAGAAAACAGTGTATTTATCACGACATATTTTGACTGTAGTACTAGCAGGACCTGATAATGGATTTTATAAAGTGACTAGTGAAAATGCAAGTCATCAGTGGTAACTTCTAGGCATGTTGCATGAGGCTTAGATGATAGTCTCATTAAATCAGGTGAAGAATGACAGAAAGAAATAGATTTGGAAATCTAAAGCTCTGTTTTGGACATGCTAAATTTAGTCTGTGATGTTTGTTGAGAAGGCAGTTGGAGAGATGACTAAGGAGCTCGTAGGATAGTTAAGGTTAGAAAAAATAAACTTGGGAGTCATTTGCCCATAGAGAACATTAAAAGCCATGGGATGACAAGTAGAAAATATAGAGAAGGAGGAGACAAGGATCCAGAACTGAGCCCTGGGACACTCCACAGTAAGAGAAAAAGGAGGCAACAAAAGACATGAAGAAAGAGGCTATGAAATAAGGAAATAATCAAGAAAGGAGTGGCTCAGAAATCCAGTTGAAAAAAGTGTATCAAGAAGGTTAACTATGTCGGGACGCCTGGATGGCTCAGTGGTTGAGTGCCCACTTTCGGCCTAGGGTGTGATCCTGGAGTCCCGGGATCGAGTCCCACATCAGGCTCCCTGCATGGAGCCTGCTTCTCTCTCTGCCTGTGACTCTGCCTCTCTCTCTCTGTGTGTCTCTCATGAATAAATAAATAAAATTAAAAAAAAAAAAAAGAAGGTTAACTCTGTCCAACTGTATAAAGTAGACTAACAAGAAGACCATTGGATACTACTTTATTTAGCAGAATAGAAATTGCTAGAGGGCCCAAGGAAAGCATTTTCAGTAAAATGGTGCACACCTTTTAATTAAAATATTTCATTATAGTCATCATATAGATTATGAGCACACAGAATACAAAACATGAGTCTCGTTCATCTCTTTTCCTTGTGCTTAGGACAGTACCTGACACAACAAACAGATCCTCAGTAAATACTTGCTGAATGTTGACTATTGGGCCTTGACCAGTGCTTTATTTCATGTTGTCTGCCACAGATGGTAAACTCTAAAAAGCAGAAATGGCATCTGTGCATTTATCTTTGAACTTATGTGTTACACATTCCAAAACATTTACATCTGCAATTAGATGCTTAATAAAAGATTTGCATTGGAAATGAAGAAACATGGTGATTTTCAACTGTGAACTAGAGAGAGATTTAGTGTCTTGGTAAAGAACAGGAAGGCTCACAGACTGATGGAAACTGTGGAGGTTTTAACAAATGGTCACAAATTCTCTCTGGCGCTCCTCTCTTGAGAGATGGAGTCTAATTACCCTCTCTTTGAATATGGCTTGGCCTTATTTATTGGCTTCTTAACCAATATATTGCTGAGGAAGTGTTCCTGCTTGACTTCCAAGACAAGGACATCATAGAAGGCAATACAACTGATGTCTGGATCTCTCTCTCAGGACTCACACCTTTGAGCACTGACTCGCCGTGACTACTGTACAACTGCCATAACAGAGTGATTTTATGGAGAAAGAGATGCCCAAGGAACTCCTACTGTTGCCAGCCTGCGTGCTAGACATTCGAGACAGGAACCCTTCAAAATAAGTCCAGCCCCACTGAACCATCTGATTACAACTATATGTAAAATTCTGAGGGAGAACCCCCAGGCTGAGCTTAGCCAACCCCTAAAACTATGAGTGATGGTAATAATTGTTGTTTAATGCCATTAAAGTTAGGTTGCTTTGCCATGTGGTGATGAAAAGGGAAACAGACCACAGTGCATTTATTCAGCCAGCAAAGAAATAGGTTCCGATAGGAAAACAGTCTTTCCGATTGGCCTAAAAATGTTCATAGAAGAGATAAGATGAGAAAAGCTGCTTGAATGACCCCAATTATTTTTGATTGAGAAAATAAATTCCTAACTTGACCAGAAGACCTGATCATATTTTGAGATAAACCAGGACTCAAAGGCCATTAACTGGAAAGGAAAGAAAGGAAAGAAAGGAAAGGAAAGAAGAAAGGAAAGGAAAGAAGAAAGGAAAGGAAAGGAAAGGAAAGGAAAGGAAAGGAAAGGAAAGGAAAGGAAAGGAAAGGAAAGGAAAGGAAAGGAAAGGAAAGGAAAGGAAAGGAAAGAGGGAGGGAGGGAGGAATATTCCTTTAGTCTGAGGCGCCAGTCATGCCTATAGATAACATTAAAAGAATCCTCTGGTCTGAGATGCTGTTCATGCATCTCCAACCAGAAAAACAGTTCTGTGATCTCAGGTTACTACAGTGATAGCAAAAAAAGTAACAAAAAAGGAACTTATCGATCCAGGAAAAGGATGGTATAGTAGTGTGGTTTCTCATGCCTCCCTCTCTCCTAGTGGTACACTTTAAATTCATGAGTTTAAGCAGCCTTCACATAATAAGCAATGTGTTAGGCCCCAGAACTGTGGGCTTACTGCCTTTCATCCCTCCTTAAAATCTGGGCAATAGTCGGTGGCGGAAATGTTAACATTTGAGCATCTTCATCATTATCATAATAAAGCTTCCCTTAAGCTGTGTCACCTGGAGCCAAGACTGGATTCCAGATTTATGATTTCTTGTTTTGCCACAGTTACATAACCCCCTTGTGTAACACTTATAAAACACCTTTTAAAAATCTACTTCTGAGTTTTTATTTCCTTCTTCATTGTACCATTGGGCTAATGAGACAAAGGCTTCAGAGAAGCCACTCTGCCCACAAACTATCACATTTTAACCTAATCGTTGCCATGTTCATAGTAGATAAGGCTCCAGCACTTTTATCTACTGTAAAGTAACTCCACCTCCTTTTTAACAAGCCATTTATCCCTCCACATTCTCTCCTAGGCTTTTCCATCTACATGGAACTCAAATTATCTCCTTAGATGACTTGCACCTTCACACCTAAATTATATCGTCCCATACTTTCTAAAATGCCTTAAATACACTGAGTAATACCTTAATGTGGCATTCTGGTTGGCCTATTTTCTGTTATTTGATCTTTTTAAATTATAATCTTCTTGATAGCAAGGTCAAGTTCTATGGAATTTGTTCTCGAAATAGAGTGATATAGCACAATATTAAAATGGAATTTAATAATAATTACTTTGGAATAATAATGCTTATCTGTCCTTTCTAATTTAGAAAGTTACACCACCATATTGAAGCCGTCCACATACCATTTTGCAAATTTCTTTCTCTTCAATATTTAAATTTTACCAATTAATTTTGAGGGCTATATAACTCTAGGTCTACTTCTTTTTTATCTTTTTTTTAAGATTTTATTTATTTATTCATGAAAGACACAGAGAGAAGCAGAGACATAGGCAAAGGGAGAAGCAGGCTCCCTGCAGGAAAGATGTGGGATTCAATCCCAGGACCCCGTGATCACACCCTGAGGCAAATGCAGACACTCAACCACAGAGCCAGCCACCCAGCCGTTCCTCTAGGTCTACTTCTAAAGAGAGTCGTCTTTACGTAAGACAGAGGATAGCTCTGTTAAACTCTTCTTCCTTTGCCCTTTTTTTTTTTTTTCAAAACGAATACAGCAATATAAGAAGAAGTAAAACTCTATATAGAATCAAGGAAAGAAACTAATCAGCCATACTTAGTGATTTAAAAGAAGGGACAAGAAAGTCAGGGATAAAACAAGTCCAAGTTGCCCTGAAGGCGCATATACATCCGATGTCATACTAGCTATTGGAAAATATTACCTCTTAGGCTGAAAAATAGTAATATGGAGAATCCATTTTATGCTTTGTGTTGTTATTAAGTCCACTGCTGTTTCTCATTCCCAGGATTCAGCTGCTGAGCCCACTGGCCTTTTCCAGAGGGACATGGGAGCTTTGGACAGAGCTCTGGGCATACTTGTTTGTATCCTAACGGCTGGCCATTAGATCGCATGGTGAACTGTGGCAAGCATACAGAATTGTTTTTCACCAATTCAGTTTTCAGCAAAGAATCCCTTTTAATTCCCTGTCCTGTATGTTGCCAAAATTCTTAAAATACTGTTCATGGAGATTTTTTTGTTACCCGCCTTGGAGCCCAGATGTAGGAACCAAGCCAGTGCAGCTGGTGTAACTTGGCTGAGTCTCACAGATAATTCAGTGTTTGAACAGTCTTCCTCTTTTTTTTTTTTTTAATGTTGTTATTATTTTGGAAAATTTTGGAGTGAATGTTTGTGGATGTAAAGGTTGAGGGACTAGCAGAACTATAGGCTAAAGGTCTCATCAGTCTTTCACATAAGGACTTCATTAAACTGAAGAGGGGGAAAAATCATCTTTTTCTTCAAAATGTGCCAACATTGCCCCTGAACTATAGAGACAGACTGGTCAGGGGAGGGCAGGAAGGGGGATGATATTCTTTTTGCTTTATCTTTTTTTCAAGAGACTTCATGTGATGAGTATAAACATATTATACCCAACACTGAAATTTAAAAAGCAAGAGAATTCTAGGAGTGAGAAATGCTCATTCAGAAATTCCAACACAAAACTCAGTGATGCTTAGGGCAATGAAAGTGATTTTACACTAGACTTTACTTCTGCTACATGCTGGCACCACATTTACTACTTATAAAGCAATTGCATTTTACAGCTGACACTGTATTATACTGATATTGCATGAACATCATATTAATCTCTCTGACCTACATTCCAATTTGCATCCTTCCATGGAATATGATGATGATGATGATAATAATAGCAAGTATTGGTTGAGGGTTTACTGAATTGTGCTATGTGTGTTACACGGATTAACTCACTTAATGCTCTCAATAAATATATGAGGGAGATGCAATTACTATGCCATCTAATTCCAAAGCCTGGATCAGGAACACTGTCTCCTACCACCTTTCTGAGGAAGGGATGGAATTGCTGCTAATATGCAGGGAAATGCACACAACTGTGGTTGTGATACGCAACAGTGCTTTGCTTCTGGACATTATCCATCAAGTATGTCACAATGGAAAGAGCTTAAGAACTGACTACTCAGCAATGCTGTGAATTCCTTTCCTCCTCAAGGAACAATGTCTGTTTGCTTTGCTCTCTCTCTCTCTGCAGACTAGCTAACCTGATAAACAAATAAAGTGATATTAATGACTCATAATTACTTGATATGTATCCCTTCCTTGATTTGTGTATGTTTTATCAGAAGTCATCAGTGCTCTGATCTCAGGGACTGAGTAATGTGGGAAACTCCACATTAGAATGCACCGCAGGTTTAAATCTTGTCCGGAGGTGTTTCAATGCCCTTCAAACATATACTTCTCTACGTTACAACCCACTCCAATTATACAAACCGTTAGCTCATCTCTGAGACAGTCACCAAATTTGCCTTGCAATTGTTGGTATTCAAGTTCTCCAATTTTTTTTTTATTTTTCTCTATATAGGTAATAATTCAATCACAGTATTAAGTAGAACATGAGGTAGAGTGAGTGCCCTTCTTCATTTGTTTCTAGAGTGATGTAGCACTTCTTCCTAATGCTCCTGAGTAATACTATGGTATTTGTACAAATAAAACTGTTCTTAAAACTTAAAAATGAATAAGCTCCATATAGAAAAAAAAGGGCAACATTTTGATGGCAGTATATGTTCATACTAACTCTGAAGTCTAGCACTAAACCAAATTTTCCAGACCATATGGAAGTGAAAAGAAAGGCATCTGAGATAATATTGCCAAAGTGAAATAACTTTCATGATTGGAAAATATAATAATGAAGTCTATCCTGAGGGTCTTAAGTATATTTTAAAATAGCATCAACAAGTCTCTCCCTTAAATGAATTAGGTGTGATCCTATCAGGAGGCAAGCTGTCTTTGAAGCTTATGACTGTATCTTGTGCAAACACAACATAAAAACAAAGGAAGGAGAAGGGGAAAATCAGAAATTTTAGATAGGAAAAAATGTAGAACTATGTTGTAAATATGTAGCCTCCTCCAATATGAACTATTTTGCACGTGCTGTTATTGCAAAAGCCATTAATGTTATGGTATGTCCTGGAATTTAAGTGTCAGATAATAAAGACTCAAGTTGGAGCTGGAAATAATGACATAATACAATGAAATCATCATGATATGACACTAAAACATTAGTGAGTACATCATGAAATAATTATGATTTGCAACTGAATCTTTCTCTCATATTGCAAAGGAGTTGGCCCAACACAGCTATGATAGCAGTATTTTTCAGGGGAGATTGGAAAAACAACTGGAGTAAGCAATGGAGAAAGGGTTACAGCATTCATTTAAATGCATGTGGAGTGTCTTTGGATCATAATTAGAATCTCACATCGTTCTGGCTTTCAGTCAGCAACTTTGCGCTCATCTAATATAAAACATAAGTGGAAAATTTTCACCCATGTTCATAAAAAGCAAATATCTTGAAGTACTTGAAGAATTCAAGCTCTGTATATGAGTACAGGCATGTTTCAAAAATAACCACTGAAGCAATCCCATTACTGGGAGGACTGCTGCACTCTATAATTATGTTTGACAGGTTTTTCAGATCTTTCCTCCTCCAAATTATCTGAATTTGAGTGAAAGCCAGAGGGGTATCTTGAAAATTGATGAAAAAAAATATGAATGTGCTTTTCTAAGGTATCAAACCTGATGTGTCTGTTGTAGCATAGGACTCTGGTAGGCATAAAAATTCATGTTAAAAGAAAGATTTCCTGAATGCTGCATCTTCAAACATACATGCTATCATATAGGAATGACATCTAATGAATAAGTAACCATTAGCAAATAAGAAAAAACCTTCTTGCTAACATGACGTTCTCAAGTTGGGGTTATTTATTTAACCAATGCCTAGTATCTCCAGCAAATATTCATTCAACAAACATTTGGGAAATTGTCACGTGGCAGGCATTATGCAAGTACTGGGAATGCAAAAGAGCAAAGACAGAGCCCCTTGTCCTTGAGATGGTCCACCAACTGAAGATACTCAGATATACAATTTAATATAGTGTCATATCATTCATCAATATTTTTAATATTATTCATGAAATAATAATTCATAATTGCTTGTAATTCTCCAAATAGGTGTTATAGATACTAATATTTGTTGGTCTTGTATCCCATGATTTTACGATGAGTTAAATTTTATTTTAAAGATTTTATTTATTTATTTGTGAGAGACACATAGAAAGAGGCAGAGGCATAGACAGAGAAAGAAACAGACTCCTCGCAGGGAGCCTGATGTGGGACTGGATCGCCATACCAGGGATCACGTCCTGAGCCAAAGGCAGAAGCTCAGCCACTGACCCACCCAGGCGTCCCAATAATGGGTTAAATTTTAATAACCTTTTGTTAAGAACATGAATTCCCATTGATCAGCTGACATTCGATAATTTTTTTCTAATTTGTAGATGTCCTTGGTCTTAGAGACTACTATAACTACTGTTCTAGAAACAAAAATTTAAAATACTTTAGAATACCATTCCCATTATCATGTATTCCTCACCCATAGGTAAAGACAGTAAGAAATAGAGGTATTAACATGATACTTAGGAAGCAGAGGGTAGTGAGAAGGGAATATACAAGAATGTCACAAACTAATAAACATGCAATTCATCTTCTAGGCTGTATGTTGGGAATTAAATAGAGATATCACAACATCAAGCAGTATCATGCTTATGAATGATACATATTACAAATGGAACTATACTACCTATCAAGGTCTGTATTTCAGATCAGATTGCAATTTCTCTGTCTAGATACTTCACTGGAGTTTAAAAATAAGTTCTTTTATTTGCACTTATCCTTTCCTCATATGTCTATAATTTATTATTCTAGCCATAACATTGCAAAGACTTCTAAATCCTATATTACATATATTTTGGGTATGTTGGAGTAGATTCATTTCCTACAGTATCGTTTTCCTCAGTTCTTTTTTTATCCTATCTATATTTTTTAGCTTCCAGTTTTGAATTTTATTTAAAAAATAATTTATTCACATTAGAAAAATAGAGATGGGGGATCAAATAATTCCCATGTATGTTTCATGTTTTGGGCCAAGTAAAGAAAGTACATTCTTCTCAGTTCTTAATGATAAACAGTTATTTATTGAGCACTTGCTACACAATGCTCCTTCCCATCTCTGATGTTTTCTTCCTGTGACAGTAGCTGAATGAATTTGACTTTGTGTTTCTGTGTCTTTCTTACTTTGTCCCCAGGAAGGGGGAGTCACTTTTGAGACTATAAACTGGGGGGCATGAACATACCCAGTTCCACCTTCTTTCTCTGGGGTATGAGCTGTAGGTAGAGAGCACATGACCACCTTGATGAGAGCATGGAATTGCAATGGGGGCTGCCTGATGCTGGATTGGTAAATCTGCCTCATTCTGCAGTTTGGTTAGAGAATTTATTTGGCTTTCATATATGCCTTCTAGCCTTCCCTCCATAATTAACATAGATGCTATTTTGACCTCTATCTTTATTCCTTTTTATTTACTGGATTTTCTGAGCCAAGACATCAAATGTGAGGTTGCTGAGTCTACTGCTAAATGATACCCTTCTCTCTTCCCTAGTCGGGCTCAAAGCAGGTTGAGAACCCTATGCCAGACACTGAGCTAAGTGCGTTGTACATGATCTCCATGTATTCTTCACAATAGCACTGTAAGGGGGATGGAATAATTACTCCCATTTGGAAGAGAAGAAAACTCAAGTTTAGACAAGTTAACACACTTGCCTTAGGATGCAGTGACAGGGTTGGGATTTAAACCAAGACCGAATTCTGGAGTCATAAATCTTAGCCATTATGTATATGACTATACTGAAATTCCCACTAGAATAACATTAGCTGAAGCAGAACCAAGGAGTGAATACATACATATGTACTGTTGATCCTGAGCCAGGCTCCACACAATAATAGATGACATTATTAAAGAGAGCTCCCCTCCCCCACGCCACTGTCACAAGGAAGCAGAGATTTTAAGGAGAATGACTGACAACTACTTTGATTATAGTGGTTAACAATTTGTCTTGTCTTTGGGTCAAAAATCAGAAGTCTGGCTGCTATCTCTAGATTTAAGATCAGCAAGTTCAAAATGTCACCTATTTTGTAAGCCCTAAAGCACAGCTGAGGTAGAAGGCAGCAATAAAATGACCTACAACACATTTCAGCCAGATGAGTGACAGCACTTGATTCTGTACATAATTTCAACTGGAGTTCCTTTGTCTATTTTATTTTTTATTAATTTCCTCCTAATCAAATAAGGAGATCCAACCTCAAACCACAGTGACCTACTACCCTCACTAGTCTGTTCTCTGCCAGTGGTAAAACACTAGCTTAGCTGCTCGAAAGCAGCTGTGAAAAATGAAACTAAACCAAAACAAAACATGTTTGGCAAAAAAAATAATGAAATTGAACTATTTATGTTCTCAAAATAGACCGATGCCGTTTTACATCTCTTCTTTCCTTTCACCTGCTAATTTTATCTCCAATACTCTAGAATGGTCTTCCCCAAATTAACTACCTATTAGAAAAAAAACAAGGACTTCATCCCTCTCTCCCCACCTCTTTTCTTGGTCATTCCTCAATAATTTTATAGTCATCTTAAATAAGAACAGAGATAGTTGAGAAGAAAGTCCCTCTAATGCTGATAGAGTCTCAGTGTACCCAAAATCACTCTTCAAGTTGTTGTGGGTTTTTTTTTGCAGGGGCAGATTTGCTAGAGCTAACAATGCTAACTTTGTAGGTCTTAGAAGCAAGGAGGAGCTGAATTGGCACAGATGAAAAAGAATCCATATGCATATGTGATTTGCCATAGGAAATGATGTATGGCTAAGGATGATTAAAATAGTCACAAGGAAACTGGCACAGCATTAGATAATACTATTAAAATAACTACATAGTAATACGTAGTTCTTGTTGAGAGCTAAAAATATTTCTGGGATTTTTTTTTTTCATTCTGTGTGCTTAGATTCCAAACCCTTTAGTGGGATATTTATTTGTTTGTTTAAAATGGGCCATCACTAATTATTTTTTTAATATCTCATATAGATCAAATAATGTTTCTGGTTTGGCAGCTTTTTAAAAGTCTATCTCACTGTGAAAAGTAACTAGAATAAAATAGTTTTTCTTTGGAGAAGGTATCAATCATTATTCTAAATAACTTCTTGCAAAATACCAACAGAACTGGGGAAATATGGGAAAGGGGAATAGAACATTTCTATAATGCCTTAGAATCTCTAGTATTTACTAATGAAGCTTACAAAATCTGGTTTTCCATCCAATTGTGAAGTCAATGCATTGGGTTAATCAGTTTTTACATTTTTATTTCATATTTCAAATTCATTGGGCATCACTTTATCTCCTAATGGATGACTTAGTTTGGCTTCCCTGGGAAACTGAAGTAGAGACTCTGATAGAGCCTCATGTATGTGGGAGTTCACTAATGAGGAGTTAGGAAAGACACTTGTAAGCAGGAGTAGGGAGAAGGAGAAGTTCATGTGCCACACAGTTGCCACGGAGACCTTAGCCAAACTCCCTGAGAACCTCAGAGAAGGATGACCATTCAGAGAGGTTTCATTAAGGAGACAAGGGAGTTGAGTCTTTGTAGTCAACCTCTCCTAGTTCTACACTTAACAGTAATTGGATGCAGATTTCTCCTTGGTGTAGATACCACCTATTGTGAGGGATGCAGTTCCTTAAGCTGGTAGAAGTTTCTGGAAAGGGTCTTAGCCCTGAGCTTTCGGTGACTAGCACTCCAGGTTGCTGAGACAATGAACCCATCACCGCTGAGAGGAGATCCAGGCAGAGCTCTACACTATCTACACCGGTGAAAGTTAATGACTTGATAAAAGACGTGGGATAACTGGCTTCATTTTATAAATGCCACACTTGTCACCAAATCTTCACTGTAATGCAGAAGGTAGCATAATACTATAGCTTTCAAGTGGATGCCCTATTACTTACTTTAAAGGTAGCATAATAGGTAGATATTTCTCATGGTTTTTGTCTAAAATAATGCTCAGTGTCTTCAGTAAGGAACTTATTTATAGTGTAAGGACCAGAGCATGGCTTTTGTGCTGCTATTTTATACTTCAAATGTTGCCCATTCACCATACCAATGTACCTTGAAGAGCCCTATTACTTTTACTGAGCACTTACTATGTATCAGAAGCAGAGCTGGAAAAAGGAATTAGAGAGATAAAAGATAGTACTGTTCCTGGAACTCATTGGCTAATGAAACAGGATACAACTGAACAGATGATCACAAGCCAGTGTGACAAGCGCTTTGATAGAGATGTCATAAGGTGCAATATATCTAAACCAAAGTAGGCCTGCATTTTAACTATAAAACCTTGGGTGAGGTATGGTGATGCCAGATGCAGATCCACAAAGAGAACAGAAAAATTTTACAGTTTTTTAATAGGTTACTTAATACTCACAATTCCCTACACAACACTCCACATAGGACCACTCAAGGGAAGGGTGCATTAGTCATAAGGCAGAAGGTGGGAGGGAAGGAAAGGGAGATACAGCTGGGAGCCAGCTTAGGATTGGCAAATTGGAATACTTTCAGAGAGCTCTGGGACATTGGAGTTGTCCTTGATTGCCTGGTACCTGGTCCTGGGGCAATTAGGGTGGGTGTATATAGTGGCTCAGAATATAAGAGCCCAATAAGGGAGGTGGTTGGGGTATGGATTTAAATCAACTCCTCGAGAAGGGAAGCTGACTAACTTCTAGCCAGGACTTCAAAACTGTGTCAAGGAAGTATTAAAAAAAAAAAACAAAAAACTATATTACAACATGATTTGAGGAAAGGGAGATGTTAGGGATAATGATTACCCAAAAAATGCCATTTAACAAGAGTTTTGAAGGAATGTTAATGTGAACTTTCTTAACGTGTGAGCTAGGATTATAATATCTATCATCTACTAAGAGATACAATGATGATGGTAGAAATTAGAGTTAATATTTGTTACCCTTTTGATTATAAAGAAGGATACAAATGTAAGACATCAGTATTATTTTGGGGACAAAATACTTGTTCTTTTCCCTTGAAACACTTTTGTGACTTTTGTACAAAATTAATTGATATCATCAGTTGTAATGTTGCATAAAAATGATTAAAAGAGAGCTCCTACAATGTATTGGTAAGTATTCAGTTTCTTCACTGCTTATTTACTTAAGCAAAGAATACTGCAACAACACAAATATAAAATCCAAATTAAAATGAAAGGTTTTTTGTTGTTAAAAGAATGATGATTACCAGTGATAAAACTGTCAAAAATTTGGGTATCCTAGGTGACTAAGTCAGTTAATGTCTGACTCTTGATTTCCATTCAGGTCATAACCTCAGGGTTGTGAGATTGAGCCCCATATTGGGCTCTGCATTGAGCATGGAACCTGCTTAAGATTCTCTCTCCCCTG
This sequence comes from Canis lupus dingo, assembly GCF_003254725.2. Taxonomy (NCBI): domain Eukaryota; kingdom Metazoa; phylum Chordata; class Mammalia; order Carnivora; family Canidae; genus Canis; species Canis lupus. The sequence goes on along the minus strand of NC_064257.1, from coordinate 31,150,414 downwards.
CCCTGTCCCCACTCCTCTCCCTCTCTCTTTAAAAAAAAAAAAAAAAAAAGCTAAAGAAAACTTTCAAAAATTAAAAATTAACAGAGTGACTCTCTTTCTGCCCCAAATACAGCAGAACCCTAGTCCTAATCCTACATTTCCTATTTCTAATGATGGTATTATTTTCTTACAAACCTTTGAAAAGGCTCTGGTTCTTTTTCTTTCTTGTCCTCCCCACTTATGTTACTCCTATTGTCACATAATTGTTGATTCAATTTCCATAATGCCTGTCAGACTATAACCCTTATTCTGGTTTTGTTTCTCAATCTCTCTAGACTATGCTATTTTATAAGCCTCCTCACCAGCTCCCACCTTATTTTGTCTTGGCTGAAATCCATCCCAAAGTGGCCTTCATAAATACATGTTGACTAGCATATTGCCCCATCCTTAACTCCTTAAAGCATTAGACTAATCATACCACTCCCCAACTCAGAAATTTTAGATGGCTGTCAGTCTTCTATTGGCAGTGTCTCCAATAGAAGAGGGTGCACAGGACAATTCACTGGGTTTCAGACAGAGCCTACTATGATATCTGATTCTCTAAAAGCATTTAGAAATAATAAACATTACACGTATAAATTCCATCATCCATAATGTCCCAATTCTGTCCTAAGAGAGACCATGTGATAGAATTCCATAATACCCTCACACCTTCATTTTCTTAAACACATGGCAGAGCATGTGAGTTTATATAGCAAGTAGTCATTCTTTTCCAATGGCCTGCAGTAGAATCTTTAAAACATTTTGTAAAGAGATGAAATGGGATGAGCAAATTATACATACAATACAAAGGTTTGTTGGCTATTTCATGGCTGAGCATTTAAAAGAGGTATGGGGCACCTGGGTGGCTCATTCGGTTAAGTGTGCAACTCTTGATTTCAACTTAGGTCATGATCTCAGGGTCCTGAAATTGAGCCCCATGTCAGACTCTGTGCTCAGCTTGGAGTCTGCTTGAGATTCTCTCTTTCCCTCTGTCCCTCCCCTCCTCAAAAAATAAAAAAATAAAAATAAAAGAGGTATACTTCTAAGAGGTGTATTTTAAGAAGATATATACAGTTTTTCTTTCATAAGGCTAAGTAGTTTCCAGTTGTACTATTCCTTTCTGTAATGATGAGTGGTTTTCAGAAATATATTGCCCAGCAGATGATGAAAGAATAATTAATCTATCTACCCCCGAGATAAATATTATGAATTAGCAAAGAGTAAGAAAATAATTGCTATTCAAAAGAACTTTTGCTATGTAGAAGGCATTTAAAAAATGGATATTTGAAAATATATCTGCCCTACGTGATTTTATTGCAGGGGAAAAAAAGTCCTATTTGCAAACTTTAAAAAGTAGAAAAGGGATATTTTAATATGCTAAAAGATTTCCCAAATTCAAAAATTTATTAGGCTCAAAACTACTTGTTAACAGAACAAGACCACAACATAAACTTCTGATAGACTGAGAAGAATAGATGATTAGTATTTATTTATTTATTTTTAGATGATTAGTATTTAAAAAGATAGAAATTTACTACTTAATTCAACAAAAGCCTCTACAAAATTGATGAATAGGATTAAAACAAATATGATTTAATAAGTCAATAAAATGTTACTTTTTCCCATTTACACCTACATTATTTTGTGAGGTTTTATTTTAGCCTTAGTCATGGCTAGAACCAAATAAAAGCAAATATAACAGAGAATCAGATTTTTGGGTTGCTGTATCACATAGAGTTAAGCCAAGATTTTATAATAAATGAAGAAAATTCACTCATATTGTTCTCACACAAAATAATATAGTTAATATTTAATGATGTGATAAAATGTTAATATTTTGGGGAGAGGAAAAATTAGTCATACATGACAAATAAAATTAAATAATACATAACGTTATTTAAAATATTTAAAATATCTTTATATAGTGATATATGGGTATACGTGCATACATATATGTATATATAGTTACATACACATTTTTGTTTTCTAATAAGGGGCAAAATATAACAAATTAGAATCTCATTTGGGTTCCTAAACCTTGACACTACTGACATTTGGAGGTCCAATAAGTATTTATTGTGAGAGGAGACTATCACGTGCTCACTTGGATATTTAGCAGCATCCTTGGCTTCTACCCACTAGGTTCCAGTAGCATTCACCAGTAAGTTACAACATAAAATGTTTTCAGGTACTACAAAATATGTTCCAGGGACAAAAGGCATCGCCTATTGAAAACCGTCAGTTTTCAAATTCCTAAACCCAACATCAGAATCATTATCTTTCATAATTTTGCTAATTATCCTCCATTCTCACCCTTTCTATACATACCTCTTATCATACTATTACATTAAGTCTGCCCTTCATTATTTACTCCTATGTTTACTAATGGCTGGAAAGATATTCACATTTCTTTATGATAATATCTTACCCAATCTTCAAAATCTATTATAAATTATGCCTCCTTCTTAATGCTTCCTTTAAATTTCCTTGTTAGAAGCAACCTGCCCTCCAAGTACAAAATAAACCTCTTTTAGTTTTCTATTGCAAGTTTCCTCAGGTTTCTCTATTTTCAGTATTTTTCTTCCTTCTTAACCCATACTAGATCTTTCATAAAAACAGTGTATAAATTTAAATTATTGCTAATGCTATTGTTAACATGATCATTTATCAACAAGGGACAATAGAGTACAATTCAGAATTTAAGAAAAATGGTAAATTTATATATATTTAAATAAGATATTCAACATACATTACTGAGAAGTATAACTTATGGGAAACTACATATATTATATCTTTGAGGGAAAGATAATCGTTATCCTTATGTGTACAGAAAAGAATTATAAAAAGACAGACAAGTAACTGCAGCAGTGGTTATTCTGGGGATGTGAGAAAAGAAATCAGAAATTATGGAATGATTTTATAATTTTTAAAAAGTTACTTAAAAATTACAAAATTTAGTGTACTTTGCATGGTTTACCTGCATTTTCTTATTGGAAATCAGCTTCCTTGAAGACTACAAATTCTTAAAGAGATGGAGTCTAGCCTTAGCCTGTGCATGGAAACAGCAGCCAATTTTAGACTGATCTTTTAACACTGCTTTTTTCTCAGGTCTGTCATCCTATCTGCGTCCTGTTTGACAGAATTTGTTTCTAGATCATTACTAGTTAGTAGTCAATAATAGTACAGTCCCTTTGTGAATATTTCTCTGAAGATGTCCAGAAGGGTAAACTGAAATTCCTATTCTGAGGAAAGAATATTTCTTGGAAGCAAGGGTTAAAGTTTACTTTTTGAATTAAGAAGGTCAGTATGTCCTCTGGTTTCACTCATTAAGATGAGAAAAATTTAGTCAACAAGACAGCGTGGCTTTTCTAAGGTCTTCCTTGCTACCTACACCAGACACCTCACCAGACCTGCTGGGTTATTAATTTAACCAAAGGGGCATTTAGATTCCTCTGCTTTAACCTTTCTAAAATAAAAAAGCAAGAACTCATTAAAGTCTGCTGAGAGAATGAAGCTAGTCCCCAACTCGTATTTTTCTATGTAATGGATACTTAAGTCAGTCAGTGGTTCATAGTCTTGGTCACAAATTACCAAACTATCTACTTCCTGTATAGGAGCAAAAGAAGATACTGAGCTGCCTTTAGGAATTTGTAATTGGAAATGTTGAGTCCCATGACCCAGAAGAGTCTTAAATGAAAATTTCAAAGCATATAGGAAAAAATTTAGGAGAACTTTTCTTTGCAAGGCACACAGTATGAAAAGCCATTCAAAGATCCCATTTTGGGAGCAAGAACATTTTTGCTGATTTTTACTGCAAATTGCCACAGATAACATGGTAATTATGTATGTTGAAAATAGTCTAATTCTGAGTCATTCAGTAAAAATTAAAGAAAAATGATGGCAAAAAAATCTATTTGAAAATCTTATATAGAAATCTTTTCAAAATAGCATCCAACTTTTCCTAGGAGAGCACCCCCTTTGGTCAGGGTCATTTGACTAAAAAGCTGATTTCTCTAAGCATCTGTTTTATCTTAAAGAAATCATAAATATTTAACTCATTAAAAGACCACAAGCCTAATACAAATAAAGTAGGATATGAGGCAAATTATTAAAGGAGCAGAACCATTCAGAGGATGTTGTTCTCCTTTTATAAAAAATAAAATTGTAAGTACATATAAACACTGAAGTACTGGAAGAGTAAACAGAATGTGGAAGACAAAGGCAAGGAAAGAGCTATTGGAAATCAGCAGGAATCCTACAAGTATAGAATAAAGAGGATATCTTCCTGGGGGTGGAAGAATCTGACTCAAAAATCTTTCTGTTGGGGATCCCTGGGTGGCTCAGTGGTTTAGCGCTGCCTTCAGCCCAGGGTGTGATCCTGGGAACCCAAATCGAGTCCCACATCAGGCTCCCTGCATGGAGCCTGCTTCTCCCTCTGCCTGTGTCTCTGCCTCACTCTCTCTCTCTCTCTCTCTCTCTCTCTCTCTCCCTGTGTCTCATGAATAAATAAATAAAATCTTTTTAAAAATATATTTCTTTTGTCCTCAGTACCAAGGCAAAAAGAAAATTTAAGACCTGAGACCTGGAGCCCAGATTCTTACCAAAATTTATGAGCACCATAGTACATTCAGTACTTGTGGTGTATTCAGTGCCTATGGCATTTTAGCAGTATGGGTTGACAGAAGCATGCCATACTGTTGTTTGAAGCAATCTGGTATCCCAGGGATTTCCTGGTCTTGTGTGTAGAGGTCTTCCATCTTCTTTTGAGTCCCTCTGTTTTTGGCTAAAACACAACATCTCTTCCATAATGGAAGTGGAAACAAGGAAAGTGCCTTTTCTTACCAGCTTCTCTATCCCATCAGGAAAGAAGATAGAAAAGAAAGAAAAGAGAAAGAGAAAGAAAAAGAAAAGAAGAGAGACCCTTTCAGTGTTTAGCTATGAATTCTAAGACAGGAGAATGTTGTATGCAGCATGATCTCTTGTTTCTGAATTCTTAAAATAATTAAGAAAACACCTGCCTGTTTATTTGTACATCCACACTGCTACAAGCATGGGGGGAAGGGAGCCAAAATCTCTGCCTGTCTGTTCACTATTGTGGTTTCATAGTTTTAGAATATAGACAATAAACATCTATTTGTGAAATGAGTGGATGAGGAGTCACCCACTGCAACAATTATAGCAACTCCTAGAATGCTGGCACCTGTGGAGCAAGTAAAGTTGCTATCTGCAAAGATAAAACACTGAGTCACATTCAAAACAAATACAATCCTAATGTGGATTCTGATGAAAGAAAGAAGTTGAAAATCTTTCAGTTCATGCCCAAAAGTCTAATCTTTTGGAATGAGAAGTTGGTATATAATTATTCAGAGCTATTAAGGTTTATTCACTATAACTTCAATATATAGCACCAAATAATCCTCATATTTATTTTGAATCAACAAACATTAGCTGAGGACATAGAATATGCAGGTTATCTATCTATGTGTATCCATCATGATTCAAACTGAGAAACAGACCCAGTGGCCAATATATATTAAGAGATTTATTGCAACGAAATGGCTTCTGTGATTGCGTAGGCTGGCAAAGCAAGTCTGAAATCTGAATAGCAGGATGGATCCTCCTCACCAAGTGGTAAAACTGACACCTACAAGCAGAATTTCTTCCGGGGAGCTTCAGTTCTTCACTGAAGCTATTAAGGCCTGCCAGTGGATTAAATAAGGACCACTCATATTATCTAGGCTGATCTTCATTTATTATTGCAAGTCAAACTGCAAGTCAACTGATTATGAACTTTAATCACATCTACAAAACACTTTCATAGAAATATGTAGATTAGTGTTTGATTGGAAACTGTGGACTGTAGCCTAGCCCAGTCAAAACGTAAAACTGTCCATCATACTGTTTGATTAGGGGAGGGCAGGATGATAAAATATGCCTCCTTTTTTCAAGCCCATTAAAGAAATAATAAGATATCTCTATGAACACAAGCCAGGGTGCAATTCCTTCCTCTAGAAAGTTTTAACTGAAGGAAAGATGAGACTTTTTGAGTTGGAACTCAATATTGAGATGTATTTAAGCAGCAGGATCTAGACCACAGTGCTACCTTCACCAATAACAATGTAACTTTGAAAAACTCATTTAACCTCTATGAACTTCAAAATGATTCTTAAATTCGGATCATAAGTGTGCCCTGCTTGATTCACATTTTTGTGAAAATGTAACTGGAAATGTTAAATTACAAAATACTTGATAGTATTAATGTCATTTGACATTTCCTCTAAATTTTGATATTATGGTAGGTTGAATAATAACCCCTAAAGATGACCATGTCCTAATCCCTAGAACTTGTGAATATGTTGCTACTTTAAATGGCAAAAGGGATTTTGCAAATGTGATTAAAACTAAGAATCTTGAGATGAAGAGATCATCAAACACTACATCTTTGTGGCCAAGGGAGACAGTAGAGACAGAGACAAAAAAGAAGCCATGTGATGACAGATGCAGAGTTCAGGATAATGATGTAACTGCCAGCTGGAAGAGTACTATGAGCCAAAGAGTATGGGTGGCCTTCAGAACTAGAAAAGGCAAATAAACAGATTCTTTTCTAAAGCCTCTGGAGGGAACATGGTCCCACTCACACCTTGATTTCAGCCCAGTGTAACCCATTCTGGACTGCTGGCCTCCGGAACAGTATACTACTAAATTTGTGTTGTTTGGAGCCACGAATATTGTGGTAACTTGTTACAGTGACAATAGGAAACTAATGCACATAAATGACCTTAAAGGATCTTCATTGTGTCAAGGAATCCTATTTGTCCCCAATGTCCATCCTCCTTTGTTCTTTAGCTGAAGACATTTTGAATACAGACTAATCTTCCTTGGCAGCCAGGATGACAGAAAACTAAATTTTTTACCCAGGCAAGGTAAGGGAAAGAGAGGTTTGCAGCTTCTGCAAAATGTCCTTGAAGGACTTAAGCTTCTCCTATATCTCTGTTTTCTCTTCCACATTGGCTATAATGAGGACATTATGAATGAAGCTACACCAGACAACTTTGACTGTGAGATGGAAACTCCTGTTGAGGAAAGCAGAGTGAAAATAGAAGGAGCCAGGGTCCTTGATTGTCACTATAATAATTCTTAATGAAGTATCCCAACTTCCATATGAGAGACAAATAAATTTTTGTCTTGTTCAAATGTGATTATTTTGAATTTTTACCCACTCAGAGCAAAACTTAATTTTGCCTTATATATTTCTATTTCTCAAATAGACAATTTTTTGCATACATAATAAAAATGAGTATTAGGTAAAACTCCTATCCACAAAGGCTAAATAGAATTTTATTAAATGAAGTTATTAAAAAATGTGATGTTAACAGAAGGCACCATAGGGGTGCCTAGGTGGCTTAGTTGGTTAAGATCCTGCTTTGGTTCAGGTCATGATCTCAGGGTCCTGGGATTGAGTCCTCTGTTGGGCTCCTTGCTCAGCAGGGAATCTGCTTGTCCCTCTGCCCCTCCCCCTACTCATATCCCCTCTGTCTCTCAAATAAATAAACAAAATATTTTTTTTAAGAAAAAGAATGAATATCATAAGAAAAACAGAATTCAAATCTATACTTTTTTTTTCAAATGTAAATAAGCTGGTGTATTCTAAATAAAAGACAAATGTTCTGATCCTAACTATTCACCATGCCTCCCTACAATCATATCCCAATTATTAATCTCTAAATAACCACCATTCTTCATCAATACTGGACTTAATACTGCAAACACATTCAACCTTCTGAGTGTTTTAAGAAGTAGCTTACCTGGTCAGAATCTTATTTTGAAAGTCAAAAAGGTTTTTATGCAGACCTGCTGATAAAGAATATGTGACCATTTACCCCTGGTATCCTGCTACAGAGACATACTATACATTAAGAATTCCCTTTCAAGTAAGCAAAGCCAATAAAAAATAGCAGGATCTTCAACTCAGATATCAGTGTACTGAAATAATGAAACTGTGCTAGAAGAGATCAATCAAATTTATGTAAAGCTATATGCCAGCACTTGTTGGTCTTGATATAACATTACATGCTGATTTGCTCATTTAATGCAGTTTTCCAGTATATGGGTAAAAGAGAAAGAGGCATGCATTCAATAGAGCCCATTTAACAGAGTCTATTATACCAACTTAAAGACTGACAGGAAAATATATAGCTCATACTAGTGATTGACTCCTCTAAATAGTTTTCCCAACTCATCAATAGATAGACATTGACATGGGATGGACAACGGAATTGGACTGATGAGAACCAGTCAACTTCTAGTAGGTTTCCAAATAGCAAGATTAGTTCGTTTTCTCTAGAAGAGACACATTCATTGATCAATGATATCCGGTTACAACAGTGAAAAAGTAACATAAACATTGATATCAGGGCATGGGTCTCAAGATTCTAAGCACAGATTTTGAAAAGTGTTTGGGTACAAGACAAATTTGAGGCATGTGGGAAATGGACATGAGCCCTCCCTCCCCTCCAGAGAGAGTAGTACAGTGTGGGATTAAAAATATAGACATAATTCTGGAAAAGCTGACTTGCTAATATCCTCAAATTTGGTGACATGATGGCTGGAAGTAAGTAAAGGGACTGGGGAAAAAACAAAAACAAAGCAAAACAAAAACAAAAGTCAAATTCTTAAATTCACAGTTGGTTTAGGACTAAAACAAAAATTATAGAGAATAAAAATAGCTATCCAGTGTGCCCTGTCCAGGATCTAGGCTCTATGCTAATATCCAGAGCTAAATAACTGGTGGAATAGCAATCTCTAAACATCAACCTCCCAAATTTATTTTTTGAGAAAAACATCCAAATATTCCCCTCAAAATAAGTTGAAAGGGCAAAACCAGTGTGTTTCTATTATTACATATACTTGTTTCGCACTAAAAAAACCTTAGATATAAAATCCACTGAGTCAAAAATAAATAAGAAATGGAGAAAAAATAAAGTATGACCTGTGCAAAATGTATAAGGAAAACAATTTTTAATAATCAAAAATAAAAGGAAAAAATGTGACCATACATATTTTATGCAAAGTAATCAAGAACTATCAAACTCTTCAAAAAAGAGATTATAAAGATGAGAATATAAAAAATGAAACTGAATATCTAAGAAAATAAAAATAAAATAATGAGAGAGAATAAAAGAATAATAGAAACGATTTTTAAAACTATAATTCTTATAAATATTAATATAATTGATAAAACATGGGAAATTAATTTATATGAAAAGTAAACTTATAACTAAAAAAAATCAGAATTTTTAACAGATATTTTTATAATAATAAAATAACATCACAAACAACTACAATTAGAATGAGTAATGGTAGGAAAAAATACAAAATGCCAAATATGTGCAAGATAAAACAGCTCAAATAAATCAATAACCATTAAAAATTAAACTGATAATCAATATTGTCTCTTCTAAAAACTGTTACAGATATTTTGATGAATCCACTATTCCAAACCTTAAAGAGATCATCTCTATCTGAAATATGTTTCTTTTAGAAAATAAAAAGAATGAAAATTAACTGCTTAGTTTTATGAGTCTAGTAATCATTGATACCAGGAAAAGGACAGCAATAGAAAAAAGGAAATAATAGGGTCATTTAATTTATAACAGAAATGCAAAAAATTAAATAAAATTTTGGCTAACTGAACCCAATAATATGCTTTTAAAAAAATACATTATGATCAAATATGTTTTATCCCAGAAATAGAAGAACTTAACATTACTGTTGCAATATACTATAGAAGAAAAATCACACAATTATCTCAATGTATATAAAAAATTAAGCTGACATCTATTTGTAACAAAAAAAGAAAACTCTTGGAAAGAAGGAATGGAAGGAAATTTGTCTAGCATAATAAAGTCAATATTCTACAGGCACTTAACACATTAGTAGTCGTAGTAGTAGTAGTAGTAGTAGTAGTAGTAGTAAAGAAATATTAAAAGCATTATTTTTAGTAGGGAGGAAAGACCACAGCACTACTATTGTTCAAAATAGTAATGAGGGGGTGCCTGGGTGGCTCAGTCAGTTAAGCATCTGCCTTCAAGCTCAGGTTATGATCTGAGGGTTCTGGAATTGAGGGGGTCAGGATCCCTGCTCAGGGGGGAGTCTGCTTCTAAATGAAATCTTTTTAATAAATAGTAATAAGGTCTTAGTCAATGCTATAAGACATGAAGTAAAATAAGAGTGATAAGGATGAAGAAAAAGGAAATTACTATTATTGGCAGGTGTTATACATACCACCTATGTAGGAAACAAAATTATCAATCATGATTATAAATAAAGAACAACATATTGCAAAATTAACTTAATAAGCAAGATGCAAAATTAACTTAGACTTCTTGTCTACAGGAATAATCTGATATTTTATCTTATATTACAATAAAATAAGGTCCCACTAAAAATAATAACTCTAAAGATTTTAAGATTTTAGCACATCAAAAATGTATAAGACTTTACGGTTATCATTTTAAGCCTCTATTGAAAAGATATAACCACTTAAAGAAATTGAAATACCACTGGCCTCTCTAGTCCCAAACAACTTTTATAGGTGTGTCCTACAAAACCTGTAAGAAATAGAAAAATTTCTATCTGCTCCAGGTCAAGTTCCCTAGGAAGCGACTCTGAGATGAACATTACCTTGTGGTAGTTTAGAAACAAGTTGACTGGGAATTAAAATCTGGGGGAACAGGAGAAACTGGGCTGTGAAGCAGTCACAATCAACTCCCCCCAGGGAGTTCTGAAGCGAAGGACAGGGGTCATCAATCAGTTATTGATGCAGTCTCAACAGATGCACATCACAGACCCGAGCAAGGGAGCATGATGCTTAGAAAGATGGCTCTCTCGGGTCAAGGACAATCTCCAGAAACTGCTGAAATGAAGGCTGTCAGCCAGCAGCACTCTCGGCAGAAGAGGAAATAGATCTTTCAATCCTGAAAGAGGGAGTTGGGTGGCACAGCATAGTGTCCTCTGTGTCTGTGTGCTACTCAGATCCACTCTTCAGTTTAAGTTCTGGGAGCAACTCCTGCAGGATTTTCGTGGACCTCCTCACAGCGGAAACCTACAAAAGGAAGTCCTCTTCCTTGGGCTGGTGTTTATCTTCCCTGTTAGCCATTTGAGATCCCATTGGAGCTAGCAGTTCTGCTGGTCTCCGAGGAGACTGAGCCCCTGATCATCAAACCCTTCTCAGGATATTGCCATGACAATTTACCATAAAAAAGGGGGCAAGAAAATGCCAAGAAATGCAATTTAGATGGTCTGAGTGCCCCATATACTTCCCCTGTCCACACCTGCTGCTGTTAGCAGCAGCCTTCTTTCTCCTGAATATCAGGGACAGTTTCCTCCACCAGAATGTTATTCCTTTTTATTTACAGATTTCCCTCAAGATGCTCAAGATGCCTGGGAAGGAGGCATCCGTCTTGCTTTGGGAACTAATACTTTTAAACATGCAAAGCCCAGATTTGTGGGCTAGGAAGCACAAGTCCCCTGAAATGGGCCACTGGGACTGATGATACATGAAGCCATTCTTAATTCCATCCCTGTTTCCCAAATCCATGCAGCATATGTTGGGAACACAGCATTGCGGTCACTGGGTGAAGTGGGTGCTGCATGTACCGAATAGCGTAACATCCCATCTTCACGAGGTACTTTTTTTCTGAACTGGCACTTCAGTTGTGCTGTTTCTGAATGATGCAGTATATGATAGCACCAGTGGCATAATTCAGACACAATAGGACATGTAAGTAAATAAAAGGGAAAAAAATAAGTCCTGCTCTTATGCAGCATATGTTCTAGTGGCAGAGGATAAAAGATTTTTACCAGAAGCTATAAGCAATAAACTTGTATCTTCTTGGCAACGTAGCTATACATACATTTTGACAGAGCTAGAAAGAGAAACGGCCAAGTTTACCATCACAGTGAGAGACTTCAGTGTACCCCCTGAGTAATAGATAGACCTAACAATAACAATAAAGAAGTAAGAATATAAAATATATAATAGCATAAAAACAGCCTGCCATTATAAAGAACACAACTGCAAACAACTGTAGAATATACAGTATTTTCCTGCACACTTGGAACACTTCTAAATATCTACATACTGGCCTATAAAACTTATCTTAGTAAATGTCAAAAGATAAGAATAAAAAAAACCATTTCCTCTGTCTGCAATGCAATTATGTCAGAAATCAATATCCAAAAACTGATTAGAAAAATCTCACGTGTTTGGAAATTTAAAAAACTTCTAAATAACTCAAAGGTCAAAGAACTCAGAAAAACTTAGAAAATACATAGAATTGAATGATCATGAAAAAAAATACATATCAAAATTATAACCTGTAGCTAAAGCAGTTCTTGAAGGAAATTATACAGCTTTAAAATGACCTTATTAGGGCAGCCCAGGTGGCTCAGCAGTTTAGCACCACCTTCAGCCCAGGGCGTGATCCTGGAGACCCAGGATCGAATCCCATGTCGGACTCCCTGCATGGAGCCTGCTTTTTCCTCTTCCTGTGTCTCTGCCTCTCTCTCTGTGTCTCTCATGAATAAATAAATAGAATCTTAAAAATAATAATAATAAATAAATAAATAAATAAATAAACCATATTAGAAGAAAAGAAAAAAATCAAATTAGTTAAGCTTCTAATTTCAGAAGTAATAGAAATATAAAATATACCCAAAAAGAACTTGAAGGAAATAAGTAATACATATAATAGTCAAAATAGTTAAACAAAAACAAAATAAAAGAGAGGAGCAAGAATACCAAAAAATTAAGGCTAATAAAATTAACAATACTCCAATGACACTAATCAAGAAAAAAAAAATGAAAAAAGGCTCAAACAAGTAATATGAGAAAAGGGAGTAATATTTGAAAATTTACATGTAATAGGCAATTTATGAGGAAAACATCACACAACAGAACTAAATTAAGAAAAAATACCCTGAAAACCTGGTTTCTTCTAATCGTTAAATAAATCTTCACCAAAATTTTTTAAAAAATAGGTTTGTACTTGTTTATGTTAGCTTCTTTAAAAACTAAGGGAGAAAAAAATTATAATTTCCAAAAAATTAGAGAAAAAAACCAAACTTCAATTCAATATATGAGGCTAGAAAAATAAAATATGACAATACTATTTTTAAAAAAATTATGGCACAATCTCAGGAACATAGGTTTGAAAGCCCTAAATATAACAATTAAATCCAGCAACATATATATATAAAATGAATACAGAATGACTACATTCAGATTTAGACTAGGAATGCAAAGACTTTTAATATTAGAAAATAAATTTAATAAATTAAAGATTAAAAAATATAGGATCTTGATAGATAAACTTCAACATCCCTTCATAGTTAAGAGATAGAAGACTCTTAGAAAATTAGAAATACAACCCAAATTGTTTAGCCTGATTAATGGCACACCATGACCCACCCTTGAAAATGTCAACAGTTGATGTATTCCTTTTATGATTATTTCAGGAAAAGACTGCTCCCCATTGCCACCTCTATCGAACACTGCACTTGTAGTCTTTTTTTTTTATTATTTAAATTGAATTAGCCAACATTTAGTACATCATTAGTTTCAAATGTGGAGTTCAGTAATTCATCAGTTACTAGAATACTCAGTGCTCATCATATCATGTGCCCTCCTTTTTTTTTTTTTTTAAGGTTTTATTTATTTATTTGAGATAGAGAGAGAGAAAGCACAAAGGAAGAGAGGGGCAGAGGGAGAGGAACAAGCAAGCTCCTTGCTGAACAGGGAGCCTGCAGCAGGGCTCCATCCCAGGACCCTAGGATCATGCCCAACTCAAAGACAGCCACTTAACTGACTGAGGCACCCAGGTGGCTCACATCACATGCCCTCCTTGATGCCCATTACAGAGTTACCCCTACCCCCACCCACCTCCTCTCCAGCAACTCTCAGTTTCTTTCCCATAGTTAAGAGTCTCTCCTGGTTTGTCTCCCTCCAATTTCTTCCCATTCCATTTCCCTTCCCCTCTCCTATGATCCTCAGTGCTGTTTCTTATATTCCTTATATGAGTGAAACCATATGATAATTGTCTTTTTCTGATTGATTTATTTTTAGATAATACCTTCCAGTACCATTCACATTGATGTAAATGGTAAGATTTCATCCTTTCTGATGGCTAAATAATGTCCCATTGTATATACATATACATCTTCCTTATCATTCATCCGTCAGTGGACGTTTCTGTTCTTTCCATAGTTGGCTATTGTGGACATTGCTGCTATAAGATATTAGGGTGCAAGTCCCCTTCAGATCACTACATTTGTATCTTTAGGGTAAATACCTAGGAATATGACTGCTGGATCATATAGGGTAGCTCTATTTTTAAGTTCTTGTGGAACCTGCATACTGTTTTATAGGGTGGCTCTGCCAGCCTGCATTCCCACCAACAGTGCAAAAGCGTTCCCCTTTCTCCACATTCTTGCCAACATTTATTGCTTCCCAACCAGTTAATTTTAGCCATTCTGACCTGTATGGTAACATCTTATTGTGCTTTTGATTTGTATTTCTCTGATGTTGATCACTTATTCATGTGTCTATAGATCATTTGTATGTCTTCTCTGGAGAGATGTCTGTTCATGTCTTTTGCCCATTTCATGACTGGATTTTTTTGTCTTTTGGGTGTTTGATAAATTCTTTATAGATCTTGGATACTAGCCCTTTATCTTATAAGACATTTGCAAATATCTTCTCCCATTCTGTAGGTTGCTTTTTAGTTTTGTTGACTATTTCCTTTGCTGTGCAAAAGCTTTTGATCTTGATGAAATCCCAATAGTTCATTTTTGCTTTTGTTTCCCTTGCCTTTGGAAGCATATCTAGCAAGAAGTTGCTGTGTCTGGGGTCATAGAGTTTGTTGCCTGTGTTCTCCTCTAGGATTTTGATGAATTCCTGTCTCACATTAGGTCTTTCATTGATTTTGAGTTTATCTTTGTGTATGGCATAATAAAATAGTCCAGTTTCATTCTTCTACATGTAGCTATCTAATTTTTTCAACACCATTTGTTGAAGAGACTATTTTTTTCATTGGATTTTCTTTCCAGCTTTGTCAAAGATTAGTTAACCATAAAGTTGAGGGTCAATTTCTGGGTTCTCTATTCTATTCCATTGATCTATGTGTTGTACTAGAAGTACTAATCAGCACAATAAGACATCAAAAGTAAATTAAATGTGAAATAAATAGAAATAAGGAAACAAAGCTATCACTATTCAAAGATGGTATTATTTATATAAAAAAGAAAATGAATGTACACTTAAATGAGAAGAATGAAGAGTTCAAGTGTTTTAGATACAGAAATTAAAGGCATTTTATACACTACCAACAAATATTTATCAAAGTTTAAAAATATATTTTCAATAGCACAAAAAAGAAAATACCTGGGAATGTATAAAACTTTTATAAGGAAAATATATAAAATCTTGTTGAAAATATGAAATCACCTAAGTAAATATTGAAATAAGTCATGCTTATGAATTAAGGACTCAATTCCATGAAGATCACTGGGGAATGATAGAAAATTTAAATAATATCTGGTAACAAAGTGGTTTGATCACATCATCTTCAAAAATCAACTCCTAGTGAATAAAGATTTCACTATAAAGTGGAAAAGTATAAAATTTTAAGAGCTAAGGTAAAAATATCTTACTGACATCAGAGAATGGAAAGATATCTTTAACAATACAAAATAAAAGGCAAGCCACAAAAAATGAGTGATAAACTATGAATTCTGGTTCATTAAATTATAATATAAATTTTTAAAAAAGACAATTTGGAAGAAGGCATTAAAAATGACATTGGCAATGAAATGAATTAATTAAAAATACATAAAACAACATGAATATTAGTAGAAAAAGCAAGTCACATAGAATTATTCAGTATTATTCTATTTATATAAAACATACAATATTAAAAATTTATCTTTCGGAGTGATTGCAACAATGGACACAAATTCTTCTCACCTCTATTTTTATGCTCTTTTGCATATGTGTAATAAAATTAGAAAATCAGTACTGAAAAACACCTTAGAATTTACTCAAAAGACAAGGGAAAATTCTAGCGATTGATAGGTTATTTTCCTCCATATAAAATCACTTATTCCACTCAATTATATCAACATGTCTTATCCTTACCTCTCTAAGCAGCCCATGTCTTCAGCCCTGTCTTCTTCAGATCAATCTCTGGATTAAGAACTATTACCAGAGCACTCATCATTTGTTCAAGGTATTTGTAATCTGAGTTGAGAAACTGACTCATAAGCAAATAATTAAAATTGTAAAACACAGGACAATAATTTCTATACACATGACTGAATAAAATACCACAGGCATACCAAAGAGCAGTTTTGTCCAGAGGAAACTGGAAAATGTTTTCCAGAGGGGAAGGCATGTGAGACTGTGAAATGCTTCATAAAAGCTTTTGTCCATATTATTTTAATGCACATAATTTGGGTTTAATCCTTGATTTATGGTATTCACAATTCACCATCTCAATGTCACCAAAATGTAATTACAATTCCATGTGAATTTTCAGAAATAAAAATAGATTCATCTCCATCCTTTGCCTAGACCGTGTCAGCTCCTTCTGTATTAAAAAACAAAAATGTTAAACAGCTTGTATGGAGCTATGATATTTCTTTTATTTTTTTTTTTTGGAATTATGGTATTTCTTATAAGGCTATAAATTTGCTAAAATCCACCTCTCTTTAATAAAAATGTGTCCTTTCTTCAGCAAAAAAATAACTATGGGAAGTTTTAAAACAAATTTCTAAAGAATCTTTATGGGTAGCTTCCCACTTCTCCAGAAATAAATATGGAAGAGCTCAACATAGCAGGAATTTGATACATCTAGACATTGATTATCAAACCTAGATGATATGTTTTGTTTTAAATATTGATGACAGGCATGTCTAAGGATCCAGACATTAACCTTTTTCTTAGCATTTCTACACACAAAACCAAATACATTTAGTTCATCAACTGTTGACTCACCACTTATTGTAATCAAGTCATAAGAGAAAGAATTATTAAGACATATCATTAATTCTTGAAATGTAAACCACAATGTCTAAAATAAAGCAAAGATGTAAATATACTCCAAAAACTATCAAAAACTGTCTACAAAGAGGACAAAAAGAAGACCTATGTCCACCATGGAGAATAGAAAGGCCTCATAAGAGAGCAGACTTTAGTGCAGTCCAATACAGACAGCAGAGTATGTCTACCAGTTAGAAGGCATCACAGAAGCAAGGGCCTTGAGTTAAGAAAGAACAGAATGTGGTCAGGAAACACTGAAGAATTCAATTTGATCAGATTATATGTCTGAGTTAGAAAAATTTCCATCTCCCATAACCAATTTGTAATACATGTCTGAAGTTATAAAAGATTATATAACTATATCCAGGCTCAGTAGGAAAAACTGCCACAAGCAATTAGCCAAAATTGCTATGAGTGAAGAAGGTTGGAATGGCAGCCCACAGTCCACATATTTGCTAATTAGGGAATGAGACATTTGAGGCATAGTGAGAGGTTAGGGTAGAAGTTAAACTAAGTAAGGCTCAGAATCTGAAGGGCTTTAAATTCCAAATCGAGGGATTTGTGTTTCATGCATCTTTTAAAATTTAATTACAGAAATAATGCAAAGTTTGTTGTAAAAGATTTTTAAAAACCCAAAAATATGTAAAGTAAAAATCTCTTCCCCAATACTACCCTAAAGAAGCAATAAACCTTCCAACTTTTATACACATACACAAACACATATGTGTTTTCCAACACATACACAAACAGGTATAGAATAAGCACTATCAATTATTTCAATGTAAAAGTAGGTCACCATTATATATAATTTTATAATTCTGTTTTTTGGAGACATCTTTGCATGAAAATACAGAGATCTATCTTTTGTTTTGTTTTGTTTTGTTTTGTTTTGTTTTGTTTTGTTTAGAAAGGGATATCACAAGAGAGGAGGAGCAGAGAAAAAAGGAGAGAGAGGAGAGACAATCTTAAACAGACTCCATTCTTAGCACAGAGCTGGACACAGGGCTCCATCTCATGACCCTCAGATCATGACCCAAGGCAAACCAAAAGTCAAAAGCTTACCCGACTGAGCCACCCCCATCTCATCTTTTCTTTAATCACAGCATAATATCTCATCGTGTGTATGTTATTGACCTATTCTTTAGTAATTAAGAGTCATGGAAACTTTTCAGTGAGATAACAATAAAATTTTTAAAATTTGAAAAAAAAGAAGTTGAGTTGATCCATTTTCAGAAGAGAAACAGGAGGTAAAGAAAACATGTAGGAGACTACCATATTCTAAGTAAAGTCTGATAATGAGAGCTTGAATTGAGACTCTAAGAGATGTGTCAGCTAATGTATTTTAGAAAACAAAACAAAACAAAACAAAAACAGTGTGTAATTATCTTCTTTACCAGGTAGGAACAAGAAAGAACTATGAGAGGAAAGACCCCATGTGGATGATCAGGAAAATCAGGAAGCTGCCTATAGAGAAAGTGAACAGAAGGAAGCAAAAATAGTTATTGAGGAACTTTCTTATCTCCCACTGTTGTTTTCTAGTTCCTCATCTTCTTACCAGTTGCCATGTTACATGAACCTGATGGCAGTATTTCCCGAACCCACTCAGTTTCATCTATTCCTGCCATCACTATCTCTCTGTTACTACCCCCATTGTCCCCCTCTTGCACTGCCCCCCTTTGGCTTCATCCAACTCTGCTGTCAAAGTCAAGATGGTTCATGTGTCTAATGCTCACTGGGATATACTGTACATCTGCTATGTGCCAGCTGCTGGGTTTGCTTCAAACATATGTTGTTATGTCACTGAATCTTCACAAAAAGCCACCTTTTTGTTTTTGTGACTTAGGTGAAATTATTCAACCTTGCCCTATAAGTCAGTGTCCTCTCCTGTAAAATGGGGATAATGCACCTGCTGCGTGGAAAGTATTATGGATCATTAACCTCTTAGTGTGATGGGGGTCACATAGTAAGCACAAGAAAGACAGCATTCATTTGCACGAGTGCTCAACTATACCCAAAACTGCCTCTGCAGCCTACCCAAGATCACAACTTTCTTGCCTATTAATTATATATCTCTGTATTCATGTGTTCATATCTCACTGCTTTAACCCATATTGCTCTCTTTGACTGGAATGCCCTCCCTGAAATCTGTATCTCCATACGTATAAGTTCTCCTCACTTTTCTAGGCCCCACTCACATGAAAATATTGCTATTTTCCTTATCTAGTAGCAATCTCTCACCTGCCTCAATTGTCACAGCATTTTATACA
Organism: Canis lupus dingo; assembly: GCF_003254725.2. Taxonomy (NCBI): domain Eukaryota; kingdom Metazoa; phylum Chordata; class Mammalia; order Carnivora; family Canidae; genus Canis; species Canis lupus. The sequence goes on along the minus strand of NC_064257.1, from coordinate 31,131,028 downwards.
TAGCTACCGTGTAACACTTACCTTTCTCTTGAATTTTCTTTTTATACATTCGTTTACATGCCTTATACACATGGATTATATCCTTATAAGTGTATATATCTTCTCTTCTAGGCTCTGCGCTTCTGTAGAAGTTGCTGCCAGAACCAGTTCTTTCTCTCTTATGAAATCTAAAATGATTTATTTATATATATATATAGAATAGACACAGCAAAAACATTTGTTAAGGTCTATGCTCAATATTTTCCATTTGTCCCTCCAAATTCCATCCTGCTGTCTGTGCTGACAAGCTGATCCATGGACCTCATCAGCAGACAACGGAGAGGAATAGACGAAAGATCAGAGGAAGGGAGGAGAGAGAGGTCAGGTTCTGGCTCTGTCATCTCAAGGGTCACATTGAGCCAGCTGCATCCCTTGAGTGAAGGTCACTGCTCCACTCAAGGTGGCCAAATCCATAGGACCCTCTCTTTTCAAAACTCAGTAACTGCTTTATCCATTTGCCCATCTGGGCCTAAAGGTTCCTAGCCCTAAGGAACTACACAGCCCCCACATTTTAAAGAGTTGCTTTATTAACCCTCTCCCTAGAATTACCCATCCTACTTAGAGTATGTTTTGTTTTGTTTTGTTTTGTTTTTTCCCTTGCTGGAACCATCTGTTAAAAAGTTCACAGAGAATTTTTAGATAAAGGGGATGGGATTAGAAAGTAACTCCTTATAATCTGTTTTATCAACCAAGTGAGAAGAAAAGTCTTCACTTAGCCTGAAGAAGACAATAGTGTGTTTGGAGGCTAGAGGAAATTGAAAAGGGATTAGAATAACTGCTGAAGAAAATGCTTTAGGAAGTTAGTTAATGGTGAATAAAGGATAGCACAACAGCATAGAGGACCTAATTGCACAGAACTCAATTGGCAAGCTCTCCTGAATTTCTCCAGCAGTGCTTAGCAGAACAAGATCAAGAGAGAGTCGTGAAAAGAAAAGAAAGCAAAGCAAAGCAAAACAAAACAAAAGTGATAGGGTTTAACTAAATTGTGAATTATAGGACATTAAAGAATCATGGGATCCAAAGGTACTACAAAGGGTCATAAGCAGAACCCAGGTAAAAGTTCAAAGGGAGGCAAGGAAAGCCAAGAAGAGGTTAATGGGTAATCTTTCACTTATAGTCCATTTGGAAGAAACATTGATTAGACTAATTGTGTAACATTACTGATAACAAAAGCGCAGCGACAGCATTTTTTAAACAACCCAGACAGGATTCTGCTTACTTGCAGTTTAGTTTATACGCCAATAGTTGGACTGCCTATAATTTAAACTATCTTTTTAAATTAATAATAGGATTTGGGTAATGTTCTTGTTATTATTCAGAAATTCCTCCTTGGGTTCCCTCTGAAAATTTGATTTTGCAAACACACATTTCACTTTCTAGAATTTAAATATTCATAACTTCCTTTTCATTTTGCTTCAGCTCTTACTTTGCTTTCAAGAATTTGCACTTCTGACAAATTAAGAACAACAACCAGATTTTAGACCTTGATGTAAAATAAGCACAAGGGAAAGGAAAAAAGAGAAGAAATGCAAAATAATCACATTAACAAAACAATCGAGTTCTTGATTGCAATATGAAAACAGAAGAAACTGCTGTCCATGCTACACAAAGGTTGCCAAGGGAACAATACTTGTACATTTCCTGGTTCTCAAAAATACACCCATGTAATGTTTGCATCTATCTCTTTTCTTTTTCTTTTGGAAATCACAACAAAAATCTACTCTAAACTTGTGAGTGCTTTGTGATTCACCTCGTAAATTCATTCTTCACTGCTCATATCACAGAATTTACCAAGCAGGCAACATATAAAAAGGCATTGATTTTTTTTTTCCTGCAAAAGTTATGACTGCAACATATAATGAAAATTTCTGCTCTCCCTGCAGCCTCTAAAAATAGTAAAGTATAAACTGGTTTTGCCTCTAAGTATCTTTCATTTCTGTTAACTCTCTTTCTACTTTCAGATTATAAGCTCCTCCGGGACAGGCACTAGATCTACAATTTTTTATGTAATTCCCCATAGAAATTAAGACAGGTCTCAACCCGGAGAGAGAGAGAGAAAGAAATCTTTTCAGCTATTATTACGTACATACAAGATTAAAGAGTGTTATTGAAAATTGTGAATTGTTTTCTCTTTTCAATTTATTGAAATGAACTCTGGTCTTACATGTTTACCGTCTGTAAATAACCACAACCAAGAAAAAAGCTGCAGAGGTAAAAGTGTTTTTATTCCATTCTAGGTACTATGTGATGCTCCCACCCAGGTTTGAAACACACAGGGACAGATTAAAAGGGATTGGCCATTTACTCCTTTAGCATCCATTCTAGCCATTGGTGTGTCAAAAGGAACCATAGGGATTAGTCATGAATAATTTTAAGACTACAATTAGAGATTCACTAATACCAATATTAAATCACTAAGACTGTTCAAGACACATACTGTCTTTGAAAAGAAAATCAATTGTTAGTAAGAAGACAAATATAAATTAATTCACCTGTCAAATATAGACAAAAGGATTTGCTAAATACTTATTAAACAGTGATATAAATGTACCATATTTAGTGGGTATACAGCTTAAAGAGAAGACATTTTTACTTCCAAGAAGCTTAAAACCTATTAATATGTTTCCATGGAAGGAAGATTTGTACTCTCGCTATATTATCCTAGTCTCAGTGTATATACAGAATTTCAATTTTAGATACTGTTAAAGACAAGAGGCCCCGATGCTAAGCCCCACATTACCAAACCAAGACTTAATTTGATTATAGTTTCTGTTCTCCCAGAAATGGAAAATTAAACCAGTCAATCAGGAATCACCTAATCAGTACTAGTGAGGCAAGCTGTCTGATAAACCCCTGACATCCCTTACGGAAGTTAATTTGAAGAACCAACTTGAAATGTTTGCCTAATTTATTTTTCTCATTCTTGCTTCCTTCTGCCTCTAAAAGTCTTCCATTTTGTACAACTCCTCAGAACTCTATCTGCTAGATTGAATGCTGCCCGCTTCAAATCGATTTTTCCTCAAACTCTTACCCTTTTTGTAAATATTAAGAAATATCCTATTTTGAAGATTGATTGATTGATTTTTAGAGAATGAGAAACAGTGGGTGGGGTGCAGAGGGAGCATCTTAGGCAGATTACACACTGAACAGGGAGCCACAAGGCTCAATCTTACCGCCCTGAGCTCTCGACCTGAGCCCAAGCCAAGAGTCTGACACTTAACCAACTCTGCCACCCAGGTGCCCCAAACTCTTAACATTTTTAATGTCCCTCAGTTTATCTTTTAATAGCTCTGGTGTAAGAAGATGGAGATGCCAGGCGACATGTGGGAGGAAGCAAACTTGGGTACCTGCTGAGCCCCTGCAGCCCACTGCTGGCCGCTGCCTCAGGATGTGGTGGGTAAGTCCTTCTAGGATCCTCTGCAGCTTTTGCCTTAGGAGCTTCCAGACTCATCTGAGTATTTCTTCTCTGAACTGGGTCCAGAAACAGAGAGTCAGACTGCATTGACTTGGAAACCAGACCAGTTCCAGGGGCAGATTGGGTCCTACTTAGAAACCAGACAAGTTCCGGGTCAGACCCAGTCTGACTTAAGCTGGACTGGGGCCAGGGTGAGGCCTCAGGTGAATCAAATTTTGTTTTAAGGCCGAATAAGCAGGTTAACCTCGTAATCTTGAATTACAGTGACCACAGTGGAGAACTTTTAACCTTGATAAACCTCTCCATTCATGCAGTGGTCTAGAGAGAAAGGGCTCTCAGCCAAGTACTCATTATAAAGGGGAGAGGGAAAATGCTTTTTTCCTCCTCAACAGTTTCTGGTGACCAGGATGAGACCCTTTGAAACACAAGACTCACTCCCAAGCCCACAGAATCCTGGGACATCGCAGAAGCCAGCAAAAGGTAAGAATTGTTATCAAAATCAACTCTCCCAGATTTCTGTCTGTGGTGAGTAGTCCAGGGAGGAAGGTAGTTTCATGTTGCCCCTTCCTTTCAGATTGGCAGACAGAAAACATCTGTGGGGCAGCCTGGGCGGCTCAGTGGTTTAGCGCCACCTTCAGTCCAGGGCGTGATCCTGGGCACCTGAGATGGAGTCCCACGTTGGGTTCCCTGCATGCAGCCTGCTTCTCCCTCTGCCTGTGTCTCTGCCTCTCTGCCTCTCTCTCTCTCTCATGAATAAATAAAATCTTTATAAAAAAGAAAACATTTGTAAAAATTCAATATTGGAATTGTGACTTGCAAATTTTCAGGTACCCATTGATGGTTGATCCTTTCTCTCCCAGGAACAGCTATTGCCTTCTTGTTGTCCCGTTTTGTATACTGAGGACTTGGCATGGCTTTCTGCCTGACTGGAACATCCAAGTTCATGTGTGTGCAGGCAGCTAAAGCGTCACATTAGGGACCCCAAAATACTGCCAGACAGAAATACAGGTTGCATTCCATTTGCAACCAGGGTCCTAATGACTGTGGCCACTCTCGGGAATATTCTAAATCTTTCTTTTGGATGTCTTTGGAAGTGAGTCTGGATCTTAGAAGAGTCGTGTCTTTTGCACCTACTTTGGAGATGCCTCTTGCCTCCATAAGGTTGTTTGATATTGTCAGAAATACTTAGTGTTTGTTTCTGCTGGAACCTGATAAGATATTCCAAAGAATTTTTTTTAAAAGAAAACATTGATCAGTTTACTTTGACTCCTTAATATAGGCAAATCAATACAGCCCACCTTTGGCTGGTCCTTGGAGAAAAAGGCCAAAGTCCCAAGTTATTGTTTTTGGACTTATTCCCATGGTGACATGGGTGGTCAGAGCCAAGATAGAAGCAAAAACTCTTCAGTATTCTCCATATCTGATTTTGTACCATTCCCACCCCCCAATTTTAATATAGTACTAATTAAAGTCTACAGTCATTTATCTCATATACATTTGATTTTACAAATGATCAAATCCCACTTTTAGTTAGTGTAGCATATAAGAGAGATAATAAACTTTGAGATAAGGCAGGGGATTCCATTTCTAGCTGAGTGAGTATGAGCAAGTGACTCTTTGAGAACCAGTTTTATGACCCGCAAAATAATTCTGACCTTGCATAATTGTTGTGAGATTTAAATGTGATAAACTCTTCCATGGTAAGCACTTGGTGATGGAGAGCTATTAGTTCTGACACCTTTTTTTTTTTTTTTTTTTTTACTTGACATATCTTGTGCATACTTGACATATGTGGTGTGCACCTTATCTTCAGGTGCACACCACACTGATTCAATATTTGGGGTTTTTTGTTTTTTCTGATTCAATATTTGTATACATTGGGAAATGTCACCATAATAAGTCTGCTTAGCATCTGTCTCCATACATATATTTTTTTTCCTGTGATGAGAACTTGTATACAATATAGTATTGTTAACTATAGTCACCATGCTGAATATTAGATACACTAGACTTATTTTATAACTGGAAGTTTGTACCTTTGACTGCCTTCACCCAGTTCACCTGCCCCCTAACCCACGCCTCTGGCAACCACCAATCTATGTTCTCCGTACATGTGAGCTAATTTTTTTTTAGATTCCACATATTAGTAAAATCATTTGATATTTGTCGTTCGCTGTCTGACTTACTTCACTTTGCATAATGCCCTAAAAATTCATCCCTACTGTCATAAATGGCAAGATTTCATTCTTTTTTTATGGCTGAATAATATTCCATTACACACACACACACACACACGCACACCCCACATTACATCAGCTTTATCCATGTACCCATAAGTGGCTGCAGGTTGTTTCCATATGTTGACTATTATCAATAATGCTGTAATGAACATGGGATTGCACAATCTTGAGTTAGTGTTTCTACTTTCTTCAGCTAGATACCCCTGAAATGGAATTGCTGGATCACATACTTAATTTTCTGAGGAACCTCCATACTGTTTTCCATAGTGGTTATACCAATTTACATTCCTACCAACAGTGCACCAGAGTTCCTTGTTCTCCACATCCTAACACTTGCTATCACTGTTGTTTTTGTTTTGTTTGTTTGTTTGTTTGCTAATAGCCACTCTAACAGGTATGCAGTGATATCCTTTGTGATTTTAATTTGTATTTCCCTGATAATTAGAAAAAGATGTTCTTTTAAGTAACTCGGTGGAGAGAAATTGGGCACATTGGAAACTGATATTTGCAGCCTGATAGAAACTTGTTTTTAGGCCTTCTTCTAAAACTAAAACAAAACAATGTATCAAGAGGGGAGAAAAAGATTTTGAAGGCTTTGTGGAAGGGTTTACTAAGACATTCCAAAAATATACACTTCTAAATCTAGAACATAGGAATCTTTTTGTTGTCATTTTAGTTGAAGATGTCCCTGATATAAACAAAGATATCTTCAAAAATTGAAGATAATGTAGTTGGGCGGGAGGGGCAGCCTCCTAATATTATTCAGGTTGCAACCCAATTCTTTGAGGAATTCAAAACAGTGGTACTGGTCTTACAAGTCTAGTTTTTACAAGAACAGAAACGTGGCTCTAGAAACAATTCAAAGCCACCTACCTTTTTCACGAATCCCCTGTTCATCTCCAAAGCCTTGCAGATGCTGTAAAACGTCAGGACTTAGGGAACAAAATCCTCCTTGTTGGAACTTGCATTCTTTCTCTGAGCCTTTTCAGATATAAGAATTCTATGTGAGCCTCTCCAGAAATTAAGATAATTCTTATCAGAATGGGGAAAAAAAGGGAAGGCTGTTTTGAAAACTAAGCTTATGACAAATTTTACACATCTCTTCCATAAATAATTTAGTAAGAAGCTTTAGCCATCTGAGCAGATAACCTTAACATACTCCATTTCCCAGAAATGCAGCCTAGATCCAACTGGTTTTGTTTGTGTAATGAGCCAGTGAGATTGGCATTATTGTACCTGTCTTGTGGCTAAAATTTTAAAACAAAAGCTGTAGGATCTCTCTTGGCATCTGTCTGTATGTGTATGTATGTCTATGCATGTATAGTGCAAATGGGTGATTTTTTTTCCTACATCTGGATGTCATTGCCGAAATTAATTTGTAAATTGCTCCATTTAATTGGCTTAGAGACAAGCAAGAGTTTTTGTAAACCAGGTGTACTCTGAGAAATAAAGAAAATTAACCCACATGCATCTCAAGTTCATGTGATGTACATAGGTTAATCTGCAGCAAATACAAATTAGTTTAAGTATGTTGGTTTGATTTAAAATGGGCGTGTCCTTAGTTATTAGCATTAATTATAATATTTTAATTCTACCTCGGTTTCTTAAAAGTCAAATATGTTATCTCTATTGCAGAGTTTGTAAGAAAGGTAACTTAAGGCGATGGTTAGCTGTTTAACATCTCATGAAAATTTCACTAAGCATAATTGTTAAGAACTAGAAAATTATTGCAACAGAGGAGAGAAATCAGGCTTAACTCCAAATATAGCAAAGCCAGCTGGGGATTTATAGCCAACAAGCAGAATAAAGGGGTTAGTGTATGGAAAATTACTAAGAGAAATCAGGGGTGGGGGGAAGTCTTGCTAACCTGACTTAATAGAATTCTTACTGAAAGAAAGTTGCAATTATCAGATATCAAAGGTGCAAGGTTAAGGAATTTGATCAGATATTGAGGGCAGAAGGATTCTCACTAACCTGATTTAAGCAGGAATCTTGCTACAAGTGGACGAGGCCTGGCCAAAAAGAGGGTTCAGAAGGACCTGTCTAAAGTTTGATCAGAAAGGGAGTCTCTGTCTATTGATGCTACTTTGCTCAATTATTGAGAGTTAGGATATCTTGAACTTAACTCATTTGACTACAAAGTCAATAATGCATAGTGTACCAAGCTCACCCATTTACCTTCTTGGGTGGCTTGGGTAAGGCACCTCTCTGCTCAGGGTGAGTTTCTTCATCTGCAAAGTAGGGACAATACCTACCTTAATGGACTCCTTGTAGCACATAACACAATAACTTGAAAATGCAGTGAAAACTCTAATTTGTTATGCACATATGCTTATTGTCGAGGATGTCTGTCTCTTCTTTGTTTCAATGAACTCAAAGTATGAGAAGCCTGCTGCCTTTCGGACCACAGATAGAAAAAGCCATTACCTCCCATAACTAACACCCTCTGTATTTTGTTAACACCTCTATTGCAGCCTTTATGGTTTTGTGTTGCAATTATCTGGTTACACAGCTTTTCATTCTCCTACTTTTTTCTCAAGACAGGCAGCTTACGTCATTTTTCTTTGTGTTCCCAGCACCCGTGGCACATATTTGGACTTCAATAAGTATGTGCTGAAAAGACAAATAGTTATTGCTTGGTTCCAAGAACATCTACTAAGAGTTCTTTGTTTCTCTAGTTTTCCTGAAGCGGCATCCTCCAAAAACCAAAGAAACTCTTTTCCTGGCTCTCCTTTTAGTCTATTAGTAGACTAGAATGAAGTCACATAACACATGGAATTTGTGTTCAAGAAGAACATGTGAAATGAAAATCACATATAGTCAAAATTGTTTTTGAAAAAGGCCTTAAGTAACCCTTTATCTCTCTCTCTCACAACCTTTCTTTCACTGGGTCAATGAACACGAACAAACAAAAACGAAAAAGGATTTCCCATACAAGCTTTTAGATGAGCAAGGCAGCTTATTTCTGAAAGTGGAATGTGTATGTGCTGGTATCCTTTGTGTTGTTGTGTCCTACCTGATTCCCATCCTCTGATTTTCTTCCTTCCCTTCAGCTAGAACTTTGCCACTCTTGTTTTACATTCAAACCTGTATTCGTTTCTATCAAAGTCAGTGCAAGACAGGAGGACTCAGATTAAGGTTTGCTATGTGAGCAACTAACAGCAAATTGTTTGCCCCAACTGATTTGGTTTCATCCCTAATTCTGGGTTCTAACTATGCTAGGAGATTTCTACTTTCTTTCCAAGATCACATTCTCTGGCCTCCTGTTTTGTGAATTAACCCTATCTCTGCCTTTCCTCTGATGCAGGATCTCTTCCCCGTACCCTGTTCCTCTCAGAGGTGGAAGTGGACTTAATCATTGCTCATCAACTTCTCTCATACATTTGGGAGCTCTAGTTTCTTTCTCCTGCTCTCACATTCTACCTATACTCTTGCTATATTTTCAGATACTTTTCCCCATCAGAACATTTAAACCCATCAAATACCATTTTCTGTTGCAAGTAGACCTCTCTGCCCTCACCTGGACAGCTAGTTCTGGGTTCTTACTGTCCTGTCTCACTACTGTGAACCCCACCATCATACCATTACACCACCACATTTGACTCAATTGGGGCAACTCAGGCAAATAACTGATTTTTAAGAGACACCATACTGATATTACAACCAGAAATAATGTAATTTGAAAGCAGTTAAACCATTTATTTAACACAAGAATCACATATTGAGCATTAGCAGACTCCCTCATACATTTGCAATCTCATAGATTTTTCTGTTTTACAAGAACTATCCAAAAATTAGTTTCCAAAACATTCACTTTGAGTTATGAAGAGATAATTTAATTAAGGAACAAGCTCCAACATTGGATTTAACTCATAACCTTGAAATATACAAAAATAGAGGGTCAGGTATTCTTCAGTTTGGAAATTTTGCATAATATATATCTGCTAATAGAAGAATCTTACATGTGAAAACAATGATTCATCAGTTTAATTTTCTGTTTTCTTGAGTATCCAGCAGTGTGTGACTTAAAAAAATTTATATACATTATATAAAAATATATATATTTATATAGATAGACACACATATACACATTCACACATGTATATATACCCTATTCTGTGGCTTGAACTATATTTAGAAAGTATTGGAAGTGGGGTATAAAATCAGATCCAGGAATGAGGTGATAGTGAAGATTTAGATTTTCCTTATAAGACAGACCAAGATGAGAATTGGCTTATCTGTGTAGCTTAAGTCTTCAAATACCTTAGCTGAGATATGATAAGAAATATGGAAAAAAAAAAAAAGAAATATGCCTTATTTCTCATAGTGATATGTTTTGAATTAATTCTTTCCTACTGTTGTTTCTCCTGCATGTGATTGCAGTAACTTTGACCCAACTGCACAAACATAGCAAACTTAAGGGCTTTTTGTAAGCTCTTGGTTACGTAAAGAAATAGCAGTAAAAAAAAAAAAAGCAATAAAAATCAAAGTGAATGTTAGAAGTATCATGTGAAAAGCTGGCCACATGTTGAAAGTCCCTTGCTTTTTGCAATTCAAAACCCTCTATTTTAAGGGAAAAAATTTTGAAACTCAGAAAACATGATTGGATTTCCACTTATGTATCATTATTACTAGGAGTCCTGTGTGGTTCTAACATTTACTGCTTTGTAATATGAGCACATGGAACAATATAAACACTCTGACCCTTAACTCAGGCTCCCATCAACCATATCCCACGCCTGTCTAGTCTGTTCTGTTATCTACATAAAAAATGAAAAACACAGGATTCAACAATCATATCAATTAATTTATCAATTAGGTTCAAAAGCGGGCATGGTTAGAGGTATTAAGTAGTTGGGTTTGTGTGTTTTATAGAAACAGGAAAACTGACATTGTGCAAAAATTACAAAGGTTGACAATGTATGTGCTGGGGTCAATGGTTCAAATGGGCCTGGCTCAGGGAAGGGGGGGAAAAAAAGATTATTTACATCACGATTTTTCCTTGAAGCTCTTTTCAACTTCTTACAAAGCATGACAATACTTTGCTAATCTGCTTTCCTGTGATCTTAGCTTTTAAGTCGTACTCTCAAAAAAAAAAAAAAAATTGCTGTACTGTTCAGAGTCTTGATAAAAACTCTGTTGCAAGTTTACTGAAGGAATTTGAATTTTGATGGAAATCAGGATAAGGCTGCACATATATTCCTCACGAAAGAGCAGTGTGAGAACACGGCATGTACAAAAATGCATATTAAGAAACGATTATCAACAATCTGAAGAAAAACTAGGTTTTCACAAACATCAAAACAGGAAGACAAAAGTATAAAAATAAACCGCCAATCAGGTTTACTGAAGAAAATGCCTTCCATTGTTACCACTATCAGCCCACTTGAATTAAAAAAAAAAAAAAAAAAGTTTCTTGCTGAGAATGCTGTTGACAAGGGAAGAAAGCTTTTTCAATTTGTCTAAGATAAGCTTTTCTTTTTTGTTCTAATTGCCTGGGAATCAACTATCATTTCATTTCTGGGCTCGTTCCACTAATTTATAGTTTAGCAGCACACACAGGGACTTAATTCATAGAGAGCTAAGGTAACCTCCTTTCTGAGCTCTCAACATCATCATTCAAATTCCCCCAGTGTTGGGGAGAACTAAAAGGACAATTATTTTCTCTTTATTTCTGTAATTTCATGCCTATCAATCCTCTTCATAATTCTTACATGATTTCATAAATTATATATAACTTCTAAATCAGTTTATAATTTACCTCACTCTTGCAAATAAAGCCATTTGCTTAGTCTCTGAAAATGATATATGTTGGACCAACTGGAAAAAAAAAAACAAAACAAAATACTTGAGAAGTATGGGGCATAGAAGGGGCAGTATTGCAATTGTTTTAATTCACCTGTGCCTTGCTTGGAATGATAGGAAAAATAAAATATAATGTAAAACTCTAAGAAAGATAGGCATAGGAAAAGGCACAAATGAGAGATCTTAGGAATTACTTTTCCTTTTTTTCCCAATAATTTTGTTATTTTACACACACACACACACACACACACACACACACCCTATAAAAGCTCACCCAGATTACTTAGACCTCTTAGAACCCCAGAGCCCCACTCCACCTCTATAACTCCTGCGATGGTACCCGCTGTTACCTCTGAGGATTTGAAAAATATGACTGCTTCCCATTCCTCTTACAAGTCTCAAGAAGTTTTCCAGTTTGGTCCTACTCCCTGTAAAAGATATCAGCATTTCCAGGATATGGCTGTCTACAAATGACCCCAAATCATTTTTTGATTCTTAGGAATAATATTTCTAGATAACAGATCCTGTTTTCTAGTTCCCTTGTCTGCAGTCTTTCCTAAACAACCTGGATTTCTGATGCTCTATTTTAAAGGCAGTAGGATTATTAGATAGTACATATGTTTAGGATAAAAAAAATGACGGTTTGATATCATAAATTTAGCCAAATTCTATAAATTGAATACATTAGTAACTGCTATTAATATTACACAGACCCCACTCTTCAGCTGACATATGGCTCCCATTGATTATAACTTATATAATGTCAATAAAGAATGAAATTCACTTAACAGAAAAATCTTGGCAATTTATGTCTATAGTAAGAGAGTTTCAATTTTAATATCATCCATATAATCCTGAGTAAATGAATAAAAAAGTGATTGGAGTTTCCTTTCTGGAGCATAATTTTACCCTTTCATACAGAGGGAGGTGAGTTCAAGAGTTAATGAATATTTTAAAAAATCATGTTCACCTAAGCTGTCCTTATAGTTCATTGTCTTTACAAGGATGCACAGCCTATCAATTTATTTCAAAGTTATCACAAACAAAATTACTTGCAAGCAAACCTACTCATTAACCAAAGTTAATACTAAACCACCCCATTATTAAAATGGTAGATAAATTGAGGCTTTGGTAAAATAAATTTCAGTATTTTGATATGGTATAATCTGAACAATAAATCATCTGCCTTCAAAGGCCTAGGTATGAAGCCTAGCTTGTGTATTCGGGCAACTTTTCTTTCAATCCTTTGCTTTTCATATTTTCCATCTGTCAAAGTAATTGAAAATCAGTATATTGTCATCATAAACAATGTGGTAGTGTTTCACAAGTGTATGTGAAAATTTTGGTCAACATTATTTTGCAAATTTTAATTCGGATACCTCACAATCCATCATAGGATCTGTAAGGTAGAAGTGTCATTTAAGATAATACATTAGATGTGAGCTTTGCCTCTAGGGCCTGGGAGACCGGAGTTTGTATGACACACACTGTGGACTGGATTTTTCAAAATTCACTTATGCCTTTCAGTTGCCTTCTTGTACTGCAGAAACTAGAAAGCTAAAAACCGTCCTCATTCCCTTATAGCCAGCACTCTAAGTGGGATTTAGCTTTTTATATTCAGATGTACTCGTGCAAGATTTGAATTGAATTCAGAACTGAGTTATTTGAGGAAAAAGATAATGCATCCATTTTTCACATGCAAATCAAAGCAGAGGTAGCATACTGTAGTAACATTACTGGTGGCTAGCATATTTGGCAGAGGAGGCTCCCTGAACTTACCAATGGCACTTAGACTCTAGAGCTCACACTCCTAGAAGTGGCTTCATAATTTCACAAGCAGCATCCTGCTCATGGCAGAGTTGCAACTCCCTTACTGGTCCAGTTCTGTAGTTTATCTTCCTTCCCAGAATACAAAGGTTTAGAAGAGTCCCACATATACCTAGAAAATCAGGACAAGAGTTGCAAAATGACACATGGGAGCTATAGCCCAGTCAATGTAGCCTGTTAGAACAGGTGAAGAAACTAAGCTCAGAGACGTTAAGGAACTGTCCCAGGATCACACTGTCAGAAACTGGCCATGAGAGAAATTCCAATCAGTATGACTTGGGCTGATAGGCAGCCAGAGGCACCAGTACATCAATACTAGTTGTTAAAAGATCAAAGTTTTCTGTAATGATGGGTAAATAGCTGCTGTCAAGAATCCCCCTCTATGCCCCTGGCCCTTCTATTAGAATCCACTGGACTTCCTTGCCTGTTAGGAACCCATGATCACTGGCCCAGCAGAGGGACTTCAGCATTTTAGCCATCTCCTTTCTAATTGTATGATTTGTGCCATCTAACTGTTAAGTATTCTTATTTTCATCCCTGGGTGGGCCTCTGCAGGCTGATGCCTTCTACTACACCAGGTTATTTCTTTCCTTAATATGTTATTGAATTCAACAGAATACTTAGATTTCAAACCGCAGTAATACAATTTTAATCTCTCCTTAGAACAATAATGCCATTACTGTTTGTGGAGGAGGGAGGCAATGCTAGAAACTTGGCAATCCTTTGTCATCAAAGGGAGCTCATCCAAAGATGTCAACTTATAAAACTGTATTTTTGACAGGTGGGTAGCAGCCTTATAGCACCGGTGAAATGCTTAACAAACTAAAAAATGAATCTGAGAAGATGAAAGGCATCTATTTTCAATGCTAATAACATATACAGAGCATAGTCTTGAACACATCAGATTTTATAATTTTCACATTTATAATTTATAACAGAACTTATCCTTCAGTAAGAAGCCAAGAGAAAATAAGCCAAAGGACCATTAAGCTACACAACACTGTATAACTGATTTATTTTACTTCCGGAAACACTAGGTGTCATGACAAAATTCTTCACATTTATACTTCTTGGCTTCTGGGTTTGACAGCTGCATTTAGCAACAAACATACAGGATAACTCTCTTCCTATTATTGTTTATCATAAATTACTCCCAAATTCTCAAAATGCAAAGTCCCCCAGACTTTCTAAGACCCTTGATCAATAATGAGTGAGTCATTATACAAATACTGCTCGGATGATCAGCCTTTATCCGAGAAATGGAAGATAGATTTTCTTATCTTTCCTGGCACCTAATTTTGCTGTAAAACAAATGTGTCATAATTTATTTAAAGTTCAGGGAAAAGAGAAAGCCCCAGAGTTCCTGAAGTCTAGTGTACTTACCTCATGGAAAAATTGTAAATGGTCTGATAACTGCTCCTATTGAATTTAAAAAATAATTTTAAACATAGTAACATAATGGGTGAGTGTAGGAAGTGGAGCCACAAGATTCTCAAAACGAAATTCAAATGTTCCCATCTCCAGGCTGCACAATTTTACTCGGAGAATTCAAAAAAGTCAAAAATTTTTAAAATATGAGAATAGTTGAAAAATAATGCTAGAGATTTAGGTAAGCATAGTTGAATGAAAACACATTGATTCTACTCTGTCCTAAAACTCCATGAATGGATAAATAAATGTAGTAAAATATTTTTAAAAGGTAGACTACTGCCCATCTAATCAAAAAGAATGGGACAGGAGAAAATAGCAGAAGAAAATTGATAATAAAACTGTAAGGGGGAGACTAGTGGAATGACAACTCCTGCAACTAAGTACTTGCACTTATCATTTACCAAAGATGTACTGAGAACCTACTGTGTGCCAGGTCCTGCTCTAGAGAAAAGCAATAGAGTAGGGAATTTTAAAAAGGTAAATGAAACTCAGATAGAAGCCACTGAGAAGTTGATTTGTGCCACAAAACCACGGAGAAGCTGAAAAATAAATTAAGGGTATAGGGTAGCTCTGTAGCTTTGAAAAGTGACAAAAAATAATGGAAATGGTAAAAATCCTTTTTTAAGATTTTATTTATTTATATGAGAGAGAGAGAAGAGGAGCAGAGGGGGTGCAGAGGGAGCAGCAGACTTCTCGAGGAACAGGGAGCCCATCCCGCTGGGATCCTGACCTGGGCCAAGGCAGACTGACTGAGCCACCCAGGCACCTCTTATGGGGCAATTTGATATTAGGTCCCTTCTCCAATTCAGCACAACTTCTATGGGTAAGAAAAAGAGCTCCTGCTTTACCTCCATCTTCCAAACCTTGATCAAAATGACTGGCAGTGGCACTGACCCATAACCACACTGGGGGAGACATGGAATTCTGGGAAATGCAATTCCAGTTTGTCTAAGTTGACACAATGCAAAGCCACAAAGAGAAAGATTTGGGATGCAGAAGATAGTGGGACCCAAAAAGGAGTGAAGTAACAATACTCTGTAGATACTAAAGGGAAGTTCAAGGAAAAAAAACAACTGAGCAAAATGCCTAAAAAGAAAGAAATCCAGATTGGAACAAGAGGACAGAGGGCTCCAAGAAGTTTGGATTCAAGAAAAATGTGAACTGATAAACTAACTGAGGTGTTTGATTACAATAAGAGGTGTTTTTCAGTTCTTGTCAGAGAGCAATTAAAACTACTAGGGAAAAAGATGAATAGATGCGTAGGAAACAAAGTGCAATCATAATATTCTGCATGGCTCAGTTGTTAACGATATTTACATCATTATAATCATCTCTATATTGAGCAGCCATTCAACAAAAATTAAGATGAAATACACAGAGAAAAGAGGAAAGGTAGTGTTAGGAAATGAAAAAAAAAATGATTCCTAGTAGGGAGTCAGAATATAATTAATACACTTTTTTTAATTAATAGACTTTATATTTTTTAAGTTTTATATTGACAGAAGAGTGGAAATTATAGTAAGAATTCTCAAGTGACCCCTCCCGCTCACATACAGTCTCCCCTGTTGTTCATATCTTGCATTAGTATAGTCATTTGTTATTATTAATGGATCAATATTTATCACTATTAACTAAAGTGTACATGTATACTATAATTTAGATGAAGGCTAATACTCTGTGTTATACAGCTCTATAGGTGAAGGAAGAAGCTAAAATGCATCTGTCCTTTATCATTACAATATCATACAGAATAGTTTCCCTACCCTAAAATTCCCCTGCATTTTACTTATCCATCTCTCCCTTTGTTCTCCAAACCTCAGGCAACCACTTCTCTATATCTTTGTCTTTTTTTTTTTTTTTCCAGAAAATCAGAGTCAGAATACCATAGGTAGACTTTTCAGACTAACTTCTTTCACTTAGCAATATGTGTTTGAAATTCTTATGTGTCTTTTCCGGGCTTAGGAGCTCATTTCTTTTTATCACTGAAGAATATGTCATTTTATGCAGGTACCACACAGTTGGTTCATCTACTTACCTATCGAATGGCATGTTGGTTGCTTCCAGGTTTGGGGAAGTATGAACAAAGCTGTTATAAACATTTATGTGCAGATTCTTATGTGGACATAAGCTTTTCACTCATTTGGATAAATATGTGGGAGAAATATCGCTTTATCCTATGGTAAAATTATGTTCAGGGGGTCCCTGGGTGGCTCAGTGGTTTGGCGCCTGCCTTTGCCCAAGGCGTCATCCTGGAGTCCTGGGATCGAGTCCCACGTCAGGCTTCCTGCGTAGGTCCTATTTCTCCCTCTGCCTGTGTTTCTGCCTCTCTCTTTCTCTTTCTCTCTCTTTCACTCATGAATAAATAAATAAAATGTTTAAAAATAAAAGATTATGTTCAGCTTTGTAAGAAACTGCAGAACTGTCTTTCAAAGTGGCTGGATCGTTTGCATTTTCACCAACGATGAATGAGACTTCCTCTGTATCCTAACCAGCACTTGCTGGTTATGGAATAACCACTTGGAATAATATCTTAATTGGCCTATTTTGGGTTTTAACCACTCACGTAGTAAGTAGTTATACCTAATGGCCATTTTAACTTGCAATTAATTCCCTGATGACATTTGATGTTGAGCATCTTTTCATATGCTTAGTTTCTGTGTATCTTTGTTGGTGAGATGGCTCCTCAGATCTTTTCCCTATTCTTAAGTTGAATTGTTTCCTTATTTTTTAATTTTATGAGTGCTTTGTGTATTTTAGACAAAGTCCTTTATTAGGTAAGTATATTACAAATATTTTCTCTCAGCCTGTTGCTTGTATCTGAATTTTCTTAACAGTGTAGAGCACAAGTTTTTAATTTTAATAAAGTCCAACTTAACCATTTTTCTCTAATGAAAGACTCTTATGGTATTGAATCTAAAAACCCAAGGTCACCTACATTTTCTTCTGTTATATTCTATTTTATACTTTGTGTTTTCCATTTAGGTCTGTGATCTATTTTGATTTAATTTGGGAGAAAGATGTAAAGTCTATGTCTAGAATTTTGTGTGTGTGTGTGTGGATATCCAGTATTTCTAGCACCAATTGCTGAACAGATTATCTTTTCATCATTGAATTGTCTTTGTTCCTTTGTCAAAGATCTATTGACTCTATTTGTGTGAGTCTATTTCTAGGCTTCCTATTCTTTTCTGTTGATATATTTGTCCATCTCTTCTCCAATACAATGTCATCTTGATTATTGCAGCTTTATAATAAGTCTTCAAATTTGGTGGTGTCATTCCTCCGATTTTGTTCTTTTTTAGTATTGTCTGAATTATCTTGGGATTTTTGCCTTTTCATATAATTTTATAATCAGTTTGTTGATATACTCAAATAATATGCTGTCATTTTGATTGAGAATGTATAGGTCAAGTTAAGAATGTCATCTTAATAATATCGAGTCATTTTTATCCAGGAACATGGAAAATCCCTCCATGTATTTTGATCTTCTTTGATCTTTTTTATCAGAGTTTTCTCATTTTCCTCATATAGATCTTGCATAATTTTTTATATATTAAAAATATTTCATTTTTGAGCACTAATACAAATGGTTTTGTGTTTAAAGCTTCAGATTCCAATTGTTCACTATGGTTATACACAGGAAATATTAACCTTATACCTGACAACCTTGCTATAATATCTTATTAGTTCCAGGGATTTTTTTTTTTTACCACATCTGGGGGTTTTCTGTATCTATAATCACATCATCATCAAACAAATGCAGTTTTATTTCTGCCTCCCCAATCTGTATACCTTTTATTTCCTTGTGTTACTGCATCCCAGTACAATGCTGAATAGAAGTGGTATGAAGGGGGTCTTTGCATTGTTCCCAATTTTAAGAGAAAACAACCTTCTTCATTGAAGAAAGTCAGAATATAATGTATAAATTTTTAAAATGCAATAAAAATATATAATTAAATATCAAATATAACTGATAAAAAGAATTAAAAAGTTTTCCTTTGGAGTGTGGAATGTAGAGAACAAGGAGGAGTGACAGAGAGTCTTATTCATCACTATATATTTTCATACTATTTGACTTGTAAAACATATGCTTCTATGAATAATATCTTAATAATTTTCTTCATAATGATATCATGAGTAATGTTAATGAGGCCTACTTTTGTGACTAACTGGGAACAACTTATGTAAAACAACACAGTTTCTGATACATAGAAAGTAACCATTGAATGTGATTAAGGCAGACTAAACACTCCAAAAGACACTCCTACTAGACAACTAAGTCCTTGATGAAACAAAAACTTTAATGAACTTTGAGGTAAAAGTAAAAGAAAAGAAAAATGTCTAAACACCTCTCAAGTTCCCCATCTTAAACACTACCAACCTCTTACATTTTTGAGAAAAAAAATTGGCAGCTGGAACAAAGGCAGCAAACAGGAAAAAGTAAGGCATCAAAAGGCAATCTTTCTCTGAAGAAAACTGTACTATCAGACTGTGTGTCTTTTCTTCACTGCATAGCAAAGTATCACAAACTTAGTGACTCAAAGCAACATAGTTTCTGTGGATCAGGTAGTCTTAGTTTAGCTGGGACCTCTGCAACACTGCAGTCAAACTACCAACAAGATGCAGGTTCTCATCTAGAAGCTTGACTGGAGAAAATTGGATTTCAAGTTCATTAACCATGTTGTAAAAATGTATTTCCTTGCAGTTTTAAGTCTCCTAGCAGCTGCCTTCTTCAAAGACAGCAAGGAAGGCAAGATTTTAAAGAAAGTCAGCTAGGAGGCTGGAGTCTTATACAATATAACATAATGACAGAAATAGCATTCAATCACCCTTGCCATATTCTATTGGTTGGAAGCAAGTTAAAGGCCCTGCCCACACTGAAGGAGAGAGAATTATACAGCAGCCTATACGTGGTGGCCATCTTAAAGTCTGTCCATCGTAAGACGGAGCATGATTAGGATTCTAAGGGCACTGAAAAGGAAGATATTGGAAGTTGAGATTTCTTCATTTAAGCAATACCTCAAAGGAGCATAAAAGGATTGCCCACTGTCCATAACACCACCTGACTTCTCCCAAAGAAACAAGGAAGGAAGAAAGGAAGTCTTTAAGATGTTGAACTCTATAAAGAGCATCAGGTTATTTCCCAAGTGCTTATATTAATGTATATTTCAAAATCAACTCTGGATGATACAACATTCTCAACTTAGGTTTCTAGACCCTTATGTAATAAAAATCAGTGAAATTTAGGTTTATTTTTCAAAGTGCAAAGAAATACACAAAGACATAAAAATAGAGTCTGAAAAAAACAACAAAGGACAGTTATGACTCTACAACATTTAGATATGTAAATAATTAAATGGCTTATAGAGTATGAATTAAATATTGCAAAAAAGGAGATTTATTTTAAAGACAAGCAAACTAAAATAAGATATAAGATTAATACATTTAACTATGTTAAATTTAAGGAATTCTATTTATAAAAAGGCACCATGAAGAGAGTGAAAATCAAGCCAGTGTTATAGATAGCATTTATAACACCTATAACCAAAAATAAAATAATATACAAAGAATAAATAACACCTACAACTCAGGAAGAAGAATAAAATAACCCAGGGAAAAATGGCAAATAAAAACAAGAGTAGGCATTATCACAAAAGTATGAAGAATAATACACATATAAAATTATATTGTCTTATGATTATGGAAACTCAAATTTTGATCACATTGAATTATATATTGTACCAATTAATCTGGTCACAAATTAAGAAGCCTTCCAAGGCCAAGGACCAGCTGGTTGAACTCTAAGTTGATACAAGCTCATTGGAAACAGTTTGGTCCTATCTTGAATGGTTGAATATTAGAAAGCCCCTACAATATGGCCATTTTATTTAACGTATCAACCTGGACAATTCTTACATGAGTACCCTGATAGGTGTGTACAAGAATAGTCATAATGGCATTGTTAATAACAGAAAAAAAATACACAATGGAAATAACACTAATACCCAACAAGGAAACAAATGAGCATATTCGCTCAATGAAAAATTATGCTACAGTATAATAGTATAATAGATGACACTTAAAAATATAAGGTAAGTTAAAAAGTCAGCCAGCAAAGAGGACAGAGACATCATGATTCCATTTTGTAAAGTTCAAAGCCAGTCCAAGACAAACAATATTATTTAGTAACTGATACGTGTGTGTGACTGACCGCGATGGTAATGATTAGCAAGTAGGACTGGCCCAGTGCTGACCATTTACAGGGCTTCTGTGTGCTACAAATACATCAACCAATATCATTCTTGTATGAGGTAGATGTTATAGTTAACCCTAAAATAACAGTCTGGAAACAGTCTGAGGCAAACAGGAGTTAAGTAACTTGCCCAACGTAATTGGTCTGGCTCAGAGTGTGAATTCTCAACCCTTACACTATATTACATAGAAATGATAGTTGGAGGTTTGTGTAAGGCAGGGAAATAGAATGGGGAGGAGCACACAGGTTTATGCAAAGGTATTGGTAACATCCAAATTTTCAGTCCAATGGTGAATGATAGGTATGAATTTTAATATTTTCTGCTCTGACTTTTATGTATATATCATGCTGATGATTTAGTAGCTTTCAAAACGTATGTAAATATTTTTGAAAGGAGAAAATTAGATGATAATTAGGCTGTCACCTGAGTGTCTGCTTCCAACAGCAAGGTCAGATTTGCTTTTTCCTACCATTCTACCTAACAGTAGATCTCTCATAAGCATCACTAGTTTGGTATTTTCCTATTTACCAGGCATTGTTCTAATTATGTTATATACCTTAATTCTCATATCATTCACAATAATTTTGTGATTTAGACATTTTTTATTATCCCCATTTTTAAGTTAGAGAAAAAAAGGAAAGAAGACATATAGAAGAGGTACTTGCCAGTACCAAAACCAGATTTCTGATGGTTCTGCTGTACTGCCTCTCTTTATGGAGCACAAGTTGATCTCATCCACTTAAAGCAAAAGAAGATGGTAAGTTAATTCTAAAATAGACCCTCTGAAATTTATATGACTTTTTTTATTAGCTATAATCACCTAAGTCAGTGGTTTCTAAGCATTCTTTTATTTACCCTTTATCCAAAGTAAATTTATACAGAAGCCCAATATATAAAATTAATAAAAGAAAAACTTCTCTGGTTGGAACTGTGATGAAAATCTGCCTATGTGCTTTTTTTTTTTTCAGAGGTTCTAACAAACATATATGGAAAATCTACATCTTCTGGATAACTGAGAAGTGTTGATGATAGGATTATTGTTTCCATTTGTCTCTCCCTATTTATTATAGAAATATACATCCATGCCCTATTTAGTTAGAATTCTCTCTAGAGTAGACAAATGAATTTCCTTTTCTACTGCTGTTGAGCTTGACCATGTGACTTGCTTTTGCCAATGAAATTGTAGCGAATGTGACATGCAGAGACTTACTTAAAGACTATTATGTAATTTGGCTTGGGTTCTTATGTTCCTGCCATTGCAATGGGAAGAGCATGCTCTGAGTAGCTACTTGTCCTACACCCTAACCTGACCTGCAGATAAACCCAGCTGGACTAAATCAAGCTCAGCCAAGAACAGCCAAACTTCAGCTGACCCACAGACATGTACAGAGAGCATTAGGCAGTAAAAGCTCTCTAATACAGTAGCTGCATTTTAATTGACAAAATAGTTTTAAAAGAACAAAATAAAAAAATTGAAAAACAAAAACAAAAACAAAATAGAAGTCCAAAACATACCAAGTTCCTCAGAATTCAAAACACTTGCATGAGAAGCAGTATCACATTGTAAAGGAGATGACCTCGTGTCTGGCATACACGGTTCCAGATTGAAATTACTAAATCTCTGGGCCTCAGTTTTCACACCTAACAATTGGACAAATGGTTTGGCTGGATTAGAAATTATATATGTAAAGAGTTCTGAGCATATTGGCATTTAAATTGGTAGTATTGTCAAAAATAAATAAAAATGGTAATATTACTATACCATCATTATATAATAAACAAGTTAATAAATACACAGGAACTTCTTAAGAACACACACACACATGTTTTGAGAGCAGAGATACCTTATATTTAACTGTTTTATCCTCGCAGACTCACTATCTCTATGGGAGATATACAAAATTAGATGTTAGGTCAGACCCAGAATATGCCACAATGACTCAAGAGCCTTGTTCCCTTCCTTATTTTTCTGGAAGTAATACTGGCAGAGGAAAAGGTCCAATTTACTAGATGATGATCCCACAGTCACTATTTGACAACAAACATTTAACTTTCCATTTCCTTTTTGTTTAAGATTCTGAAGATGCCTGACATTTCTTGTTAAAAATTTACTCATCTATTATGTGCCACTAAATCTGTGTGGTGTCCTACATTTGAACTCATCTTCTACAACACACAGAATCTGTTGACAAATGTCTCTTTTTCTCCACGGCCTTTATGATGCGATGACTCACTCCCTCGTGGGTGGTAGGTAACTGCCCTTGGTCACTAAGTGAATGATTTGGAAAGCCTCTGTGGCTGAACATATTTGAGCTAAATGATGCAGTGGGAAAGATGGGGTCATGGGAAGAGCATAGCGCTGCAGATTGTCAAATGGTGCATGGCAGGCATCAGGAATGTGGTGCAGATGGAGAGGCAGTGAATACGTTACAGGTATTGCAGCAATTAGAACAAGCAGAAATCCACACAGGTCTCCCCTCGGATATTGGAATATGGTGTTAGTGTTCTCAAAAATACATGTGGCATTTCAATACACATAATAGCCTTAACTCTCACCATCGGGACCTAAAAGAGACTGCTTGCTTGGATTCCCTAATCAGTGACCATGTTTTACTGCATGGGTAGCAATTAGAAGAGACATTTCTCCACTTTCTTCTTTTTTTTAATGATAATCTTAACATTCCTATTTTCTTTCTCTGAATTGCTCCCGCTATCCTTGTCACTGCTAGCCCTCTCTGCTCTGAGCTGATTAGAACACCTGATTCCAAGCAATTCTACTCTGCCCTTCATTCATCACATGTGAGCAAATATGTAGATGGGGAGTTTGGGTAGCATCCACATGTTGTCTGTGTTGTATGACTAGAGAGGGAGGCACCTTTCCTATGAGCTGCAGTAAAGATGGTGCAAAGCAATCACTCAAGAAACAATCCAAAGGAGTGGCAGGATAATTCTTTGAAATATTCATTTGTGTTTTGCTCTCCTGTCCATTTTAAGGGAGAAGCCAGGCCCCTATGCATGCACTTGCTTCAAGGGAGCTTCATGTTAGCAGGCTGATAGCAGAGGTTGCCTGGAAAAGACAACCCTTTTTTCCCTACAATGGAGTTTCTGAAAAAAATTACTAGTGAACAATTTAAAGAGCAACAGAAATAAAAATGTTGGTTGACTTGTATCCCCCCAAAAAAGATATATTGAAGTCCTAATCTGCAGTCCCTGTGAATGTGACCTAACTTAGAAATAGGATCTTTGTAGTAATTGAGTTACGATGTGGTCATATAGGATTAGGATGAAACTTAAATGCAGTGACTCACTAGCCACATAGAGAAAAGCCATGTGAAGGCACAGGGACACACAGAGAATACCATTTTCTTTTAAAGGCAAAAATTGCAGTGATACAGCTGTGAGTTGAAGGACACCACTGATTGCTAGCAACCACCAGGAGAAGCTGGGGAGAAGGTGTGAAACAGATTCTCCCTTAGAGCCTCCAGAAAGAACCAGCCTTTACTGATACCTAGAATACGTACTTCTAGCCTCTAGAATGTGAGAGAATAAATGTTTGTTGTTTTAAGCCACGACATTTATGGAAACTAACATAAAAATAAAGTCCCTGAGGGGTAAAAAGAGCCAGAGCCAAGGAACCACATCCCCTCTGCCCTTGTAAATGTGCTGGTTAAATATGATTTCACTCACCATTCTAGACAATCTAACTGCAAGTCCTTCTCGAAGTTTAGATACGCCAAGAACAAAGTGAGCTTGCAAGATGATGACTAGAATGATCTACATTGGGTTTTTACGAATGAATTCCATGGCCCAAGACCAAAATGCAATGATTCCACTGAGGGGAGGTAAGAATCTAACAAGACTGAGAGAACCATGGCTAACATAATCCCTGACTGGTAAGGTTGGCAGAAAGTGCCACAGAAAAGTCATTTACATGTGGTCAGGAATAAAGGGAATTAGAAGAGGTGTTGGGTTTCAGAGTTACTGCACAAATGCCAAAATATTGCAGGTAGATAACTTCTGGCCAGGACACGTCTTATAGAGAATATGTAGCTAGAGGTACATACAATTATTAAATCCCAGTATTCCCACATAGTCTCACTCCTGCGTCCTGCCGTTGTCTTATTATGTGAGGAATCTATGATTTGGATGACAGCAGCTCATTAAGAAGAACCAAACTGGCTAAATAATATTTTGGAAGATATGTCATTCAATTATATAAAAGGGTTTTTCATTTCACCTAAAGTTACCTTCTAGAACCTTCGCAGGTACAAATGATATTAGATTGCACAGTGAGCACTCATTATTGAGTGTTCTATTGACATAGATGACTTATTTTTAGCAAAGTAGCTCCTAGAATACTTTACAGCACCTACACATAGAACGAAATCTACAACTTAAAAAATACAGTGAGGCTGTCAATTTGAACATGTGCTTGTGTAATAAACTCTGTTAAGAACTTATTGCAGGAAGCAGGGCTGTACACTAAGAACTTTCCCTTGATGTTCTTATGTAGACCATTTTAACAAATGAGTTCTGAAGTTCTGAATGAAGACGTCTATATTAATATTTAGGACCTGAAATATCCTTCACATTATTTACCTGTTGTGTTTGGCTAATAGCTTACGGGAAATTTGATGTTTGGAGCATTTTTTCTCATGGGAGGAGGAGACTGCAACTCTTAGAACTATTTGGGATGTGATACTTTATGCCCTGATCTCAATATGCAATATCATAATATATAACATATCCAGTCAGGAGAGGCTAAACACAAATGGTAAATAATATCACAAAGCAAAAATCAACTGAATTTATTGGAAATCATATTGGTTTTTCTCCTCTTAAGACTTCTTTTTTTTTTTAATTTTTATTTATTTATGATAGTCACAGAGAGAGAGAGAGAGAGAGGCAGAAACACAGGCAGAGGGAGAAGCAGGCTCTATGCACCGGGAGCCCGATGTGGGATTTGATCCCGGGTCTCCAGGATCGCGCCCTGGGCCAAAGGCAGGTGCCAAACCGCTGCGCCACCCAGGGATCCCTCCTCTTAAGACTTCTTAAATCTATTTGATCACTTTCAAACTGTGGGTGAGTACATGGGAAATGAAAGCCCAGGAAATGATGCCTCTATGTATTTTTTAGCGTTATTTTCAGTAGTCCACACCCTGCAACAAACTTCAACTTTTTTTTTTTAAGATTTAATTAATTAACTAATTTAACAAAGAGAGACCAAGTACAAGCAATGGGAGCAACAGAGAG
Organism: Canis lupus dingo; assembly: GCF_003254725.2. Lineage (NCBI taxonomy): Eukaryota > Metazoa > Chordata > Mammalia > Carnivora > Canidae > Canis > Canis lupus. Next base: position 31,104,767 of record NC_064257.1, on the reverse strand, counting down.
AGAGGGAGAAGCAGGCTCCCCATTGAGCAGACAGCCTGATGTGGGGCTCGATCCCAGGACCCTGGGACCATGACTTGAGCTGAAGGCAGATGCCTTACCAACTGAGCCACCCGGGCACCCCAACAAACCTCATCTTCATAAACAATGACACATAGCAAATATTAGGTCCTCTGGGCTTAGGCAAAAATACATTTCAAAAATACATGTGGATTTAGTCTCTTCCCTTTGTCTGCCTTGGAACATTCTACGAAGACTACATTCTAAAGATGTCTGTCCCATTCTTCTCTGAAATGAAAATCGAACTCATAAAAGAGAGTTCAACATAATTTGCCCTTCTTCCATTTTCACAAAACACATGTTGGGTTTGATCGTAGACACTTCTTATAGCTCCTTTTGACATTTCTAGATGCCCTGGTTCCTAGACATTCAAAAAGAGGTCAGATTCTCCTGGTTCTAATCCTCAGTGTTTGGCATTTTAAGACCTCGGTTCATTTCCATTTCTCTCCATTAGATTTCTAATTGCAGTGAAGTTAAGATCTTTGAAGGTAAGAAAAGTTTTCCCATTTAATTTTCACTCTTGGGTTGTTAGAATAAAATCTAAACTGCTGTCACAAAAACTTCTCAAAAGGCAGTAGTAGTTCAGATACATAGGTATTTATTTCCCCATGTTGTATTAGTTCAAGGGAGTCAGGCAGACTCGGTTCCATAAAGTAATTTAGGGACCCAGGCTGGGGCAGGAGTTCTTGTATCTCCCTGAAGTGGCCTGCAAGGTTGCCCTGTTTATGGTCCTTTCCACCATGAAAATTAATCTGAATCCAGTCTTATCTGTCTAGTGTAAAGAGGGAAGGGGAGAGAGAAAGTCCAAGATCAGTAATTTTTTCTAAAGACTGAAGTGGAATTTGTATCCATTGCTAACATCCACTTTTCACCAATGAAAAATTCATTCATGTACTTATACAACAGCTGCTTAGGAAGCAGTTAAACAGCCCTACAGGACAGCCATGTGGCCAAAGAGAGAAGAGATTGCTCAGTAACAACAGAGAGTTGCACACCTAGAGGATATGAATCATCTGCTTTATTCTTAAACTTTTCTTTTTTCACAATTGCAGAGGCCATTTGTTAGCTTTTCTCATTGAGGGAGAGTGAGAGACAGTACCTCCATCACATCTTGACTGAATAATAAAAGAAACCACAGCTCATTAGAAGTCAACCATAAATCTTGATACTGTTTTTATTCCTTCCCCATTCTGCATATCCTACACCAAACAGAAATCTGTCTAGTAGGACACAATGTATCAAGTGCTATAAAATTATTTGGCTGGAAAAAGTGACAGAAATTTCTTGTTCAAAGGCCATATTCTCTTCCTGTAGGACTCAATAGGCTTGCTCTTAATACCTGCTGAGCTCAGAGAGTTCTCCTGACCCAAATCAAAGAACTAAAGGAGGTTTAGTGCTTGTCTAGGGGACGTATGATATAATTTAGAAGTGGAAAACTTCAGACATACCAAAATAAATATGGGACACAAACAAAACCATTGCACTAAATTTAATAGGAGATATGAATTTTGAGTATTTCATAGGAATAAGAGCTGCTGTCCTGGAGAGAAGGGAGAAAGTAACTTTGGACAGGTGGCTAAATATTTTTGGAGGGAGGGAATGAATATCAGTATGAGTTCAGTCCTATTTGCCCTAGCTATTTCTATCAAGAGTGGTACAAAAACTCGATAGAGAGTCTTATTTACTTTACCTTCAAGTTTTAATTTATAGCAATACCCATTTTCTCATAGTTGTCCCCTGTCAGCCATGCCCTTGGACCTTTAAGTATGGCTTGTACATACGGCAGTGAGCACCTGAAATCCAACAGTTACATACATTTAATGCATTTGATAAGGATCGACCTTAAGGTTAATTTTCAAGTTAACTACTTCAGGCTTGAATCTCTATTCATTGGTGATGCTCTACAGCATCTTATTATCTTCCTCGGGCCCTTCTTCTTGGTTTGGCCATTGTAGACTTTTATCTCTAGCATACTAGTGCATGTCTTTAGAAGGCCCAGGCCTGAAGACATTTCATTTGCCAGACTATTCCCCGTCAAAACACCTTTCTTCTGCTCTTCCATACAGGAAAATTGGATCCTGACATTTTAGGTTCTACAAAGGCAAAACTGGGAGATAGAAATTGAGGAGGGATCCTGGAGATCTAGTAGCAATTCACGTCCAATAAACAATTGTAGTGTACTTTCTGCAAGCATAGTGCATTGTCAGGCAATATGAAGAAGAGGCATTCTCAGATGCTTAAGGAGCATATAGTCTAACTGGAGAAACAACAGAATTATTTAACACACGTACAAAGTAAAATAAATGTTCACCTGGTACTCACAAGAACAATGGAAATAAATTCACTGTAATTTAAAACAATGACTTGTTCCCACAATCGTGAATAAGTAAGTCAGAATTATATTATGGGACCAGAATTATTCATATAATATTGTGAATGTCTTACTTTGGAGGTATAAATGTTTATAGGTTACAACAGAATTAAATTTTGTGTGAGATACAATTTTCCATGGACATCTATGATCTTCAGACAAACTAATATTTGCCTTATCTCTTTGTGGGCACTAAGTATTATAAATAAATAGAACCTGAAATAAAATGTTACCTGTGCATAGCAATTCATTGAAGATGTTTTGTTTCTGTTCAGTCTTTCTCTAACTTGTTAGTTTAAATAATGAGGGCAACATATTAAGCATGTGCTTAATTTCCATGAAGTTGAGCCTTCTAAGTCCTGATTTCACCTAAAATATCTATGTCCCAATCCCAGGAATTTATGAATATGTTAGATTACATGGTAAATTGTGACTTCAAAATAAGGAGACTATCCTGTACTAGCTGAGTGAGCCCAATGTAATTACAAAGGTCCATACCTAGAGGAGAGGGAAGCAAATGAGTCAGAATCAGAGAGAGAGCATTCTGAGAAAGGTAATGCCATTGCAGGCGGTAGAGAAGGAAGAGAGCTGTGAGCCCAGGGTCTAAGAGTAGCCTCCTACAGACTCTAGAGAAAAACACATCCCTGCTACTTATCCCAGCTTTTCACTTTCTACTTAGTAGATACTTGCAATAGGGATGCCTGGGTGGCTCAATGGTTAATGTCTGCCTTTGGCTTAGGGCGTGACCCCAGGGTTCTGGGATTGAGTCTGCATCAGACTCCCGGCGGGGAGCCTGCTTCTCCCTCTGCCTGTGTCTCTGCCTCTCTCTGTGTGTCTCTCACAAAATAAATAAATAAAATATTTTAAGAAAAAATAGACGCTTGCAATATTTAAATTCTATAATACACAAAAATAAATCCCTGCTGACACCTAGATTTTAGCCCAGTGAAACCCATTTTGGACTTCTGACCCCCAAATTGTAAGATAATAATTTAAGAGAGAGAGATTACATGAAAGGGGAAGGAGCTGGTGAAGAAAAGGGAGAGGGAGAGAATCTTAAGGAAGGTCCACATCCAGTACAGAGCCCCACATGGGGCTTGATCTCACCACCCTGAGATCATGACCTGAGCAGAAATTAAAAGCCAAATGTGGGATCCCTGGGTGGCGCAGCGGTTTGGCGCCTGCCTTTGGCCCAGGGCGCGATCCTGGAGACCCGGGATCGAATCCCACGTCGGGCTCCCGGTGTATGGAGCCTGCTTCTCCCTCTGCCTGTGTCTCTGCCTCTCTCGCTCTCTCTGTGTGTGACTATCATAAATAAATAAAAAAATTAAAAAAAAAAAATAAAAAAAAAATAAAAGCCAAATGCTTCATGGACTGAGCCACCCAGATGCCCCAAATCTGTGATTTTCTTAAGCTTGAAGTTTGTGGAATTTATTACTACAGCAATATGAGACTAATGGGTAATAGAGTATTAAAGGAATATCCTTTGAAGTTGAATTACCTAGATTTAAATATTGGATCAGCCCTTGTCTCGCTGTGTGACTGGGGAGTTACTCAACTCTCCATGCTTCAGTTTTCTCATGTATAAAATAGAATAATAGTCCTAAAGTCATCAAACTTGTATAAGAATGAAACAAAGCACTTAAACAGGGCCTGGCACAATGTTTGCTAACATATTTTTAACAATGTTTGCTATTTTTAAGTACTGTTTTGTAATTATTATGAAGTCATTTGGTAGGACCAGTTATTTTACTCTCCCCACCTCCTCTCCAGCTTCATCCACAAAGAATTTGAGATTCAGAAAAGACATATGAGGTCATTAACAGAAGACAAAAAAATAAGTAAAATCCAAACTATAATGTAAGCCTCAGGAACAAAGAACAGAAGTCTTATACTGAATAACCCCACCCAGTTGTTATGGTTGGGCTTGTATCTCTTAGAGAGACATGGATGCATGTAACAATGCACAAAAAATGATGTGAGTCATTTAGAACAATGTATTACAAGGACTATGAGAACTATCAGCCACAAAGATCAGGAACAAATCTCCAGGAAGTAAAAGTAATGAGAGTGGGTCATAGGAAATTATCAGGATTTAATGGAAAATGGAAGAGAAAGATATTTATAACAAAGAAATAGGCATAAGCAAGAGACCCTTACTATAGAATCCGTCAACTCAGTACCTCCTTGACATAGCGCTCAGCAAGCCTTCCCTTTTGCAAACAAAACTGCCCACATCACACTCCATCCTACCTCTCAGATATCTTCCCAAATGTATGCTTAGTCATTCAGACTGACTCTCATTTAAATTCCCGTTCACTCTCCCCAGCTGTATATAAATATTTCCTCAGCTACAAGGCTTCCTGTTGAGTCCTGCTCCTCCTTAGGCTTGCTAGCCTTGAAAGATTGAATACTTGTCCATCTAGAGAAATCAATCAACTTTGCTCTATCCCTCAGCTCAGAAAAGTAGACTGCCTCAAACCTTGTAGTAAGTCCCTTCAGCCATAATTTTCCAACCCTTCAACTATAATTCTTAGAAAAGAAGTGGCAACATCTTTCCAGACTTAGTAGTTGTGATAAAATATACCCCTCTCCAGATTGCTGAGATCTCCTTTTAAAACATGAAAGAATGGCTTCTGAATGCAGAAACCTCGACCCTTTAAACTTTACAAAATTAACTATAATAAACTACACCCGACACCTCAACATGGAATATAAATTATCTACCTTCTAAAACATTAGGCCTCCTTCTGGATAGTTGAATTAAGTATAGCCTAGTTTTCAAGTAATTTCAGAGTGATCAGTCTGAGGTCTGTAACACATATAATAAGAAGATCTGAAACATTTAAACTTAGACTCTAAATGAGTTGGCAGTGGTAGGTCTTAATATTTGTTTTACTCTTGCCAAGGAGAAAGGAACACACACACTCAAAGGAGAGAGTAATTTCAGAAGGTCCTGCCTGAAGCTTCACAATCAATTTATTTATTCAACAAATATTGAGCACTTACTTCAATAGAATCGGAATTATAAAAACTAGAAAAATGGAAAAACCATTCGTCCTTACACACACACACATCATGAGCTCTCAACCACCTAGGGAGATAAAACTACAAACAGTGAGAGCAGACAGGTACAAGATCAGAGCTAGGACAAGTAGGGACAAGTATGAACATTGAAGAAAAGTATCTTTGAGGGGCTAGGGAACCAAAAAAATTTTTTTTCAGAAGATGTAATGATTCACTATTTTTGTGAAAGGAGGATTTTTTGGCCCTTCATTTTTCCCCTCTGCCCATAAGGACGAGGAAATATTTTGCCCAAACTTCTATCTTTATTTAGCTGTATCTTGTCAACTTTATAAGAAAGGAGATGTTAACTTTACTAGTCAAATCCCAGAATATTCATTGGAACCTGCTTTCTAGAGGGGCAATTCCTGAGTTGTAAAAGGCATTATAAGGCCATGCTCATAGCCTACTCTTCCATTTGCTTCCTTTCACTTCCTGCTCCTATGAAGTGAGCATGGAGACATAGCCACTCTCATCCAAATAGCTACTCTCATGTTTCAGATATTCTGGATTCCAGAAATGGAGTAAGAAACCCATTTTATGCTATACCTGAATCATATGCTATGTCACAGCTCACCAGAGATGATGGACAATGGGAACAATAGACTAGGTACTTTCTCAGCAATCAAAATAATATTTCCTCATATGCCTATAATTCCTGTTCCCTAACAGGAATTTCTAACAGGGAACTTCAAGGAGGAGGATGAGTGGGTGTTTGGATTCAGAGACCAAAACCACCCAAAATCCCATTGTCAAAAACAGCTTGAGCTGAGTCTTAAATGATAAGTGGGATTTTCTAAGCAAGGGGTAGGAGGTGGGGGTGGGAGGTAGCTGGAACAGGCAGCAAAAGGAGAGCATTTGAGAGCAGAGCAAACAGCATCAGCAAAACTGTGCTACAACCATAGCTTAGATAGAGTACATGGAGGAGAATAAAAGATTGTAAAGGTGGATAGGTCTGGGCGCAGGTCAAGAAAAATTTATTGTCATGCTAATCTGTTTGAATTTTATTCTGCAGGCTATAGGAAGCAATTGAAGGACTTTAAGCCAAAGAAGAGCATACTAAAGTGATCTCTTAGAAAAGTATCTTTGAAGGTAGAATGGATAATCAAGAGGAGAAAAATGAGATCAGCTAGGAAATAATGGTGATAATCTAGGTAAAAAGATGGCAGTCGTGCTATGGATGGAATGTTTGTGTTGCCCCAAAAACCATGTGTTGGAGCCCTAACACCTAATGTGATGATATTTGGAGGTCAAGTCTTTAAGAGGTAATTGAATCATGAGGACAGAGTCTTCATGAATAGAACTAATGCCCTTATAAGAACAGACATAAGAGAGATGTTCTCTCCTCTGTGTGAGGATACAGCAAGAAGGTAACCATTTGCAAGCCAGGAAGATGGTTCTCACCAGGAACTAAATCAGCCAGCATCTTGATCTTGGACTTGTCAGCCTCGAGAACTGTGAGATAAATTTCTATTGCTTAAGCCACCCAGTCTATGGTACTTGTTATAGCAGCCTGAGAAGACTAAGACAAGTGGCAAAGGGAAGAATGGAACTATCGGAGTATCTGGTGTGTGATAGAAACTACTCACTTATGTTCTTTGTACTCATTCACTTTGTATTCCTCCCAATAACTATGAGGATAGATTTATAATCTCATTTTGCCATAAAATGAGACAGCCAGGATTACCCAGGTCTGTCTCATTTCAACTCTTCTCTTTTTACACTGACCTGTCTTTCACAAAAGAAGGAATGAGGAAATAATATAAATAAAAGAGAAACTAGGAAGTCAAATAATGGAATAACTAATTAGATGCAGTGGAGAGAGGAGGATAAAGGAGAAGCCATTTTATATGCAATTGAGACAATAAAACGAATGCAAATTCTCATGGAAACAAAAACCACACCAGCTATTTGTTTGTTTGTTGAAAGAAAGATTAATATAAAGATTCTTAAATTAGTGTTAAAGGACTAAAAATGTTGGAATGGTAATGGTAATGTCAAGGTAGCAACAGCACAGAATCAGCTACTAGCCCTAGGGCTGGAGAACAGAAGTGGAGATTATTAAAACTTAGAAACTTCAAGAAGGGGTCTTGAGGAATTGTTTCTCAGACCCCTGAGGAGGGGTGTGTTGAGTCTCCCCAACATTACCCTCACCCTCAATTCACTGAAAGAACTCACAGACTCAGAAAAGCTGTTATACTCAGGATTATGATTTATTAGAGCAAAATGATACAGATTAAAATCAGCAAAGGAAAAAGATGCATAGGGAGAAGTCCCCAAGAAACTGGGCACTTTTCCAGGTGTCGTCTCTGCATGGAGTCAGACAGACATACTCAATCCTCCCAGCAATGATATATGACAACATTAAAAGCTTCTGTGAAGTGTTGACAACTGGAGAAATTCACCGCAGCCATGGTGTTTGGAGGCTATGGGTTATTGGGTTTCTATTGAGGGGAGGGGCAGGACTTTTGTAGGTTGAATAACACTCCCTAAAGAGTTATGTCCAAGTCCTAATTCTTGGTACTTGTGAATGTGACCTTATTTGGAAATAGCATCTTTGTAGATGTTACTAAGTTGAGGCTCCCAAGATAATGCCATATTGGAATGTCATATTTAGGATAGGTCCTAAATTCTAGGACTGGTGTCATTCTAACAGGAGGAGGAACAGAGGCAAAGGAAAGGAGGCCAAAGGGAGGCAGAGATTGGAGTTACATTGCCATAAACCAAGGGATTCCAGGAACCGCCAGGAGTTGGAAGACATGAGGAAGAATTCTTCCCTAGAGCCTTTGGAGGGAACATAGCCCTGTCAACACCTTGATTTCAGACTTCTGGCCTCCAGAACTGTGAGAGAATCAATTTCTGTTGTTTTAAACCACCCAGTTTGTGGTAATTGTTTTCAACAGCCTCAGGAAACTAATATAGATTTTGGCACCAAGAAGTAGGGTGCTGCTGTGCCAAATACTTAAGAATGTGGAAGTGGCTTTGAATATGGTAATGGATAAAGTTTAGAAGAATTCTGAGGTACATAATTTAAAAAGCCAACACTGCTTTGAAGAGAAAGTTAGTGGAAATATGTAGGTGATTCTGTTGACAGTTCAAAAAGAAGTAAGGAGTATATAAAGCTTTTATCATATCAAAAGAAAACATATATGGTCATGAATATAATATTGCTAGAAATATGAACATCATAGTTGTTTCTGGTGAGATCTCAGAAGGAAAGGAGGAACATGATGCTGGAAAATGGAAGGAAGGTGATTCTTGTTTACCAAGTGGCAAAAATATAGTTGAATTGTGTTTTGTCATTGTGTGGGAAGTGGAAATGATAAGGGACTTGGGTATTTAGCTGAGCAAACGTCCAACAAAGTGTTGAAGACACAGCCTGAATTGTCCTTGCTACTTAGAGTCCAATGCAAGAGGAGAAAAATAAATTGAGGAAGGAACTTCTAAGCAAAAAAGAACCAGCACTTGATTTGGAAAATTCTCAGCCTGTCCAGATTTCTGAACATGCTAAAGTGTGCTTGGAGACGAGACCAAGGGTATGGCTAGACATACTTCCGCTGAAAAGGCTAGGTATGCGATTATGGAGCCAATCAACCAACTGAACAGAAGCCAGGAATGGAGATGGAGTTATGTAGGGAAGATCTGTCTGATGGCGTGGATCCCCTGCTACAGGATTTTGAGAATACCATGCCACCCCAAACACTTTCAACTTAGAATGAAGGGAACAGAAATGGGATGAAATGAAGGAAGGTTATCAAATTTCCAGAATTTTACAGGGGAAACAGGCTGATAAACTTTCTTAGTTGCAAATCTGTGCTGTCCTTCAAGAAAGGAATGGAATGAGTCAAAGGACAAGGCCACCATTGGCGAGGGGTGCTGTCACAGGCCCGAAGAGCAGTTACCTTTTCGTACAAAGGGGACATGGCTTGGGTACTGCTAGTTTCAAACTCAAAGCAGAGTTCCAGTTGATGTTCGGATCCCATGGGGGCATATGTAGGCTGTTGTGTTAGTTTTCATTGCTGTGTAACAAGTTTAGCAGCTTAAATCAGCACCCATTTATTAGCTTACCTTTCTGTGGGTCAAAAGGATCTGCTCAGAAAGCTGCAAGTGAGATATTGGCCAGAACTGCTGTCCCATCCGAAGTTTATTCAAATTCATTGGTTGCTGGCAAAATTCAGTTTCTTGCAGTCAGAGACAGGTCCTTGCCCCCTTGCTTGCTGTCATGTCAACGGGAAGCCATTCCTAGCTCCAACGGGTTGCCCTTATTCTTTGTCATGTGGTCCCTTTCATCTTCAAAACCATAACAAAGAATCATTATTTTGGGTTTTTTTTTAAGATTGTATTTATTTATTCATGAGAGAGGCAGAGACATGGGCAGAAGGAAGAGCAGGCTCCCTGTGGGGAGCCCGATGAGGGACTCGATCCCAGGACCCCAGGATCATGACCTGAGCCAAAGGCAGACTCTCAACCACTGAGCCACTGAGGTGCCTCACAAAGAATCACTGCTGCATTGAATCTTTCCTGAGTTTCTAATCTCTCTTGTCCAGGAAATACTAGATCCTTCTCTTTTAGAAGCTTCCCTGACTAAGCCAGGCCCACCAAGGATAATTTCCTATCTCAAGGGCAGCTGATTGGGGATCTTAATTACATTTCTAAGAGCCTTTCACAGTAGCACCTACATCAATATTTGCTTGAATAACTGGGAGAAAATGTATGTACTTCAAGGGCTGGGAATTTAAGGATCAATTTATAATTCTGCCTACCACACTGAAAGTGTTAGAATAACTGCAGATGCTATTATTTGAAGGAACCACCACTGCTAAGTGAGGAAGGTAGATTGCTGGGAGACCCTGAGAAGAACAAGAAAACAGGAAGCAAACAGGCAGAGGAATCAAACAGAAAGCAGCAGCCTTCCAGCCAGGCTTCCAGCCAGCCTGCCTCCAACCTTCCAACCTCCCCCAAGTGCCCCCTACTGGCAAAGGTGACTGTGAATCCCCTGGCAAAGGGGCAAATTAATGTGTCTTGCAGTGTGCTGACCCCAGCAGGATAGAGTAGGGTAGGTTTGAGAGGTTTAATAGTTTAATGACTCCCAGATGGTACTGCAGGGAGCATCAGCATTATTGGTCAGATCAGAGAGGCAACGCCAGAGAGGGGGGCAGGCTGTGCATGGACTGCGTGTGAAAAGAGAGTTTGCAGCAGTGTCGAAGGAATATCTAGAGAGCTAGAGCAAGAACCAAGATGATTGGGGGAATCACTGTTCTGCAGACATAATTGAGGTCTAGATATGTTATTTTAACTATTTTTCGATTTCTATAATGATCTAAAGTAACCCTAATTATTATATTCAAAATGGAAATAATTTGGAATGCTTTTCCTAGGTTTCCTACACAACCTCAAGGTAGAAGGATAATGTGTTAGTTGCTGTTTCTGTGTCAAGCACTTAAATGAGACTGATGCCCTCTGAATGATCGGCACGAAACTAAAGGGGGATATAAAAAGTTGTGACAAAGATTAAAAGCCACTAGGAGCAGAAAGAAACGTTCTTTCCCAAAATCATTAGAATGTAATGGAGCACGCTTATTTGGAGGATGACAAATTGCCTTTAATTTTTGTTATTTGATGTAACCGTTTAGGCCATTGTTTTTGAAGTACAGACAAATTATAATTTACAGAGGTTAATATACTTCTAGAAAACAATCAAAGCAGACAGAGAATATGTGAGAAGGAAATTGGGAGATCTGGGATTAGATCTAGGGAAGAGCACCACCTTTTAACATTTCTACTTAAGTTTTTAATTATATGCTTAAACAACCTATAATAGCACAGAAGTAAGAAAAAGCTTTGCAGAGCTTACTTGTAATTCTAGGAATTAAATTTTAAAATGTGCATATCTTGGTGGTGTCACATCTACCGGGAACTTAATGAATTCCTATTCTCAGGAACTTTTGGACACATGCAAGTAGAAACTCGAATGTATATCCACTTAATCCTCTTCTAAATTGAAGAAGGGATGATTTTATAAGGTAGCAATGTGATCTGTAATTATTTAATCTGCCCTGCCAGGGTCAAGTGCTCCAGGGGTTAAAACTTACCTTTAGATAACTGATTGGGAAGAAAACTGTTAGAAGCAAAGTCAACAGTGAAATCAGCAACAGACTAATCAATAATGTGATTAACATCCTAAATTTCTAGTAGATTGTTAGAAATAAAGAAACTTAAAATCATCATCCTGCCTCTTTGATCTGCCTGCCTCCCCTGCCCTCCATTAGCTTGCTTCCCTTTCCAACAAGGAATTGATTCCAGCCACGGTGCTTTGTCTATTCTTTCCAAACACACCTCAGGGCCTTTGCATCTGCTATTAAAATGCCTGGAACTCCCTAAATTCAGAACTCCATGGAAATGTCACTTGCACAGTACTTGCTTCATAATCCTAGATAAAATCGTCGTTCCAGCCCCATGACTATGCCCACCATCATTCTTAACCATTTCACCTGCTTTATTTTTCTTCCTAGGGGTCTTCACTACCCAACCCACAGCATAGGTGTGTTTATTCATCTGTCTTTCTCGTCACTCTAAAAAGTAAAGGTCTGAGAGGGTGGAAACTTTTCACGTTTAGCTCATTGTTATATCTCTTAGAACCTACAACAACGCCTGATCCTGAGGAGCCTCTCAAAAAATATTTGTTGAAATTTGTCCACCTAATCTCATCGTTACTATTTTGGTCTGTTTCAACCTTTGTATTTCTCCAGGACCAAATTTAATGTCTTGGTGATTATCACAAGATTGTTCATACTCATTATGGTTTTGTCGTGGTCGAAGCAGTGGGCAAAGCACTTTGTAAATCTCACTCCCAATGAGGCCTCTGTCTCCATTGTACATGGAAGGAAACACTTCCAGGGAGAGATGGGTTCATTTGGCCCGCATAGTTCCAGCTTGCAGAAGACCAAGCCAGGATCTCATTCTAGTTGTGTCTGATTCTCACCACCTACCTTGGACACTCTTGTAGCTGCACTGGATTCTATAATAAACATACACAAACTCTACCATTTCCAGGTTTCTTTAAGGCTGTATGCTGGCTGACAGGTCTAAGTCTACAGGGCACCTTTGTGTAATTTGAAAGGAGTACCCTGTACACAGACCAATCAGAAAAAGATGCCTTCCGTGGGCAGTCCAGCCCTAGGAGCAGAAATATCTCTGTGCGAAGGAAAAAGTTTCATGGATGAACTTAGAGGTTATTATGCTAAGTGAAATGAGGCAAATAAAGAAAGACAAATACCATGTGATTTCACTTATATGTGGAATCTTAAAAAACAAAACAAATGAACAAACCAAAAACCTAAAGTTCATGGATACAGAAAACAAACTGGCGGTTGCCAGGGGAGTAGAGGGATGTGCGAACTAGGTGAAGGGGATTAAGAGGTACAGGATTCCAGTTATAAAATAAATTCACAAGGATGAAAAGTACAGAGTAGGGAATACAGTCAATAATATCATAATAATATTTTATAGTGACAGACGATTACTACCTTACTCCAGCAAAAGTTGTGTAATGTATAGAATTGTCAAATCACTATATCATCCACCTGAAACTAATATAATATTGTATGTCAACTAAACTTCAATCAAGAAAAAAAAAAAAAAAGATTCCTCTTTTCTCTGGACTGACTTAGTCCCTTTCCAAGAAACATGGCCTGGTTAATAATCATGGCATCACTAGTGGCACATGAGTTGGGTTTCAGCACCCCCCTGCCTCTAGGGCTGATGCCTGTTTGTTCATGGCACAGATGCACAGCATCTTCTACCCTTCCCCCCCCCTTGCTTACTCTGTTGTCCTACATTTACCTTTCTGGTTTTGGGGGATTTTTTTTTCTTGACAATTCTAAGAACGCTCCCACCTCAGGGCCTGTTCATTTGCTGCTCCCCCTGCTTGGGAAATTTCTTTCCCCAGATATTCTTGTGACTCACTGGGCTCTATACAAATGCCACTACTCAAAAAAATACTCTGTCCTATGTAAGAGTCATAAAACATGATTATTTTTTGCCTCATGTTCCTACATTTTCCATCATATCAATCACTACTATTGACTTGATATTATATGTTAGGTATATATTTACTTTATTCTTTTGTGAGAGCATCCCTATATTGATTTACATGTGAGGACCCAGTTCCACAATTTTCTTTCTGAACTGAAGTTACCTTATCTATATAATTGTCTGTGAAGTGAGTTGGGCTTCAATTACTGCCAGTGCATCATCTATGTTGTAAGTTGACTCATTAACCTAGGACAGCTGAAACATTTTTTTAAAGATTTTATTTATGTATTTATGAGAGACACAGAGAGACAGAGACATAGGCAGAGGACTATGTCCTTTACTCATTAACCTAGGACAGCTGAAACATTTTTTTAAAGATTTTATTTATGTATTTATGAGAGACACAGAGAGACAGAGACATAGGCAGAGGGAGAAGCAGGCTTCCTAGTGGGAAGCCAAATGTGGGACTCGATCCCAGGGCCCCAGGATCACGCCCTGAGCTGAAGGCAGATGCTCAACCTCTGAGCGTCCCAGGCATAGGGAAGCTGAAATAAAGCAAATAATGGCCTTGTGATCATAAATATGTTTGAATATAAGATAAATATGTATATATTATAGAATAAGCTCATATTAATTTTTAATATCAATATGGAAACAAAATTTTAAGATGCTAAGCAACAATTTTTGAGAACTCTACCCTTTCAATCTCTTAATAAAAATATAGACCACACTTTGAAAAATATTTTTCACTTTTTTTAGTGAATGAAAAGACAAATGACCAGAACATAGTAAGTGAACAATAAATGTGAGTCCTTGACTTTGTTCTCTATAGACCCATATGCCCACCCACCCACCCGTACATGTCATAATATATACTTTCATTTCATTTATCACAGACTATTTTTCAAGAAAGTTTGGCTCTTTTGCCTCAATGATTACAAGCTATGATTAAAATAAATGAATAAAAACAGAAATGTAAGTTCATATTTTTATTTCTTAGCATTTATACTAAAGTTACCAATTCTATAATTTTCAGTGAGTCAATTGCTAACATCTTTAATTTATTGCTTCTAGGTTTTTCTAATGGGAACACAAAAATAGGTCATTTGGAATCTCATGAAATCCATTTTTTATTTCTTATAGTAGAAGACATTTAAATTTATTTCAAAATAATTTAAACAAAAACTAGAAAAATATCTGACAATTTTATGCATAAGTGTACTTAGATAAAAACTTAAATTTTTCACAATTTTATAACTATGACAAATGTGATCAGAATCTTTTTTTTTCTTTTTAGATATAATGTAGGCCTTTCTAGGGTTTCACATAATGGAAAAAATATGCAGAATTTAAAACATTTGAGAAAATTTCTAGAAAAAGAGCAAGTATTCTTCAAGAGCTTAAAAATGTTTTGCAGCTGGTGATGGACATTTATATGATATTATTTCTCATATGTTTTCTGCAATCAAAATCTCTTTGATTAGCTGATTCTGAAATAAATGCCAATTAGTCAATACTTCCGTGATCTTTTAATTATTTAGAACTATGACCTTGTGGTGCATCTAGTATAGACTTTGTAATTTTCTGTAGTTTTTCTGTAATTCTAATGCATTGCAAATTACAAACATGAATTATAAAGAGGTAACTGGGGGGAAAGGAAAGAGACAAATGGAAATATGCAAGGTTCACAGTAGAATATGATTACCAAATCTTCATTTACTTCTTAAAATTTATTCTTCTACCTTCAGGTATTACACTAAGCCTCTATGAGAGTTTTCCCTTTGCACATGAAGTGTGCAGCAAAATCTCCATATTACTGGGCTCTTCACTGTCATGAATAGTAAAGCCAACCTTAGAAATTCTTAGTAGACCAGAGTTGAAATCAATTATAGCAAATGTTGTACATGAGCTGAGACAAATACCTACATACTAAAATAGAGTGTCTTGGACTCTGTACTGCAGAAACATGCAGAACTGTTTTAGTAGCTTAGTTCCACAAGGGACACAGCCTCTCTATCTTGTGGCTCCACCATCATCAGGGACATTATCTTTACTTGCAAAATGGAACCTGACCACCTTCAAATTTCCATTCTACCCTACGGGAAGGGAGAAAAGAACATCTGGGAATTGCATTACCAGTCATTGGTATTTAGTGATGAAACACAGATAGATTGAACATGGGGGTACTCAAGGAGAACATAGGTAATTTAGGGATTCTAAAACTTTAAGGATAAAGCTAATCAGGAAGAAAAATAGTTTTAATAAAATGTAGTAAAAATTGCAATAAATTTAAGCTCATGACGCCATGTGGTCTCAAAGGAAGTTTCCCATTCATAAAAATTGTGTTTGTGTGTGTGGAGGGCGGGTGTGGGGGTCTGTGTAAATTCCACCAGTCTATCAGTACCATACTTCTAAAATACTTATTTGAATTTTTTAATCTTATATTTATAGTGAGAAGTTACTAATATTAGTGGTAATATAATTGAATAAAAGATTAAAAGGATCAAGATCACTAAACATTAGCATGAATCAGAAGCTTTTTGTGCCAAATTAGTTCACTAATGTGCTAACAATAAAAAAATAACAAATTTAAAAATATATGTTAAGGGACATCTGGGTGGCCTAGTCAGTTAAGCATCTGACTCTTCATTTCAGCTCAGATCATAATCCAAGGGTTGTGAGATCAAGCCCCACATAAGGCTCTGTGCTGGGTGTGGAGCCTCCTTAAGATTCTCTCTGTGTGTGTCTCTCTCTTTCTCTCTCTCTCTCTCTCTCTCCCTCTGTCCCTCCTTGACCCTCAAAAAATAAATATAACATATAATACATATATTATATATACACCATCAAAAATAGTGGCTAAAACATGAGTTCTCATGGTGAAAGACAACAGATGTCCCAAAATGGAAGGGTCATAATGGAGAAAATGTAGAAAAAGTAAATTTATAGAAATCATCATTAAAATATTCCTATTATACAAATAAAGAGAAAGAAGTTCAGTTTTATAGAAATCTAATAGAAATACTATACAGCATATGACTGAAGTTCTATATCAAGAAGTAATTTTCACATCTCCTGGCCAGATTTCCAGAAGTCAATAAACTGCTCTTGAATCAACATCA
Organism: Canis lupus dingo; assembly: GCF_003254725.2. NCBI lineage: Eukaryota > Metazoa > Chordata > Mammalia > Carnivora > Canidae > Canis > Canis lupus. Next base: position 31,088,123 of record NC_064257.1, on the reverse strand, counting down.
AAATCACCTGCTCTATCTCCTGCAAAAGTTCCTTCTGACTTCCATACAAAATTATCATCAGTAAATCTTTCTGCCATATGTAAAAAATCAGTTTTTTCTGTCTACTGAGAGAGCTAAGAGAAATAAACTTAGCTTTAAGAAAATTTTCATGAAAGCTGAAGGAACTATACCTTGTGTCCTAAACCACAAGGTAACAAGTTATTTTTGACAATAATTTTCATTGCATATATTCAATTCTTAGTTCAACTTATTGTATTAAAATTATATAATAGTACTTAACCAACCATATATATATGTGTGTGTGTGTGTGTGTGTGTACATATATATATATATATATTTAGCTTTTGGGAAATAGAAGTGTCCTTACTGCTCAATTCTTGTATATTTTACTTCTATGGATACTTTTTTTTTAAGATTTTATTTATTTTTTCAGGAGAGATACAGAGAGAGAGGCAGAGACACAGGCAGAGAGAGAAGCAGGCTCCTCACAGGGAGCCTGATGTGGGACTCGATCTTTGAACTGGGATCACACCCTGAGCCGAAGGCATACACTCAACCACTGAGCTATCCAGGCATCCCCTTATGGATACTTTTTACATTAAAGAAGTAAATATTTTGTATGAACATAACCATGTGGATGTTTTCAATGAATAGTTATTGAGCTCTAGATGGACCAGCATTAGATACTAGCTAGCAGATCCTAGGGGTAGAGGGATGAATCCTATAGACATAGTTCCAGCTTTCATGGAATTAAGAGCAGTGGTGTGAGATAATCAAGAAACAATAAAACTTAGAATAAACCGAACTGACATCTCCATGGCTGAGGAGTCCAGCTCCAGGCCCAAACCCTATGTGTGATCTTTCAGGTCTAACCATAGATAATTACCCAGCAGGCTCCATTGGGGGTAAGCTGCCCTCTGGACATCAGACTTTGTATAGACACTGCCTTGCAGTCTCTAGATGGAGTTGTAGTCAAGGATTCAGGTTCTGTGTATACCTGCATTCCTAATCCAGGAGCTTCCATTCCATGGCCTGCTTATTGAGGCACTTACAGCCAACACATTTAGATGTCTCTACTGAGATCACCTTATTTGGAGCCTTGCAGACACTTTTCTTCACTGACTCAGTCTTCAGTATTTCTCTTCCTTCTTGCCCTGCTCCCTCTTCCTCCATCCCAGAAGACAACCCTCTGCTGCCCCTCCCTCTCTTCTGATACTTCAGACCCTTACTCCATCTGACACCATTCTGTGTGAGAAAACAAAGAGGAACTGCCATTTTTAGTCTCCTGCTTATACTATGACAATTCAGTGATTAAAGTTTTGATTGTGACTTTCATTTTGGCTGTCTTAACCAACTACCTAAACACCTGGCAGTTCAGCTCTCCTCAGCTCAGCTCTTGACAGCTTGATGCTTTGTTGGCTACAGACCCTTTACATGTGTTAAGGAATCTCATCTTTACAACCCCAGCAGAGAAGTCAGTTAGGCACAGCTAGGTTAAGTGGCTCCCCAGAGATCACCCAGCCCAGCTGGCAAAAGTCTGTGCCAGGGTAGAAATCCAAGCAGGAGGATTCCAGGCCAACACTCGAAATGGGTGAGCTCCACAATGTACAGCCATTCAAGAGAGTGATGGGGGCCATGAAGAAAATATAACAAGCGAGAAACATTACAGGAAGTGGTCTAGGAAAGGCTTTCTGAATTTATGACTTTTGCCTAACACACAAATAACATGAACAAACTGAGGCTGAAAGGATAAGGAGGGAGGAATGTTTCAGGCTGAGGGAAGTACAAAAGGCCTTAAAGCCAGAACGATTTTGCTATGCTCCAGACTCTGAAGGGAGGCAGGTGTGACTAGAGCCTATGTGCACGCAGTTAGTGTTGGAGACAAATTGGGAGGGATGGGAGCTCAAGGATAATAGAGATCCCTGACAGTCATGGTAAAGGCTTTGATTTTATTCTAAGTGTAGTGGGAAGTTGCCGGTGATTTTAAACAAAGGGTCCCATGATATCATACCTGTTTTTTTTTTTTATTGTTGTTGTTTTTTAAAATTTTATTCACCTATTCATAAGAAACATACAGATAGAGGCAGAGACATAGGCAGAAGGAGAAGCAGGCTCCCTGCAGGGAGACTGATGCGGAACTCGATCCCAAGACCCTGGGATCTTTGGCTCAGATCCCCCTGAGCCAAAGGCAGATGCTCAACCACTAAACCACCTAGGCATCCCCTCGTATCTGGCTTTTAAAAAGATTGTACTGCCTGCTGTGAGAAATAGATTGAATAGAGAAATATTGGAAGTAGGGACATCAATGCAATTAGGAAGAGAAGAAAGGAATCTGTACATAGAAGGCGGCAGAAATGCAATGTGCAAAGGCAAAAAGTTGAGAAAAAGTATGGGGAATGGAACGGTGCACAAGTCTTAAGCAACAGCCTAAATTACTGGGTGCAAGTTAGTAAATGATGACAAGTGGGCAGGCTGAGAAATTCGTTGGCGTCCATCCAAAACTTCCCCAGGCCTCTATAAGGAGTCTGGGAAGCAAAGAGTGGAGGCCCACTGATATGTAAAAGAAAAGTAAGTTTCTCATTCACCAAATCAAATCTACCTCTTAGAAAGGGCCAGAAAATGAGACTATACAGGCAAGGGTAGATCAAACCCCTAAGTCCCCAGAGCCATCCTGCAGGTAACTCCCTATAAATCAGACGTTGTCATCCCTGATGCAGAATATCTGGAGTTACCCAAGACCATAAACTGGCAGGTCTATTCTAGCCAAATAATCAACAATCCTGACTCGGCCTGGCAGGATATTAAAGGTAGGTGGAGTGTATGTATCACATACCCGGCTGCCCTTAAACTGAGAGTCTGGCCTTCCTAAGGCATACTTTGTGCCCTTGTGCCAATGGACTTTCAGGTTCAATTCCTAATCCCTACCCTGTTTGTATAGACCCTTTGATAAGTTCTGCGTTTGATTTCCCAATTATATTTGGGAAAATATAATATAATATATTATATTTGCTTTTTCTCTCAGGATAGTCTTGTTACAAACTCCAGAGAGCAAGGAAAATTCTGGCCCCTGACCTCCCTCTTGGGGGGCTAGATTCTACAGATGAATATCCCCATTTTGTTGGAAGCCCCTGATTCAAAAACCACTATGAAATCACAGTGCCATCCCTGACAGCAAGTGTTTATTCACCATCTGGGTACTCTAGTTAGTTTGTACTGTTCAGCCCCAGGTCAGTCTCTTTAAACAGCTCTATATACCTGTGTGCATCCCTACATGCATGCCCCCTCTCCCCATGACCTACCTATGAGTCCCAGCATTTAAACAGCCCTCATCTCAATCCTTTACATTAACCTGATAGCTTTGAAAAACAAGGTCCTAAAGAAAAGTCCAGTCCCTTTCCCTTTATCCAAGAACTCATTCCATTTCCTGGACTATTTATGATTTTTAGATACCACAGATACTGCTGACTAGTTTATGTTGACATCCTTTAAAATGATATCTCCAACTAAACATAAGAAAAAACATCAGAAAAATTCCAGTTGAAGAATATTTTACAAAATACCTGACCAGTACTCTTAAAATTGTCAAGATCATTATTAAAAACAAGGAAAATCTTACAAACTGCTGACAACCAAGAGGATCCTAAGGAGTTATGACAACTAAATGTAATGTGGTATCCTGGATGAGATTCTGGAACAGGAAAATGACATTAGGGAAAAACTGAGGAAATGCGAATAAAGGACAGACTTTAGTTAATAATAGTTATCTATATTGGTTCATTAGTTAGGACACATGTACTATATTAATATAAAATGTTAATAGAATTAAACACAAGTTACATAGGAACTCTGTACTAGCTTTGCAACAATTCTGTAAATTTAAATCTGTTTTGAAATTAAAAGTTATTTAAAAATAAGCAACATAATATGATATATTTGGTAAAATGTATGTTGCTTTATTCCAGAAATTATGCTCCTTGCCATAACTTCTCAGGTCTCCTTTATTATTTTTAATTAAATTCAACTCCCTTATGTAAAGATCTTCCCTTTTTCCTGAGCATATTGATGAGGTTATTTAAGGTCAGGTTATCTATAAATATTAGGAATGGCTTTGTTTGGATTTGAAAGGAGAAGCTTCTTTTAGAGTTGAAAGAACACTTAAAATCATTTTTAGTTAATTATTTATTCTTGAAGTTTCTAATTCTTCCTTTTGTATATTGATTTGCATGAGCAGAAGCAAATCTTGAATGCTTTATAAAGGTTTCATTATGCTTCCTTTCTCCGTCTTCAAAATGCATCTTCTCAATTGACCCATTTTCCATCATCTGAACACTGATAGAAGATCATGCCCTCACATTCAGCAGTAATGATAATGGTGCACACTGCAGACGTAGGAAAAATAGAAGCTCCACCACATAGCAGCGTTTTGACCTTGAATGACCTCTGCAACTTAGTTTCCTTCATCTTAGAAACACAAATAAGACCAGTAACTAATAAATATGGTAAAGATTAAATGAGATACTGCATTTAAAATTGCTTAGCAAAGGCCTCCCACATAGTAAGGTCTTATTGTTTTTAGGGCTGTGGTCTCCTATGAAGCTGTATGTGACAGAGAAGGCAAACAACCTGTGTGAAGCAGGAAACATAGCTCTGCCAAGGCCCAGGTCCTCCTAAGGCTGGGAGAGCAGAGTGAGGAAGTAGAGAAAAGGCTATATATTGATAAGGGAATGATGATAATGTGCAAAGTGAAGGAAGAGGATGTGCTTTTAGAATGCCTCCTCAATGCACTAAGACTATGGCCAGGTCATTACCTCTTCATGTGTGTAAAAAGGTCACCAAAGTTGTAGTTTTAAATTTAAGAGAATTTAATTATTCTTGAAGACCACCCCCAACCTCTGGGGGAAGACACAAAGAAAGGAGAAAGAAAATGTCACCATCTTACCCACACTAGAGACCACACAAAAAAATAAGTATTACATAGCATTAGTCCGTAAATAAGTATTTGTTGAATAAATTTATCCTCCTGAGGCAGCCAATAACTGGGGATGTTTTTTAATTGAACATTTTATGTGTGACAAGAATTTTATATACCTTATATACTGTTCACTACAAACCAGTGAGAGATTTGCATCACCTCATTTTAGAGAGAGAAAGTAAAACGAGAAATTGTGCAACATGCCCACTCCACTAGAAAAAAGTAATTAGATGCCAGGTCTCTAACTCCAGATAAATATTGGAATATTTATTCCTTTTACAGGTACTAGAGGCATAATAGTGCACAAGAGATAGCCCCTGCCCTCGAGAAGCTGACAGTGCGATGGGGAATACAGGTGAGTGCTGTACAGGTTCTGTGGGATCACACAGGCCGAGGTTCTAACCCAGAGACGAACAGTATTCACATCACTTAAAGCATCTGTCCTACTTGGTTCGGATATGTGAAATTCCGAACAGCAGTGATTGCATCTTATCCTCGAATCATGCTGAAGTCTAGGTAGTGGTTTAGTACATCTACCTTGGAGAGAGAAAGGGAGAGAATATAGGGACTGTACCTAAGCAGGTCAGGTAGGCTGTGGCTTGGTTTTTTCACCTGTTAAGGAGGGATACTAATAATCATACTACCTCATAGGAAGATACCTTTAGAAGGCTTGACTTGGAATAGTACCTGTCACATAAGTACCCAGATATGTGTTTGACTCCTTACTTACTCTTCACAGTTAGCACTATGCCTTGCAACGGTAGGCACTTGGCTAACGCTTTTAAAGTCAATGTAGAGGTTGTGGAAACCTTTAATATATTTTAGACACTCTGTAAATAAATTCAGATGTAATGGGATAAAAAGCCAATATGGCATAAAGTGATTCCAAACAGCAAATACATACATACATATACATATATACTTTCCTCTACAAGAGCCAGCAGGTGGCTGTGAACATTTAGACAACTCCAAAAGGTATATATGTGGCAGGATTTTATCATGATGCTGTCAATTAGTCTTCTTTTGATTTCTTTATCTGTGTTTCTATTCATTCTGCTGCCTCTACCAACACCATCTTACCTTCTCCTCAATTTGTGGAATTATCTAGAAAATTATCTGCTGTGAGATGATGGAGTGGGTCATAGCTCTTGGTCTCCACTGAGCCAGATTGTTGTCTTAGATACATACAAAAAGTTCCAGACCTACTAATTATCTCTTAACTTCTCTGTGAAATAGGTCATTTTATTCTGACTTTCCTGACAGGCACTACAATAGAAGGGATTAAGAGAAATTAAATGTAATATGGGAAATAGTACTGAGATAAGTTTCACTTGAATTTTGTAGTTTCATTAGAATCACAAGTGACAGAGATTCCTAGACATTACTTATTTACAAGATTACTTGTAAGTTAATTACCTGATTAATTACACGTCACTTACAAAATTAATTCCCAAACCTCCTTATTCTAATACCTTCTCTGAGAAGAAACTAGAAAATGTGTTCACACCATTGCTGTGATAACAATTCAGAATTTCTGGAATGAACCTAGAAGTAATAACAATAGCAGAAATGAACAAATAATATTTTTAAAGAAAAAAAATGCTTTCTTTTTCTAGCATGACCCAAACTTAATTTCATGTCTGAGGCTCATAAAACTAATCATAATGAATTCATTTAGCATGATTATGGGGTACAGTACAGCTCTTCAGATGGAATTTTGTTCTATTGTAATTTTGTTCCAGAGCACTGTATCATTAAAGTGAAATATTAATGATATTTTTATTATAACTGTCAAGAAAATTATGGACAGGATTCCAAAAACATAAAAGCTTGGAATTGTTTTAGAAACCTACATTTTTTTTAAATGTACTGTTCAAAGACATTCAACTTCTTAAGAAAATAATGTATAACAACTCTCATTTATCATAGGTATTTATTATTCCAAAATTACATAAATACTCGGCTGAACCAAAGGGTAGCAGTAAAGTAATTTATATGAAAGATTAATTAGAATTTAATATTTCCCTTTAGAACAATTCTAAAGCGTGTTGGTGTTCGTTTTAGTTAGAATTTTCACTTCTTTAAAAAAAGCTATACTTTTTCACAACTGTATCTGCCCTGAGAAAAAAAATACTTTTCAAATCACAGTTCTTTGGGGGATATTAAAGTAGTGTTTTTGGCTCCCAAAATGACTATGTGTAACCTAAACCACGAAAATGTGTCTTGTTTTAAATTCCCATGGACAAAATTAGTATGAGTCCTGAACCACTGTTTCCTGTGGAAAATACTAGCCCACTGCTGGGAATAAGTTTTCCCCTAAAAATTTGCTGTTATTATAGAACAGTTTTGACAACAGTATTGCTAGTAGTAAAGGGTTTGGGGGTTTCATTTGTTTATTAGTATGTACTACTACAAAGCTCAGTAAATTCTTTTTATGTTAGATTTTGAATAAAATGTATTCAAAAATATATTTTGATAAGAACAGATTAAGGAAAGTTTGTGGCAAATATTTCTATCTTTCTTTTTGTATTTCTTTTGTCTTTCTAATAGTAAAACTAATAGATAAATGTAGGAGGTAGGTCTTCACAATTGAAGAAGCTTCTTTCCGGGAGAGAAAGTAAATGTAGGACCCAGAAGAAAAACATACACTTGTCAATAAAGTCAGACTTTGTTAACTTAAATATCCTTTACTTAATCTGGGTTCTTAGCACAAAAGTCCACAATATAGTTAGAATTGGTAAGAAAATTTGAGTATCTTAGCACAAAATTATTTTATTTAATTTCACTATGGCATCCAAAAGAGACCTTTTTAAGACTTTGATCATAACATTCTTCATTCTATTTTCAAACACATATCAAATTGTCTTGGTTCCCATCTCCAGGCTGTGAAGAACCCAAAAGGTGGTTGGTGACAGCCTTCTTGTTGCCCAAGGTTGTAGAAGAGAAAAATTATAATAACAAATCCTAAAGTTAAAAAGAAAAAAAAGGACCAATGAAGGATCTAATTATTGTGGACCTTCTCAGTTCATGAGAATATCAATTTTCTATTAAATTGTATAGCACATTATCAGAACATTGTCAAAAATTTTGCTCAGTATCTCAGTTGAAGAATACATGAGGTGATTTTCTGAGATGGTTGAATTAAATTTCTATTCTACTTTACCCTATTTAAAGTCCTTCAAGTCCTAGACAAAATAGTTTTAAATATATGACCTTGAAGCACAGTAGAGGGGTACAAAACAGGCAGACTCTGGAGGGAAATTGAAATGTGAAAGAATGGATCACAAGAAGTTCCCTGTTTTTGTGGTATTTAGCATTTCAAAACTGTTGGAAAACCTTGCAGTCCTTCTTGCCTTAAGGTTTGGAGGATACTGTATGGAGCAAAAAGAAATCTTAGAAAGAGAGGAGAGAATCCCAGAAAGGAGAACTCTAGAGAGGTGGTTTCAATTTCTGTTTATAAATGTACTGACTGCCCAATGAACTATGCATGCACAAGACCAATTGAAAGCAATCTAACCAAAATTATTTTTAAGGAAGTGAGATTTGAGTTGTTAGCCTCAAAATAAAGTTTGTAGTTTGAGACCTAACAAGTTAATTGCCCACTCAGACAAAAACCTCAATACTCTGTGGATGAATATGTAAAATCCAAAGCCCCCATAAGAATCACAGTGTCGGGCAGCCCAGGTGGCTTAGCAGTTTAGCGCCGCCTTCAGCCCAGGACGTGATCCTGGAGAGCCAGGATCAAGCCCCATGTCGGGCTCCCTGCATGGAGCCTGCTTCTCCCTCTGCCTGTGTCTCTGCCACCCCCCCACCCCCTGTGTGTCTCATGAATAAATAAATAAAATCTTAAAAAAAAAAAAAAGAATCACAGTGTCTATGACATAATCTAAAATTGTTTGACATCAGATGTTACAGGAAAGTATGACTCCTTCTCAAAAAGAAAGATAACTGAGATGATCCAGAGTTTGGAATGAGCAAGTTAAGTGTTTTAAGCAGTCTTATAACTATGTTCAACGAAGTAAAGAAAATACGTTTGTAATGAAGAAATCTCTGCAGAGGAAAATAATATATGTTAATAGTGAAAATTATAGAACTGAAAAACAATATCAAATAAACGATTGAATTAATAACAGGATGAAAATGACAGAAAAGTTAGTGAATACGAAGGTATGCTAATAGAAAATGTTCAACCCAAAGAGCACAGAGAGAAACATTTAAAAAAAGAAAATTAGAGAACCTCAATAATTGTGAGATATTATCTGATGATCTAATACATGTGTAATTGGAGTCAAAGAAGTAAAAGAATGTGACAGAACAAATATTTGAAGATAGAGCAACTAAGATTTTTCCAAATTAGGAGAGAAATAGATTTACAGATTACAAAATTCAACAAATCACAATCAGGAAAAATACAAAGGAAACTATGCTCCAGCATATAATTGTCAACCTGCTGAAAACCAAAGGCTTAGAGAATATCTTGAAACTAAAGGCTAAGAGGAAAATAACACCCTATATGCAGAGAAACAACTATTTGAAAATCTCCTGACTTTTTATTAAACACTGTGGAGGCTGGAAGAAAGTGAAGTAAATATTTTTAAAGTGATAAATGGGGGGAAGAAAGGGCAATCCAAAATTCTTTATTAGGTGATACTATTCTTTAAGAATGACAGTAAACAGACATTTGCATATAAAGTAAGCATACACACACACACACACTCACACACACACACACACAAAGAGTGACAGTGACCAGCAAACTTGTGCTGTAGAGTATGTTTAAAATCTTATGCTTGAAAGAAAATAATGGGAATTTGGGTCCTCACAAAGGAATGAAGAACATCAGAAGTGCTAAATGTCCACATAATAGAAAAGAATATTTTTCTTTTAATTCTTTAACATACATGGAGCTATTCAGAATAAAATCATAAAAATTATTTTTTGTGTTAAATAATGCATGCAGGGCAACTATAACATAAACAAGGGGGGGAGAAAATGGTCCCTTAAGACTACCAGTTTTCAGGGTCCCTGGGTGGCTCAGTCAGTTAAGTGTCTGCCTTCAGCTCAGGTCACACTCTGACAGCTCAGGTCATGATCCCGGAGACCTGGAATCAGAGTCCCTCATCAGTCCCTCAGTGGGGGAGGGGGGTCTGCTTCTCCCTCAACCCCCCCCACCCAATCATGTTCTCTATCTCTCTCAAATAAAAGTAAATTAAAAATCTTAAAAAGAAAAAACTGCAAATTTTCTATATTTCTTCCTGAAGTATTACAGTATTAACTCTAAATAGATTATAAAAACTTTATATGTTGCAACCCTTAGAGCAACCACTAAAACAGATAATACAAATGGTTATAGCTAAACAAAACAATAGATATATTAAAATGGAATCTATTTTTAAGATTTTATTTATTTATTTATTATTCATGAGAGACAAAGAAAGAGGCAGAGACATAGGCAGAAGAAGGAACAGGCTCCCTGCAGGAAGCCTAATAGTGAACTTAATCCCAGGACCCCAGGATCACAGTCCTGAGCCAAAGGCAGATGTTCAACCACTGAGCCACCTAGGTGCCCCTAAAATGGAATTCTTTAAAAAAATAACAAACAATCCAAAAGAAAGCAGCAGGTATATATGAACTTAAAACAAATTATATCAGTAATTGCATTAAATTACTAAATCAAATTATATCAGTAATTGCATTAAATTGATGTGGAATAAACACCCTAAATTCTTCAAAATAAATTTTGGAAAACAAAGAGGACATGAAATAAAATCATAGGTTTTTAAGTATTTCAAATGAAAATAGGAAAAATACGTATTAATTTTGGCACCCAACAGAGCCTTTTTATATCTCTGAGAATTTGAGGATACAGAATACTCCATTGTCCTTTATTGCTGAATAAATAAAGCTATTCTTTATTTAATAGAGAATCTTTTGTTTATTTTTTTAAAGATTTTATTTATTTATTTATTCATGATAGACATAGAGAGAGAGAGAGACAGAGACAGAGACACAGGCAGAGGGAGAAGCAGGCTCCCTGCAGAGAGCCTGATGCGGGACTCGATCCCAGGGCTCCAGGATGCCCTGGGCCCAAGGCAGGTGCTAAACTGCTGAGCCACCCAGGGATCCCAATAGAGAATCCTTTAAAGAAAATATTTATTTTCTTACCTTCCCCTCACTGAAGCATTTTCTTCAATAGATTTTATTCTAAAATGACTCTCAGTGCAAAATGGCATCTGTAATGTGACCTGTTATCCTATAATATGCATATTAGACATTTTCTTAACATCTTTTTGTATGTCTATAGCATCTGTAGTGGTGTCCCTCATTTATAACTGATAATTGTTATTTGTGACGATTCTTTTTTATTTTTTTAAAGACTCTATTTATTCATAAGAGACACAGAGAGAGAGAAAGAGAGGCAGAGACACAGGCAGAGGGAGAAGCAGGCTCCATGCAGGGAGCCTGATGTGGGACTCGATCCCAGGTCTCCAGGATCACGCCCTGAGTCCAAGGCAGGCGCTAAACCACTGAGCTACCCGGGATCCCCTCTTTTTTCATTTTTAAGACTTGCTTGAGTTTTAGAAATTTTATTAATTTTTTCAAAGAACCAAAATCTTAGCCTTTTTGTACTTGTTAAATACACTTGCTTTTTATTTCATCAGTTTATACTTTTATCTTCATTATTCTCTGTCTTCTGGTTTTTTTGTTAGTTTCGCCTTTAGTTTTAATTTTTGTGAAGAGGGCAGGTTTTTTTCTCTTCTTTTCCTGATTTCTTGAGATGGATGCTTAATTTATTTTTGTCTATCAGTTTTCCTCTAAGCTATATCTTGCATGTCTTGATGTCATATTTTTATTTCATTCAGCTCAAAATATTTCACTGTGATATTTTTCTTTGCCCAATGGGTTATTTAAAAGTATACTGTTTGGTTTTCAAACCTTCCACTGTTGTTAGAGTACATCCTTTGTTTTATATTAGGACTTCAAAAATTGTTGAAATTTACATTTTATTACTCAGCCTTTTTTATATTAAATTCAACAAAGTCAAAAGTTAAATACTATTTTAGTCCGTGTGCCATAGTATAAAGATCTTAGAATAGTTTAAAGCTGATCAACTCCCTGTTTATTTATTTGATATTCTCTTCATTATTTTAGTTTTCTTTTTTATCCTACGAATTAGATATTATTCATGTTTTATATAGCAGTGTTTATTAAGGTTACATATATATTAGACATTTTATTTGCTGTTATTTATTCTTGTATTTCTGGCTGTCATTCTGGGTGCTTTTTTTCCTTCTTTCCAAATTTATATTCTTTAAAATTCTTTTAACTAAAGCAATTGGTAGTGAAGTCTCTCTGTTTTATTCATCTGAAGGTTTAATATCTTCACTGCTTTCTTACACAGAACAAAAGAGGTACTAACCATAAACAATAAGATTGATAAATCTGATATCAGTAGAATTAGAAACTTATCTAAGTTTATCAAAAGATACAACTGAATAAAAAACACAGACAATAGAATGTGTGAGAAAACTTTCCCAAGGGTTTTCCTACTGGTGAAACCCAAACTAAAATGGTGACCTCTAAGAGCAAGGGGGGCGGGGGGGGGGCTGGTAAAGGTGAGTAATCAGAAAGGAAGGAAGACCTTAAGATACCTTGCTATGTAATTCAACTTTGGATATGTAAAAATGTTGACATCTTCCAAAAATAATATAAATGAAAAAGAAAAAAAGCAAACCCTGAAAACTGAAAACAAAAGGAAATGAATGAACTTAACTATCTATCAAGTTGATGTCATAATCACACAGAAAGAATTATTTTATATGTCTTGGGGCACAGTATCTTAACTGCAGATCCTTGAAAGAATCAGTTCTATGGACAAATAGAACTATAAAAACAATCTTAAACTTCACTAGTTTTGATAGAATTTTATATGTAATGGGATAAAGTTAATAAATAATTATGCTAATGTTAAGAATGTTGTCAAGAACAAAGATTTTCAGAATATTGGAAACAAAGTGCCCATCAGTAGATGGACAACTTATTTATAATTAGTAATAATAGATACTACTTACTTATAACTAGTTAATCATAATTATACATAAAACATATGAATATTAGAAATAACATATTGGATGGATAAAAATCTCAAGTCTCAAAAGATGTATACAATAAAATGTCATTTTTTGTAAAAGTTGGAAACAAAACTGAAACCATATAGTCAGGCTCTGAGGTGGCCTCCAGTGATCTTTAGCTCCTAGTATATTTATGCCCCCTTTAATCCTGTTCCCTGAGTGGGGGCTGAATTTACTGACCTGCATCAAGTAAATAGAATGCATCTGAGATGATAGGATTTCAGTCCTAAGACTAAGATACACAAAGGCTGTGGCTTCTGTCTTAGGTGTTCTCATTTTCTCAATGCTTGCTCTTATGGGTTGAATTGTATTCTCTGCAAAAAACTTAAGTCCTAACCCCCAGTTTCTCAGAATGCGATCTTATTTGGAAATAGGGTCATTGCAGATGTAACTAGTTAAGATGACATCACATTGAAGTAAGGTGGGCCCCTCATCCAATAGGACTGGTGTCCTTACGAAAGGATGGTCATGTGAAGACAGAGCCACGCACGTAGAATGACATATCAGGACTAAGCCAGAGACTAGGAGTGATGCTACTGCAAGCCAAGGAACCCCAGAGATTGCCAGCAACCACCAGAAGCCAGGAAAAGGAAAGAAAAAAAAAAAAAAAAAAGGAAGAAAGAATTCCTCTTTAGGGTTTTTTTTTTTTTTTCAAGATTTATTTATTGGAGAGAGAGAATAAGCATGGAGGGGAGAAGAGCAGAGGGAGAGTGGGAGAGAGAATCTCCCAGCGGACTCCCTGCTGAGCAGAGCCCAACACGAGGCTGGATCTCAGGACCCATGAGATCATGACCTGAGCCAAAACCGAGAGTCGGAAACTTAACCAACTGAGCCACCCAGGCGCCCATCCTCTTTAGGTTTTAAATGAAACCTGTCCCTGCCAACACCTTGATCTTGGACATCTAGCTTCCAGAACTATGAGAGAATACATTCCTATTGTTGTAAGCCACCCAACTTGTAGTGGTTTGTTACGGCAGTGCCGGGAAACAAATACACTCGCTCTGATTCCTGACCCATAGATGTGGAGATAACAGAGGGCTGCTATTTTCAGCTACTGGGTTTTAGAGTAGGTAGTTATGCAGCCATAGATAACTAGTATGCATGTTGCTTTGGGCTGTATAAATATGTGACAGTTCTCAGAAGATCAGACTTTGGAATGGGTGGCACCTGGGCAGTTCTGGGAGAAAAGTAGCAGAAAAACACGGAAAACATCATATGGCAAGAATAGTCTGCCCTATACATTGTCACCGAGCTGAGAATATGTTACACGCTTTTTTAGCCCTTGTATCCCTGGCATTCACAGTCCTGGAAGAAAGCTCTGAGTCGGACAAGGTTTAATCTTTTTCCCATCATTGGTGTTATCAGGGAATTGGAGAAAAATCTTGGCCTTTGAATTTTGACCAAGAGGGTGGAGTGGGCTGTGTCTAGATTTCCCATGCCACAGAAGCTATTCAGAGTGAGGATGGGGTAGTTACCCCCAAAGAAACTGAGGCATACTGGGATGGGGCAAAAGATGCCAGAGACCCTCGATTCAACATGCAAACATCCTCTAAAAAGTAAGTGTTTGAAGAAATGACAAAAATGGCTTGGGACCATTAGAGATCAAGGAATCGAAATGGTCAAAATAAAACGAGGGAGCAGCCCTTTGGGAACTGACAACCTACATGAGATGGGCCTACGCTGAATTTTTCCACAAATTCCTTTCACTGGAATTCGAGGTGTGGCATTCAGCAACTCGAGTCCAAGGGAACGGGGGTGGCAAAAGCACAGCTTACCTCAAGCCACCTTGTGCACTCTTTAAAAAAAATGATCTTAAAATGTTTGCTTAAGCTACTAGAAAATTTTACTGAGTCCCACTCTGAGTCACACGTACGCACGTGCACACACACACACGCACACAGAGGCAGAACTGATTGCATATACAGCACTAAGCAAAAAAGTAATCAGACTGGTAACACACCACTCCCATCTTAATAAACTGTGCACTCGAGCACATTATAAATCATTTGCTTCATCCTATTTTGCGGAGAAAAGATAACACACAATAGGATTGTGCTCACCTCATTACAGGAGAGTGAATCTCTTCCCGTCTTTAATAATTACCACTTTAAAGTTTGTGGGTTTTTCCCAAGTTTGTGTGTGTGTGTATGTGTGTGTATGCACCTGTAGGCTTTTTATGAGAATTAAAGAGCTAAGTAATTAAGCAGCTAAATAAATAATAGAGACAAAAGGAGTGAAGCCGTGTTAAGCCATTCTCATAAAACTTACTCCAGTGACTCTTCTGAAGTTAAATCATAATAATGTGCCACAAGCCACATGCTTGTACATTCCGGATGCATCACAGAAAATGGCATTCTAATGAAGCGCCACACACCCCACATTGGTATGTTCCAGAAGCAGCTGCTGGCTTGCAATTCCATAACTGCCTGATGCTAATATCCTAAGCATGGAGAGGATGCCTTTCAAGGCTTCTTTGCTTGGGTGCCAGCTGCCCACCCCAGGGACCGGGCACCCTGATGGCACAAGTGGACTTGTCAGCTCTGGCGTGTGCTGCGTTCCCGGGTTCTCTGCTGCAGTCTTTGCACACACTGTTCTTTCTGAGAACTCTGCTCCAGATCTTCCATCCCCTAAAGACTACGATGGTTTATCTGGTCATTACCATGGGAGTGAACAGAGCCTTCTGGAAAGGCAGGTATCTAGCAGAATTAATTCACCCCAAAGAACCGCTCATGGAAATGATGTGAGACAAAATCCAAAGCTTGCTTGTTTAGCCAAGAAGGAGTATTAGTCCTGACCTTTTGTTTGTGGGGACTCTCATGTTTATTCTGCACCATTAAAGTGTGACTGTTAAAAAATAGTCAAGTGTTTACCGCCTTCCATATTTTAGGGGGTTTATCATCAATAAGATGTTTCAAGAAGAAACATCCAAAAACCCTATGGAGCAATCCAAAGCAGAGAATGCATGGGGAACACATGTTCAAGGAACATACTTCGGCGGGGGGGGGGACCTCACTTGAAACTGCCAAACCTTTAGAAATTGGGTCAGTTGCTACTCAACTGAACACATAACCTATTGTTCAGTATCTTTGAGGCAGACGGAATAACAACCACTGTTTTTCTCTCGTCTCAAACATAACAATCTCTTTAAAATCAGCATAACCCAAACAGAAAAGTGTTTCTTTCATGCCCCCTCCCCAAACCTGTGGGTCCTATTAACTTACTATCTCAGTTGTAGAATCAGCATCGCTTCCGTCATCCAAAATGGGAAATCTCAAATCTACAAAGTCAGCAAGAAAAAAATATTCTTCATCTCCCTATCACCATGGTCATCAAGTTTTGTCAATTCTATCTTCTTTGGGCTCTTCCCTCTTTCTCCATCTGTCACGGTCAGGGCTGTAATTCAGGGCCTTCTCATGTTTCCTGGATTATAATAACACCCTCACTGCAAAAAAGGATCACCTTGCCACCAGTCTCTGCTCTCTCTGATAATTCATGCTCCACACTGCTTTCAGACACTTTTTCTAAAACACAGAAGCAAACCTGTCACTCCCAGCTTGATATTCTTCCCGTGGCATTCACACCTCTTCATTCTCAAGCCCCAGGCTACCGGGCCAGTAATTTCTGTTCTTCGACCCACCCACTGCACTTCACCAGGACTGCTCTATTCATTCTTTCCTGAATATGCTGCATGTGCTGAAGCCTCTCTGTTTTTGCCTTGTCTCAGGAAGGGTCCCATCAATAAGAGAAAATGGAACAGGGGACATTTAATATGAAGAATAACTAATGATAACAGGGGATTGGAATGATGATGGATCATCTAGAGAGAAGCAAAGTGAATTCAAGTGACTCTAGGAAGAGCAGCATAAAGAGCAGCCATTCTCTCCAGGGCTGAGATAGGACACACAAGTGAGACCCACCTCTGCCCAAAGCTGGGACCCAGACCTCGTTAGGGAGGACAAGGCCCTGGCTCACGGGTGGCAGAGAAGACACCGTAGAGCCACACTGGAACAATTCCAACTGGGATCGTTGAAAATTCACCCTCTGAAATTTATGAGGAAAGCTATTCATGGAGAGGTGTCTCATCAGAAACACTTGGCTCAGCAGTGATCTAAAGGGGGCCACTGGGGACAGCCAACGGCCAGTGAGTGCTGCTGGCCTCTGGGTGCCACTGGCTGCTGTGCCCTGGAGGAGTCAAAAGTTGGAAAAGTCGATTGCACCTGTTTCAGAAAGCACCTCGGCACTGGGAAGCCGATTGCTTTTCTTCTTTCAGTCTCTTTCCAGCACCCACAAAGGACAAAGCTTAACATCCTTCCAGCTGGCAAAGAAAAATGACACGAGAGACCATCTCTATTGTTGTAGGCAATGAAGGGTGAGCAGGCAATGAAGGGTGAGTCTGGAACCATGGGGTGTGACTTGATAAATGGCACATGCCACACTTTATCTCAGCCCAGAAAGCCCCTCTCTTATGGTCTAGTTCGATGTTGCCTCCTCCCGAAAGCCCTTTCCTGCCCCACATCCTGAGCCCAAGCAGAATTAAACAGTTCTGTGGAATGTTGTCCATATCATTATAGAAAATATCCTTTTGTATAGTAATTCATTGTTACACTTCTCTTATGCCATTTATTTCTTTCTGTGATATCTTCGAGGAAAGGAGCCATGAATTATGCATGTTGGCGTCACGGCCCCTAAAACAAGACCTGAAATCAGGGCAAGCACTCAATTTCAGAGTACAAAAGAAAGTAGAGAAACTAGAAATTGCCAGACAGTCAAAATGCTTTGAGTTGCTATCAAGTCTTTTGAGTGAGGTGGGAACAGAGATTTCACATACATTTGTCTTTTACCACCTGAGGCCTTGCGACATCAAGTAACTTATCAAGCGTTATATAACCAGTCATTGGCCTAGTTGACATGTATGACCTCAATTCCAGTGCTTTCTCCACCCTTTCATCCTGATTACCACTTGGAAATGTAAGTCACACATTATTTTGCATTTAAATTTTTACCTTTCCGTAATTGGTAGTTTAAGTTGCCAGGTTTCTATCAATAACTTACTCATCTTCCTGGTACTCAAACATCAGATCAGTGAAACAGGAGAACATGTAGATCATCAGTTTTTTCCTTTGTTTGTAATTTCCTTCCTCACTTTTTCATCTGTCTTCATTAAAGAGTTAGAGTAACAGAAACACATTAACTCTAGCTTATTGAAGGAGATAAAGTAGGGACCCACCAGGCACTGGAAATGGAATCTGGGAAATTACAGAGAATCAGGGCAGTCAGGTCCGTCTCTTCTCTTCTTTGTTTCTTTTTCTTTCCATCTTGCCTCTTACATATTCTTCTCTCTTCTCTCTACACCTAGACCAGCCTTCCCTACCTCTCTGTGAACAGAGGAAAATGATATAGTCACCTTAAACACTAAGTTAACAGGTCCAGCATCAGCCACTAGCCACCAGGAAGTTTCAAGTCTCAACTACAAATCTCCGGAAGGGAGATTTGACTATCTTAGAACAGGATATCAATTCAAATCCAATCAGCTATGGTTAGTGGGCTAGAGACTTGTCTTGTTTTGTTTTCCCCTCCTCTAATGAGCATCTCAACCTAACAGAATAGAGAGGAACTCAGTTTAACAGAAGGAGGCTATAACGGAAGTCAGAAACTTCATTGTTCACTACATTCTACGACTAGAAATCCTGTATAGCTTTCAGGCCCAGTTTAAAGGTTCCCCCTTTGGCCAAACTTGCCTGGCTCTATAAAGCAAAATTAATTATTCCTCCTAGATGTTGTGCCTCTGTCATACAACTTGCTTCATTCTGCCAATTATTACACATCTTTGCTTACACATCTGTCTTTTCCAACCATGTGATTCATTTCTGTGTCCCCCATAACACTTTGAACAATACCATTAGGTGTGTGGCGTAGTATGCATGGCACACTAAAGGACTTAATAAGGAAAATCATCTTTCTTACTTTGCCTTAATTTTCTTGGGCCTCTGAACATCTGTGATTACTTCAACAATTATTTGTTGAGCCCATACTATGTTCTAGGACTGTGGAAGACACATATGCACAGTGATGAAAGAAACAGACTGCGATTATAAGGCTCTCTCTCTCTCCTGTAGAGTTTAAACAGTCAAGCAAGTAAGCAACTTTAAAACATAAAGTTTTAAATTATGATTCATGCTATCAAGAAAACATAGGGTATCCTGTCAGTATAATGAGGGAAACTAATTCAGGCTGGATGGTCAGAGAAGCCCTCCTTGGATAGGTGGTCTCTCATGTGTACTGTTGGAGGTGACCAGAAACCTGCCAGGTGAATAGTGGTGGTGACGGAGAATGTGGAGGAAAACAGAGAAATGTTGCCATTAAAAGGACAATATGTGTGAGGACCCCAAGGTAGGAAGGAATTTGGTGTGTCCTAAGAGTGACAAAAAGTCAGTATGCCTACAAGGTGATCAACAATAAGAAAAAGGAGCACAGTTTGGCTGCAGAAGTATGCCAAATCCTGCTTATGCAGGACAGAGCTTGGTCTTTGATCCAGAGAGAAATGAGTGTCCCTGGAGTGCTTTAAACAGGGCAGTGCCATGGTTCAAATTTGAATTTGCTCTTGAGAAGGCACTCTAAATTCATTCTGGAAGATGGATTAGAAACGGGAGACTACCATTATGGAAGTGGAATGTAAGGAGTTCTACAGAGAGGTGGCCCGTACACTGGGAAGACCTCAGGGGTCTCTTCACAGAGAAGAGACCTTTCTCTATTCACACTGCTGAATTTCATATTCTATCTTCGTGGTCTGGACAATGACTCTGCAACTTCCTTTCTATTTCCCGGTAGGCTGACCCTTGGATTCCTCTTCTTGACGTTCATGTCTCTCCCCTCTTCTCCTAAGCCAGTCCTCCATCCTCTTAAATGACAGCTCCCATATTCCTGTAGGCTTTGGAATTTCAACCTCAATTTAGTCAAAAACTCTTACTGATTCACATACTTTTGTGAATTGTGACTGATCTCAAGCATGACTGGTCATTGGCATCATTTAAGAAACTCTTTCAGAATACTGATTTCTTAGCTCTCCTTCTAGAATTTCCCAATCAGCAGGCCCCTGAATAAAACTGATGATCATCCGTGTTTGAGAAACTTTGTTAGTAGACTATTAGCAAATTCACGTCATAATAATTTGGTTCTAAACAATTTCCAACATATCTTCCGTTTCCAGAGGCCATGTAAAAGGAGCAGTGCGGATTCAGCTGACTCAGCTTTAGAAATCACAATCCAGGGGCACCTGCCTGGCTCAGTCAGTAAAGCTTATGACTTGATCTCAGAGTCATGATGAGTTCAAGCCCTAACTTGGGCATGGAGCCTAATTGAAAAAAAAAAAAAAATCTAGTAGAATTCACAATCCAATCTTTATCATGATTTTTCCAAGGCTGGCAACATCCTTTCCCATGTGACGACTGCTTACCAGTTATATACTTGCCCTCAAAGAAAGAGATCTTTTCTTCCTAAAAATCACATTGTGGATTTTTCTAGATCCTGCAGCCACCTATTAGTAACAATTTGATACCAACTGCACATAATCCCAGCAGTAGCAATAAGCATTTTGATGCTGTGTCATAGTAGGAGAAACTTTGCCCGATTTCTTATTAGTTACTTATAAGTTTAAGATATCAGGTCATGTAAGACAAATGAAGGCTATGAGCTTATGTGATATGCCTACAGGCAAAAAACAAGAGCAAATTCAAAAACTCTGAGCTCCTAAATTTCCAGTCTTCTGTTTCTCGCCCAGAGCCATACTACCTCCCACACTGCACATGTTGTAAACTTTATGTAGCCCATCTGTTAAGAAGTTTGTTTTCCAAATTTTCAGGGGCTTGGCACTTCTGGACTGAGTACCAGAACTAAATGTGACACAGATTTTTACCTTTTTACTAATTCTGAATTACAAGGGCACTGGTGTTGGAAAGGGTCCAGGGAACAGAGGAAGCAACCTTTATACACAGAAGCAGAACAGTAAGAGTTAAACAGCATGGCTTGGGCAAACACACACTTCACACCCGCCATGAGAGCAGTAACAATGCTAAGGATATATCGAGTTTTCAGGTTCGATTGTGGGCTGAATGTGGGCACAGCTTGGCATTTGAAATTAGGCAGATTCAGACCATGATGTTTTCTCACAGTTAATGCAGAGACCATAGATAATAATTATGTTGCTGAGCCTACAGAGAATCTTTACGACTGATCCTCTATTAAACTGGCAAAACAAGAGGATAATGTCTCCAGCACTAACAAGTTGGCAGGGAAGTAGCTGGCAACTCCTCCCACTAATGTTCCATCTGTGCGAACCTTCAGTATGATCCAGGAGATTGTTTCCCCACACAGGTTGTGCCTGCAGTATAATCAAGAGAGAGCGAGACCGAGCAGAGACATCTTTATTGTTTCTGAAAGTCACTGCCATTGGAGGGTGAGCGGTGCATGGGATTGAGCACTAATGCCCTTATGCCATTCTAAGGAGAGGTCCCCATGCGGTGATGTCGACAGGAAAATAACCATTTCTATGTGCTGACTTGTCCAAGGGACATAGAAGTCACAGAACAAGAAGAACAGTTTCTACCAGGATTCATTTCAGAAAAGCCTTTTGTTTCTTTTCTTGGAAGCTGGGAAAACTTCTTTTGTTTAAAAATATCTTTTCTGTTGATTGCTAACACAGTCCATGATACTTTCCCAGCCTTGACTCTCCTCCAGCATCCTGGGTCGGCTGGCTCAGATTTTGCTCCAAAAGCACTAGGGGTGGGGAGGAAGAAAGGCTTGTGAATGCAAAGGGAGTGCACAAACCAGCTGAGACAAATCCTGAGCGAGATGTCTATCATTTTACACTTCCAATGCCACCCAGGAGGTATTGTCTGGATATCCCAGGCGGAAGTGACATTGGCCTCCTCTGAACTCTAACGCATGCATTTGATAATGAAATATAACTGCCTGGTTTGGGAAATACTGGACTTCAAGTCTTATTTTTCCATTCATATGACCCACAGCGCCTAGAATAGGGCCTAACTTAACGGACTTTGTGTCATGACTAAGTAAATGTACTCTAAGCCATCCTTATTGAAGGATAGACAGGGAAGCCTTCTGAGGCTACTCACCAAGGAAACATATCCCCAGCACCTCACCTCATCCCTCATGGTAGGCACGCTACAGAATAACAGGTGATAACACCATTAACACTGAAAATACTTTGATGCTTTTGTGCACCGGCTGGCTCTGAGCACTTTATAGGTCTAACCCATTTCATTCTCACAAGAGGAAGTAGCTAGTGTTATTATTCCCATTTTACAGATGAGAAGATTAAGGCCCAAAAGGGTCTAACTTCTTTAGGATCTTACAACTAGTATACAGGGACTTTGTGATGTGAACTTGTATGATCTAACTCGAAGCCTGAGTTGCTTTCTTTTTTAAAGATTTTATTTATTGGGGAAAAAAAAGATTTTATTTACTGGGGTGCCTGGGTGGCTCAGTCGGTTAAGCATCTCCCTTTGGCTCAGGTCATGATCCCAGCCCCATGTTGGGCTCCCTGTTCAGGGGGGAGTCTGCTTCTCCCTCTGCCCTACTCATGCTCTCTCCCACTCTCCCTCAAATACATAAAAAAAAAATTTTTTTAAGATTTTATTTATATATTTATTTGAGAGAAAGAGGAGAGTACAAGTGGGGAAGGCTAGAGGGAGAGGAAGAAGGAGGGAAAGAATCTCCAGCAGACTCCCTGCTGAGCTTAGAGCCCAACATGATGCTCCAGGTGGGGTTCCATCCCACAACCCTGAGACCATGACCTGAGGTGAAAAAGAGTCCAAAGTTCAACTGAATGAGCCACCCAAGCACCCCTCAAAGCCCAAGTTCTTAAGCATGACACATAACTGCTTCTGGATGGTAGTCCTCAGTGTTGACAAGGGGCACAAATACTGTAACTGCAGTATCTTTAAGACCTTGTGGTGTATGATGCCATAGAGGCAGCAAAGGTTTTAATTATCTACTCTCCTTCATGGCATTCACATTGAACACATATTAGGGATTTGAAGAAGCCCAGGCAGTTACTTCTTCCTTCTCTCTTCTCTTCATTAATTCATACGCATACTCCTACTCTACATTTGTTCACTCCCTTCCTCCTCCTCCAAACAAGGCAGAAGCAAAGACATATGAAATATTAATGCTGCAAGAGACATTAGCAAAGATCCACACAATTCTTTCCTGTGTGGAAGGTTCTATCATTACCTGATTCACCCAGCAACACAGTTCAACATTTACCCAAACATGGTCTCACTGGAGTGTTTCCTTACCCGTGGGTGACCTGGGTCCCTCTCAGGGCTTTGTTTATAACTACATCGTAGTGATTATCATTTTAGAAGAGTGTCATTTATTTGCATTTAGAGCTCCCCTTCGGGCAGTAAATTTCTTGAGAACAAAAACCAGGTCTTATTTATCTAATATCCCTGGTTCTGTGTGTTATACTGGACACTTGAAGAGGATGTTCTGAATGAATTAACGAATCCAATGCAAAGCCTTCATTTTATAGCAGAGGAAGCTGCAGTGGAGGTGGAAATGTAAAGTGACTGCTCATGATCACATACCTAGGCTTTGGAAAAGCTGACCTCAAGTCGGCTGCACTTTCCATTACAGATGCCAAGTTGTCCTCCCTAGCCTAAATCAAACCTGACCTCCTTAATACCTTAATACCTTAATGCCTTTGCAACTTATAATGCTTATTATCTGTAACACCCACTTAACTCTTATGTTACTGCTCTCTATTTAACATAGGTGTGCTTGTGTATATTTTATTTCTTCCTAGATTATACTTATTTTAAAGTTAGGAATGCACTTATCTTTGCTTTTGCTTTCACAGTGCCTTGACTGAATGTTTGAGCTTGGAACAGTGAGGGCTTGGTCGTCGTATCCACTCTAACCACTTCCACTGTGAGCCGTGATACTTGAAATATATTGACCTATACTTCCTCTTTCTTAAACAATTCTTAATTTTAGCTCTGTATAAACTTGAGTAAGTTTCTTGTCTTCTCTGTCTTCTGTTTCCTCATATGCAAAATAAAAAAAGAATATTCTCTACCTTTGGGAACTGTTACAAGGATTAGTAAGATAATTATATAAAATATTTAACAAAATCTCTCATATTTCACAAGCGCTCAATAAATGGAGATTATTGGTACCCCCCTCTAGGCTTTCATGGATGACCAGTTTCTCTTTTAATTAACATATGTCTTTAGATGTGTCAAATTAAACCTCAGTCCTATTGATCATGGAATTCATTGTTCATATTTCTAGTCTGCTACCTTATGTGTAGATTTAATCATTTAAATCTTGGAGGCTCTTGTTATTTATAGCCCAGATTTCACAAGGCTCATCTACTTGTTGTCAGCAAAAAAAGTCACATTAATAATAATAATTTACAATTCCTAGTTTCTGTCCACATCCACTAATGAAAGATCTCCAGCTCCCAAGAGAGCTCCTTCCCATACTCCTAACCACACATACTCCTGAGAGTCCCTAGGGTTAGTCTCACATGGGCTGAGTCAGTATTTCAGATGTAATGAAGGTTTTTCTTCTCTGTCTCCTCTTTTTATGTCTCCTTACTTATTGGCATGGCTTGCCCTCTCTCTGTCAGTAATAAATTCAGTCCCAGTGGCAAGATCAAAGAGGACGCTCCACCATGTCCTCCATTTCCCTCCCTCAAAAGCCCACGTGCTTATTGGACCTGAGGAGGCAGAGAGTAGGGTCCGTGGCCTCACAACCCCTGCTTAGATTCAGCCAGAACATCCCACGGACTTATTTGTATTATTTTTAAGTCGTTGGGTCCCACAGCAATGTAGTTCCTATCTAGCTATGAATTCTTCTCAAACCATTCCTCATTCTGTGGTCCATATTTCTGGTAATGACCCCAGGCTTAAAAATCTCCTAGTAGTCTCATGTTCTCTTTTTTGTTTCTTACAATCAGTTCTATTTTATCTCCATGATCTCTCATTTCTGTCTTCTTCTTTCTCAAATTTCACAACTGACAACCAAAATGAGTTCCTAATACTCTTACTTGGATTGCTGAAGAGTATTCTCAATTTATCTTTTTGCTTCTCCCCTTATCTTCCATCTACATAACTGTGTTCTGATCTACAAAGTTTGAACACTGGACTAAATCTTGCAGATCTTATTTTTTATGATTTTGTTTATTTATTCATGAGAGACGCAGAGAGAGAAGCAGAGACATAGGCAGAGGGAGAAGCAGGCTCCCCACGGGGAGCCCAATGCGGGACTCGGTCCCAGGACCCTGGGTTCATGACCTGAGCCAAAGGCAAACACTCAACCACTGAGCCACCCAGGAGCTCCTAAATCTTGCAGATCTAAATGCCATTGAATCCATGAAAATCTAGTTGAACTGGCCAGACATTTGCCTACCAATTTACATCACTGTTCCCTTCCATTTTAGGTAAATCTGATGAACTAGGTCATTTTTTTTTTCTAGTTCAGGTTGAAAACAAGTTGTTGGAAGCCAAGCTATATACTTCTTTTTGAAAAACAGAAGTAAATGTCCTAGATTTCAGATGTAGAAGTTGCAGAGCTATACACCAAAGAGGCTGCTATAAGACTGCTTTTATCTTAAATAGAAAAAAGTTAAGTCTGAGAAATAGTTGGAATTATTGATAGCCAGTTATGGGTAGATGCCCTAGTATAGGAGCAAAAGTAATATTCATGTCATACTTCCCTAAAGTATAAGCCCCATGAGAGCAGGGTGGTATCTGCCTTGTGTCCTTGTGCTTAGACATAGGACTAAATACATAGTTGACACCAGATAATTATTTATTGAATAGATAAATGAATGGATGTCTTTCCAATCACAATTTCAATACTGTCTATTACTTATAAATGGAAAGCTTCTTGAAAGCAGATGCCCCTGCTTATTTCCCTGTGCCCAATAGGGCTCTGTATAGTACTCTGTACAGGTGAGACATTCAAAAAGATTGAAGTCCTCAATTATTTTTAATTTATAAGTGCATTCATGTATATCACCAAAGGGAGTAATATTCTCAGCATGGCAATGTACAATAGAATCTAGAAATGGAATAAGAAACCATAGAAGTAGCTGGAAAGCCTCTAAGGCAAAGACTTCTCAATAAATTCCTTCACAACCTGCCTAGAAAATTGGAAAATATATGAGTCACTCAAGGGAGAAGGAAACAATCCTTCTACATAGGAATTCCCATTAAAAGGCGAGGGAGTGATAACTCCTTCCAAGTTTTGTCCACACCATCTTTAAACTCTTTACCATTCCATTATTAGACTTTGGAACAATGACAACAAAATGTAGCTCTTTCTTCTCTCAAATAGAATACAAAGATTAGTGATGAAAAGATATTTGCTGCAAGAGTTAGAATCAGATGACAAGACACTCACTGAGTACTTTGGGAAAGCTCATATATATTTCAAAACTCAAATGTCACATCTACCAAATGGGTGATGATGCCAGCCCTGTCTTTCAAACACCATTGTTCAGGGAATAAAATAAGATAATGTATGTTAAAGTGTTTTTTAAAATATGAAGTGAGATACACGTTAGGTATTATTACTGTTGCTATTGCTTTTGTTATTGTTTTACGCCTTGAGAACCCTGGTTTGAATGATGAAGTTATCTGAATATTCAATAATCACCTAAACATACATCGTTAAGGTATAGCTTCTCAATATGGTTACAGTCGATGCTATAAAAATAAAATTCCCTAAATAAATGTTCAGTGTGGGATGCACTACATCCACATAATTCCAGATACAAATTCAAAAGCATCTCAAGGGAGCAAAGGTAGTTAAAACTATTTTGATGAAGCAAGGAAAAAATATCAAAGACAATTGGTTTTCACAGACGGAAAAAAAATAGAAAGAAATGAGTTGCACATCAAGGATACTGGATAGCCCCAACTATATTTAATAGAAAAAAATGATAACCTTATACTCCCTTGATTATCCTAAAAATATTAAAAATAAATATAATGTGATACTCTGAAAAAAATCTCAAATCTTCTACCCCAAGACTAATCTCTTAGTCCATCCACTTTCTTCTATCAGCCATTCTTGCTTCATCTTTTTGAGTGTTTCTTCCTCTGTCCTTTTATGTTTGGTGGTTTCACAGTTTCACAGAGAGTTCGAAGTTTTATTGCCTTCTATTTCTTGCTTTAAAAAATTTTTCTTTTTTCATGCTGGTTATCTTTGTATCAACTTTTTTTTCCATTTTCTCTTACTACCAATCATTTTTAATTAGCACTGCTTTTGATCTTGCTTTTATTTTTCTCCATCTTATTTGCATGAGTGTTCTGGTGTGTCTGCCTTATATTGATGTTTCCCCTGCTGTTTTCCCTCCTCTCTTTCCCAATCCTACACAGCTGTCTTCCTTTCTCCTCTTATTATTTTTTAATCATGGGTGGGTGGCCTTAAAAATGTTACAGGAACAATTTGTCACTAGGATATCTGGGGGTGGGGGCGGGGAAGCCACAGCAAACATTTATTCTGATGAGTATGCTCCTGGGAGTATGTGGGGGCAGATGGTTGTCTCAGATCACTAGGTGGCAGTAATCCAGATCTGATTCTAATCAGATGGCCGTGCCCCTCCCCCTCCCCCTTAATCTTTATGTCCTATAAATTTTTTTTTTACTCAAAAATTCATTCGGTGGTGCTTGTCTTCCCTCTGTGGCAACAATCTAGCCCTTTAAAAGGAGAAAGGATGAAAATAGTTTCCTCATGATGCAGAAGATTTCTATCCCCTCCCCCATCCCCTATCCAAAAGCTCTGGTTGTACACAATCTCAGCAGAAAACATAGTGATCCTAAGGACCAATAAAAATAATATAAAGGAAAAGAATTCCTTCAGTCTTCCGCAGCATCTACTTCTGAAATCTAGGACGTGTCATATCAGTCTCAAAAAATAACATAACTTAACACTAAAGGATTTATGCCTGCTGATTTTGAGCTTGAACTGGAGAGGAAATGGTTTGGTGTATCTGCTTTTCGTGCATGAAAAAAAATAAATTTAAAGGAATACATATATTTATATGTGTGTGTGTGTGTATTAAATGCATAAAATTCCAAATACCAGTCCAAATATCCAGTTTGTGAAATAGAATGTATTGATGAGCTTTTCATATAAACATGCCTTTCAGGATCTCCAAATATTAGTAGATAATTTGAATAATCCATAGTGCATTTGTATGTAGTGACACTTGCTACTTTTTGCCTACCCTATGCCCTCTCCTTTGGAGTCCTGACCCTAATCCACCATTTATTAGCTTGGAGACTTTGCAAACATTATGAAGCCTCACTGTACCTAAGTTTTCCCCATTTGTAAAATGGGAATATTAATGGTAAAAAACTCATGGAGTTATTGTAACATTTAAATGAGCTAATATGTGTAAAACATTTAGAGCAACATCTGGCATATACTGATTTCTCAATGATATTTATTATTTGTTCAAGATTTCCTTAGACCACCTACTATTTTTAAGCATTAGCTTAGGGAATGAAGATTAAATGGGAACAGTTCCCTCATTATTTATAAATATAGATGCAGATAAGTAATCAGATAATTACAGTGCAGTATGGTAAATGTGATAGGGAAGGAAGGGCAAAGAATTTTATAAGATGAAATAGGATCAATTGACGCGCTATTAGAGTATGGGAAGGAGAGAAGGAGATCTTTACAGGGAAAGTTATATCTCAGTTGAAACCCCAGGATGAAAATGTTAGACTGAATGAACGGGGAGGAGAGAAGGTTGGAAAGTGTTTCTGGAAAAGGAATAAGCATACACTCTTTCTGCAGGTATGACTAAGGAGGTAACACTAGCTTTATTCAAGAATTAGGCCATTATTTCTTAATGCCCACAGGTATCCGTGAATAATTCATTCAGATTCTCTATAAAGCTGAAGCAAAGGAATCATTTTAAGGGCCAAGAAGAAGCTATTATAGACTGACCTACTGAAGTGTGGCTGTGAAATAATGAAACAGATTTTTAAACAAAATGGGCATGAATCTTTTCTCAGATAATATGCTTATCTCCTGCCTATAAAATGCTACTAAATTTGAATAAGGAATGTGTTTATGAATTATATCTTCCAGGAGTGGTGATGGGTTTATACTGAGTCATCAGTGATTCTCTCTTTCTGGCCAATTGTGTAAATTTGCAAATCAGCTTGATGTGGGCTGGGAGAAGGGCACAATCTGGAACAGTCACAATATAAAGCCACTGAACACCAGAGCAGTAAAAGCCTGGACTGAGCATTTTGATTGTTTGTTTGTTTGTTTGTTTTTAATAATCAACCGACCTCGGGCTTTATTCACTGGAGTGAGATCACCAAGGGTGGGAGTTGGAGCCCTATAAAGATGCAGTCTTGATCTTCCAAATGGAAAATCTTATAGTATGCAAAACCTGAGCTAGCCTTGCCCTTTTTTCTTAAGCAAACAGCAGAAATATGAAACAATGGGTTTATCTGATGAGAAAGTAAGTCAGAAAATCATCTACAAATCCTTGCAGGAAATATCTGTTTCAGCAAGGCAGAGAACTGTGGACACTTTATGTGATGAAATATGTAAGTGAAGCCCTGTGGGTCTGTGTATGGATGCAAAGTGATTAAATTGAGTACTTACTGTAATTGCTTTCTACCATTTAGTCAAGTAGTGATTAAAATGGCAGCCATGTGGGCAGCAAAAGGGTCAAGTGTATTTCTAGCTCTTGGTACGTGCTTCCAGTCTTCAACTCCTCTTTTTATGCTCCTCTTCATATATATCTCCCTTTCTTTAAGCTATCAGACTTAAAAGTACAAGAATTCCTCTCTCTCTCTCAGCATCAGGACCCAGTTTTAGGAATTCAGTATAGTCAGGAACCCTATATAACTCTTCCCTGACCTAGAGCAATGAAAAACTTCAGGTAAGTAGGGGTGGGTTCAGATGAAATTGAGATCAATATTGCCCCAAGCCCTGCCTGCCAGCCAGTATATAGTTCCCACAAAGCACTTCATATCTTGAAGGTTAGCTATCAGCAGCCACTTAAGAATTTTCCCTATAAAAAGTCACCAATGAACTGTTCCCCTCCTTAGGGAGAGCGTCCTTTCTCAGTGATCTTTATTCAGTAATTACTCCCACACTTCCCCTTCTTCCTCCTGTTTGGATTATGAAAAACCCTTTCACCTCTTCTGAGCAATTTGTGCCACCTGGTTTTTCAGGAATTTTCTAGAATAGAGAGCAAGTAATTAATGATGCTACCTTTTTGTTTTTAAAGATTTCTCATCGTATGTTAAGAAATCACAAGCCTCTAGATAGGTAGCACAGATGCTGTCTTTCATTTCATGAACATGATCATAATATCTCTACTTCAAAAAGAAACTTGTCAACAACAATCATTATTCCCTTTTTCTTTTTAACTTCCAACTGCTTACAATACCACACACTTTTAGTGTAACATCCCATAAAGCTCATATGGCATGAAATATTCAATAATGCCCACCAAGAACATATTTATACATATAACATATGATCCTATTCATTTTTCCACCCTTATCCATTCTATCATTATTATTTAATTATATCTTACTATTTAAAATAAATCCATTCAACTATTTCTGGTCTTCTTCCCACTTGGGTTACTGACTTCAAGGTACATGAGCGTGGCTCCTTTTCCAACAGGGTTCCACTCAGCTTTTTTTTTTTTTTCTTTTTTTTCCTTTTCCTCCAGACCTGTTCTTGATCCCCTGCCCCCTTTTTTCCTATCTTCCTTGGCTAACTGGAGAGTCCCATCAATGATTTCCCTTCTTCTTTTGCATCTGCTCAGTCCAGTCCCTTACTTAGTAGCTAACATCACTTTAGCATTTTCCTATCCACTGCAGCACCACACAAAAAGCCTTTGAAAAGTTTGTCCACTTTGGAAAGGAATCAAAGGAAGCTCCAAACCAGTAGAGTACATTATAGGAAAACTAAATATATATCAAGGAAGGACATCATCTTATGATGTAATCGAAACATTTCTAAAACATCAGATCCTGGAGTTGAGACATGCTAATTCAAAGATAAATGGCTAAGGATAATGCGCATTTGCTGTGTATCTGTGTGTGTGTGTGTGTGTGTGTTGCTATATATTAGGCACTAAATGCTACACCTAATACGTTGGAAGAATGTCTCAATAGTAGACAATCCACTGTCTACAACTTACTTCTCTCCCTAGGAAAATCAAAATCCAACCCCAAGCAATCTGCTGCCCTGCAGAAGTTCTCCTCCAAAGGAGCCTTGAACTTAGATTTTTGATCTTTTTGTCTTCCTCTAGGTTTTCAGAAACAGTGCATTTTGTGATCATGATTTTTACCTTGATCCCCGTTCATCATGCCATTTAAGAAATGAGGCTTTTAGTATGACTAGTTGAGTAGTAAATATAGCATTGTAGTGAATTGCAGTTTGTCCTAATGAGAACATAAACCTGCCCTATAACATCAACCCAAGAAAGGACCAAGACAATGAAAATGGGCACCAAGTCACCCCAGTCTCTGAAGGAAAGGTGTCATTGTAGTTATTGAAAATTATACCACACTCCCTTAATATTTTCAGTATTATCAGATAAATTATTTAAAAACAGTGCAGTTTCTTTCCCAGATCCTAAATGAATGGAAATAAAAATTATCTTAAGTTCCAAACCACCAAAGTCCATTTCAAGTAGTAACTTTAGGACAGATATAATTCTTCAAATGGTCTCCATATTTCCTGGTAGAAAATGGTACATAAGAAGAGTACCCAAGCATCAGAGAGGGCTTCCAGGAAGTCAACAGTGTTTGAGAGAGACCTAAACTGGGCAGTTATTCTGGGATTGAATTTTAAGAGCCATTCCGGTCAACTTTCTTTTTGCCTGGCCTCTTCCTTGTCCTCTCAATCAGTCCCAAGGATTCTAAAACCTGACCAAGCAGTTCCAGTCAGAGCTAGCTCACCCTTTGGCTATGAGAGGAGAAGCTAGCTTTGCCCTATGGCATTTGCCTGGCAGCAGGGTTTCCAAGAATAGCTATTTTCTGTGGTTTTCTCAATCCCCACTCCCTAGGGAAACCAGGGAGTGTAAACTTTTTTTGGTCCTAAGGTTCGAGCATCAGCAAAATGTTTGCCTTGAGTTTTAGCCAGCATCTCATTTCACCCAAATGAATTCCCAAATCTCAACTTACATAAACTAAAATGCCCACCAGAAAGATCAGTAAATTTCTATTCTGTAGCACTAATGGAAACAGAAATAATTAAAGAAGGCTAAGTGACCTTCAAAAAGAGTATTCTAATTGAATGGCAGGTAGGGCAAGTTAAAACTTAATCCCAATGCCTCAGTCTCGGATTAAAGTACTATTCTGAGTCAAAATTGATGTTAATTGCTAGAGAAGGGAGCTTTTTCAATACACTTCTTTGACTGACCTACGGAGAAATTGGAGAAGGAAAGCAGAGTATCTCTAAAAATTCATTTGTAATGGAAAATGAAAAGCAGGGCAGAGAACCAAGCAAAAAATTCATAGTGTCATTCAACCCCCCAACACATAAATAATCTTTTTGAGGGAATTGTTTTTGCCACTTAAGTCAAAATTAGAATTACAAATGGGACACTTATGGATGTCTCCATAAACTTGGAGTGCAAATAAGCCATGTATCTCTAGTTCTTAATTTACCAATCTAAACTTTCACCTGTCACGTTGGCAAGAAGCTCACTGGAGAGCCATCAGAGTGTAATAAGAAAAAGCACAGATTCTGAAGCAAATTTTCCTGGTTTGGGAAAGCATAGAAAGATTATGATATTTCTCCAATATCATACAATTACAGTTGAGATAGGATGATAGGTTACCATACTCAAGTAGTCAGGACGGGGGGGTCTGATTGATTTCCTTCTGTTTACCCTTCTTTGCCACATAGTTCAGCTAGGACAAGTAGCCCCATACACTGGACAGGTGAGGCTACTGGCAAATAATCCTGTCAGTCTGACAGATAAGATGAACTCCTCCGGACGCAGGTCCCTAAACAGGCCACCATGGATGCCCTGGGAAAATGACTCCTCTCCCTCCCAGGCTACCCCTTTGATAGATGTGGTATATTTCATTTCCTGTGGTTCCTGTAACAAATTACTACAGATTTGGTGGCCTAAAACAACTGAATCTTATTCTCTCAGTTCCGGGGCCAGAAATCTAAAGCCAAGGTGTCTGTTGGCAAGACCATGCTCCCTCCATAGTTCTAAGGGAGAATCCGTTCCTTGCTTTTTCCAGCTGGTGGCTCCAGCACTTTTGCTTATGGCAACTTCACTCCAATATCTGCCTTTGTGATCACATCACCTGTTCCCCACACCCTCTGAGTGTGTGTGTGTGTGTGTGTGTGAGAGAGAGAGAGAGAGAGAGAGAGAGACTGAGAGAGAAATCTCTGTCTGCCTTAGAAGAACACATGTGATAGTATTTATGGCCAACATAGGTGATGCAGGGGGAATCTCTCTATCTCAAGATTCCCTTAAGATTTAGAAGTCAAAATATCACTATTTATTTACTTTCCCAACAATAGACCTACCTGCCTATTTTTCTAATTGTAGACACAGTACTTACATCCTAGGGAAAATCTAGGGCATCCTGTACTTCTGTCTTAGGAAAATGGGAAGATCTTCTAGTGCCTCAAAAATTATTAACCCATCTGAGGACATCCAAGGTGGCTTTCCAGCTGTTTTCTCACTAAACCAAAGTAAGTTCAAACCAACCCAAACTAAATCAACCAAACAAACAAAAAACCAGTTTTGTCCTTGCAATGCCAAAACAGATAAATTCCATCTGTAATGGCAAGCATTGTGAAAACCAGACAATGAACTAAGGAGATTGTTCCTCCTTTCACTCTAAGATGTTTTAAGGTAATTATCCTTTTGCTCTCCACTGTAATCTACAGAAGTTTAGTCCCCTACCTTCATGGCCAGTATTCTTCCTTCGAGGCTTGTCCATTCGGTTTATCATATGGTTGGTATGCACAGTTGTTGAAGATGCAGACTCAGGCGCCAGAAGGCTGGAGTTCAAAGGCCCAGTCAGCCTTTTCTTAGCTGTGTAGTCATGGACAAGTTAGTTACTAAATTTTCCCCCAATACCTGTTTCTGATCCCTAAAATAAAAAATCTGCTCATTGTCTCTTATGAAGACTAAATAAATTAAGTGCTTAGAAGCTTGCCTGCCACATATTGAGCACACAATAGATATTCATTATGACAGTCTTCTTGCTCTTCCATAATCTTTCTATGTAGATAATTCTCATTCATTCATCCCCCTGAGTCACTGAAGGCTTTGACACATGGTTCCCAGGCTGCCTTTCTACTTCAAGGATGGGATCACAACAGAAACTTTGGCACCCTCGTTGGTGACTCATTTCCAACCTCTTAAAATCTCCAGGATTGACCTTACCTTGAAACTAATAAGGCTGAAGCTTCAGGGTCCCCCCTTTATTTGCATATGCCCTGTCCAAGGCCCTGGGAGTTACTTTGTCATTTGTATTCTTTTTTAAAGATCTTCCCCTGTGGTGTAAGCTCCAGGCCCTACAAGACCATCTCTGCTCTTTTCCAGTGATTTTCTGCACCTCAACCATATTCTCCAGTGGTCGCTCTGGAAATTGGAAGCAGCTTAGCCTACCCCTG
The DNA here is from genome assembly GCF_003254725.2 of Canis lupus dingo. Classification (NCBI taxonomy): domain Eukaryota; kingdom Metazoa; phylum Chordata; class Mammalia; order Carnivora; family Canidae; genus Canis; species Canis lupus. The sequence continues at coordinate 31,053,344 of NC_064257.1, read as the reverse complement.
CATTGATATCACCTTACCCTGACCACAACACCCCACTTCTTCTAGTTTTCTCTCCACGCTTCCAAAAAATATCCATTCTTGATTCCATAATCATTTTGATCTCTGTAAGTTAACTTTTCTTAGAAATTACAGAAATTATGTGATTCTGTATTTTTAACCCACTTAAGTAATTTAATTTAAATACTCAATTATTTAAAACTCAATTATTATCATATGTGCAATAAGATATTTTGGTCATGAAAAGAGTCCTTATGCTCAAAAAATTGGGAAACCTTGCACTGGACTTACTAGTTAAGTCAACATACAAACCAAACAGTTGTTTTGAATTATGGATTATCAATTTCCAATGTTCTTCTTTATACAGCAGGAATTTTCCTTGCCACATTGATGTAGTCACAGTGTAATGATGTTCAAAGGCCTCTCCATCCACAAAAACATACCCAGTGCCACACATCACAAGGAGCTTTGCTTCAGGAATTTAAAGAGGTAACATGTTTTTATCCATATTCTTGTCTTAGGTCCCAAACCTAATAATATTTCAGTATCCTAACCCTCAAATCTCGAAATTCAAATGCTAATAAAGGAAATCAAGTTGACCAATATTTAATGAGCATGAAAGATTTGCCTGGGTTTCTTTGATTGTTCTAATATAATGTAATAATGAGGGGGCAGTACACTATTTAATACACCAGCATTCACAGTGTGAGATTTTAATTCCTGACCTGCCAGTCACTAGCTGTGGAGCCACAGTCAAATTAACCAACCATTTCTTACTTCAGCGTCCTCATTTGTAAAGTAAGGCTATTATAGTGTCTATGTAATGGGAATGATTGGAGGATTAAATAAGTTAAAATGTGGAATAGTGACTAATAGGCAACAGTACGTGCATATTAGCTATTATACGTCACCCTCATTTCATATAAGGAAGCCATTTATTGGAATATAGAAATATTTCTAATCATAATGAAATTTTGTGTAGGTTTGTTTTATGATATTTTTTTATTGTGGATTTTACCTTCAATGTAGACTAGACTTTCTCCTGAAATAAAAAGAAAATTATATGAGGGAGGGGAAACTTATGATCTTGATGTCTAAACTTTAGTAATATAACTGAAGGAATAGATTTCCTGATGAATTGTCAGGGATATAAGCCAGAAACTCCAAAGATCAAGGATACATCCAACATTGTATCTTGCCTCGGAAGAGTATTTTTTTAGATATTGAGGATAGCACAGTGATAATAATTAGCATAAAAATATTAATAAAATTTATACTCTCCTGAGTTTATAATCTAGTAAGAGATAGAGGTAACTAAACATCTTTATAGCACCGTGAAAAGTGAGATGATTGAATGTATAGGGTTTTGGAGCATTTAAGCTTAAAACTTCTTTTAATTACAAGAGCCAAGTTACCCACATTGAACAGTCTGGCCACTTGCTCTCATGATTATCTTGTTTTAGACTCTTTGTTTACTAATGAATTTACCTTTCTGCTGTCACTACCTGAGGCCACACAAATGTGTTCTGTTCTATTCCCTTGATGAAGTTTTAGTGTCAAAAAAGGTTAATAAACTGGTTAATTTGCTCCTTTAAGGAAATTAAATACAGAATAATTCAAAATTACTCAAAATAGGTTCATAACTCAGAGTCGCCATAGCCAGGCCATCATTAAACCGACTTGTCCTCCTTACCAAATCAGTGTCCAGGAAAAGAAGAAATCCCAGCAGAGGTTAATGTAAATTTAGATCAGATATACAGCAACTTCTGCCCCCAAGATAGGGCTTTCCTTTCAGTCAAAGCTCAGTGCCTTGCATTTTGCAACCAAAAAGAGAACGCCGGAGAACTACAGTTAGGCGTTTGAAAGCTGCTGAGAAAGTGGTAGTGTGTCATGTGAGTCATTCCACTGTGGTGTGCCGAGCAATTTGCAGACATTTCTCAAGGTGCTAAAGGATATGGAAATCATTCTCCCACCCACTAGGTGTGGATGCAATACCTGCATAGCTGATGCATCACTGGGTGGGACTAGGTTATAGTACAGCATAAGCAAAGTCCCAGCAGTGCAATTGCTTGGGATGAACCAAATTCAACCCCACTTAGGCATCCCAGTATGCAATAGTGGCTCTCTCTACTTCCCAAGGGCAGAAATCAAAGAGACCAGTAGAATGCAAGGTTGTGGGTGGGGATGTGGAGGATGGAACTTCCTCCCCTTTATATTCAAGGGTGGGGGGGGTGGTCTGGAGGAGAAATGTATGTGAAATGAATTATACATCTCAACCTCCTTCACTCTTATCTGGAGTGAATAGACTGCTTTGTCATACAGCTGCCTAAGGCTAATCCTCCACACTCCCACAGGCTTCTCAGTCTACTGCCTGAGTACCTTTGAAGCCAGGATTTAAAACCCTAAAAATAGAAGCAGGATTACTGGTTGCAGCCTGCTGAAGAAGTGGGAACAATGTACAGAGGCATGAGAAGGATGAGTGAGGAGAGGAGAATGCCTACTTTAAAGAGAAATGGTAAACTCCAATCTAACACATCTTTCAAGAAATCTGATGTATCTTTTCCTGGTGGTCAGGGTTTTTGTGGATTTTCACAATTAGAAATTACATCCAACTTGAGTCCTTATAAAATATCCTATTCTCTTCTACCAATTGAAATTCATCTTTTCTATAATCTCTGCAGCACTGTTAAGGCTGGTTTAAGATACCATCCACCAATTCTGCTGGCTCATCTTGCCTGGGTTTTCTGGTTGATAGCCCTAGTCTGTCTACACTTCTGTGATTGCCCCATAGATAGGGGTAATCACTGCCCTAGAGACAGAGCCTGGCAAGATGCCACCTGCTGGTTGAATAGGCCAGCGTTATATATACTTCTTATAAATCCAGGCTTCTTGGTTAACGTAGAGTAAAGGCTAATAAATATATTTTAATAATTATTTATGATACTAAATTTGCAACCAACAGTGAATGAGACTCTTGTGGGTGACTGAAGTCTCAGGGCTATTCACAAATGTTTCCTTCTACACTTCTATCAGTTACTATCAGAAGAGCACCGCCTCATCCTGATGAACTCAAGTGTGGCCATGTGATTTTCCTTCAGCCAATGAAAGGATATTATGAATGTCATTTCCAAGCAGAGGCTTGAAGAGACATTGTGCACGTCAACACATGCTCTTTTGCTGCTCCCACAGTAAATGGCAATGTTCCAGAGGAGAGGCTGAATCACTAAGAAAGGACAACAACAATGTGGGAACAGTGACCACAGTGAACTCTCAGCGGGTAGAAGTAAACCTTTGTTTTAAGGGAGTGATATTTGAGGGTTGTTTGTTACTGCGGTGCAACCTATCCTGGCCCAACTAATACAAAGCATACAATGCTCCTGGGTGCACTAAGGTGAATATCATGGTCTTCCACTCCTAAATACGTCTTTTAAAAAGCCTTATTTTCATTGAAAGTCTTCAAAGTAATTTTATACATCTTAAAAGCAGTCAAGGGAAATGAAAGTTAAGTCTAAACCTAATGAAATCCTGGCAAAGTAAAAAGAGAACTCAAATCCCCAGCTGTCCTCTAGCTTCTGTTGTACGAATATTTTCATAAGAGAAAGGTTTTGCAGACAAAATTAAGGACATGCCTCCCTCCAGTTCCTCACCAGGGCAAAAGTAAATTCATTACCATCAAGTGTTGGAAAATAGTTTATTTTTAGTTCACCAATAGTAGCCTAAAGAATATTATTTGCTTTTGAAAATAGGAAAGGTAAATACAAGAGCTCTTCAGCTCTGCCTTAATGAGACTATGCAACACACAGCCCATGCTCCAAAGCATTCTAATATAGCAATATTTTATTAATATATAACAACTTTTCTTTTAATCCCAGTGGGACTATTACTATCATCATTTCCCTTGTCATCAATTGAAATATTTTTATCGCTTTGCAGTTTTTTTCTTGGGCCTATTTTATTTTAAAATTAATCATATTGCAATTTCCTTCTCAAAGTTTGAATAAAGTAAAACAAAATGTCATCTGTTCATTTGCCACAGATGCATTAGAACTTGAGATTGATAAGCAGCAAATGTGTCTCTTTCTCCAGAAACAAAAAATTAATTTCAAAAGCCTTTTAAAAGTCATATGACTTAATTCCAGAGCATTTGGACTTCATTTACTTTAGTAAGTTAAGAATAATAACAACTCTAACTAATCAAGGTCCCCTAGCAATAGGGCCAAGAATGATCTTCTATATTACCTTCAGCATAGCATTACTTTCTACCTGTTGCTTAGGGTAGAGATTCTCTTAAAGATACACAGAGAAAGTTAAAGACTGGAGATTCCTTAATGACATGGACTAGAGCCAACTATTTTGTAATAGTAACAACAAAATTGTAGTCTGTGTTACTCTATATGTCTCCTACACACCAGTTACCTAGGATCTGTGGAACATATTAACCAAATACTTTCACAAAACGAAGATTTTCCTATTTTTGGACCCAAAGGCAGCTTACAAGATTTTCTACTTATTTTTCTCCAGTTAAGATTGCCACCAAAAACCAAAACAAAACAAAACAAAAAAAGCAACCACAATTCTTCGCAACTTTGTCCCACATTTTTCAAATATTTATCATCTCTTATGTGATAGACATTGTACTAATCCTCAAGCTTGGATGAGGAGTGCCTGGGTGGCCCAGTAGGTTGAGCATCTGACTCTTGTTTTTGGCTCAGATCATTACTTTGGGGTCATGGGATCAAGCCCTACATCAGGCTCTGCACTCAGTGAGGAGTCTGCTTAGGACTCTCTGTCCCTCTCTCCCTCCCCCTGCCTTCTCTTTCTCTATCTCTCAAATAAATAAATAAATCTTAAAAAAAGAAAAGAAAAGAAAAATCTAATGGTGGGTAGAATCCATATTGGCCCTGTCTTGGGAGAATATACACTATAGTGAAAAGGACAGATAATAATCCAAATCAACAACAATAAAAAGGTTGGCAATAGAGGATATTCCAGAGTGACAAGAGCACGCAGCGTTAGTACCTTCTCTAGTCCAAGCATGTGAGCAGAGGGAAATGCGAGAGGACTTCTAACGTTATCACCACTAGAAAGGAAATTAGTCATGTATACATATGCAAGCATATTTCAGGGTGTTGGAAGCAAGAGAAAGTACCTCTGAGCGCAAGATTCTGACCAGAAACTTAAGAAAACTAAGTTGGGCTTACACTGTGCATAAATGGAAAATCTAGTCACATTTTTGGCTCCATGGCTCTAAAAGCACAGGAAACGAAGCCAAGGATTGGAGAGAAAGAAGCAGATGACCATTAGGTCAGAAAGGAAAGAATCAGAAGGAATTGTGGAAGTAACACAACAGTACCCTAAGCTAGGAGTCAGGTGAACCACACACTGGGTATCATAACTGTAAACTATAGTACTAGCCACATGCCAGCCCCTGTGATTAGCCCTCTGGGTGCATTATATGATTCAACCACTATTGGAAAGCTATAGGGTAGCTATCATATTACCTCATCTTAAAGATAAGTAAAATGAAGCTTACATATGATCAGTAAATTAGCTCTTTCTGCCTTCCAATCCTGAGCTCTGAACGACTAGGCTACTGCCCATTAGAATTAGATTTATGTACAAAGATTTTTTTTTTAATTTCAATGTCCAGGCCAATTAAATAAAAGTCTCCAAGGTCGGGGCACATGGGTGGCTCAATCGATTAAGTGTTCATCTCTTGAAATCCGCTCAGATCATGATCTCAGGGTCATGAGATTGAGTCCTGCATCAGACTCCATGCTAAGCATGAAGCCTGCTTGAGATTCTCTCACCCTTTCCCTCTGCCTCTCTCTGCTGCTCACAAGCATGCTCACTCTCTCTCTCTCACTATATTAACTAACTTATTAATTAATTAATTTGAACTAATTCTCCAAGGCAGGGCACAAGCATGAGCTTTTTAAAGCTTCCCAGGTGACTCTAATGTGTAGCCAAAATTGAGACTCACTGTGGTTCTGCTACTAAGCTACTGGATGACTTTAAAAAAAAAAAAAAATATATATATATATATATATACATATATATATATATATATAATTCTTCCACACAGGATCTTATCAATAAGCAAAGAACTGAGACTAGGTTATTTTTTGAGGCCCCTTCCAAGTCAAATATATTTCAGTTCTATACAAGAAATTTCTATTAAAATGAACGCTTCCAAAAGATTTGAAAGTGGGCAAGAGAATTTATGGGCTAAGTAGGTCATTAATTACACAGATCTCATCTTGTCAATTGTTAGGTTCTTGATGTATATTTATGAACCATCAAAATCCAAAATCTTCTAATATTATAACAAGTTCACTATTAGAATCCAGTAAGTGAACGAGTTAATCACTCCAGCACTACCTCATGTGATGAATTAGAGGAGACAGGAAGAACTGAAAGTCAATTACAGTTAGTGATCTTAGATAACACAGAAGCCGTTGCAGTAAAAATTATGTAAAATTATAATGCTTGTTATTTTTAGAATTAGTATGTAGCCTATATGCTTTTTCTTTCCAGAAGATCCTTCTAACATAGAGTGCCACAGAGCTGCTAAATTGATGCAGCTATGAAATGGAGTTGGGTGTTTAGGAGAGAGAAATAGAAGCTGGGACTCAGTAATAAGAAAGGGTGTGCTAAGATGAACATCTTTCATATTTGGTGGAGCAGTCCAAAGAAAATAGAAAAACAGCCCTTTAAGCCCCTTGGGGTTGGCAAATACATATATGGACATTCAGATATTCAGCTGACAAACTATTTTTTGAGTAAATACCATGTACCAGGCACTCTTCTAGGGCTTAGAAGCAATGTTATAAGTGCTGGGCTAGCAGTAAAAATTAAATACTTTGGGAACACAGAGACGAGTGACGACTTCTTTGATGAGGTCATAGAAGACTTAAAAACAGAGCAGATAAACTGAAGACAAGTGAGACAAAAATGCATGTGGATTTATAATTTGAAAACCAATAAATTAATGCCTTTAGGTAAACTAAAGGGGAGTGTGAAACGAAAAAATACCAATTCTGGTTTTAAGCACTGAAGAAGCCAGACAAGCCGAGAGAAGCAGAGCACTTAGGCAATTTTTTTTTTCCAGATTCACTTCAAGTTTGAGAGCCATGCCATGGCACTATATTCAATTGCATAATGATTGGGGAAAACTGTTCATTTAAAAATTCAGGCTCCTTTAGTCCCAATAAAGCAATAATTGGGCATTCAGGCATAATCAAGTACAATCTCACTAGTTAAAAAATAGCCACGACTGTCCATGGTGCCTATTCATACAAAATGGGTTTGAAGGCGACCTGGACTTTGGTATGTTTGTACCTTTGTCATGAACATTAATGTCGAATCACTAATAAACAGCATCTGGTGTTTTGAATGCTCCCTGTGAATGTTGCCTTCTCAGCCAAGAATTAAATATTGAGGGCATTAAGGACTCAACCATCATCTTCCTCACTTCAGCCCAAGGTTGTAAGCAAGATGCCCCTTGCCTCCTAAACAACACTATGCATACACAGAATGGATGTGTCTGGCATAAAACTTGCCTTACCTCACTTCATAGCAACTTTATAACTTGCTACACTGAGATTTGTCTATGGGCATTTTCAGCAACCCCTCAGGATAACAAGCAAATAGAAGAGCTGTGGGGAAAATATGTACATATGTCATTAAAATGAGAGGATCGAAGAAAGCAAAGGAAGATAAAGAGAGGAGACATGGAAGAAAGAGGAACTAGAAAAGGCATTGAAATAAAAGGAAGGTTTCGAAAAGGCATGATAAGATCCCAGCAACCCTGAACTTGTTTGGTAAGAACCTAGTTCAGTGCAACAAATATTTGTTGAGTACCATCTATGTATCAGGCACTGTTTGAAGACCTAGAAATAATAATATGTAAGATCCAGCCCATTCTTTACGCCCCTTGGGGTCAGCAGATACATATATGGACATTCAGATATTCAATTGACAAACCATTTTTTGAGTAAGTACCATGTACCAGGTACCCTCCTAGGGCTTAGCATGCAAAAATTAATGTTATAAGTGATGGGCTAGCAGTAAAAATTAAATACTTTGGGAACACAAGACGAGTGATGACTTCTTTGATGAGGTCATAGAAGACTTCAGAAAGTGTCGATATCAGAGATCTGGGGACCGGCTCTGGGTCTTACACTTAGCAACTGTGTGACTTTGAAAATTTCAAAGTTTCAACATCATCATTACCCACTATAATATTGTTAGAAAAACGCAGATTTTTTTTTTTTTAATTCTATGACAGTTCTACTGGTAGTGCCTGCACATCCAAATTCACAGATTAAAACCATTGGAAGAACAATCCTCACTCCACTACCCACAGGGTGACTCAGTCAGATTCTCCAAATTTAAGACAGTAGGCAATTAAGACAGTCCATGCTGACCACATTTCTAGATAGCCAGGGTTGAAAACCAAATGAATGTGTTAAAAAAAAAAAATTGAATATCTGCTTTTTACCCAGGAGATACAGTGATGACAGGTCAAGGGGCATATTATGTTGGACACAGTACGTCAATGGGCAGTCTCCTAGCTGTCCACTTCCACATTGCTTATAGCACATTAAAATGAGTTTAATGAATTTAAAATTCACCGTTTTGCACAGGCAGAGAGTGCAGAAACTGTTCATATGTTATCTAATCTTCTCCTGTCAACAAACAAGAAAACCAAGGGAAAAGAAGTTGAATGATATTCCTAAATTATAGAATGGGGTAATGAAATATCTAACATAAATGGTTATTCAATTCAAGCAAGAGAATGATCAGATTTTGAGGATGAAAAAATGGTAAGGGTTTATAGGTCTATGTTTTTTCTATTCCAGGAAAAGTAATGTGGAGATGCTGAAATGGGAGTGAGGAGAGGGTTTCTGAGAAAAAAAGGAAGACATGATGGGAAAACTAATTACACACACACTGACCCACACACATACACACAATTAGTTTTTAACATTGATAACCGACCCGTTTCTTGCTATTTTAAAGGAAATAGTCCAAGAGAAATAGCTCTCATACCTTTGAATTGAACAGAGAATTTGCTTTCCTAAATAGGAAAGCAACTCCATTTCTTCTACATGCCTGACATGTTACCAGTTCATGACTAAGTAACTAATGAATAGCTGCAGACAGGTAAACCTCAAGGGGCCTCCAAGGTACAGCTTGGATGTTTGTGTTAATAAGTCTAGTCTCAAAGTAGAACTGGCAATCTCAAAAGGAAATTGTTCTGAGCAATTCACATCTCCACTCATTGCAGCAGGCGTCCCTCCACAAGTGTTTTGCTAATCCTAAACCACCACCTTATAATGCAAAATGGGATATGGGTATGCCAATCTGTATTTGTTGAATGTTTGAAAGAATGGCTAAAGATGGCACAGAGCATTGTATTTTATCTACAAGAGTTCAATCTCATCATTGCCACTAATCAACTCCACTCTTTAACCAAACTAACAGAAAATTCTCCCTCCCTCCTGTTTTGCCACATATTGGCAACTCCTTGCCAAGAGATCTTAGCTTATTCCGTATGTGGTGGCAAAACAGAAAATCAAAGGGAAATTGAGGAATCTCTGATTCCCATTGGGATTCAACATAAAAGTTGCAGTAACTCACCTATAAGTTCATAAAGTTGTTCATTTCCATTAGCATGTCATGTTTGAATGTGGGGTATATGTGTGTGTGTATGTGTGAATAAGTATGTGTGTGTGCCTGCCTCCCTGTTGAGAACTGAAGGTAGAGGGAAGAAAATAGACAGATGGTAATAGTAGAACTCCAAAGTAGTATCTTGAAAGGTATATCTAAAGCCATAAAAGTGATAAAACTTGTCCACCTCTCATCCATTTATAAATAGGTCAAACAAAGTCCGGAACCCACAGTGAGTTTCCTTAGCACAAAATGGGCAAATGGAAAGTTAATGCTTATTACCTCTGAGATTATAAACCTCCTTTACACCTAATGCTTTATCAATGTGCACTTAACCAGTTGCTTTGGAAATGTTCTTGATTTACTTTGTCAAATGTTTTATTATCCCAACTAAATAATAAACTCCTCCAAGTCGCAGTCTGTATCTGCTCTGCACTTGCTACTCCTTCTACACTTCTTATTAACACTGTGTCTCTTGCCCTTACCACCACCACCCCTCATAGAACACCACAGACATGGGCAAACCCAATAAACATTCATGACATGAACACAAATTGTAGCATCTTTTCCAGACTACCACATATATAGTTTAATCTTCCTAAACTTTCATGACTACCACCACTCTTCCTATTTTTATATTCACATTTTTTGTGACTTCATGTCTTATAGTCTCAGAACTTTTTGTCCAAATTAAGCTTTCTCAACAAATAGCTGTTCTGATTGTCTCCTAGCTTAATAGAACATGCTTTACTAAAAGAAAAAAAAATTTTTTTATTCCTAATTAAATTCTTTTAAAAATTCTAAATTTCTTCTCCTTCTTTCCTACCTTTAGAAAATTTTTATTATTGAGAGTGCAGTAAAAACAAAAAAGCATTAGATTGGGAGTGAAAACGTGTCGATTGAGTCTGACTTCTACCCTTGAAGCTGTAGCAATCTCAGCAAGCATGTGCTATATTCATGGACTGATGGGTCAATCAGTAACTGAGTGAATGAATGTCACAATTTATCAATATACTTTTGCCAGATCACATAGTCTTCTGAAAAATTGGTTCTCATATCTGTAAGAGTGTTATAATCTATAATCTTTAAAATTAAGATAAATAATCCAGAAGAAACAAAACCACTATCTCAAAGAGAAATCTGTATTCCCAAATTCACTGCAGCATTATTCACAATAGCCAAGGTATGGAAGCAAGCGAAGTGTCCATCAACAGATGAACAGATAAAGAAAATGTGGTGCATATACACAATGGAATATTATTTGTCCTTAAAAAAAGAAGGAAATCCTACCATTTGCAGCAACATGGATGAATCTGGAGGGCATTATGCTAAGTGAAATAAGCCAGACAGAAAAACAAATACTGCATGGTATCACTTATATGAAGGATCTTTTTAAAAAGAAAAAAAAATCAAACTTCTAGAAAGTAGAAAAATGGTTGTGAGGGGCTGAAGGTGGGAGAAATAAGGAGAGGTTGTAAAGGGTATAGATTTTGACTTGTAAGATGAGTAAGGTCAAAGGATCTAATGTATAAGGTGGTGGTGACTGACTATACACTGTACAATTGTTATTTGCTAAAACAGTGGAACTTCAATACTCTCTCCAAAAATTATATATATGATATATAATATGAATATTATAATATATGAATACCATGAATATATTATATATATGAATATTATATATATATATGTGTATGTATATAAAGGGGTGGATGTGTTAAGAAGCTCCATGGGGGGAATCTTTCCACAAAGCACATGTATATCAAATCATCACACTGTACACTTTAAATATCTTGCAATTTTATTTACCTCAACTTAAGAAGAACACATACAAAAATAAATTAAGAGAAATATTGGGCACGTCTACTATCCCAGTGATTTAAAAACAGAGCTGCAAATATACAGATAATAATATAGATAAAATTTAGTCATTACAACAACTTCCATTAACCCCATCTTATGTAGAAAGAAAACTGTAATTCGCCAAAACTATGCAACTGACCCAAGGTCACACAGTGAGAAAGCGGCAAAGCTGATTTTTAATCTCAGGTCTGTCTGTTTCCAACATCAATCCTCTGACCCCTCTGACACGCTATTTCTCTTTATCCTTCTAGTGTTTTTTTTTTTTTTTTAAATTTCTGTATAAACTCCATATTTCCAATCTGCACTTGATTTAGGTAAAGAATGTCCTAAATCTTAGTATCTTCAAATACTTTTCCGTGTTCTTAAAGAAAGCATGCCATCAGAGGAGATAGGGCTGTTTCGTACAATTAATAGACCAAAGGAATGATTGAATGATTCTGTTACAGGCGACACAGATAGGTATCTCGATTTAAAGAAAAAATTACAGCTGGTCTCATTGTTCATTTGTGGCAGATCCTTTTAGATTCCTTGCTGACTGGCATTTCAAACTCCACACAGAGTTATAGGCCATGCTTCAAGAGATACAAACAGAACCTTCCCTTTTTTCTCTCCCTCATTCACTGAAAGTTTAATTATTCTAATAATCTGACATATATCTGGATTTACAAGTAATCTCTTAAGAGTGCCCTGCATCTATTTTGCTTTTCCCTCAAACTACCCATTTCTATCTGCAAAAAAAGAGCATAATTCAGCAGCTCTGTTTATTTTAATGCTTCTTTCAACCTACAAACCACAGGTTGATGACAAGAGGGTAACTCAGACTGCAGATTCCTTAATCTTTTCTGCCATCACCTAACAAAATGTGGCTTTAAAAAATGGTGACATTTTCTACTTTTAGGAAATTGCTGCATATGCCCCAGCTATAACACTAAGATGATTTCATAATCATTTTCTAGACTCTTTTCACCTAGTATGTACACATTTTCTTTTTATCAAAATGAAGTTGGGAACAGAAGAGAGTTTATTTTACTTTCTTTTAAAGAGGTGATCTCACACATAACTAAGATAAATTCTTTAGGGTTTTCTATTAAAATCCCGCTTACATGATAACAGGGTACATTATTGAATGCTTTGTGACCAGTTATCAGAAAATTACCCTGAAATATAGTCCCAGTTAACTAAAACTGTTTCCTGCCATGTCATATCATCCAATTTGCCTCAATCCTACCCTTCAACAACTAGTTCTAGCCTCCTTCTGCGTTTATGCTAGTATTTTTAGGTTACTGTAAATGATGATTTAGGTTTGTAATGATGATCCAAGACATTGTAAGATTAAAACCTTCAAGAAGATTCAAGTAGCATTCAATTACCATACCTCCAATGACAAGAACGCTAATATATTTCAGAGTGCCTATTCAGTAACAAAGATTAAAATACAATATACTCCTAGAACTCACTCTTAAATAACCAGAAATCCAACTAAATAGAACAACCCATTTACTAAGAAGTCTGGTTAATCATATATTCTAGTGCATTTTGAATTCACAAGGTCAGAAGTATCCTGCTGTCCCCAAAGTTAATTTTGGGCTGATTCATGTATAAACAGGTATTACAGGGAAACCAGGCCAAATGTTTCTACTGAAAGCCAGTGGATTTTTATGGTTGTTCTTCCCCCATGGTGGGAGGCAGGAGGGGATAGAGGATAAAAAGAGGCATAAAGGCCTCTGAGGTCAAATGCCAAGTTCTATCGAGGTTCAGTTCACACTGCTCCACTTATTCAACCTGACTTCATCACAGCAGAGAGCACGATGCCATGAGCCAGATGTAAATATTCCCGTTTGGAGCTGTCAGACATTTTTGGTGGTTCACCAGCCTGACCTTCAAAATCATGTTCATGACATTTATCTCAAGCCTAAAAGTTCCATGCGAGAGAATTTAAACTGTGTGAGCATAGAAATAGCAGGCTTTTACATCAAAGTTCAAATCTCTATTTAAAAAAAAAAAAAAAAAAGAAAAGAAAAAATCAACTTTGTCCCACCACTTAATTTTCAAATCCTGGGGGGGGGGGGGGGGGGGAAATTAAAAAACAAAAACAGAAACAGAAAATATAGCATTGTTTTGCTTTGTTATTTCATGACAACAAATTATAACAATTGAAATTACAAAATGAAGCTAGGGCACCAAATATCTTTTTATTTTAAAGATTTTATTTATTTATTTGAAAGAGAGAAAGTGAGAGATCATGAGCAGAGGGAAGGGCAGAGGGAGAAGTAGACTCCCTACTGAGCAGGGAGCCTGATGCAAGACTTTGGGATCATGCCGGGAGCCGAAGTAGACACTTAACTGACTGAGCCACCCAGGCACCATTTTTTATATATAAATAAATTTTCAAGAAAAAAATCATGTAAGATTTAGTTTTTCAACATTGACCATTCTACATGAAGCAGGGTTGTTGTTTTTTTTTTTTCCTGTATATGTTTTCTATTTATTGTGTTCTTAAAAGCATCTGAAAAACTCAGTCATAAAAGTAAAGTGTATAGTGGATTTTTTTTCTAAATACCTCAACTATTTTTATAGCCAAGGCTGTCTGCTGCCTTTCCTTTGTAGAACCATGAACTCTGTGTTACCCTCTAAATAAGACCAACAGCTCTCTTCAGAGGTACCATCCTGGGATAACAGGCTACATTTTGTAAAAGTAAGCAATATAATACATTTGCAAAAGAAAAAGACAAATCTAGCTATACCTCCAGTAATCAAAACTAATCCCTCCCAGGGACTTCTGCAACCACTTTGTCCCTCTCCAACTCTGATTTGTCCTTTTCTAGCACTGATTACACTTCCAACAGGTCAACAGCAAATGTGTAAGCACATTCTAATGGTACAAATGCACCAGTCTCCCTAAGCAGCCACCTCTTGAGGAAGAAATCTTGCCTTTTTCTCCCTTTGTATCTTTCACAGTGTTTGGCCAGTGGATATTTAAGAAGTACTTGCTGATTTATTGCTTCTTCAGAACCACAAAGCTACACACACACACACACACACACACACACACACAAAGTGTTCTACAAAGATAGAAGGGGGCTTTTTTTGTCACATGACATGGATGATCCATCTGAAAGAAGGAGTTTCAAGGGCTGAAAGTGAATCTAAGTTGTACTTCTCCCGGCTGAAAACAATGAGGTCCTCACTGACACTTGACTTAACACCTGCTGGCCCACCCCGCTAAGTGGGCCAACAGAGTAAAGCAATTATCCAGGTGACTCATGGAAATAAGCCATTTTTAGCTGAAATATCTAAGCAGTTCAAGCTAAAGTAGGTTGTTACCTGGGTCATTCAGGCAAAAGCAGGTTGTTATGTTTAAATTTTCTGGTAGTAGGGGGGGAGGGTGAAAGCCAACTAAACAAAAAACTCAACCAGAAGTTCTTCCAAAACCCTGGAATCACTGCTTATGGACTTCCTGAGCTATTGAGAAAGGAAAGGAACTAGTATTTTGGTTATGTCATCATCTACTGCATGCATTCACAGATGTAGTCTTAATTTGAAATCAGGAGCTTTTGGTCTTAAGAAATTACCTTTTGCCATCATTGTTTGGTGGGAGGAGCACTTGATTCTAGAGATCTTGACTTGTTCAAACACTGAGAGACACTTCCCGGACATCAGTTTATTTAACAATAAATCCTGACACCAAAACTGTAGGAAAGTTCCTGTTCCTTATAGAAATAATACTTTTTAAAAAAAGATTTTATTTATGTATTCATGAGAGCCACACAGAGACAGAGACCCAGGCAGAAGGAGAAGCAGGTTCCATGCAGGGAGCCCGACCTGGGACTCGATCCCCGGTCTCCAGGATCAGGCCCTGGGCTGAAGGTGGCGCTAAACCACTGAGCCACCCGGGCTGCCCTGGAAATAACACTTAAGACCTATGCTGCTCATGTTGAATACAACACTGCTTCTTGGCAGTGACCTCTGATGCATGCAAATCCTTTCTTTATACACTAACTGAAGGGTTGACTGATGGTTGCCATTGAGAGAGCTGGGTGCTGGCACAGAGCTTCCCCATCTATATCCGCCCAAGAGTTTTGTAGACAAGCTGCTTCCCTACACGTCTACGCTACTTCTTGCCAAAGCCAGGACTTATTTCTCTTTGTTGGATCTCTGCAGCAGCATTGCTTGGGCTTGTGTCTCAGTAGGATGTTCCATGTTTTATTTGCGTACTCTTCTCGCGATAGCTCTAAAACCCCAGGCCGTGCCAAGAAAACCATTTTAAAGCACTGTTTTTTGAAACCATAGAAAGCTCAGCTTCATGAAAGAGGACATGAAAGAGAATGATGGAATAGAGTAGGGTTGAATGCATAAGACCCCCTCCCCGCCTCCCCCGCACACACACACACACACACACACACACACACACACACACACAGTATAGACACTCATGCAATCTCCAGGGACATTTCTTGGCCATAGATCAGCTCACCTGTTAATCCTCTTGATAGGTAGTTGTTCATAGTATAGACTCTGGAGTCAGACTGCACAGGCATGGAACTCTGGTTCTTCACTTACAATGGAATCACTTTGTTTTAATCTCTCTAAGTCTCAGTTTCTTCATCTCCAATGATAAGAATTAATATTAATACAGCCTTACACAGTTGTTGGGAAGATCAAATAAGGGGTCTGTAAAGCACTGAGCACAGAGGTGGTACAAAATAAGCTTTCTAAAATGGTACCTATTTGATCATTACCATCATCATTTCATTTTTAGTGTTTTAGGAATTGTCCAGCCCATTGCTCCTCATGAATGACATTTCTTCCCTGGACCATCACAAAATGAAACATAGATTTTTTTTTTCCCATTTCTTTGGCAATCCCAAATTAGGGTTCATGGCATGATTGACATTTTCTAAGACATTTAGCCAAGAGTAATAAGAAAACCAAGAATGAAATGCTATCTACCTATGAGCTGGTCTTCATCTTTTTGGTTATTTGTGATCCCTTGAACACATTCGTTGCCGTTCATGAATTTGTGTAGCTAAACTTAGAAGGATCAAGAGACTAAGGCAGGAGTCATCTTCAAAGACAGGGAGGAAAAAAAGGTACAGATTGCATATACATTTAATTTGTGAACTGAGGTTACAGGAACTTGAGTTCCGGTTTTCAGGATGAAATGGAAAAAAAAATTTTTTAAAAAAAAAAAGGAAAGAGGAAATTAAAACAAGAGTGAGTCACGTGGTTGTCTAAAATGCATCAGGAAACCCCGAATGCAAGAGATCATGTATAACAAAACTGTCATAGAATATGGGGGTACTCCCAGCTGGGACAACAGATCTCGAGGAGCCTTTCATATATATTAGAGTTTGGGCTGCCAATGTTTAATTGGGAAGGGTCCCACAGTAGGAAGCCCCTTACTTTGGGACCTCAATGTCATTGAGTCCTCAACTGTGCTGAACTAAGTAAAGTGTTCACGTAGCACCATCAGCCTTTGGAAATTTTACTTCTCCTTTAGACCTGAAAAACTTGCGATACATATTTGCAGAGAGGGGGATGGTGTAGGCATTTGCAGACAAGCTTTGATTTTCACCTCAGTTTCATCACAGCTACATACCACTTCTTTAACTACAGATTTCTCTGGTCCTATTTCTGGTATTTGATATTTGGTCACTGATGAGAGATCTATCACTTCTAAATCCCAAACATGACAGATAACTAAATCCAGTAGAAAATTTGCTATTTATAAATTCATAGCCATCACAGTGACTTCTAGCTAAGGAGAATGTGGTGTTTCAGTTACATACAAATTATCTTTTTTACTATCTGCAAAACAAATTTGAATAAAAATTAAATTGAAAAAGTGTGTTTTCAGTAGGGAAAAAAAACTGAAGGAAAATTACTGCCATAATCGACAATAGTGTGCTTTATTAAAATTCCATTAAGCTGTGACATTTATCACATTGCTCCCCTACTTAAAGCCTCTCAAAGATTCCCCTTCCCTTTCTGTCAAGTCCAGGATGCCCAGCAGGATTTAGCCCCTCCCTCTCTCTCCAAACTTACCATGTGCCGCTCTCCTCCCTGTTTTCCTTTCTCCAACTACAGGCACCTTCATTTAAATCTTTCAAAGAGCTGAATGCCTTCCTGCCCCAGGCCTTTATGTGTGCAGACGTCTTTACTTGGGTGCTTTAGCTTCCCCATGCTTCCCACCTACACTGCTTTATCCTATTGCACATTCCCCTACCTGTCAGCACCTTTCCTTTAATGGTACATACTCACCATCGTAATTCATTCATTATTGGAGTGCTCTCTCTCTCTTTCTGCTGAACTCAGATCTCCATGAGAATAAATACTTTAGCCTTCTTATTTCTAATTCTATCATCTTCTCCGAACAAGAAAGCACACAGTAGGTACTCACTAAAAATTGAATAGCTGATGGAATAAAATACTACAGATTCTAGTGAAACCTGGAAGTTGTATTATAGCTTCTTTCTGGCTTAACTAACAATATTATAGCTCTGCTAAGAAGCTGGCACTCTTTTGTAGGTACTCAAAGAGCAATTAATGTCAATAGTTATTTTTTTTTAAGTCCCAGGGGAAATGATTACTGCAACAGTTTCCAGTGGGCAGAACTGTCTTGACTCATATCTGCTTAAAATGAAAGCACTTAGTCTTTTCATTAAAATTCCTTGCCTCTCTGCCTGTCAGCTTCAACTAGAATTCTCTCCTCCCCACCTAACCAAGCCTGTGGAAGATAAAATGCTTTCTTTCTAAAGCTGAATGTTATATCTTTATCTTTAAATAGGAAAATCCTAGCAACTGGAAGCCTAGCTCCTTATCAAATGCTTACCCATTTTCCCTCTTCCATTCTTTTTAGGTAGCTGTGATGTCACACATGCAACTCTCGCGTCCCACCAAATGGTATAGACCAAGAACTGAAACTACTATGCAATTGTCCAAATTATAGTGAACATCAGATAAAAGGTTTGCTATCTCCTGTTCTCTATTTTCAGGAGCCATAAATAACCTAACACAAGCACAGCACCCACTGCAAGCAACACAATGCATTCTGGAGGTTTAAATAGAAGAACAGCCTTGCAGTTTCAGTAATAGAAGTGGAAGTCACATAAATTATCTTCTTAGCAATCCGAATTGACCAGAGCATCATAACCAGCCAAGCTTCCACTGGTGCTCTGCATTTTGCCTCAAAATGGCTACTGAACAATGCAGCTATTATTTGCTGTCTCGGTGGTTAGTACTAAAATAGAGAGGTGTTTCTGAGCTTATGTTTGTCAGACTTTTTAATAATTCAGACATTAATCAGGCAATTCTCAATGTGGCTGGTCCTGAGATTTAAGACACAAGAGCCTTTCAAATAAAGAAAATGGAAAAGCTATTTCTGCCTGCCCAAAGAGAGGTATGTTGATACTGGTTTCCCTCAAGCTGTGCTGTGATCAAATCAACTCCTTAGCACAAGTGTCCCTGGCCTTGGAGAGGGTCAGCTCAGGGAGCGGTACAGTTTACACAGCATTAGTTGCCAGAATGTGAGCTTGGGGCTTGGCTCCACTTCCCTTAGGAAAGTCAAGAATGGAAAATGTTGTCACACTGAAGATTCAGTTAAACTTGATTCAAATATTTAGGCTATGACTACTCAGGATAGAGTTGAAATACAATTAATTTGACTAATGTGTTCCCTCTTGTCCCTGACCTTCAACCTCCCTACACACACACACCCTGCAAACTTGAATCTCTCCTTCTTTTGCAGTTCTCTTTGACCCAATCTCACGCTCCCAACTCTGGCTAGATCCCACCCTACCCCCCACCCTGTGTTCCCATAGTACCCCATGCTCACCTCTATCATAAGACTTACAGCTTATTTTTTAAATTACCTGTTTGCCATTTACCTTAATGAGATCCATGAATTGCTTAATGGCAGGAATCATATTTTATTCCCCCATATGTCCTCAGCATCCAGTTCTGTTCCTGGTCAATAATTCCTTGATAAAAGAATGAACTAAGGGATTACATACAACAAGATTCCATGTGGAGTCACAAAATGCCCGACAGGGTAACTTTCTTAGAACTGAGCATAATATTGTTATCCTGAAATCACAGACTAAAAGTACCAGCTCCAAGATTTCCAGGACTGTCCTCCAAGATAGCACAATGGCTGAGGAGTGCTAGAGTGGGCAAGGAGCCATAGCAACTTAAACACTAAGGTGAAAATCTTTTATCCAAAATTCTTGGCTCCCCTTCAACTTAAGTTTTTTACATTTTCTATCACTTCTGATCCTTCCATGGAGGGTGATGCTCTCGTGTGTCCACTTGGCTTCATATATGAAGGAAGCTGAATGCATGCTCTCCTTTCCCACAGCTGTCACCACCATGCCTTGTTCTGCTACCTTTTTTCCTTCCTTGAGACCCTCCATCTATTGAGATTGCTTTCTTACCCATGCCATCTGCTATCTAGTAATATCCAGTATATCCTCCCTGTATTCTTTGAGGATACTGGAATTTGGTTTACAGTTTCTCTCTTCCTGTAGTCTCCAACCATCGTCTTAGACAACTCTGCTAAAATCATCACACTGAAAAATCATTTAAGCCTCTAATTCCTTGACTTCCACTGATTCAGTGTCTTATATCCCAGCATTATACTCTTGACTCCCCAGTTTACTTGTTTTCCTCTCTATGGAGCAGCTGATTAGGAACTGGGGAGGATGGATGGAGGCAGGGGTTTGACTTAGGCTGGGAGCGCTGGGCAAAAGACATATGGACTGTGAGCCCCGTAACTAAAGGGAAATTAGTGACTCATCTTGAACAAGGAAGAGCAAGGAAGTAAGAATGGGTCCCAAACATTTAGTATAATGAAGCCGGGTAAAATTAGTCTGGCTAAAAAAATTAGTCTGGCTAGTGTTGCAGTTCTCAGCACTCTTAGCTGCCTGTGGTTATCTGCTCAACTTTCCTTCACATTCCCTCTTCTCACCCTCATCTCCACCTTTGGAAACAAGTCTGACTCTGCCAGATATGTTCCTGGACTTGTGTGTGCAGGATGAAAGGGAAGGCGTCATCAGCCAAGAGAAGGAAAGGAATTCATCGACTCCATCAAGAGCTGAAGGAAAATAATATGAGTATGAACAGAAGAGCCCCCCTCAGGGCTGGACTGAGACAGAGGGGTAGAAGTTGGAAATAGGAGGATCCAGAAGTATGTGAGAATTGCCAAGGAAAAAAGAAAGAATTCAAATACTGAATCCCATTTAGATCTTCCAAGGAAATAAATGGAATTCTTCATTTTGTGTGTGTGTGTGTGTGTGTGTGTCTGTGTGTTTGTGTGTGTCTGTGTATCTGTACTTTACTCTGAGCCTGAATCACATAAGTCACAGCTTCAACTGAATTGCTTTGGAATCCAATGTGGAGGGTTGGTGTCAGATAATGGACCAACAAAGTGAGGACATTTAGGGTGCAAAGAATTCTATGGACTGCTAGTGACCAGCCCCTGAGTGAGCAGAGAGCTGTGAAGGCACAGAACCAAGTTGGGCAGCCTTGATCTCTCACTACTGCTAGTTTGGAGAGTGCCAATCCCTAACCTGGATCAACCCAACCATCTGTTTCTGTGGGCTTGCTCCCAAGCTACCAAATGCAGTTGGAGTAAATTGGCTCTAAAACAAATTTATAATTTTCAAGCTCAGCTGGACTGTCAGTGCTGCTCAGCAATTCTTTTACTTACCCATGATTGGTTCCCTTCCCCACTCTCAATCACAGCTGTGCCAATATTTTATCTTTTTTTTTTTTTTTTCAGAGCTCCAAACAACTTTGTCTCCATTTGTGGACGTGTTCAACAACTATTTATTGAGCACTTACTATAGTCCAGGCACTTTTTTAGGAGTTTGTGAAAGATTAAAAAATAATCACAAATTCTTTGAAGCTCCTCTCAGCAGAAAGGTGAGGCCTATTTCTTTTCTCCCAAATCTGATATAATTTGCTATCTCATTTCCTTGGCCAATGGAATGCAGCAGAAACAATGTGGCACTACTTTCAAACAAGGCGTCAAGAATCCCCGTCACTTCCTTTCACCCTCTTGGAACCCTGAAACTACCATGCTCTGAAGAGCCCCAATCTAGTAGTCTTTCAGCCCCAATCTAGTAGTCTTCCTGAGAATGAAAGACAAAGATAGAGATATCTAGTCAACTCAGCTTTCACAGTTAAGGCCAACCCACCAACTGACTGCAGCCAACCCACCAACGGACTGCAGCTGCCTGAGGTAGTTCCTCTGGTTTTTCTCTATTTCTTTCCATTTCTGCTTGAAAATCAGCCAATTCTTGCCTTATCTCATCTCCTTTGTGTAATACGTAGGGGAGCTAAGAGGAGCCAATGCACACTCTGACATTTTTCAGCAACTTCCTCTAGCAAGAAAGTCAAGATCCTTCAAAGTCTGGCTCCAACATGCTTTCCTGTCCCTTCCATTATTCACCACATTCATCAGTTCTATCTACATGGTCTGGGACTTTGGACTGCTCATCATTTCCCTTACATGTTGTGTATGTTTAATACATCCCTTTGCCTTTGCTCATCAATGATGATTAAAACTCCTGATATATCTTCATGTTCTTAAGTATATTTTAAATACATTTTTTTGTAAAATTGTCCACCACATTATCCCATAGAATAACTTTAGTCAAAATTAGTTTCTTCTTAAGAAAAATAAAATAAGGGGTATCTGGGTGGCTCAGTTGGTTAAGTGTGTGCCTTTGGCTCAGGTCATGATCCCAGAGTCCTGGGATCCAGCCCCACATCTGGCTCCTTGCTCAGTGGGGAGCCTGTTTCTCCCTTTCCCTCTGCCTGCCTCTTCCCCTGTTTATGCTCTCTCTCTCTCTCTCTCTCTCTCTCTCTCTGTCAAATGAATAAAAATCTTTTTAAAATAAATAAATAAAATATTTTTTAAGTTAAAAAAATTCATTTCTTCTTCCTCTGTTGCCCCAGAGCAATTTACATTTAATCCTAGGAGAATATAACATTGCGTTATAGTTACAGTTTATATATTTCTTTTGTCCTCCAATCTGCCACTCCACCATTAGTTACTGAAGAATGGAGATTTAAGGTCACAGATCTTTGTGTTCCTGCTATGTAATATGGAACATAGTGGGAGCCCAGTTAATATTTATTAAAATTAAACACATGCAAACAAAGCTAACAGTATGATAGTCAATTAAATAATTCTGTCCACCACATGTCACCAATCATTATGGTCAAGTCAAGTATGTAACAAGCTACCCTGATATTTAACACAGCCAAAATGACCAGGCCACCCATGGGACAATCAGATCATTTTACACTGGGAATACCATTCTAATTTTTCAGGGCATTAAAGGAGAGAAGTTGCTAACAATACACAGATGGCCTAAAAGAGCTATGCACTCTATCTCCGAAGAGCAGGCACTTTATTTCCCTCTTGCTACCAAGACAAGACTCATTATCTAATTTTGTGCATCTGTCTTAAAGTTATTTATAAATACAGACCATTACTTTAAAAGGACAATTTTTGGTTGCTGTTTAGAACTACCTCATTTAAATGCATTAAATCCTGAAAATGTAATGCATTTTCAATGCATGAAATCATTGAAAAATGCAGAGAAGCATGGGAAAACAGATATCCTCACAAGATTCTAGTTCATATTATTCTCTATTTCTGCTCAAAGGACAAAGCTCTGGAAGATCTTATAATCTTATTTTGTAAGGGTTACAGATATGTACGTAAAATATTCCATTATGCATCGTTTATTTTCCACTCGTATTTATTTTGATGGTATCTCAAAATTTAAGCATATCACAAATGCTTTGATTGTGTTTTTGTATTTTTTTCTTAGGTCTGTAGTTTGTTAGAGCCAGAAGGAACCTAAAGATCATACAGACCAATCCTTTTATTTTTACTGAAATTCAGAAAGTTTCAGTGACTTGCTCAAGTTTTCAGAATAAGAAAATGGCAAGATTAACAACAAAGTTTCCTGACCCCACTAAAAATGGAAGCTGCGTAGGAAAACTAACATTTATTAAAGAGGTTTTAGGATCTCTGAGTTCCAATCTCAGCTCAGGTCAATTAAACATTTGTTTATTTATAGAAATTGGGGAGATATTCTAATCCAGATTTACTAAACTGACAAGCGTACTACCTAAAATGTGTATCTGCCATAATTCTACGAGGTAATCTGTGACTTAAAAAATTCCTGCTCTTAGTCAAATTAAAGATTTATTTTATATTTCAACAGTTTGCTTACACACTCACACACACACACATACACACACACACAAATATTCAGTAAGCCTAGGTTAACTGGGAGATGCCTCCCTAATGTGTATCCCTAACTTATAATAATGAAAATCTTACTGTGACTGAATCCCTCAGATATATCAGTCACTTTTTTCTTTGTGATTTAATCACTTCCTTCCATTTAATTACTTTGAGGATTAACTGTGGGCAAATGTATTCCAATAATAGGCCAATCTACAAAGAACAGGAAGCTTTCTTTGCGGTCCCAGGGGAAATTTAGCACTTCCGACTATAACTCTGCATTACAGCTCTCCTGTTTCTGTTAGCCCTTAGGCCATGTGTGTCACCTTACTTGTTTGACTGTAAAAAAATGTCACAGGATGCACTGTTTACATGCTAGCATTTGTACACAATTTCTGGCAGGAGTAAAGATGGCTCTTCTTAATCCAGGCCATACAGGAAGCTATTTCTTTCTAAATCAAGTCATTAATGCTTAAACAAGCAAACAGTGCAGCCAAGACAAAAATCAATTTGCAAAAAGGGAAAGCTTTGTTCCAAACACTCCAGGAGTCACTGGGGAAAGATGCTTTTACAGATCTAATGCTTGAGAGTATTACAGTATTAGGTTAGGTTGATCCTATTTTTCTAGTTGGATTTATATTATTTGAAAGTCAAAGTGACTAAGAGTATTGCATACTATCAGCAATGTTTTTGATATCAGAAGAAGTAATCTTCCTTCTGAATAGAAAGCCCAGATAGAAATCTTCCCACTGACCCTCATTTGACCTGTTCATCACATGTGTCTGGGTATTTTCCAATGGCTAAATGCTCCATGACAATGGTTCCTAAACTATTGCACTGTAGAATCACGTAGAGAGCTTTTAAAAATCCCAAAGCCCAGGGATGCCTGGGTGGTTCAGTTGGTTAAGCTCCAACTCTTGACTCCAGCTCAGGTCTTGATCTCAGGGTCATGAGTTCAAGCCCTATGTTAAAAAAAAAATAATAATAATAATAATAATAATAATAATAATAATAAATAAAACATCCCAATGCCCAGGTTACATCCATCCCAGTTAAATCAAAATATTTGGTGGGTGAAAGCCAACCATCAGTAGTTTTAATAATTCCCCAGTTGATTGTAATGAAAAGTTCAGGAACCACCATTCTATGACATTTCTGACTCCTGTTGCTTTCCAGTAGGCAAATCTCAGAATGGAGGGTAAATAAGAAACTTCCTTCTCTGTTCTGACTTCTACACTTATAAGACCAAGAAATCTTAAAGACATATGTATACATTTGGGAGATATATTTTTAAAGTAGTGGGAAACCAATATTTATATCATGAGTCATGAAAGAGTTTTATCTTTAGAAAAATCTGTTTTAATTTATAAGTCTATTTCCAAAAGATAATAGAATATGAAAAGATATGTGTACAAGATGTCCATGGCAGTGTTAACAATAATTTTAAAACAAATAAATTATGTTACCAAGATGTCATGACTTAATGGATTATGAAACAACTATATGAAGAACATTGTTTTTCATTACATAGGAAAATCCTCTCAATATGTTAAGTACAGGGACGCCTGGATGGCTCAGCGGTAGAGCATCCACCTTTGGCTCAGGGTGTGATCCTGGGGTCCAGAGATTGAGCCCCACATCAGGCTGGATCCTGCTTCTCCCTCTGCCTATGTCTCTGCCTCTCTCTCTCTCTGTCTCTCATGAATAAATAAATAAAATCTTTTTTAAAAAAATATGTTAAGTACAAAAATATAATGCAGACATATATACCCATATATTAAAATATTGTACATACTATATTTGAAAGTGTATCAGGTCTGGTTGGTTGCACTTGAAATTGAAAATGGTGTTTACTCTGGACAGCATTATAGAGTTGTGAAGTAAAAGGAGACTTTCTCATTTTATTTCAAGTACTTTTTTTATTATTTGTATTTTTACAATGTTACTATAAATATTATTATTAAAAGTTCAAAATAAACAGAATTAAAACAAACCAGAAAAGTCAACACATATCTGGAGAAAAAGGTCATGCACTGTAAATGTGTAATGTAATGTAAAAATGTAAATATCTCTGATTTATTGGGCCATATATGTATATTTTGTATTTCTTTCGTTATACTCTTTAGGGTCCCACACACACACATTTCTACCTTAGCATCCATTATAGTCAGAAAAATTTTATTATCTCGGGATCCCTCGGTGGCGCAGCGGTTTGGCGCCTGCCTTTGGCCCAGGGCGCGATCCTGGAGACCCGGGATCGAATCCCACGTCAGGCTCCCGGTGCATGGAGCCTGCTTCTCCCTCTGCCTGTGTCTCTGCCTCTCTCTCTCTCTCTCTCTCTCTGTGACTATCCTAAATAAATAAATAAAATATTTAAAAAAAAAAAAAAAAAAAAAAAGAAAAATTTTATTAATATTTTTTAAGGATTTTATTTATTTCTTTACTTATTTGAGGGAGAGAGAAAAAGCATGAGCTGAGGAAAAGTGCAGAGGGAGAGGGAGAAGCAGGCTCCCCTCTGAGCGGGAGCCTGAAACAGGATTGGATCCTAAGACCCTGAGATCGTGACCTAAAGCAAAGGCAGATGCTTAACCTTCTGAGCCACCCAGTCACCTGGGTGAAAAATTTTAAGATGTTGATCCTAAGAAAAGATTTTAAGATAAACAGATCTTTAAATTTGAAAGGCTTAATTCACATTGCAAAGGGGTTCCTGCTGACCAACAGGTCAAGAATGATACTAAATTTTATTTAGTAAAATAATGATACTATATTTTATTCAGTTTTTCCCACCAACAACCTAAGAAGCACACTGAGGGGTGCCTGGGTGGCTCAGTCGGTTAATATTCAACTATTGATTTCAGCTCAAGGCATGATCTCAGGATTGTGAAATCGAGCCCAGCATGGGGCTCTGGGCTTTGTGTGGTGCCTACTTAAGATTCTCTTTCCCTTGCTCCTCTGCTCCTTCCCCCATACCCCCCATCTCCTGCCAACATGCTCTAGTGCATGCCTGCTCTAAAAAAAAAAAAAAAAACTAAAATAAAAAATAAATGTAAAAATAAATAAAAGCACTTTAAAAAACACTATTCAGATTTGCTAAATCCATTTTCATGTTGTCCTTAACCTATTCCACAGTACCTTTAACCAAGTAGTTAACCTGTATACTTTGCAATTTAAAAAAGAGGAGGGAAGGTTCAAGCTGAAGAGGCATCAAAACAATTCAGACATTTGAAATACTCCCACAGTTGAAACTTAAAGATTCTTTATAGGTGGAAAATCATAACCAAGATAACCACCCACCAAGAAAGTGAAATGTAAATTGCATGACTATCGTTTAACAATGAAACGAAATGGGAAGCAATCCTTCTGTGATTTAAGAGGCGGAAAATGGATGAAAGCAGAAAAAAAAAGTGGTGGCAACTGGAGAAGAGGGGCAAAAAAAGGTGTGGAAACTTTAAGACAAATAGAGGAATTCAACAGGAGCTTGCTTAGTGGTGTAATTTCTATCAAGGATACTTGATTTTGGAAATTTTCAATAAAGCTTGGTTTAAGGAGGCAAAGGTACTTCAGTTTGTGACTTTACTTAAAAATAGAAAATGAGGAACTGATCAAATTAGCTAAGAAGTCAGACCCACCAGTCTGTAGCAGAGGTTTGGAATCCATAGAAGTTATTAAGGATAAAGATTCGGTTTGGTGAAAAAAAAATGTAGACTAA
Organism: Canis lupus dingo; assembly: GCF_003254725.2. Taxonomy (NCBI): domain Eukaryota; kingdom Metazoa; phylum Chordata; class Mammalia; order Carnivora; family Canidae; genus Canis; species Canis lupus. The sequence continues at coordinate 31,025,835 of NC_064257.1, read as the reverse complement.
TAAGGCTGTTAGAAAAAATGTTATGTAAATAGGCCTGTGGATTTTTCAGGGACTAAAGTGGCTCCTCTATGGCATTTGTCATGCCATTTTACTCAACTATAAACCCAAGGAAGTTGATCACATAACCCTATGCTTTCTTCTTGATGATCTGATTTTATCTTGCAAAATAACTGAATATAGTAGGCAGACTCTACCGATACAATGGCTGCTATAGCAATTGCCACCGTAGACATTACTTCTTTATTCATTAATAGTTAATTCAGGTATTAGAGGGGTGGCCTTCTAGGCAGTGATTCAGGACCTTAGGCTCCTACCATTTCATGGCTACACTAACTTTTCAGGCCTGAAAATCTTTTACTTCCAGTCCATAGATGGTGAAAAAGGAGGTGAAGAAGAGAAAGACATCACTTGTGCTCATATTCCATTAGCAAGAACTGGACACAAGGCTCCACCAAGATGTAATTCCCAGCTGGACAGGAACATCCTACCAATAATTCCATATTAAAGAAAGGAAGCACAAATCTTTGAAGACCAGCAAGCCATCTTGGCCACAAATGTCATTTCAAATATCAGTTGCGAGTCTTATCAGAGGCTCACTTCTTAATGACCTAACCTAATATAATTCCAGTTGGACCCATTTGCACTGGTTTGTAGTTGGTCCATAGAAAGAAAATATACACATGCTTTTAGTTCTCAATTGGGCTTTCAGAGCAGAAACGATCTTTTATCAAATTTTTATAAAATCCTTTTCCTACCCAGAGTTCTATTAGAGCAAAAATGATGCCCAGCTAATGTTAACCCTGAATAAACTCTCCTAATTTCCACTCTTATCCTTGTCTGAAGGACAGGGAACAGCTCTTTTTCACCCTTCTTTACCCATTGACTCTGAATGAATGACTGGGGCACTTTCACTTCGTAAAACAAATGGCTCTTGTGTAATAAATCAACCTAGTTTTAAGGTAGGCAAATATCAACTTTAATTTAGATTTTCTCCATTGTCATGTATGTCTTATCCCCATCATTTCATTTTTTTTTTTTTTTTTACTCAACTCTGGCACTTTTAGAACTTTGCTCCCTCTTCTCCTCAATGCTTATGGAAGACTTATTCTTTGGTCTCTCTTTCATGGCAGACTCATAGATCATCTGGGCTACTTGTTACACTTAACTAATATTTGACAACCAATAATATGCGGTTATTAGACAAGCCATTTATTTTCCAAAGTTCTACAAGGCAACTATATATTGCTTTACATGCTTGTCATAGTATTGTTCGCCAACAGTCCCTGTATTTTAATAAAGACAGCATCTGCATTGAAGAGTCTCCTTAAGGGTGCCTGGGTGGCTCTGTCAGTTGAGCATCCGGCTCAGGTCATAATCCCAGGGTCCTGGGATTGGGTTCTGAGATGAAGCCCTGTGTTGGGCTCCAGTCCTGTGTTGAGCTCCATGCTCAGCAGGAAGTCTGCTACTTCCTCTCCCTCTGCCCCTCCCCACCCCACTCCTGCTAGCCCTCTCTCTCTCTCTATCTCAAATAAATAAATAAAGTGTTTTTAAAAAAGATTTTCCTCAGTTATAACAATCTCCCCAGTCATTCCATACCTGCAAAAATAGACCAAGTACTGCTCATTATGCTGCCTGCCATAAATTCCCAGTGAACACAAACACCACCAAGGACTGCTGCTAGGCAAGAGAGTAGAAATGGATCCGGGCAGATCCATTACTGCTATTTGTAAAAGCACCTAACCTGAGGGTGAGTCACATATTAAGACGAATCTATTTTTATGTCTTTACTTTATGGCCCAGATGAATTTGGTATAACCTTATTATAATAATTTGAACCCTGTTGTCTAAGTCCATTATCATACACTACTGTTAAGATAGAAGTCCTTTGGTGATATGGAAAATATCTAAATATATTGTCTTTAAATGGTGACCAAAATATATAAAATGGTTTTCTATTTCTGTAAGGCAGCCAACTGCTCTTTCATGATACCCCATTTCATATCAGAGGCTAAGAAAATAAAGTACCTAGATGTTTCTTTGATCTACATTTGCCTTATGCCTTTTTACCAGAGCTGCAAGCATTTTTCAATCGTATTTAAGAGTGAGAAAGAGAATCTGTGATCTGTGAACATACTCTTAAGTGGCACAACCAAAGCTCTGGTACTGGTTTATTTAAGTTCATCACAGAACTTAGTAACAGTTCTGCTATAACTGTTCCCCTGTCTGAGGTCATGTTATGGTCATCATTCCGTTAAAGAGTCTTAAAGATTCATCCTCATTAACAAACATGTAAGAACTTCCTCTGATGTATAATACATTATGTTAGGTAATAGGGTGGCAATGGAGTGTGGCCAGGATTCCCACAAAGAAAAGTACAGGTTCTGCTATTTAGCAAGTGGAATTTTAGGGTTAACTGTGAATGTGTAATCTAAATGTTGCCCCAGCTATTAATATAACTGCAGCTGGAAGAAATCTTAATTCTCCAAATCCAACTCTATTTTACTACCTATTGCCTCCGTATCACAGGCCACCAACCTTGATCTCCTTGACTGATCGCATAGTTGCAGTGTTTGGGGTGAAATTATCTCAACTTGAACCACCTGGGAAAAGAAAAACCTTTCATCTTACCAAACTTATCTTAAATCTCAAATATTTAATAAGTTCATCTACAGAATCTTTTTTAAGTTGCTTTAGGTGTTCCCTCTCTTCTGTGATTTTCCCACTTCAGTATATAACAGGGGGAATTTTAGTCTGGTTAAATTGTTTTAGTGTATAAATATCATCATATTCTGACATATTTATATAGACTGTAATGAGACTATAATAGAAGTCTCTATTTTTATCAGCAATAGAGTATTACCAGCTCATGATAATACTAATAAACACTTTTTTAAACTATCAAGTCATTTCTATTCTCATACAGTTACAGCCATCACTTTATAGATTAATTTGCTGGGTACAACATTTCCAGGGACTGTTGTTTATTGCTGATAAATATAGCTTGCTTATTTAAGCTCTTTACCTAACCCTGCAGAGAGATCTTCTGAAGCAAGAAGCTTTAAAACGACATAGGCAGGTAATGTGCTGAAAGCACTGGATACCCTCTTATTGGAGGCACCATGATCAGATAATAAAGCAACCGCTGTGACTCAAGGTCAAATGATCCTTAATCTAAAAAACAATCTCTAAATGACATAAGAGGGGCTTTAACCTTAACATCCACTGCATTTGAGGCCCTATTTCATCCTTCTGCAAAGTCAATAATATGAGAATCACAAACCGAGCAGGATTGCAAATCCTCTTATCCTACCTGCTGCAAGTTAGTGGAGGAAAGCATTGTTTCAAAATTTCACTAATGCAAAGAAATGAGAAAATTGTTCATGAGGTGATGGTTCAATATAAGCAGTGATCAAATAATGTTATTTGACGGTATTTTTTTTTTCTCTGCTTGCTTCCTGAATTCTCCATTTAACATTCTAAAAAACCAGTCTGATGGAGAAAGCCAAAGATATGCAAAAATTAGGTGTGGCTTATTAATTGTATTGTGTAAGCAAAAAAATTGAATATTTTTATTAAAAAAAAATTCCTGATTTTACTCTGTTTTAATTACTCAATTTCCAAACAGAAATTAAATTCAACAACTCACATTTCTGTTTTGACTTTTATGCTTCATAATTCTTTATATGCATGCCTATTCCTACAACTAAAGGGAAGAAGCAGTCATTTGGATAATTTAAGAAAAAATAGAATTTTAGTTATAATTTGCTAGAGACAAAAGATTTATAGAGTACTGTTTCTCAGACTTTAATATGCACATAGATCATCTGGTGATATTGTTAAAATTCTGATTCTGATTCACCAGGTTTGTTGTGCGGCTTGAGATCTGTATTTCTTTTTTTTTTTTTTTTTTTTTTTTTTTTTTTTTTTTTTTTATTTTTTTTGAGATCTGTATTTCTAACAAGCAACTAGGTGATGCATCTCTGCTGGCCCCAGGTTCACACTTTAAGTGGTAAGTTTATACACTCTTGTGTTATTCTTGCATGTTTTTTAAAAAGAAGGTAAAGGTAGGAAAATGTGAAAATGGATTTTCTGGATTTTCTCATTCTTTGCTCTCATTTGCATGCATAGATATGTCTAACATTTTTTTTTAAAGCAACCAGGGAGTACACCGTTTATCCTTCTTAAAATGTAAAACACAATGCAAGAGCAAGATGAACACTGTTATGAATTACACTAAGCTTTGTATCAACATCTAATACACCTTTTATTAATTCATGGACTATTAATTTAATCTTTTCACTAGGATCAGTCAACAAGTAAAATGTTCTCAGATTGTTCAGGAAATTCAAATTTAAACGTACGCAATCAAAATATTCACTTAGGCTCCACTGAATAGTCTATAAACAATAGAGTAAAAAGATTGTTTTAAATCGGAAATGCACTGAAAGCAACAGTTTTCTTTGTTGAACTTAGAAATTAGCATTATATATAAATGCTGACTAAGCCCTTGGACAGGCCTGTTGACTTCACTAAAGAGTTCAAATTATGTTGAAGGCTTTAATAAACTCTGGGGGAAATTCCACTGCCATACAATGAAATTCCATTACGTATGACTTATTTTTGGCTCTCCAGTTGATAATAAAACATATCAAATGGCATTTTCCTTTATTTTTTTCCTGAACCTTGGTTATTGTACTACCATTTATATATTCTTCGGGGAGAGTTTTTACTTAAAACTATTTTTAATTTTGTTCTTCAAGAAGTACTAAAATATGTAAATGTTGTTATAATGATGTCATAGTGTATTAAAAATTATGTATTAGCAATTATCTTGCTTAATGATTTCCATTTATATTTGGCCATGTATAGTGTTAAAATACCCAAGGAATAACTTTATGGCAGAAAAAGATTCATTTTTCCAAAGTCCTGCAGATAGTTAGCATCTAATAAATACATATGTGTGAGCTATCACCTGGTCCTTGAGTGATTGATCAGGAAATGAGCCCTCACCAGAGACTGAATCAGCTGGCACCTAGATCGTGGACTTCCTGGCCTCCAGAACTGGGAAAAATAACTCTTTGTTTTTTAAACCACCTGGTCTGTGGTATTTTTGTTATAGCAGCCCAAACTGACTAAGACACATGGAAAGGTCCAGGAATTTCAGATCAATTCAGGACAACCTGAAGTTTAACTTTGCCTTCCGCCTAGTTCTGATTTTACCCCCCTTGTTTTGATAGCTTATCCCAAAAGCCCACCCAACATGACACATTAGGCATTGTCATCCTTGTCTTACAGGAAGGAAGGAAGAAAAGGCTCAGAGATGGTGAGTGACTCACCCAAAGTATGGCAGTTTGACCAAGTTATGGGCTGAGACCCGTTCTTTACAAATCTCAGTTTTTCTACCATGGGACTTTTATCTCTAAAACCTGTGCGATCTTTGCGATGAATTGTATCTGCACTTGAGGGGATGCACTCAGCTAAGGAAGCTTGAAGCCCCCTTAATTATTTTCTAAATATTTGGTGCCCATTATTCCTTTTCTCCATCTTTGCCACAGGAAGTGCAAAGGAAACTGATACACACTGCACATTGACATCCTCAGGCATGCTGCTCCAAAATTCACATCAAATTCAGGAGGCCATTATCTCCAGGAAACTTGGCCACAAAGAGAAAGCAGATATTGAGATAAGAGAAGGGGCTGAAGCAAGGCTAACAGCAGGCATAAACTAAGGTAGGGCCAAGATTCACAGAAGTGGGCAGAGATGCAGTAAGAAGAAGAGAAATGTCTGAGACTCGGGTAAAGGTAAGGGCAGGATAGAGGGTAGTAAACAGTACAGAAAGAGGCAGAAGAAGGCAGAGATAGAGGCCCTCCCTAGGTTTCTACAAGCTTTTCTATTTGTTAGCCTTCAGATCTAGCAGACACTGGCCATCCTTCAAAAAAAAAAAAGATCTTCCCTTACTACTGATGAGCCAGTTTTCACTTCTCCAGTAATCCTGCTTCAGTCCTTAGGGATAGAAGAGTCCTTAAAACCTCCACATGGAGCGTGTTCTATAGATGTGGATACCTCTGAGCGTGTTATGGTGTAGTGAATCAAACCAAACACTGGCCACAATTCAAACATGCTCTGAGTCTCCATTATAAGAATAGTTACAAAAGAAGGAATTTTGCAAACCCAATCTAGGGGCCCACTTGTTTTAAGTATTATTTGATAGCTCACAATCCCAAAAGTATAAGAAAAAAATGAGAATCATTCCTTTAAATTTGTTGTAATCAAATTCGGTCAGTTTTTCCAAAGAGAAGAGTGTGTTCAGTGGGGTATTTGTCAGTCTGTCCTAGAGGATTTTAAATTTAAAAAAAAAATGGAAGAAGAAAAACAGAGAGGCGAACACTCAGATAAAACTCTAAGTATGAGATCACTGCTGAACATACCTAGTAATTCACAGGGGAAAATAATCCAGGAGACATTAGAACATAGCACTTAGGTTCCTAGTTCCTGAATAACAATATATTAAACGTATAATTTGATCTTCATGCAAGAAAACCAACACCCCTCATAGACATGATTGTGCCTTGGCAAAATAAGATTCCTAAGTGGCAACTCTTATGGAATGCGCCACGTTGTGCAAAGGGGGCAACATTCTGTATCAAGAATGCAAAAACCCCAAATCAGGGGTGGCTGAATGATAAAGAACATCTGCGTAGAGATAAAAGGAAAGGGCGTCAAAATGATATCATTGTTAAAGCAGGGTGGGGGGGGGGGGAGGTAAAGTCTGGTAAAACAGCCATTCCAAAGAGAAGAGAATGGACAATCACATCCTGACATCAATCACAAATTTGGCAAAGCAACAAAGGCAGGATGCAGAGGTGATGAAGGATTGTGCTTATCTGGACATCTCCAGGAAGTCAGTCAGCAAAAGTAAAGCACTGGATACATCTTACTGACAACGTCGTCTTTTAGAAGGCAGGAGAAGCAATGAAGGAAATTATTCCTTAGGACCACAGTCTGACAAGCAAGGAAAGGACTGGTTGGCAAAGTGGAATTGATGGAATCCTTGAGGAAGAGGGGAGAACCAGTATATTACCTTAGAGTTTGTGATAGCCAATGTTCTGAATCCTGAGCAAATCGAGATATATGGCCTAAACTAAAAGAAGACAGATTTCCAGAGGTTCAGAGAGAAGATGGGCATGATCTTATGGCCAGCTACTGGGGAAGCAAAGAAGAATGTCAGGCTTGTAAACACACAGTTCTTAGGAACTAATCATGAAAGTGATGGAGAGGCAGCTCAGGAAACCATTCTGGCAGCCCAACCAGCTTCAAGAAAAAAGGAGATATTTCAAAGGTGTCATTTGTGAAGAATGGGAGGACCAACATATAACCATAAGGAAATGAAAACTAATTACAACGGTATCAAGTAAAGCTTATGAAAACTACCAACCAAGGTGAAAATAGGTTTGCTAAAGTTAAACAAGGAGCAACAGAAAGATTTGGGAAAAATACTATGGCGTCTTTAGAAAAGAGGCAGAAGGCAAAGCTTCTCGGGGTCTTCTCTCTGTTGTGGCCGGTGCTGTTTCTTGTCTGCCCTGCAGTCCTCCCTCATCTCATGAGGCTGTTAACGGGCCTGTCAGTCACAGTGCCCGCTGTGCCCCTGCCATCACTGTGAACATGTGACCAAACAGGGCCAGTCAGATGCTCTTCATGCGATTTGGTACATGAATACCAAGGAAGAAAGTGTTTCTCTTCCCTTGGGACTTAAATCAAACTCAGTAGCAATCTTCTCTACCGTGGGGAAAGTTCATCCACAAAAGAAATCAGAACCCAGGTATTGCAAGATGCCTCAGCTCCTGATGACATCCTCTGAATCCCTGAATCCAGCTATGATTGAAGCAAGCTTTATCCCTAAATGCCCTGGCTGTGGGAGCCAAGGAATTCCTTTTTATCCTACGAGAGTTTAGATTAAATTTCTTGCATTTGTAATCAAGAGAGGACTGACTAATACATTAGTGGAGAAGTTTAATTGTCAGATTAGAAAAGAGAAAGCAAATATTGGGAGGAGAAAATTAAAGTCCAAGCTAGAGAAGAAGGTTGAAAAAAAATGCATCTTTCAAAGGATTTTGGTTCCATTCCATAAAACCAAAAGAAGGCTCGGATGACATCAGAGAACTGTAAATAGTCATCTTTGAAGAATTATGGGAACAGAAGTCTTGCTGGCAGGTGGGAAAAGGGCAAATAAATGTTTCCATTTTCAAAAACTGAAAGAAGTTAAATTCTTTAAACTATAGCCAAAGAGATTAGATGGATCCCTAACAAAATGTTAGAATATAAAATGTGGGTAAATACTTAGGAAGCAAAGAGGTAATCATTAGGGACCAGTATAGGTTTATGAAGTCCAATATAGGCTGGGATTATATCATTCCCTTTTTGGACTACATTTATCAGAGAGATCCAGGGAAATCTTCATTATGCCAGGTACTGTGTGACGTACTACCCTGATAGAGTGGAATATTATGTGTGATGGTTATAGTCATAACTGGTTTGCTTTGTTAGTTATGATAATACCCAGAATGCGTTGACGATCCGCTGTGCCTCAGAATATACACACATATGTGTGTCCATGCACTACACAACACACATGCACATATATACACACACATACACATATATATACACATATATACACATACACATACACACATGCATGTGCACAGTATGCACAGACATTCATATACACACAAATGTGTTCACACATATGCATACATACAAATACTATGAACACTATACATACATGCACTATACACACCTCTAGACATGATACAGGCATATATGCATGCATGTGTGTACTGAAACATGTCACATGTATACACATATGTATACATATATATACCCATACACACAAAGTACATTTATTCCTATAAGACAAATACACATAAATACACACACACACACACACACACACACACATATGTACACACACCAGAACAAAAATCTAATGTGGACAGTAAGTATCCCCATGATACAGAGAAACCTGGAGTGAGGCAATTTTTCCAAGGTCACAAAACTAGTAACAGCAAATCATGAATTTGAAGCTAGAATTTCCTGTCTCTATTCTCTGGCCAATTATGAGTATTGTTGTTCAATTAATGCTAACTAAAATAAAGGGACAGCAAGCTGAGGAAAGGCCTGAAGTATCTTGGGCCTTTTCAGCTTTCAAAAATTTAAAAGACCATAGAGACAGCAATATGGTCAAATCTGAAAATAACTCAGAAGTGTATGTTGTATGTTAGTGAAAGAACTGGAATCTGAGCAGGAAATGATAGTAAAATATTGTGGAGAGTTCTCAGACATGGACTACATAGTCCTGCAAGTTTAAGAATTTTACGTGACTCTGTGTTCAAGGAATTAACAGTGAGAAGTTGCTGCTAAGGGAATGAGTTCATTCCTGGGCTGCATTAACAGTAGAACGAGTTCAGAAGGAGGGAGGAAATTAACATTTTTAGACCCAAATTAACACTTTAACATTGCACAGTGGATACTATGATAATAAAGAATCTAATCCGGTCCTAGAGTAGATTCAAGAAAGATGACCACTACATTTGCTGAGAGAAGACTTGTACTGTGGGCGTGTGAGGAGAACTCACTATGTAGTCCTTCTATCATCCAGGGAGCTTTAAAAGGCAACACAGGAATTAATGGAGGGAAGTTGCTATGAGTCAGATTTTAGCACAACGTAAATATGAGAGGTTCCTTTTAGGGCAGAGTTTAAATGCAGTGCCATGCAAAGCAGTGATTGAACATCTTAGTAGTATGATAATTCACTGACATAAAGGTAGTCAGAATCACCGTGGAAGACATCATTTTGTTCCAAGAATCACTTGAGTGGTCTCCATGGGTAAATGTAGGTAGTCAATGCCCAATTGCCCTAACAGTTCCCCCCAAGGAAACCCATTAAACAATTGCTATGGAAAGAAATGGTTCTACTAACACAAGAAGCCCACGAGTCTCAAGAAACTCAGATCCTGGCCTGCACAACCCAAGATTTAAATTTAGGGAAATTTGTAAGTGAGGACTAAGGGGATTTTGACCCCAAAAGGAAAATTCATCAGAAGGCCAGGAGAAAACCATTTATTGCTTGAAGCTGAGCACGTAAGATGTTTATTGGGGAAGAGCTAGTTTGGCGCCAAGTGTCCCTGAGATTGAAAGTCCCTTGGGTGGTAGTTTACTGGGGCCAGTGTCTAAAGAAGAATTAATGAAATATATGTGCAACCAACCACCGTGGCCTCCAAGCAAAGCATGCCAGTGTGACCTGTGTGGGGACATGTGTAGGCAAAGGTATAACCAGATGAAGGGAACATCAGCTCATGTGTGGACACGTCTTCCACAGGACACCACAGGGCAGACAGTAGTAAAAGCAGGAGGGATCTGAGGCTCCTCTTTATTCTTTTATCATCTCAACCAACAGAAAACCAACTGACTACCTCTCCTTCTTTGCATTGATCACCCTCTGGGATTTCTGAACAACTGGAGTGCACGCTGGCCAAAGGGGAGCTTTGTGCTTCTGTTATTAAGGACAGGTGGTGCTTGTCTGCCCAACATTAAAAGAGGCTTCCCCCTCCAGCCAACATGAACTTTGATTCTTCTAGGTACAAGTAAATGAAAATTATAGGACTAAGGAAACAGAAATCAGTCAAATACTTTCATGCACATGTTACTTTCATATTAATGCAATCCCCGAATGTACTTAACATTATCTACACTGTTTTGAGACTTGAGTCTGAAATTGGAGAACTTTAAGTGTTCCAGAAGTCCTGAGGCCCAAGCCAGCATTTCCTATTCATTATGGTAGATGAATAAAAGAGGGGATCTTCATCTGTATTAGTTTTCCATTGCTGCTGTAACAAATCAACACAAATTTGGTTCTTTAAAACCACATAAATTTATTTTCTTATAATTCTGGAGGTCAAAAGTCTGAAAAGGGTCTCAGTAGGCTAAAATCAAGGTGTCAGGAGGGCTGCATTCCTTCTGGAGGCTCTAAGGGAGAATCTATTTCCTTACCTTTTCCAGCTTCTAGAGACACCCACATTCCTTGTCTTGTGGCCACCTTCAGACAAACTGATTACTCTGACCTCTGTCTGCTTCCACTCTCATATCTTCTCTCACTCTTCTGGACTCCTTTTCCCCTAAAAGGGACCCTTCTGATGACACTGGGCCCACCAGAATAGTTCAGCATAATCTCCCCATTTAATAAGATCATTACCTTCATTAGATCTGCAAAATCATTTTTGCTGTATCACATAGTCATAGTTTCCAGGGCTTGGGACATAGGTACTCATGAGGTCATGATTCTGCAGGCCGCAGCCTATAGGAACTCTGAGCTGTTATTACAGCAGTTGAAAGGAGCGTTCTGTTGTCTTCTTTTTTTAACCTCTATCAAAGCTAAGAGGACAGATGTTTTAGTTTATTGGTGAAATATCCACAAAGTTTAATCCACTAGACCTTGAAGAGAAGAAAGTTTCAGAAAAATCCTTTAACAAAGACACAGATCTCACAGACTGGATGAAACAGAGAGATACAGACAGCAAACAAGATTGTTTAAAAAAAAAATCCTCCCCCCCCCCCCAATGTGGTTGTGCAAACATCTTATAGAAAGATAACAAAGTCTTTGGTTTACTTTGTTTTAGAAAGAGTTTAATAAGAAATTAAGATTATTATTTAGCAAGGCATCTGCAGAGTTCAGGCCTTTGTGGGAACATTTCCCTCAAATCTCCCATTCCAGGGGATGCCTGGGTGGCTCAGCGGTTGAGCATCTGCCTTCAGCTCAGGGCGTGATCCCACGGTCCCAGGATCTAGTCCCACATCAGGTTCCCTGCATGGAGCCTGCTTCTCTCTCTGCCTAAGTCTCTGCCTGCCTCTCTCTCTGTGTGTCTCTCATGAATAAATAAATAAAATCTTAAAAAAAAAAAATCTCCCATTCCAATATTCCCAAATTAATCAGGGAAATAAAGAGGAAGTGACCTTATTTGAATCATAATTTGGTGAAGTGAGTCACAAAAGCTACATCAAGAAAAATATTTTATTTAGTACAGTTTTATAAAAACACTTGCCTCTTTGACATGTTTCTCATTTCTGTGTCTGCCAACTCCAGCAATAGCCATTCCCAGACTTTTTTTTTTTTTTTTCCTTTTGGCTTTATTATAATGCCAAAAGACTAGCCATTAGTGCCTATTCCCTTCCATGGCCCAACTTGCTTATTAGAAATTGTAGTTACAATATTCCATGTTCAGATGAACTCAAGTCTGAAAGTTGAAGGACATTTTGATTGGCGGCCATGGAACTATAAAACAAAGCATGGAAGGTTTTTACATTGTGATCACTGATATATGAGGAAACAAACTGCATTTTCCCCAATCAGTGAAGGCCAGTTGTTAATCCTTGTCTAGAGGCAACCCAAGTAATTCAGTATCATTAGCCACAGAGAATGAAGGCCTACCAAATTCAAAATAGATACCTGGAAATACATGTCTACAAATTAAAAAATGGTGTCCTTCTTATTACTATATTATATCTACAAATAAAATACACTGTTATTACTCTTATTCTGATGAAGCTAATATTTTTCTTCTTGTTTTATGAGCAAAAAAAAAATTGAGATTGTTAACTTTCAATTTTAGCAATCATAAAATGAGGAAGTTACCCTATATTCAAGAGAAAGGAGTAAATATGTTAAGTAGAGACATATCAAATCACCACAGATGAAATGAATCATGCAGCAATGACTCCTAGGACCTGTTATAATGCTTTTACAAGTCTTTTTCATGGAAGGGTATATATGGTTACATGATGTCAGTGTAGTTTTTTTTTTTCCTTCAGCAGATATAGAACTATTACTAAGTATATTTTATTTAAGAATAATTTATAGAAGTACAAAAAAAGGAATATAATGCTAAAGTTAAATTGAACCTGTGTGACCTCTATCTTCAATTTTGCTTCATTGATTCACCCTACATAGCATTGCTGTGACCAAATGTGTGCTCCCTCCTGCATTATAGAACAGTAAGTAAAGCCTTGCTCATTGGCTCAGTGGAAGGAAGGCTGATCAGAATAGGCTACTCAGCAGCATGCTACCCTCATCTTTAACTGCTGAGTTCCATGAGTGACTACTGAGATCCAGAAAGGGTCTCCTGTATCTGTTATTTTAATTTAACAAGTGTGTAATCACTCTGGTAAGAATCTGAAAGACTCAGAAAATTTAAAGCTTGTGGAAATTTTTAAAAATTTATTGTTTATGTTAGATACAATAAATTCAGTCATTGTGGTGTACAATTCTGAGTTTTGACAAATGCACAGCCATGTATCTACTACCAAAATCATACGAAATAGTTCCATCAACTCCCAAAATTTCCTAGCGCTTTCCCTTTGTAGTCAGCTCTTTTCCCCCATGCTCCCCTAATCCCACCAACCCTGGGCTCCTAGCAACCACTGATCTATTCCTCCATTTTTGTAGCTTTGACTTTTCCATAATGTCATATAAATGGAATCACTTAATCTATAACCTGATCTGACTTCCTTCACTTAGCAGAATACATTTGTAATTTATCTATGTTGTCGCATGTATCAGTAGGTTTCTTTGTGTTTTCATTTTATGTATGGACGTACTACAGTGTTTTTTTAGTTTGGTTATTTTTATGGTAAGAATACGTAACGTGAGATCTACCCTTCTTAATAATATTTAAGTGCACAATACAGTATTGTTGACTTTAGGTGCAATGTTGTACAGCAGATTTCCAGAACTTATTCATCTGACTTAACAGAAACTTTATGCCAGCTGATTAGTAACTCCCCATATGTCCCTCCTTCCAGCCACTGGCAACCACCATATCTTTTTGATTCTCTGAATTTGATTCTTTTATATAAATGGCTTCATGAAGTATTTGTTTTTCTGTGACTGGATTATTTCACTATTTCACTTAGCATAATGTCCTCAATTATCAAATCATAATCACTTTTTTAAAGATTTTATGTATTTATTTGAGACAGAGAGAGCACAAACAGGGTGGAGGGGCAGAGGGAATGGGAGAAGCAGATTCCTCACTGATCAGGGAGCCTGATGCAGGACTCAATTTCAGGACCCTGAAATCAGAGTGGATGCTTAACTGACTGAACTACTCAGGTGCCCCAAAATCATCATAATTTTTAGCATAAAATAGCATCACAAAAGTCACAATGATGTTTAGCACTTTGAAGATAAAAATTTACTTTGCTGTCATAGTACATTCTCTTTATTCCCATTTTCCTGATTTATTTTTTTAAATGTACCATTCTACCTCCATTTTTGAAATAAAAAAGAGGGGGATCCCTGGGTGGCTCAGCGGTTTAGCGCCCGCCTGCGGCCCAGGGCCTGATCCTGGAGTCCCGGGATCGAGTCCCACATCAGGCTCCCTGCATGGAGCCTGCTTCTCCCTCTGCCTGTGTCTCTGACTCTCTCTCTCTCTCTCTCTCTCTCTCTCACCCTCTCTGTGTCTCTCATGAATAAATAGATAAAATCTTTAAAAAAATAAAATAAAATAAAGAAATATGCAAACATATACATATTACACTATCTGATAGATCTGTTACAACTATGTAATCTTAGGCAAATTAATAAGCTTCATTAAGTCTCAGTTTTCCTAATCTATAAAATAGAGAAGTAATACTTCTTAGGGTAAATTTAGATGTCTCCAGACACTGTCAAATGTTTTCTGAAAAACAAAATCACCCCAGGATAAGAACCACGGATTTAGGCAAATTGTAGGTTGTGACTACAAAACAAACAAATGAAAAAACCAAAAAATGTTCCCAAAAGTTTCTTTAGTGTTCTTTTTTTTTTTTTTTTTTTCCCTATGCCACTTACTAATTTATAAGACCTTTTGCCATCTTGCTTAAATAGATAGACTCCAGGAGTTTTATTATCTGGCTTTTTTGGTTGACACCTAAGGAAAGAAAGTCCATAATAACTGTTTCCTTAGTTTTTCTTTTCAATTTGTAAGGACAAAGTGATTACTACAGTGATTTTTGTCTTTTCACAAAAAATTCACAAATCACACACATACACACACACACAAGATCCAAGCTAAAAAATTTTGAGTTTAGAGTTCTTTAAATCCTATAATGAATATAATTTCACCTTTTTGGGGAGAGCAGCTTTGGCACTTTGAATCTCCACTCCCAGCTTCATGGCACCAAGTGGGACACTTTCAGTAGTTGTCAGCCACATGAGTTATTTTGCAATGTCTCAATCTACAAGTAAAATTGTTATTTCTAAGAGACTACTTACCATAAGCAATCAAAGAATCTGTTTGTCCATCTGGTGTACTAATTTAGGAAAATATTAAGTTCTTCATCATTTGTAAGGAAAAAATCCAAGCTTATAATCCACTATCCAAAAGATTAGTTAGGTCTACCTTTATTGATATGAAATAATGTCCAAAAGATATTGTTAGTGAAAAATGAAAGTCACCAAAGTGTTACATGTGTGTGTATTATTTTGTTTAGGAAAAAAGAAATGTATGTGCATGTGTGTGGAAGAATGAGCATAAGTATAGAAGGATACAAATCAAACTGAACTTAGGAAAGGAGTTAGAGGCATGGGAGAGAACACAATTATCTGGCGAAAATGCAAATTTGTTCAAGATGAGTATTCAAAGTCCTTCCATATATTTGTTATTTTTGCATAATTCATTTAAAACTAATTATTCCTTCTCTTTCATACTTATGGTAAGGAAATATGCCACAATCCAATTGGTCAAGAACTGTTGGGTTGGTTTAATATAGTTGGCTATAATAGCATTCAAAATATTGTTCCTATGTATAAATTAATAACATATGCATCTAAAAAGGATATTAGAAAAATATTCTGAGAAACATTCATAATGGATATCTCTAGCTGAATCATGAGTGTAGTTTATGTGACTTTGCCTGTCTATATTTTGTTAACGAATGTACATTGCTTTTATGAGGGGCTAAAATAAAGCACAAAGATTTGAAGAGTGGGGGATGGAAGCAGTTGACTTTCCAGAACACTGAAAAGTGTGTCAGAAAATGCTGTGTGAATAAGTGTTCTTCAAATGTGTAAGATCAATTTTGAAATTTGTCTCAGAGGCACTTGTCAAGAGCTGCTGGAGGACCTGAGTCATACTTTCACAGGAATCTCTTGGTAAAGGAGGAGAATAAATTCCAGGAGATAAAAACAGGTTGGTGGAAAATGGCTCCTGGGGATTTGTTCTCTTCTGGGTATGAGTTTTATTTCAGTTCAAGATTTTTATATTATATATGGACATGGAAGTACACCCCTCATCTGATGAAAAGATAATTTACACGGGATTAAATCCAAGAATTTACTTTCCATTTGAATGAGTTTCTTGAGAACTCATGCCACTCTGTTCTTTACCAGGCATGGGCCTTATTTGGAAAACATTTGGTGTCCCGGGAAAGTAAACATAGCCCTTGAAATTGTGTCTTACGGTTGGAGGTGATGCTCTCCTGGCTTGTTTATTCTCTTGGTGCACAGACTGTAGCAGCCATTCCTTGCCTTGCCTTCAGCTCCCTCTCCTCCTGTTATTTCTATCTCCTCCAGCTGGCAAGCTGCACAAAAAGTCACAATTTTTAAGATTGTGTATGGTATGTGAGCCCTCAAGCTCCTCAATGCGGTTTCTAAATGTAGTTAATGAATATATAACACACGCTTAAGCTGTGTTATTATTTCTAATATCTTATCATTTCTTCCCAACACCCTAATTACAAGGCTAAGATGTAAAGCAATTTGATCAAAGAAGGAGAGAGAGTCATAAGAATGCTATAAAATTTAATTTGATCTTGGGCTGCATTTAAAAGAAGCTCAGATAGGAAGTTTTGGCTGAGGTAACCCCATAGGTACAACGTTAGATTCCCAAGTGACCTATTGGACCACTGAGCAAAAGTTTCTAATTTAGTGACCTAGAACTGATTCAAAGGTTCTAAAGTCCATAAGAAAGATATAAAAAGGTATAGTAATAGTAAATAAGAATAGATTTGTGAAGAGATATTTTGGGGAGAGCAGCTTTGGCACTTTGAATCTCCACTCCCAGCCTCACGGCACCAAGTGGGACACTTCTCCCTAACCTGAAGCACAGAAACCAGAGCTTCAGTAGGACCTGCAGAGAGTTTCATGTGTATCTATTGAGTGTTGGGAAGCATGCTGTGCTGGTGCCAGAGGAGCCTAGGGATCTACAGAGGGGAAGTCTGAGGGTAGAGTCAGGAGAGAGATGCCCTGCACTGAAATTTGTCTGAACTTCTGGAGTTTCACCAAAGTAAAAAATAAGTGTGTGTTTTCTGGAAAGCAGATGTGGCCATTTGAGTTGGGAATTTGCCCAAGAGGGCTTCACTCAGAGAATAGGACACCTCAAACAATGATCTGTGTGGAATGAGCCATGAGGTTAAGATCTGAAGCAGCAGCTGAAAAAAAAAAAAATTTGCTTGAATTATGAGTATTCTGATGGGCCAACAGGGAAACCTCTTAAGAATCCACCAAAGTGCCCAGGAGAGAAAAGTAAAGCTTCACCATCTTCCAGACCTAGAGAGCATCCAACCATTTTATAAGAGTAAGTAATAAGTGAGAAATATCCTATCCTCTTATTTCTTTATCTACCCCCATCCTACCGTCCACCATTAATGGACCCTGAAAAGACCAGAAACAGCAGCAATTGGATTGATGGAGACAGAAGCAAGCTGAAACAGCCAACCACACCACTTTCCAAAAGGCAGTCCACTTGCCTATAGTCATGCCCTAACTCAGAGAAAGAAGTCTTAATTTGGAATGAAAACCTAAAGGTTGCTATTTTAATTGCCAAATTAAGATAGTATTTGTTGAATTACGTTGGCCAGATAACTCTATATTACCTTAGAATGAATAGAAAACTTGGGAACCTGACAGATTTCTTTTATTTAGAGGGAAGAGAAGAACTTCCACTATTGAAATATTTTAAAGGGACACCAGAAAATTGAAAAAACAAAACAAAACAAAAAAACTTGCATTTTGATGATCTCACAAAGTTTGTTTGTTCAAAATAACAAGGACAATAAGTTTCAGAATAAACAACATGATCATGTCCTTAGCAGTGCTCAGACCAGGATTATGTTCTATTCTGTATGATGTTCCTAAAGAAGGATGTGGGCAGAGCTACCAAGATGGAAAAAGTATACAAAAATCAAATCACAAAAGAGACTACTTACAGGACTCAACTGTTCAGGCTGGATAAATTGTAAGCAAGACACAATAGTTTATTTAACCTCTACTAGTAGGCTTGCATATGGAAAGCAGACCAGAAAAAATTCTATGTTGCTCCTGAGGGTCAGATAAGGACCAGTGGACAAATTTTAGTACAATATAAAGAAACATATATAATGCAAGTATTTAAAAACAAATGCTTTTAATAGTTTTGAATTGTCTTGTATTATAGTGCATTTCTTATTATTGGTTGTTTAAGCTGAGGCTGGATGACATTTGTCATGGTTCTTACACAGAGGATCCATTAATCATTTCATTCTAGGTCAAATTGATAAAGACCAATTTGTGGGTTTTTTTTTTTTTTTTTGGAATGGTTTCTTTTTCTTTTCCTTTTTTTTATAAATTTATTTTTTATTGGTGTTCAATTTGCCAACATATAGAAAAACACCCAGTGTTCATCCCATCAAGTGCCCCCCTCAGTGCCCGTCACCCAGTCACCCCCACCCCCCACCCACCTCCCCTTCCACCACCCCTAGTTCTTTTCCCAGAGTTAGGAGTCTCTATGTTCTGTCTCCCTTTCTGGTATTCCCCACTCATTTTTTTCTCCTTTCCCCTTTATTCCCTTTCACTAGTTTTTATATTCCCCAAATGAATGAGACCATATCATGTTTGTCCTTCTCCGATTGACTTATTTCACTCAGCATAATACCCTCCAGTTCCATCCACATCGAAGCAAATGGTGAGTATTTGTTGTTTCTAATGGCTGAGGAATATTCCATTGTATACATAGACCACAGCTTCTTTATCCATTCATCTTTCGATGGACACCAAGGCTCCTTCCACAGTTTGGCTATTGGGGACATTGCTGCTATAAACATTGGGGTGCAGGTGTCCCGGCGTTTCATTGCATCTGTATCTTTGGGGTAAATCCCCAGCAGTGCAATTGCTGGGTCATAGGGCAGATCTATTTTTAACTCTTTGAGGAACCTCCACACAGTTTTCCAGAGTGACTGCACCAGTTCACATTCCCACCAACAGTGCAGGAGGGTTCCCCTTTCTCCACATCCTCTCCAACATTTGTGGTTTCCTGCCTTGTTAATTTCCCCCATTCTCACTGGTGTGAGGTGGTATCTCATTGTGGTTTTGATTTGTATTTCCCTGATGGCAAGTGATGCAGAGCATTTTCTCATGTGCATGTTGGCCATGTCTATGTCTTCCTCTGTGAGATTTCTCTTCATGTCTTTTGCCCATTTCATGATTGGATTGTTTGTTTCTTTGCTCTTGAGTTTAATAAGTTCTTTATAGATCTTGGAAACTAGCCCTTTATCTGATACGTCATTTGCAAATATCTTCTCCCATTCTGTAGGTTGTCTTTTAGTTTTGTTGACTGTATATTTTGCTGTGCAAAAGCTTCTTATCTTGATGAAGTCCCAATAGTTCATTTTTGCTTTTGTTTCTCTTGCCTTCGTGGATGAATCTTGAAAGAAGTTACTGTGGCTGAGTTCAAAAAGGGTGTTGCCTGTGTTCTTCTCTAGGATTTTGATGGAATCTTGTCTCACATTTAGATCTTTCATCCATTTTGAGTTTATCTTTGTGTATGGTGAAAGAGAGTGGTCTAGTTTCCTTCTTCTGCGTGTGGATGTCCAATTTTCCCAGCACCATTTATTGAAGAGACTGTCTTTCTTCCAGTGGATAGTCTTTCCTCCTTTGTCGAATATTAGCTGACCATAAAGTTGAGGGTCCACTTCTGGATTCTCTATTCTGTTCCATTGATCTATGTAAGACCAATTTGTTTTAAGTCAGTTTGCCAATCGACCAATCCATCAAATGGCCATTTCACTGAAAACCAATTCACCCAACCCCAATTTGCCACATCTACCTGTTTCCGTTAACAATTTCATTTTAGTTGAAGAGACTTCATTTTGTCATTATAACAGAGCACTTCAAGGAATATTTAATTGATCACTGCTCTAGTTCTCTGGGGTCTGAGAGAGGAGGAGAAACTGAGGGGCAGAGAGAGGATGCATTCTTGAATAGATTCTTAAGTATAATTCTAAATATAATGTATTACAATTATAATCTTCTTTAAAAATACTATCATTCTTCTTGCAGACCCTCATTCTCTTCTGTGTCTCCCCTTTTCTGCTTCATCTTCAGCTGTAGCACCTAGGCATTAGGTGGAAACACATAGAACATGTTTTAGGCATTGATTCTAACACCCCTCTTTTCCTTCCATTTTAGAACTAATTGAAAGATAGATAAAGGTAGAGTATCTTGAATGGAGATCAAAGTAACATCTATTCTTAGTAAGCTATGTTGGAGGATAATGGCCCAAATCTGGCCAAATGGGCCCAAACTGCAAGCATGGGTCTTCTCACCAGAAGCAAGATTTCACAGTACTATTCCCACATCCACAAAATTATAACATGTCAATCCCCAGACTCTATAGTATGATCACAGGCAAAAGCATTATCCTAGAACCCAGAGTCCAGGAAATTCAGTGCTACGTGAGAGAAAGGTCATAAACAGAGAAAAATGTTTTGGTTTATCCTCATAGAATACCATCAGTTTAGGCCCAGTGATTTGGAGCTCAACACTTGTCATTTTAAAGTCTGTTGGGGAAATCTCCCAATAAGTTAAGTGGTTAATTTTGACTTTACATGTAATCTTACACTGGCTGCCCATTTCACTCAGGGTAAAAGCCAAAGTCCTCATAAAGGCCTACTGAGTTTTCTTGTGCTAACCTGTCTCTGACCTTACCTCCTCCATATCTCCCCCTTCCTAGAAAATGCTGCTCCAGCCACGCCAACTTCCTCACGGCCCTCAAATATAACTCACCCTTACCTATCTGAAGGCCTTTGCCCCCAGTACCATTGAAGCACCTCAGTTAGTATTTCCATGACCCTTTGTGTACGTGTGTGTATGTATACATAATATCTACATACAATTCATGTGCATATATACATTATACAGTATTACATGTGTCATGTTACTGCATTAAATACATTAAATGTACTATATAATACATATAATCTTGTTAATTTTTAAACTCTTAAAGGGTAGGAACCACATTTTTAGACCATCAAGTGCCTTAGTCATGTCTGATACAAAGTTAGATAAATGGGTTAATGAATAAGTAAATGACTGAATGCATAAATAGAATGTTTCTATATCATCAGTTGCAAACACCATAGCAAAGTCTCCAGTGGAAGTTGTAATTCTCATCTGGACAATATAAAGTTCTGCTGTCCAGAAACCTCTGGGTTCACACCTAAAATCAACTGGTCAAAATCATTCATGGTTTTGAATCCATTTTAACATGGGCGCCAGTCAACCACATCACCCTTGGCCTACCATATCATCACTTGGAACCACCGTTCTTCCAGAATCACTAATCCATCTCAAATTCTTTTAATCTTGCACTTGTGAAGCTTAAAATACAGTCATATTGTACAGTTTATAGAATGTATTCTACATGTTTGAGGCACTCATCACATTGCTATTGCTGTGACTAGCAATCACCAGATCCAGTGATCACCTAGTTTGATAGCTCTCCTCTTTTGCTCCAGAACAAATAGTAATTCTCTTCTAGATAGACCATCCTCACCTGAGTCACTAGATCTCCACCACCACCACTTGCTCCCCTTAAGACTTGGTCCTTGTAGAGTAAGACAGCACACTTTCTCAATAAGTCTATGACAATGGAAAGCAAATTAGCATAATTAGCACGACCATATCTTAGCACCCAACCCCATGCTCAATCTCTGATGACATCTGTAGATTAGATTGAAGAAGCCATTTATCTTCTACTATGGGTAATTCAACTTTGGGAGACAGTGTACAAAGGAGTCTTTGATTCCCTCTCCTTATTTTCCATGGTCACAGCATATGTACACATTAAAGAGATTAATTTATATACTTATGGATATGCACATATATTATGCATGTTTGTATGTATATGTATGCATACCTACACACATATACACACGTAGATATATATTCATATATATATATATATATCCCAAAATAAAAAATAACTTCTTAGTTGATATTTTCAATTTTCTTACTTCTTTCACCAAATTTGTAAGACCTACATCTTTTCTTCTTTTATAATTCTTTTGTAATATTCCATAGATTATCTAGATCACACAAGTGCTTTTCTCCAAGTCTGAATTTTGTTTTTAATGACTCTTTCATTCCTCCATTCACCCACTTGAAATTAGTTTTTTTCTCTTTATTCGTTCTCTCTACCCTTCCCTGAAATGAGTCACCCCCCAAACTGTGTCAGAGATACTTTTTAAAAACAATCAAATCAAATCAAAGCAGAAGCCAGTAGTTCTGACTTCTGCAACTTCTCATAGATCTGTTTAGCAGGAAATCACAGTGGATACTGATAGGTATCATCCACATTTGTAAGTTGCCTATGTTTTCGGGGAATCATGAAAATTAGCATTGGCATCTTGGAGAGGCTAAAGCTACCCTTCATTTGACATAGAAGCATATGAGGCCCAGAGAAGTTTCATGAGTTCTCCAGGGTCACACAGCAGATAGATAAAGTCAAAACTGGAATCCAGATATCCTAAAGACTCAATGTTCTTTCTAGTCTAAAAGGTTGCCTTCGTTAGTAAAGACAAACAATATAACTTCTAAGGTTGAAATTTTACCAAAACAGCCCTGTCTCAGAGTTACATTACAGGAAGAGCATATTATTGGGGTTCTCTTATGGTACAGGTGGGGCTTTAGGACATAAGTGACAAAACAGTAATCTTTGGGGCAAAATTTAAAGGTCTCAAGCTATTGTTGCTACATTATACTTAAAATGAAAAATGATTTGGTTGAGCTAAATACTATAAAATATAATTATAGTCCTTGAGAACAACTCAGCAGAACTGGAGCTATATTTTTCTGTCTTAGCTCACCAAAGCCCTGGAATATATTCAATAGAGATTGTATAACAAGTGGTACACATTATTTCCTTTAGATTCTAGCTCTCGGTGATCAAAAAATGTGACTGTTTTGGATTCATTAATAATCAGTGTTGTTTGCCAAAATTTAATTGATCATGTGTTAATGAGTATTGAATGAGACTGGGCACTAGTTATTTCTCTCTGTATATGTCAGTAAATACTTATGGTTCTCTTACTGTAGCCTATATATTTCTGTCTTGGGGAGATAAAACTACTGTTCCAAACGACCAGCTTTTCCAATTTAATCTGAATCTGACTTTTTGTCATCTTTATTTTTAGTTTATAAACTGCTGGAAAAGGGCCTTTTTTTCTCTCTCTCTCTCCTGATTCCTGGCTGGAGTTGAAACTGAGTTTACGGAAATACCTCAAGAGTGGTTATTTCTATCCACACTGAAATGAGAAATTTAGAGATGTTTAGTTGAACATTCAAATGTTTCAGCTTTTACCCTTCACTATTAATAATGCCATCATCTGTCTTTCACACAAAAATCTTTCTTTAACTTCACACTTGAAAATCTTGTTCCTTTCCATTTTGTTTTCTTGTAGTCTTCCTGGAGTGAGTCAGAACATATTGAGGTCATGTCAGTTGCATTCTGTTACACGGGAGGATGTTTCATCCCAAAATGTCCCAAAATGCACCACCAGATCCATTGACATATGTATCATCTTGAAATGGGGCCATTTGTGCTACAGATCCTGACTGAGAGGTAACTGGGTTCAGAGTCTTCTGCAAACTTTTATTCCCATTCAGGACAAAACCATACGAAAGGAGATAGGGAAATACCTTATAACCTTAGGCTTTAGTCTACTCCATAAGAATTCACTTAATTTGATAATGGTAAGTGGCAGTCAGAGAAAAGCAGTCTAAGTCTCAGCAAAGAATTAGACTAAAAGCTAAGAATTAGCTTTTAAAAGCCATCAGCTTTTAATCCCAAAGGACTTTTCACTCATTTTAACCAGTTTAAACTAGGATCCGAACAGCTGAAAAAAATGAGTTACAAGTTACATAGCCAACATGAGGTTACTAGCATTCACCAAATTATTCACTATCTACTCATAAAGTAAGGCTGTGTCATTTCTTGTGTGGGTGTAGCTGAGTTAGGGAGGGGTTCCACAGTTTCAACTTCATCCTCTAGTTGATGCCCCTCCTCCATCATGGACATGCCGTATCCCAGTCCTCATAAATCTCACTGTGGATCCCTGAACATACTGATTGTCTTACCACAGGGAATAATCAGACTTGCCAAGATTTCTTTATGTTCAAGTAGAAATCTGATTAAAATAGAAATTTGCTAAAACTTAACAATGTATTTTTTTTAAGATTTATTTATTTATTAATGAGAGACATAGAGAGAGAGAGGCAGAGACACAGGTAGAAGGAGAAGCAGGCTCTCCACGGGAAGCCTGATGTGGGACTCAAATCCCCAGGACCCTGGGATCATGACCTAAGCCAAAGGCAGATGCTCAATCACTGAGCCACCCAGGTGCCCCTTAACAATGTATTTTATTCTATGTAGACATTTCAGTTGGAATAAATGCATTCATTTGAGAGTCTCCACTCTGGGAATTTTTACAGCTTACTTTGAACCTTCAACTCCCTTCTATCCTGAAGTAGCCACAGACTCACACAATTTTCAGGCTGGCATAACCTTAGAGATTGGTCACATAGTTCAATTCTTCACTTTATAGAAAAGGAAAGCTAAAGCCCACGGGGTTTAAGAGATATCACCAACATGACCCAACTAGCTAATGGTAGACCCAAAATAGAAGCCAAGATTCTGGACTTCCATTTTTTCCCCCACTCACTTCTCCATTTACCCATCACTGGTTTTACTGTGCTCACTCTCTTGCCAACATTCTCAATTCTCTTGACCTTTGACTTGTCCTTTCATGGTACCTACCTAGCAAAGCACCGGTTATGGTTCGTCCAGTGCTCAATCTGCTGAGTTGTTATTGGAGAAAACCACCCAACTGGGAAAATTGCTACCAATCTAATTTCAGTGTACCTAGCATATTGATGATGCCCATAGTTCCACAGTTTCTGCAAGTGCTGACCTTCCATAGTCAGGACTCATGTTTAGCACAACAGTGTTTCCATATTTTCTCCACTTCTCTCAAACCTCTAATATGTTGAGCAACCTTGCATCTTACCTACCATGGAAAATACAAGGAATTGAACTTCTTGCCATCAAACCTCCAAACTGACTCATCTGCCATCTATTCTTTCTTTGCATTTCTTATTAAAATAAATGTTTTCTATTTAAGCCTAATCTCTGTGTTCATACTTTGGATAACATCCTCTCCAGGGCTCCCAAGGCATTTGTTCTACTGTATTCCCTCTTTCACAAATTTTCGCCACTCCTACTCCCACTGTCTTCTTCTCATAAGTATTTAAACATGTTCAACCATCTCCATTTATCTAACACTCCTCATTAGTCTCATTCTTGGATCCTCTCCCTTTGTCAAGCCCTTAAATCTTGACATTCCTGGGACTCTGTCCTGAATAATTTATTAATAATTAATAATTTATTTGACCCATATTCTTGAACAATCCCAACAAATGATTTTTACTGATGACTCCCAAGTCTACATTGCTGTCTCTGCTTATTCTCTCTCATATTATCTTCACTCTCTCTCTACCCGCCCCCACTCTCTGTCTCATCCCAAGACATATGGGCTCTAATCAACGTAACTAAAACTAAATGCACAATGTAATCTTCCTTTCTATTCCTTCTTCTTTGCTCCTTGTAACCATCAAATGACACCACCATCCAGTGCATATTATCTTTAACTCCAGTTATCAAGTGTGTATTATAAAATATTTAGTTCAGAAATTTAGAGAACTGTGTTGATCCTGGCTCTGCAATTTAGTCCCTTGAGCAAATTGCTTAAGATTTCTAAGCTTCAGTGTCACCTTTGAAAGAATAGAAATATAAATAGTGACTATTCAGAAGTAAATAAAATAATGCAAATATGATATCCAACACATAATAAGCATTCAATAATTTTTGCCTATGGCTGTAAATACTCTAATTATTAGTATTATTATTATTATCAGTGCATATCTCAAATCAACGTCCACTCCTTTATGTGCCTACTGCCGCAAGTCTAGCCCAGATCTCTCTCCTCTCTTCTCTGCATCACTCAGAATTTTCCCAACCAATCTCCCTGGCTTCAGTCTTGCCCCCTTCCCCTCCAATCCACTCTCCACATGGTATCCACAAGTGATATGCCAAAAATTTCAGATTCTTTCTTTTTCTAAGTACATTCAGTGACTTCCCATTGCTACTAGGTTAAAGTCCAAATTTCTTAGAACAGCTTAAAAGTTCCTTTATCATCTGGCTGCCATTTACCTCTCCAGCCTTATCTCTTGGCTTTCCTGATCTTCACTGATTATAATTGAGCCAAAATGATCTTGTTAAAAAATGACCTAAACACCTCAGGCCTCTATCATACCACACAAGCAATTTCTACGTGGAATACTCTGTGTACTCATATGGCCTTGCTAACTCTAACTCCTACTCATATTTCAAACCCCAGTTTATATGTCTTTTTCTAAGAAAGCATTAGCTAATCTTTACCTCACTTACTCTAGGTTAGCAACTTTCCCATCCACTCTTATAGAGCAACTTAATCTTCAAAACCCTAGCACTTTGACCATACAGCATTCTACCTATTTATTTACTTCATGGTATTAGTTTCCTAGGACTGTTGTAAAAAAGTACCATAAAACTGGTAACTTAAAAAAAAAATAGAAATTTATTTACAGTTCTGGAAGTCAGAAGACCAAAATCAAGGTTTTAGCAGAGTCACACTACCTCTGAAATGTATGAGGGGGAACCCCTCTTTGTCTCTTCCAGCTTCTGGTGGTTCTTGTGATTCCCAGGGGTCCTTGGCTTCCAATTTCTGTGTTGGTCATCACATGGCCTTCTTTTCTGTGTCTCCCTGTCTTCTCCTCTTCTTATAAAGACACCCTACATTCAGGATGATTTCATCTTAAGATCCTTAACGAAATATATCAGCATAAGGTAGCATTTTGACTTTCCTGAGGACATGAATTTTGAGTTCTATTCAACCCATTACACTTGTCAGCTTTATCCACTGGACTATGAACTCCATGAGGGTCAGCTTGGCGCATAGTATATACTAAGAAGTAATTGAGGAATCCATCCTCTCCTTTTTTACCCAGCTTCCCTACCACATTATCATCCCATTGAACAACCTGAGTCCGCATTTCCACTTAGTCCTTTAAAATTGATTCATGGAGGAGGGGCAAGATGGCTGAAGAGTAGGGTCCCCAAATCACCTGTCCCCACCAAACTACCTAGATAACCTTCAAATCATCCTGAAAATCTACGAATTCAGCCTGAGATTTAAAGAGAGAACAGCTGGACTGCTACAGTGAGAAGAGTTCGCGCTTCTACCAAGGCAGGAAGACGGGGAAAAAAGAAATAAAGAAACAAAAGGCCTCCAAGGGGGAGGGGCCCCGCGAGGAGCCGGGCTGAGGCCGGGGCGAGTGTCCCCAGGACAGGAGAGCCCCGTCCCGGAGGAGCAGGAGCTGCACCAACCTTCCCGGGCGGAAAGGGGCTCGCAGGGAGTTGGAGCAGGACCCAGGAGGGCGGGGATGCCCTCGGGCTCCCGGGGACAGTAACAGCAACTCCGCGCCCAGGAGAGTGCGCCGAGCTCCCTAAGGGCTGCAGCGCGCACGGCGGGACCCGGAGCAGCTCGGGGGGCTCGGGGGCGGCTCCGCGGAGGGGGCTGCGGGGCGGGAGCAGCTCGGGGGGCTCGGGGGCGGCTCCGCGGAGGGGGCTGCGGGGGGGAGCTGCTCGGGGGCTCGGGGGCGGCTCCGCGGAGGGGGCTGCGGGGGGGAGCAGCTCGGGGGGGCTCGGGGGCGGCTCCGTGGAGGGGGCTACAGGGCGGGAGCAGCTCGGGGGGCTCGGGGGCGGCTCCGCGGAGGGGGCTGCGGGGGGGAGCGGCTCGGGGGCTCGGGGGCGGCTCCGCGGAGGGGGCTGCGGGGCGGGAGCAGCTCGGAGGGCTCGGGGGCGGCTCCGCGGAGGGGGCTGCGGGGCGGGAGCAGCTCGGGGGGCTCGGGGGCGGCTCCGCGGAGGGGGCTGCGGGGCGGGAGCAGCTCGGGGGGCTCGGGGGCGGCTCCGCGGAGGGGGCTGCGGGGCGGGAGCAGCTCGGGGGGCTCGGGGGCGGCTCCGTGGAGGGGGCTGCGGGGCTGGAGCCCGAATCCAACAGCGCAGGCCGGGAGCCCAGGGCGCCGGGACACAGCCCAGGATCCGGCCTCCCCCGGGACAGGCATTGGCCGGGAGGGCCCAGGACAGCGAGGACGCTCCTGCCCCAGCTGAGCAGATCAGCGGCCCCGCCCCGGAGCCTCCAGGCCCTGCAGACGGAGAGCTCCGGAGTTCCTGCCGGAGCTGAATCCAGGTTTCCAGAGCTGGCCCCGCCACTGGGGCTGTTGCTCCTGGGGCCTCACGGGGTAAACAACCCCCACTGAGCCCTGCACCAGGCAGGGGCACAGCAGCTCCCCCAACTGCTAACACCTGAAAATCAGCACAACAGAACCCTCCCCCAGAAGATCAGCTAGACGGACAACTTCCAGGAGAAGCCAAGGGACTTAAAGTACACAGAATCAGAAGATACTCCCCCGTGGTTCTTTTTTTTTTTTCTTTTTTCTTTTTTTTTTTTTTGTTTTGCTTTTTAATTTGTTTCCTTCCCCCACCCCCCTTTTTTCTCCTTTCTTTTTCTTTCTCTTTTTATTTTTTTTTCGTTTTTTTTCTTCCTTTTTTTTTTCTCTTTCTCTTTTCTTTCCTTCTTTCTCTCCTCTTTTTCTCCTTTTCCCAGTACAACTTGCTTTTGGCCACTCTGCACTGAGCAAAATGACTAGAAGGAAAACCTCACCTCAAAAGAAAGAATCAGAAACAGTCCTCTCTCCCACAGAGTTACAAAATCTGGATTACAATTCAATGTCAGAAAGCCAATTCAGAAGCACTATTATACAGCTACTGGTGGCTCTAGAAAAAAGTATAAAGGACTCAAGAGACTTCATGACTGCAGAATTTAGATCCAATCAGGCAGAAATTAAAAATCAATTGAATGAGATGCAATCCAAACTAGAAGTCCTAAAGACGAGGGTTAACTAAGAACGAGTGAGTGACATAGAAGACAAGTTGATGGCAAAGAGGGAAACTGAGGAAAAAAGACAAAACAATTAAAAGACCATGAGGATAGATTAAGGGAAATAAACAACAGCCTGAGGAAGAAAAACCTACTTTTAATTGGGGTTCCCGAGGGCGCCGAAAGGGCCAGAGGGCCAGAATATGTATTTGAACAAATCATAGCTGAAAACTTTCCTAATCTAGGAAGGGAAACAGGCATTCAGATCCAGGAAATAGAGAGATCCCCCCCAAAATCAATAAAAACCGTTCAACACCTCGACATCTAATAGTTAAGCTTGCAAATTCCAAAGATAAAGAGAAGATCCTTAAAGCAGCAAGAGACAAGAAATCCCTGACTTTTATGGGGAGGAGTATTAGGGTAACAGCAGACCTCTCCACAGAGACCTGGCAGGCCAGAAAGGGCCGGCAGGATATATTCAGGGTCCTAAATGAGAAGAACATGCAACCAAGAATACTTTATCCAGCAAGGCTCTCATTCAAAATGAAAGGAGAGATAAAGAGCTTCCAAGACAGGCAGGAACTGAAAGAATATGTGACCTCCAAACCAGCTCTGCAAGAAATTTTCAGGGGGACTCTTAAAATCCCCCTTTAAGATGAAGTTCAGTGGAACAATCCACAAAAACAAGGACTGAATAGATATCATGATGACACTAAACTCTTATCTTTCAATAGTAACTCTGAACGTGAACAGGCTTAATGACCCCATCAAAAGGTGCAGGGTTTCAGACTGGATAAAAAAGCAGGACCCATCTATTAGCTGTCTACAAGAGACTCATTTTAGACAGAAGGACACCTACAGCCTGAAAATAAAAGGCTGGAGAACCATTTGCCATTCAAATGGTCCTCAAAAGAAAGCAGGGGTAGCCATCCTTATATCAGATAAACAAAATTTACCCCAAAGACTGTAGTGAGAGATGAAGAGGGACACTATCTCATACTTAAAGGATCTATCCAACAAGAGGACTTAACAATCCTCAATATATATGCCCCGAATGTGGGAGCTGCCAAATATTTAAACCAATTAATTACCAAAGTGAAGAAGTACTTAGATAATAATACACTTATACTTGATGACTACAATCTAGCTCTTTCTACCCTCGATAGGTCTTCTAAGCACAACATCTCCAAAGAAACAAGAGCTTTAAATGATACACTGGACCAGATGGATTTCACAGATATCTACAGAACTTTACATCCAAACTTAACTGAGTACACATTCTTCTCAAGTGCACATGGAACTTTCTCCAGAATAGACCACATACTGGGTCACAAATCGGGTCTGAACCGATACCAAAAGATTGGGATTGTCCCCTGCATATTCTCAGACCATAATGCCTTGAAATTAGAACTAAATCACAACAAGAAGTTTGGAAGGACTTCAAACACGTGGAGGTTAAGGACCATCCTGCTAAAAGATGAAAGGGTCAACCAGGAAATTAAGGAAGAATTAAAAAGATTCATGGAAACTAATGAGAATGAAGATACAGCCATTCAAAATCTTTGGGATGCAGCAAAAGCAGTCCTCAGGGGAAAACACATCGCAATACAAGCATCCATTCAAAAACTGGAAAGAACTCAAATACAAAAGCTAAACTTACACATAAAGGAGCTAGAGATAAAACAGCAGATAGATCCTACACCCAGCAGAAGAAGAGAGTTAATTAAGATTCGAGCAAAACTCAACGAAATCGAGACCAGAAGAACTGTGGAACAGATCAACAAAACCAGGAGTTGGTTCTTTGAAAGAATTAATAAGATAGATAAACCATTAGCCAGCCTTATTAAAAAGAAGAGAGGGAAGACTCAAATTAATAAAATCATGAATGAGAAAGGAGAGATTACTACCAACACCAAGGAAATACAAACGATTTTAAAAACATATTATGAACAGCTATACGCCAATAAATTAGGCAATCTAGAAGAAATGGACGCATTCCTGGAAAGCCACAAACTACCAAAACTGGAACAGGAAGAAATAGAAAACCTGAACAGGCCAATAACCAGGGAAGAAATTGAAGCAGTCATCAAAAACCTCCCAAGACACAAGAGTCCAGGGCCAGATGGCTTCCCAGGGGAATTCTATCAAATGTTTAAAGAAGAAACCATACCTATTCTACTAAAGCTGTTTGGAAAGATAGAAAGAGATGGAGTACTTCCAAATTCGTTCTATGAGGCCAGCATCACCTTAATTCCAAAACCAGACAAAGACGCCACCAAAAAGGAGAATTATAGACCAATATCCTTGATGAACATGAATGCAAAAATTCTCAACAAGATACTAGCCAATCGGATCCAATAATACATTAAGAAAATTATTCACCATTACCAAGTAGGATTTATCCCCAGGACACAAGGCTGGTTCAACACTCGTAAAACAATCAACGTGATTCATCATATCAGCAAGAGAAAAACCAAGAACCATATGATCCTCTCATTAGATGCAGAGAAAGCATTTGGCAAAATACAGCATCCATTCCTGATCAAAACTCTTCAGAGTGTAGGGATAGAGGGAACATTCCTCAACATCTTAAAAGCCATCTACGAAAAGCCCACAGCAAATCTCATTCTCAATGGGGAAGCACTGGGAGCCTTTCCCCTAAGATCAGGAACAAGACAGGGATGTCCACTCTCACCACTGCTATTCAACATAGTACTGGAAGTCCTAGCCTCAGCAATCAGACAACAAAAAGACATTAAAGGCATTCAAATTGGCAAAGAAGAAGTCAAACTCTCCCTCTTCGCCGATGACATGATACTCTACATAGAAAACCCAAAAGCCTCCACCTCAAGATTGCTAGAACTCATACAGCAATTTGGCAGTGTGGCAGGATACAAAATCAATGCCCAGAAATCAATGGCATTTCTATACACTAACAATGAGACTGAAGAAAGAGAAATTAAGGAGTCGATCCCATTTACAATTGCACCCAAAAGCATAAGATACCTAGGAATAAACCTAACCAAAGAGGTAAAGGATCTATACCCTAAAAACTATAGAGCACTTCTGAAAGAAATTGAGGAAGACACAAAGAGATGGAAAAATATTCCATGCTCATGGATTGGCAGAATTAATATTGTGAAAATGTCAATGTTACCCAGGGCAATATACACGTTTAATGCAATCCCTATCAAAATACCATGGACTTTCTTCAGAGAGTTAGAACAAATTATTTTAAGATTTGTGTGGAATCAGAAAAGACCCCGAATAGCCAGGGGAATTTTAAAAAAGAAAACCATATCTGGGGGCATCACAATGCCAGATTTCAGGTTGTACTACAAAGCTGTGGTCATCAAGACAGTGTGGTACTGGCACAAAAACAGACACATAGATCAATGGAACAGGATAGAGAACCCAGAAGTAGACCCTGAACTTTATGGTCAACTAATATTCGTTAAAGGAGGAAAGACTATCCACTGGAAAAAGACAGTCTCTTCAATAAATGGTGCTGGGAAAATCGGACATCCACATGCAGAAGAAGGAAACTAGACCACTCTCTTGCACCATACACAAAGATAAACTCAAAATGGATGAAAGATCTAAATGTGAGACAAGATTCCATCAAAATCCTAGAGGAGAACACAGGCAACACCCTTTTTGAACTCAGCCACAGTAACTTCTTGCAAGATACATCCTCGAAGGCAAAAGAAACAAAAGCAAAAATGAACTATTGGGACTTCATCAAGATAAGAAGCTTTTGCACAGCAAAGGATACAGTCAACAAAACTAAAAGAAAACTTACGGAATGGGAGAAGATATTTGCAAATGACGTATCAGATACAGGGCTAGTTTCCAAGATCTATAAAGAACTTATTAAACTCAACAGCAAAGAAACAAACAATCCAATCATGAAATGGGCAAAAAACATGAAGAGAAATCTCACAGAGGAAGACATAGCCATGGCCAACACGCACATGAGAAAATGCTCTGCATCACTTGCCATCAGGGAAATACAAATCAAAACCACAATGAGATACCACCTTACTCCAGTGAGAATGGGGAACATTAACAAGGCAGGAAACCAAAAATGTTGGAGAGGATTTGGAGAAAAGGGAACCCTCTTACACTGTTGGTGGGAATGTAAACTGGTGCAGCCACTCTGGAAAACTGTGTGGATGTTCCTCAAAGAGTTAAAAATAGACCTGCCCTACGACCCAGAAATTGCACTGTTGGGGATTTACCCCAAAGATTCAGATGCAATGAAATGCCAGGACACCTGCACCCCGATGTTTCTAGCAGCAATGCCCACAATAGCCAAACTGTGGAAGGAGCCTTGGTGTCCATCGAAAGATGAATGGATAAAGAAGATGTGGTTTATGTATACAATGGAATATTCCTCAGCCATTAGAAACGACAAATACCCACCATTTGCTCCAACGTGGATGGAACTGGAGGGTATTATGCTGAGTGAAGTAAGTCAGTCGGAGAAGGACAAACATTGTATGTTCTCATTCATTTGGGAAATATAAATAATAGGGAAAGGGAATATAAGAGGAGGGAGAAGAAATGTGTGGGAAATATCAGAAAGGGAGACAGAACATCGAGACTCCTAACTCTGGGAAATGAACTAGGGGTGGTGGAAGGGGAGGAGGGCGGGGGGTGGGGGTGAATGGGTGACGGGCACTGAGGGGGGCACTTGACGGGATGAGCACTGGGTGTTATTCTGTATGTTGGTAAATTGTACACCAATAAAAAATATATTTATTATTAAAAATAAATAAATAAATAAATAAATAAATAAAATAAAATTGATTCATGCTCCAGCCTGAAAACTAAATAAAGAATATTGAGTTACTCACCTGGAAGCATTATGTTCTCACATTAGTATTCACCAAGTTCTTTACCTGGGTTTTTTTGTAAGCAATTTGTAACTTTCTAGCCTGTATTATACTTGAGTATTATTTTTAATATTTTTAAGAGAAAGAATTATGTCTTTTTACCTTTATATACCCCCAGATGAATACCACAAAACTCAACGTAGATTTTCACTAAATATTCTCCTAATATGTTAATTTGGTTGCTGATATATAAGCTCAGCTCTATTAGAAAGAGCTAAGTTTATTCAGACACAATAGTCTACTGACTCTCTGACTGCAGAAAAACAAAAAGAAAGTTCCCTCACTCAAAGTGCTAGCTGGTTTTTCTGTCCTTTGATTTTAAATTTTCTAAAATCTATAAGTGCCAAAGTCTTCAAGTCTAAATGTCCTACAAGTACTTTTGTACATTCACTTGCTTCCTTTCTTCCATTGAGCTTATCTTCACATTCAAGTAAATTCAGTGACGGCATCCTCATAGATATACTCTAAGTCTGCTATCACTGATTTTTTTAAAACCTTTATCAATTTTTCCAAGTTGACATGAGTTTTACCAAGGTAATCATACTGACGTTCACGCATTTAAGTCATAATATATTATCAGAGTTTCATCAGGAAAATAGAAAATATTCTAGGTTGTTTAGGCAAGAAGTAATCTAACAAAGACAGTGCAATGCTTACAAGACCGTTGGAAGGACAAAAGCCTAAGAAGGTTAGCACAGCACCGGCTTACTGCTGGATTCAGACAATCAGAAAATTGTAACCATAACCCTAATCAGGAATGTGACTTAACTGCCCCCAAGCTTACAGATGTCTGCAGCACTGACACAGGGGATGATAAGTAGAAGAACATCCAGAGATTACTGCAAAACCTCACTTCTGTTAATGCCCAGTTATCTGCCTGCCAATACTAGTAAATTAATAATATAGTTTCTACCCAGTGGTGTGCTAGAAATATCTAGCACTGGGCAAAAGTAAAGTGCTGACTTGTGGTATTTGCCAATTTTGTGGAGTAAATACTCCCACTTCTGCTAATTTAAAGCCGCTGAATGCAGAGCTGGGAAGAGATGCTCACAATTGCTTTCTTCGAGCTTGTAAGAGCCAGGTCAACACATCACTATTTCTGCCTCTCTTCTGCTTTCCAAATGTTATACATATGTATTTCACTGATGGAACTTAATACAAATTCAGAACCCTGCTAGCAAAGGAGACAGAGAAATGTAAAGCTCTCAGACTTCCAGTCCCTGCAATACAGGATACAGCCAAGGAGATAGCAAGTGTGCCAAGGGCCAATACAGAAATATCTAGCTCACGTGATGGACAGAATAATGTTAGCTGTCATTTTCTCTTTTCATGCAAATAACAAAAACAAATCCTTGGTGATTTCATCTGCATCATGGCTCAGTTCCCAAATGATCTTCAAGTGCTATATGGCTCATTTGAAAATTAGTGTTTCAGCAGGCACAACAACACTAATTCTAGCTAACATTTATGGAGCTATTATAATGTGCTTGGTATTGTTTGAGCCTTTACATGCATTACTCCATTTAGTCTTCACAACAATTTCATGTGTTAGGTTTACTATTATCCTAATTTTACAGATGAGGAAACTGAAATTTTGTATGGTTAAGTAAATGGCCTAGATCACAGCTGTTGAATAGCAGCATGTTTCAAACTCAAGTTGTCTGACTCCAAAGCTGCTGCATTTATTGGTCTAAAATGTTCTCTATCTTAAGAACTTGCAATGTTTTATTAAGTGTTTCTACCTCTGGGTACCATGCTTGGTATCAGATACCTGATGGCACGTCATAGAATCAATATACTGAATTATTTCTAGGATTACACTGTATTTTAGCAAACATCTGATGCTACCTGGAAATAAAATAATAAACATCTCTATAAAAGGGGGGAAATGTGATTTACAATTCACAGCAATTTGACCATGAAGTGTCTCCTTTTCTTCTGTTTCCATCATTACTGCCCCAGGTTTGATCCCTTTTACCTTCTAGTTTAGATGAAAACCCCCTCTCCTTGTTAATGATGTCACTGAGCTTAAAGTATACCAAAGAATAAATAAACAATCTGTATAATTTTCAAAAGGGAAAAAAATATGGGAGAGAAACAGGATCAAATCTTATTTTTAGTAAACATAAATTTGCTAGATTAAAGATGTTTATGTTTCCAGGTACAGAGGCCGGCTTTAATGTATAAATTGTATATTTCAACATTGCTTGGAATCACCTCTCTAATTTCTCAAGTGCTTTGTCTTACTTAATCCAGAAAAATATCACTCTGTGCTTTCATGTCATGCTCACATACCTTGCATTCCGTTTTCTGGGTTCTGTTTTGAAAGCAGGCAAACATCTCTCTTTATTACAAACCATTAAATGATAATTTAGTCAGTGTGCTTTTTACCTTTGTAATTTCAAGTTAATTGCATGGCTGTATGTGTGTCCAAACCAGAGTAATTGTGCTTTCTATTTTCTTTAGTCAATCTTTAATTTAAAAATGAACAAATAAAAGGACATATTTGTGGGGGAGGGACTGTCTTTTGAAGAGTGGTGGGCCTGATTTCAGGGGCAGGTGCTGTCTGGGTGGGACACCATATCAAGCCTGGCCATGCTTTTGCTAAAGCTTGGTGTATTTGTGCCAGCTCATTGCTTCAGATACTTGTAATCCTTGTCAAATAAAAGAATGTAGGGTGTTTCTCAGTTATGTGATATCTGGTTGAGGCCAGTTCAGAGTATTGAATGCGTGAAAACATAGCAAGAAATTGAGAACCCTGATTTGTATTTCTTCCACTAACTTCAGCTTGATGATCAACCCAATTGTCCAGTGAGAAAAAACATCATTGGGTTACCTAATTGACCTACTTGCCAAGAGACACTCAGAATTTTTTTAAGGGGAGGGGTGCAGAAGGAGAGGGAGAGAGAGAATCTTGAGGGGGTTCCACTCCCAGCACAGAGCCCGAAGCAGAGGTGGATCTCACAACCGTGAGACCATGACCTGAGCCAAAATCAAGAGTCGGATGTTTAACTGACTAAGCCACCCAGGCGCCCCATGACTCTCAGAATTTTTAAAATTGGAGAAATTTCTTCTTGAGCACTAAAACAAACAAGCTGTTCTCTTCTTCTAAAGATATTATCTTTAACATGTGCTGGATTTCTCTGGTATTTGCTATATCAAACTACAAGGAGTTTCTGATATCTGGTCATGGCCAGTTGGTGTTAAACCAGATTGGTTCAACCCTATTTGGCATTCATATTATAATTCATTGCTGAAGGTTGAAGGGGTACCTGAGTGGCCCGGTCCATTAAGCATTCGACTCTTGATTTCAGTTCTGGTCATGATCTCAGGATTGTGGAATTGAGCCCCGAGTTGGACTCTATGCTCAGCGGGGAATCTGCTTATCCCTCTACCTCTACTCCTCCCCATGTTCTCTCTCTCTCTTTTTTGTTCTGTCTCTCAAATAAATAAATAAAAATCTGAAAAAATAATAATAATTCGTTGCTGAAGTTTGAAGACAGTGAATATGGACCACTGGGCCAGAAAGTCACTAAAAACAAGCTTGTTCCCAAAGCTAGCAAAAGTTGACCAGCTCTAGTATGGATGGCACGAACATTAACCCAGTCTGATACTAATAGAAACAAAAAATGCAATAGGTTTAATGACTATAAATGCTGACACCCATTTCAGCACTAACCTCTGTGTCTGGGAATAAATGAGTATTTATCATTTCCTGAATTCTGCTCTGGCCAGTGGCCAACAGAGAATGTACATCCAAATTAGAAGAGATGGGAGGTGGGACTTGGTTCCAAATTGATTCGAATAACGATAGCAAACTTAAAAGCTGCCTCCCTGCTTTTAAGATTTATTGTTGTCTGTTTTCAAGAATAAAAGAAAACATAAAAAAAAAAAAAAAGCAGGAAACAGTCTATAGCTCAGCGAGAATCTTACTTGATTTGATTCCTTTACAGCATTGCATTATTATCTACATGAAAGCAGAGCTCACCCCTCCCAAACCCTGAAATGCATAAAATGGAAATGAGGGAAAATGCCTTTGTCACTCATCTGTTTCTGTCTTAGAAATGTCTCCAGTGCATCTGCTTGCTATCTCACCCAGAGGCTTTCTGTGACCACATGAAATAGGGCAGATGCCATAGAGGGACAAACCTGGATGTGTGCTGGCCTGACCCATCTCTTAGCAAATCCAGATGCACTTCATCTTAATGAAACACCCACACAGAGGGAATCTCTGGTCTTTCAAGCCCAGAAGTCATGTGCCCCCTAATCATATTGAGCCTTGTTTGGAATCTGAGACAGCTTCCTGAAAAATACCATCAAGGTTATTGTTGACAGAGTCAGGACAATACATAGGTTAAGAAAATCTCTCCTGGGTCATTGTCCCAGGAGCAATAAAGCTCATTACATTTTTATCCAAATGGGGATATATCCCAATAACTACCTTGAAAAAAGAGATAAAATCTGAGTGATATAGGAGAAGAATATTTTAATAATTTCACTTAAAAAATTAAGTTAGATGATAAAAATTTGAAGTAAGTGATAATACCTCTCATATGTAAAAACCACACATACATGCACATATACACACATGCACACAATCAAATACATGGATGTGTACTAATGTCATAGGGCTGAAGTAACAACATATCACAAACTAGGTTGCTTGAAAGAAGTTTATTGTCTCACAGATACAGAAGCTAGAAGTTCAAAATCAAAGTATGTTAGTCATGATCCAGAAGGCTCTGGAAATAATGCTCTGGAAGACGTTGGAAATAATGAAGGCTCTGGAAATAATGCTTTCTTGAATCTCTCTACTTTCTGGTGGTTGACTGCAATCTTTGGCATTTCTTGGCTTGTAGACACAACTCCACAATCTCTGCCTCCATCTTCACATGGTGATCTTCCTTCTCTGTGTCTCTGTGTCTATCTGTCCCTTCCTCTTCTTATAAGAATGATAGTCACATTGGATTTAGGTCCCACCTTTATCCAGTATGAATTTATTTTAACTTGATTACATGTGCAAAGACCCTATTTTCAAATCAGATCACAGGTTGCAAGTAGATGTGAATTTTTGAGGGACCCTATTCAATCCACTGCAGTCTTTCTCTGTCACCACAAAGAAATTCACATTATTCTCACGTTCAAAATACATTCAGCTCATCTCAACATCCCAAACAGGCTTAGGCCATTGTCACATTCATTCTAAATCCAAAATTCTCATTGAAATGCCACCAATTCAAAAAAAAGTTTCACATCTCCTCATCTAAGTAATCATGTAAATATGGATGAGACTCTAAGTATCATCCAGCCTCTGTCCTCTGACCCATGAAACTAGAAAACAAGTTATCTGTTTCCAAAATACAACGATGGGACAGGTCCAGGATAGGCATTCTCATTATGAAAGGGAAAAGAAAAAAGGAATAAAGGGATTTCTGGTCTAAAAAGTTTGCAACACAGGAAGGCAAATCCTCTTAGGTTTCCGAGGCCTGAGAATGACCCTCTGTGGCTCGGTGTTCTGTCCTTTTGTCCCTCCAGAATGGCTGTCCTGCTCTCTGTGGCCTCTGCATCCATGGTTCTGCCTTCAGTCATTCTTCCTTCACTTTGTTTCTTCTTTGTCCCTTTCCACCTAGGCCAACAGTCTTTCAGCTGGTATAAAATTCTCAAAGACCTTCTCAGCCTTCATGGATATCAAGGGGATCTTCAATACTAGGGTTTTCTATGGAAGTTTCCTGGGTAACTCCATCCCTCGTTCTGCCTTCTGCTGAGATGATTGATTAGCTCCATGGGTTACACACCTGATCCCTTCAGGGAAGGTTTGTCCAGCAACATCCTTGGCTCTGCTTCCAGAATACATGATCTGAATGAATTTCAAATGTTTGCAATCCTCAAGTTCTGGTTTCTTTTTGTCTTAACAGCTTCATCCTCAGTTTATCTCTTTCCTCTTGAATGTCACTGTAGGCAGTGAAGAGAAATCAGGCTATGCCCATTACACTTTGTATGGAGGTCTCCTCGGCTAACCATCCAGGTTCATCATTGAAAAATTTTGTTTTCCACTCAAAAGCAGAACACAATTTCAACATGTTTCTACTGCTTCTTGACAAGGATTGCCTTTCTTCCAGTTTCCAAAAATATGTTCATCATGTCTTTCTAATGTCACATCAGAACCACGTGACTTCATCTTAACTTGATTATATTCACAAAGACCTATTTCCAAGTAAGGTCATATTCACAGATATCAGGGGTTAGGATTTTGACAATTTTTGAGTCTGTAGCGGGGGACAATAATTCAGCTCCTGACAGATGCACACAAGGGACAAAATGAGAGCAGTAACATAAAAGGCAGCCAAGGAAAAATTGCAGAATTGCACAAATATATGTCAAAATTCCCTTATACTCTTACAGACAGGCGATAAATTTAATTATCTGCATTAACACAGAAATCTGATCATTTACACAATCCACAGTGTCATTGAGATTGAAACAAAACAAAGTGCTGTGAAAAAAGCATGACTATTGCTGATATCAGGACCAGGAATAAATAAATCTCTAGTTTAGGAATAAGTATGAGATTATGTCTTTGCAGGCAAAAATCTGACTACACAAAAAATAAGACATCATTTTGCTAATTGCATATAATTCCTTCACTTTAAATGAGCCTTAGTATAGAATTATTTTTATATTTTAAAACAAATGTATGTTTTTATATGCACTTATACTCTTTAAAAATAGAATAATAACAGTTGGAAATATGTTATATATAAGTCACTTAAGTCCAAAGGTCATATTTAAATATTATTTGTAGAGGATCATCAAAGAAGCTGCCACTACACAATTCAGTGGTTCCTGAGTCAAGGAGGCATTCCCACAGTTCAGGAACAACTTTAGAGGGGTGAAGTAAGCAATATTTATGCTATCAGTATCTAAACAGATACAATGCTATGGGAACGGGCTCAGCTGGAAGTCTCTTGGAAAAAAGTTTCAGTTCAGATGACAGAGAAGATTTTTCTGCAGACGCATACTTTCAATTATATAGTAGAAATCAGTAGCAAAATAGGATTTGATTTCTAGGGATTCACTTTAGAGCTAAATGTGTCAGAATATCTGGGAAAGTAAGTGATACTGCATTTTTTAAAGATATCTC
This sequence comes from Canis lupus dingo, assembly GCF_003254725.2. NCBI lineage: Eukaryota > Metazoa > Chordata > Mammalia > Carnivora > Canidae > Canis > Canis lupus. The sequence continues at coordinate 30,984,474 of NC_064257.1, read as the reverse complement.
TTTCTTCCAAGTCTCCTTTTCACTTTCCCACCTGTTTTGTTTCAAGGGCTCATCTTTGGGGTTTTCTTCTCCTTAATTTTGACAACTAGATCCCCTATTCCCAACATATTCTTTCCTCAGCCCACTTTAAGGCAAAGGCTAACGTGTTTCTGAAATCTTGCTTTGTTCAGCTTTCATTTTTATAAAAATTTCTTATTATAAGACGTCTTAGTCCATTCAGGCTGCTGTAACAAAATACCCCAGACTGTGTGACTGCAACAAACAGAATTTTCTTTCTCACAGTTCCGGAGGATGGAAGTCTGAGATCAGAGTGTCAGTAGGGTCGAGCAGAGGGCCGGCTTCCAGCTGGCAGACTTATCATCATATCTGCACCTGGAGGAAGGGGTGAGGTTCAGGGCCTCTTTTATGAGAACACTAATCCCATTCATGAGGGCTCCACTCACACAACCCAAGCACTTCCCTAAGGCCCCACCTCCTCATACAATTACAGAAGGCGTTAGAATTTCAACATAGCACAAGCTTTACACAGGTGTGGTGGGCAAAAAAAAGAAATTGCCCCCCAAATATACATTCACTCCCTAACCCTCAGAAACTGTGGATATTACCTAATAGACCGATACATATGATTAAATTCAGGATCATAAGAGGAGTTTGTGCTGGATTGTCTGGGTTAGCTCTAAATGCAATCACATGCATCTGTAGAAGAGAAAGAAAGGGAGAGTAGGCTCATACCCAGAAGAAGGTGGTGTGAGGACAGAGGAGAGATCCAACCACAAGCCAAGGAATGCCAACAGCCACCAGAATACGAGAAGAGGTAAGGAGTAGATTCACCCACTAGAGCCTCTGGGGGCAGCCTGTCACCGTAATTTTAGACTTCTGGCCTCCAGAATTGTGAGACAATAAATTTGATTTTTTTAAGCCACCACACTTGCAGCAGCCCCATAATTAAATTGTTACAGCAGCCCCATAAACCTATATAATCGGTGAAGACACAGAAAACAGAAAGAGAGGTGATAGAAAAACAACCCCCCCGCAAAAGAATTGTATCTCTTTCTAGTGTTCCATACCACTTGCAGAGCACCTACCAGAGTGGCACCCAGAGGAGTCACCTGCTTTCTGTGCATGCCCCTGACGCTTACAGAAACCTAGCAGTGCGAGTAGGATTGTCCCCATTTTGCAACTGAAGAAATCAACTTGCCCAAGTCACACCAAGTAAACAGAAGTCCCAAGATTTAAATCTAGATGCACATATTCAATTCCATTTTCCACTTTCCTACAATGCTTTGCTGCACCTGTTACTTCTCACCCTAGCCACTCCCCACAGCACATTTGCAACCAGGTTTCTTTTACTCTTAACCAGCCTCCAACAGCCCTGTCCTCTCCATATGCCCGGGGGGCAGCCAGTTGTGTCCCTGACTTTTGTAGGAAACAAAGTAAAAATAACTCGGAGGTAATATGCCTCAAATATCTTGGTTTGTAGTCTTTTTTTAATTTTTTATTTATTTTTTTATCTCCTAAATTCCTAGATCCTGGACCTAAGGATCTAAACAAATTGGTTCTCCTCCCAACTACCAGACTAACCCTGATTTACCTCAGATTGGACAAATTGCTAGCAATTCCCCATTTCCAAAGCTACAACTATGTCCAGGTCAAAAGTGAACCTGAGACTACTGACCCCTGTCTCCTCTATCCTGCCCAGGAAGCTCTCTCCCTCATATGCAGGCTCTGCACCCGCTGCCGCACATCTTTACCACTGGTCTGTCCAGGCTTGATCCACTGTGTTTTAGGCCTCAGTGTGTTTCTGAGGCCAGAGAATTGCTTTTAAAAAAAAATCTCATTCTTTTTGAGGTTTATATGTGTACACTCACATGCCTGCACGCATGCACGTGCACATACACACACCTTAGCAGGTATCTATCTCTTGAGACACAAAACCAAAACCACAGGTGTGCAGAAATAGAAACTTCTTTATTTCTTATAGTTAAAAGTAACCTAGGCCTTAAACCTCCATTTCTGCTACTGGTGGGATAAGAGATTCTTCTTTTTTCAAACTCAGTCTCTTGACAATTTGTGCCCTGCTCCCCAGGGCTCACCACATCTGCAGTTGTTCTCCTTTCTCTCAGGAGAGAGGTAAGTTGTCAGGACTTACAGAGCATCCTGGTTTGAGGGCAGAGACTTCTGGTCCAAGAGGCCTCATCTGTTCTAGGCCACATACCTCACCTTCCTGTTTGAGGTGAGTTAGCCTCTTTGTGCTGCATCCAGAATTGGCGTTCCCAAGATGGTGATGTGGCCCAGGCTCCAGGTCAAACATTGTGAAGCTCTGCTCAGGGAGCTTTGATCTCAGGTTATGAGGTCAGCCCTCGCTCCAGTTGCTCATTCTCTCTGAGCCTCTCTCACCTGAGTCTCTGCCATGGGGCCACCCTCTCAGCACCCTGATGATCCGTGGCAGAAGGCTGGCAGTTTGCAACTACTTTTCATGTTCTCTCAGGCACAATGTTTCAGATCTCCTAGATGAGTCTAAGGAGGGGATCTGAGGGTGAGGCAGCAGACATGGAACTCAGACCTTCCCTCTGCCAAGTATCGCCCTACCATCTCCATCTACAGTGGCAGGCCCACCCAGATGGAGAGCCCGAGAGCTCTCTCCTTCCAGAATCCCAGCCTGGAAGCAGGATACCAGCCCCTCCTCCTTTCAGAACTGTGAGCCCATTAGAGTCCCATTCTTTGATTGAAGAGCTTTGATTGCAGGGGCCAAGGAGCATGACCGGCTCCAGCATCCACACTCCTGCTCTCCCTTGAAAATCTTCCATGATCTGCTCCCTTCATTGAGCCTAACAGGGTTCAAAGGTCCTCGAATGCCACGTGGGAAGGAAAGCTGCCCTGAAGGTATCACAGTTCCTCCACCATGTGGTTTAGGGTATAAGTGCAACACCTCCATTTTCTAGGCCTTGCTCCTGGTTTACCAAGTCAAATTTTTGAACTTCAGTGAAAACTGTTTTCTGCCAAGAGGCTTCTGATGATATTGTGGCCTTCAGAGGACTCTGACTGCTGTGGACTTCCAAAAAAGAGATGAAATTTGGAGCCAAGTAAGGACAACTTCATCCCAGTAGTTGTGTCTGTCTTCCTTCTGAAGCAGCAAATGCCAGTTTCCATGGGTGGGAGGCCTTGGCATATAATTAGGGATTACTGGAGTCGAAAGATGCATCAGTGTTTTAAAGACACTAATTTTACAACATTATGTAAATGCTTTAATCTAGGCTTATCATACTGTTCATAATTTTATATAATACCATTATTTTACTGGTGCTATTTGGCCATTTCTTTGAAAAGACAGTACTTAAGTTTCTTTATTTTGCTTAGTTTTGAAATCAAAGCAATACATTTATCTATTCATTTTGATTTCAACGTCAAAGTAGTTTACGCATTTAGTCTGACATAATGGGGCATATCAAAACCAATAATTCTATTCAAAAAAAGTCATGTGTGTTTTGAAGATTAGCTTCTTATTGTTACATTTTGTCACATTTCTTATTGAAATGTTGTAATAGCAATATTTGGGGAAAAAAATTTTAAAGGCACACTTAGCACCATTATCCTGTGTGACTAAGGGGATGTGCAATAAGTTACTCAACTAATGTCACCCTACTGGATACAAATTTCATTTTTCCTAATTATACATGGTTATGAATGATGACATAGCAAAGCCCTTTGCATCTACATATGTTGTCTCTATTAGATTACTTCTCTGTGACAAATACCAAGATTTTGATTATTGAGTCAAAGGGTAGATTTATCTCCAGTGTGTCAGTCTACACAAGGCACAGAGGCTACCCCAGTGCCTTCCGTTGCTGAACCCAGTGCCCTGCAATACTACCTGTAAGGTCGTATTTATGAAGGTTTTTAATAAGGTTAAGATAACCTCAATAAAGAAGTTCTTATAAAGGAAGGTATTACTTTTATTTTTTTTTTACAAGACAGTGACCTTCTTTTTATTTTTTCTATGTATACAATATGTCATAAAACAGCCTCAGAAGTTCAATTCGTCTAAACCCATTAACCTAGAATGCTATCTACAATTATTTTTTTCCAACAGTCTCAGGGTTCAAGTGAACCTATTGACACCTAATATGAGTCAAAGTCCAATACGAGACAAGCTTTATTTTCACGTGGCCTCATGTGTAGGTGAAACATTGAGAATACATATTGCCTCAAAATTGGCAGTAAATTTATAAAATGAGATTACTTCTATAATTTATTCTGTTTAACTTTTATCATTGTAGTTAATATTACACCTGAATAACCAGAGAAAGTACTGATAAGCTCTGTGTATGTCTCCAAATAGAAATAGTTCTTAGAAATTAAAGCATTACCCTTTTACATCAAAACTGGGATTTTCTAGAACTTTTCAGAATGTATTTAATCTTAACTGAATTATGCAAAACTATTTTCTGTGTGTATTTAAACCCATTAATGGGAAGTAAAAACCATGGGATGCCTGGGTGGCTCCACAGTTAAGCACCTGCCTTCAGCTCAGGGCATGATCCTGGAGTCCCAGGATTGAGTCCCACATCGGGCTCCCAGCATGGAGCCTGCTTCTCCCTCTGCCTGTGTCTCTGCCTCTCTCTGTGTCTCAAATGAATGAATGAATGAATAAATGAATGAATGAATGAAAAAATAAGTAAATAAATAAATAAATAAAATCTTAAAAAAAAAAAGGGGGAAGTAAAGACCAATGTCACTGACACTGTTGTTCCAGAAATGTTCCCAGTGGTTTTATGAAGAACAAAATAAGTCAAAATAAATTAAGCTAAACCCTAGGAAGGGGGTGTCTTATTTTATGCATGGTGGAATGAGTTCTAGGAACCTGAGCTCTACCAAATTGAGTTAACATCTGAATTCTGCTACCAAAGATTAAACGTTTGCCTCTCTCAGGGCTTAGCTTTAGTTTGGACATCTATGATATAAGGAAAAGGGGCATATAAGATGATCTCTAGGACCTTTTCAAGACTTGTAATGCTATCCTTCTAAGGGAAAGGCATCAACAGCAGCAAAACTCCAGCATGAAAGGATTCAATGACAATAACCAATGTAATAAGCTGTGACTAATAACAAGCCAAATAAGTGATGCACACAGACATCCCTTCGTCTCTCTCTCTCAAAGTGTGGTCAGTGTCCGCTGAATATTCAGTTCTATGTCACAGAGTTAAGTTCTGTATCACATTCTTATACTTAGTGATCTGCAAAATTTTGGATGCTATTACTCCATAGATAAAATCATTCATTTATGGGCCTCTGGGATATTTTTTTTTTAATGAAACCATTCTCAGGAATGAAGATTTGCAAACGAGAAAATTAAAAATCAGTTGCAAAATCAGAAGATTACATTGGCTTTGCTCACCCTTTTTGTTCCATTTCTGATCCTGCCTCATTTTTGAAGCCTTTTCTGATGTTTCTGACTCAGAAGTGATCTCTCTCTTTCTCTCTCACACACACACACATACACACACACACAGAAACCTTCTTTCTCTCTATTTTTTCTATATCTCTCTTCTATAGTTCTACCTGCTTTGTGGACCTTATCACAACTTCAAAGCACATAGCTCTCCTCTTTTGATTAGTGTTTGTAGTTCTTGTCCTAATATCTCTTACTAGATTTTACATTCTTTTCAAGGTTAGGATTTTCTTTTAGGACCTGGATATTGCTCATAATACTTAATATCTTGCCTATAAGTATTATGTTATTTGTTGTCTTGAATTAATAACAATTAGTTAATTTGTCCAATATTGTGTTATTTTCTGAAGAGTATTTACGAGCAAGTGGTGATAGCAAGCTACCCCAATAGGTCTAAGTGATGTGCTTACGCAGGAGCCTAAAATAAAAACTGCAGTTCTGATACATCTGGGTGACATAAGCTGTGGTCAGGAAATCAGGAAAAGCATGAAAACACGTGTGCCAATGCACAGAGATGATCCCGTGATGGCGCTCTCCAAGAGTTAAAATTCTGAGTACTTCTCTCTGATTGTACCCTTGCAGAATCACAAGATCTTTATTATAGTTCCACAAGGTTAGGAAAAAAGCATGTGCCTGCATCTGCTGCTCTCACAGAAACAATTCTGTGCACCCTAAACCATGAGGTCTACCCTTTACAGGACTACACTGTGATATCTGGGTGAGCCAGGATCTTGGAGACAATTTTTCTCACAAATAACAGCCCAGAAAAGGCCTCAAAGACCACAAATAGCCCAAAGATAAAATCAGGGTTACTATTCCCCGATCTCAACACCTCTTCAGGGAATTTATTATCCTTATACAAGTCAGCATAAATCAGTCATAAAGCATTTTAGGTCACTAAAATTAAACCTACCCTTTAGCTATAATGTTAGGCAAGTCTGGATTAAGATGTTTTGCATAAATAACTCCATAAAGTCATTCATTTAAAATGCCTAATGTGTGTTTTGCAGATAGAAATAATTAACCAACAAGAACAAAATAAAGTTTAATATCAAAAATAAAAGGATCATAGATCTTTACAAAAATCTGTCTTTACATGAATTAAAACATAATCTGTAGAACATTGTAGCTGGACCAGTCTATGGCTTTATAAAGTTTCGTTTTCAACAAGTCAGATGAAAGCAAAATTGACAAACTTACCTGTCAAACACTGCCTCCAAGTGAACCCTGTAAAAGGTCTTTGGATTGTCCAAAACCTATTTGGCCTACTATATAGAACGTTTTAATTTATGAGTAGAGAAATGTTAGGAAGTTTAGAGCCATATGGTCCACATAACCATGGAGTTAAAACAGAGATAAAACCAAAGACCTTTTCTTTGTATTCGTTATCTAGTAGCTTAATGGATGTATGTTCTGTTGCTCAGTTTGATCAGATAGGGGAGCATCCCTCTTGTTTCTTTTGAATCTCTCTTTCAAGCTAAATGCAATTATCTCTATATTTTAGATAATGCTGGTTAAATGAGAGAATGTAATACAGCTCAGATAATAGAAAGAGAATCTAATTAATTCTAAGTCATGAAACCTGTGAATCATGATCTCTGACACCCATCTACACCTATATAAATCTTCTTAGCCTTCAAAATTTAGCTTACATTTTCTCCATCTCTCTCCTGATCTCTCTCCAACCTCCTTACAACACTGATGCTCTCCAAACTACACAATTTAGGAAAGAGTAGGTGGGTATGATATCATTTCTTCTTGCTTCACCTGTTGTCTTGGTGCCTCACTCTTTTGTGTATCCTCCAAAGTGATGAGCACAGCACTCAGCATAGAATGGATATCCTGTTAAATGCATAAAAATATAAAGATGATGCATAATTCAAGCTTCCTGGAAAAAAAAAAAGAAATCTTGTTTGGGTAAAATGCATTCCTAAATTATTAGCCTTTTTCCATATTGAAAATTCACGCGCCCATGAGATACCTATGCATTTGCATTAAATCCTAGTAGAATATTCATGTGATTTTAATGACTACCTAAGGTCTATGCTACCTAAGATGCATCATGACACAAATACAAGGGGTGGGGAGGGAGATGTAATTACAAGCTTCAGGTGTTTTGTACGCCTTTTCTTATATGCAGCTGCTATTATCTCTACTTATCGTTGACGTGTCATTTTAGATTCTGGCAGCAATGATTATTTCTAATTATATACAGGAAAATAAATTGTAATATGTGTTTAATACAAACAGTCTATCATTTGGATAGTCATGTCAAATGGTTAATCATGTTTAAAACTAACAGGAATAGGTTAGGGGACAGAGTATGTTGTGAAAAGACAACTTCTTTTCTTAATCTCAATTTAAAATTTAATTTGAAGGTCAGTAAAAATGGCTTCAAGAAATATGCTAGCACTTTTACTAAAGAATAGTTTCCTCTTGGGGCACCTGGGTGCACAGCGGTTGAGCGTCTGCCTTTGGCTCAGGTCGTGATCCCAGGGTCTGGGATCGAGTCCCCCATCGGGCTTCCTATAGGGAGCCTGCTTCTCCCTCTGCCTGTGTCTCTGTGTCTCTCATGAATAAATAAATAAAATATTTTTTTAAAAAGAATAATTTCCTCTTACACATGAAGAGCTATTTTGGCTTAGATAACATATCCCTCTTGCTTGGGTATCCCTGCAGAGATCAGTGTCTTCCCTATGATTTTCATCTCTCATATTTGGCCACTTAACCTCTGCCCCATTGTGGGACAAGACCAAGGAATCCAGCGTTTGAGCTTAGCTCAACCAGCTTGCAGCTGACCAGATCTTTGGAAGATTCATTTCCAAAAGTAAGTTCCGTTTAGTATTTTGTTCCCAGTCTCTCCCGTAAGAGTTATTAGTCTCATTTTTTTCAGGCTTAATTCCACCTTGCCATTAAGAACTATGCCTTCATGAAGTCCAATGCACATAAATACATTAAAAAAAAAAAAAACCTGTATCCTATATTCAACCTGTTAGAAAGAATTATTTACCCTGAGTGAGTGGGCATATAACTATGTATAAAACAGGTTTGGATAGTATTGGTTCTTAGCCAAATTCCATCCCTGTTAATAACTTTAGAAAAAAATCAAAGAGAACACAAAACAGTCATGTGTATGGGCCCTCAAAATATTCCCAGATTTGTGCAAATCTATTTGTGATCACATGGCAACTATTTATTTATAAAAGGCTATTTCTTTTGTGAAGAAATACTAGGTTCCCATCAATGACTATAACATTTCTCTATAAAATAAGATTTTAAGCTGGCAAATTCCAGGAAACACTGCTATTTTTCAGAACCTCTCAGTGACTCCTGCATCAGTTGCAAAGGTCATTCATATCTCTCCAATACTTTGAAAAACATGAAAGTCAAGTATTTAAAATTATAATATCCTGCAGTTAAAAAAATAGTGGGGAATCTCTTCTTACTAGAAGCTCCAACATGTAGTAACTTCTATCTGTGATGGATTGGTGCCTCCTCCACATTGGATTTGGAGAATGCCAAAGAAATGCACATGACTGAGTGACATTTTTGCTATTTCAGGAGAATGGGTATGCAGATAGAGGCTGTTTATGGAAGAAGGGATGAAGAAAAACCTTTGTTTTATGTTAGTGTATATTTGGAAGAAAGAAGGAAAAAAAACTATTCATGAGTTAGATTGAAGAGAAGAGAATGATAAAAGCCGTCCTCTGTTTTGTTATAAGGCAGGATATTTCTAAGGAATAGAAGACATTTTACATCCCAAGAACAACAGAGCAAAAAGCAGAAGAGGATATTCTAGTGACATGAAGTCAGGATCTTGAGGCTTTAGGGTCCTGTTATTCCTCATGACCACTCACCTATTAATAATAAGCCAAAAATAGAGAAACAGAGACCACATTCTTCATCTCCTATAAGTTGACACCGCTATTCATCTTTAGTGAGATGGAGGTCATAGAAAAACCTGGTTTTATGAGCAAGAGGAGTCTAGAAATAAATACTCCCAGTTTGCCATTAGCCATTATGAATAAGACAGCAAAATTAATTTATTTTAATGTTATACCCAAGAGGCACATGTTTTCCTTTCTATGTGATTATGAAAATACTGAATGTCCCCTGAGGAAAGAAGTCCTTTTTTTAGACTTCGAGAACAGACAACCCAATTTTCTCTGAGTTTGTTTTTTCTCCTTTGAGAGCACACTTAATTTGTTAATGCAGGAGTGCATTTGTCACCAATAAAATTCATCTCCACTCTGTAAACAGACTGCCTGAAATTAGTCCTGATAGAAGGAAAGCTAGGGGGAGTGTACGTGGTTGCATGTTATGAAAACATAATTCAATGGTTTAATTTGCAATAAGATTATTTATAGCCAACTATTGCATGGGCCACCTGAAAAGGATACTGAAAGACCACGCGTTTATTTACTTCTTCCAAGCATTGGCTTTTATGATTACTGATCAAGAAAGCAAACTATTCTTTAATTGGGGCTTTATTGCTGTTAAATGGGGCTGAAGGCTATCAGGGTATATTGTTTTCAACATTGTTATATATCAACAAGTAGCGAAATTGCGATTTGTAAGACACTATGTTAAATGTTTTGAAAGAAATAAAAAATGGATGGAAAATGGCTGCCCTTAGGTTATGGGCAATCTACTAGGGAAACCCAGGTGGACATAAATACTGCCTTACAAGGCAGAGTGGATGAAGTGTTTGGTTAGAATTTTTTTTTGGCTGCAAATAACAGATACCTAAGTTCAACTAGCTTTACAGTAGGGAAATTTACTGTAATGCAAAAGAGGAATTACAGAGTGAGGGCAAACTGTAGGGGCTCCACCCTGTAGTCAGGGATGTACTTCCTCCCATCTCTGCAAGCTGCCAGTCACAGCGCTGGTTCATCCTAAGGCTGGAGGTATTGTCAAGAGCAATCAGAGCCACATGCTTCTTTGTTCACATCCAGCAGGAGAGCAGGACTGAGTTCTTTCACCAAAATCCCTTTCCTTGTGTTGCATTGGCCTGTGTCTGAGCTGATGGCTGATAGAAGGGATGAGATTACCTTTGTTGACTTGAACCATCCACAGAGTAGAAGAGAGGCTGGGGAGCTGAGTGCAATGTCCACCCAGGGATGGAAAAGGAACTAGATCTGAAGTAGATCCCATCATTCACAAAACTGGGTAGCTTCCTCAGGGTTTGGTGGGTTGTCCTGAGGTTCAGAATTGCAGCAATGGAAAGCAATAGGCAGCACTTAGTATGGGAAAAATGTTCCTAAAGCCTCTAAGAGATGATTCATTATGCCTCCATGACATTTCTAAATTTGGGTAAGAGGAATACCTCAGTATTCTCCCTTTCTCCCAAAGTCAGATAATCATTCTAAAGTGGTTGCCAAGCATTTCTTAAACTGATATTTCTAGCTCCTTCCAAAACAGTCTGTCACTAAACTCACCCACTCTACATAGAAGGGGGAGAAGGAGCAGTTGCAGTGATATTACTTTTTATAGAGATGTTAATTCTTCAGTTTTGTCAGATTTTGAAGGGTAATAAGATGCCTTCAATCTTATAATGCCTCTTGTTTGTGGGCACTCTGCCCTATTCAAAGTTTACATCTGGTCCTTTGCACTTAATTGTAAGAATGTGGGGGTCTTTTCATTTTTTTTTAATTTTTAGTATTTATAATATGCCATGTGCTGGTATAAGCTCATTACAGGTGTTGTAAGCTCATTACATGTAAAAATTCATTTAGGTTTCATAGCAATTCCTGAAATATGAATTATTATTATCCATGCTTTACAAGTGAGAAAACTGGGCCCCAGAGAGATTGAGTAACCAATGTAAGATAACTCAGAAATCAGCGGGAGAGTTGGGATTTGAACCCAGGCAATCAAGGTCCAGAGTCTGTATCCGCACCCACAATAACAGAATTACCCATAAACTATCAAATTTCTGCACCAAAAGACAAAGTAAAACTTTAATGATTGGTCTAGACATACTTCGATACTAATAAAAAGTCCTCGTTTTTAACTACCTTCAAGATATTTAGTCTTTCATTTATCTTTTCATTCATCATATCCATTAATCACTCACCATTTGCTAGTCACAATGGTGGGTACCTGAAGCTCACAGTCTAGTGGAAGATACAGAAAAAGAGCTATCCGAGAGAAAGTAACAGGTGCCACTGGCACAGACGTCAAACTTGAGGTTAGAATGTGACATGGCCAGTTACAGCTGAGGTACATGTTGAAGAACGAGTTAGCTAGGTGTCATGGAGAAGATGGGACCAAAAAGGGTGACCATGGCCAGTGAGTGAGGGGAATCACAGAGCACAAGAGATGTAAGAAGGGCTGTATTAAGGAGTTTGAATTTATCCTAAGAGTAGTGAGTATAGCCAGAAGGGTAATCAGAAAACGGAAACCAATATTCAAATAAATCAATAGTGTGGAAGAGCGTATTGTTTCTGAGAAAAGTTGGAGAGAGAAGGAATTAACATTTGTTGAACACCTATTACACAAAGGATTAGTATTCAATGCTTTGGG